>NC_138101.1:88820997-89420997 GCF_964146895.1 Miniopterus schreibersii | reverse complement strand
GGCTTAGCTGGTTGGAGCATCATCCTGCACACCAGAAGGTTGAGGGTTTGATTCCCTGTCAGGGCACATATCTAGGCTGGGGGTTTGATCCCCTGTTGGGGCACATACTGGGAGGCAACTGATCAATATTTCTCTCACATCGATGTTTCTGATGTCTCTCTCTTTCTCTCTCTCTTCCCCTTCCTCCTTTCCTCTCTCTAAAAAATCAAAAACATCCTCTGGTGAAGATTAAAGGAAAATAACCACTTTATTGTCTGTTAAGAACTTATTTTATGATTATAAAACTAATATATACTTATGGCAGAAAATCAGTGAAAATAAGAAAAAATAAAAAACACTTGTAATTTCTCCACCAGGGATGACAACATTTTATTTATTTTCCTAGTGTCTTTTCTGTGCATGTGTGCTTTAAAACTAAATTTGGCCATGCTCTACTGACACTTTATTTCTGCCCTTTTCATTCATTGCTCTTTCCATAGCATTTCCTCAATGCCATTAAATATTATTGGGAGGCATCATTTAAAATGATTGCCTAATAATTCATCACAAACAGAGATTCTGTTGCTGAATATTTGATTCCAACGTTTGTTATCATAAATACTGCTGCAGTGAGCACGTTTGTACACTGAGCTTTGCTTGAGTTTCAGATAGATTTCTTAGGGAAGATGCTTAGATACAATCTGCGCTTAGCTTGAAAATTGACATTTTTCCTGTTGTTTTTTAAGTTTTAAAATTCTTTTTCTTACGTTTTGATGGTTATCATAGCTTTTACAACATAATCTTTGACTTTTCAGAACCTAATTAATAACTGATACTTTCAGCTCTTCTTAGAGAAAACAAGGTCCTTATGACACATTCCTAAATGTAACCTTTTCCCAACTTATTTGCGATCTCTGCTGTATATTTTAATCCTCTATTTTATATCCCACAAAACTTTTGAAAAAATAGTAAAAAATTATTCATTTTTGTTCACATATTTACCCTTTTCAATATGCTTCATTCTTCCTACAACTATAAACTTTATCTGGGATAATTTTTCTTCTGCCTGAAGAACTTGTATTTCTTGCCCTGGCTGGATAGCTCTGTTGGTTAGAGCATTGTCCCAATACACCCAGGTTGTGGATTCAATTCCCTGTCAGGGCACACATAAGAATCAACCAATAAATGCATAAATAAGTGGAGCAACACATCGATGATTCTCTCTCTCTCTCACCTTAAAAATCAATGATAAAAAAATAACTTGTATTTCTTGTAGTGCAAATCTGCTAGTGATAAATTCTCTGCTTTTGTTTCTATTTTCTATTTTACTGGACATAATTTGGAGCTATTTCCTTACTTTATTTTCAGTCTTCCATTTTTTTTCTATCAGTCTATTGTTCCTTTAAAGATAATTTGCCCTTTTATCAGGCTGATTTTAAGATTAAATTTTTTCTTTTTTTCTTTTTAAGGAGTTTTGCTAATATGTATCCAGCTGAGGACTTATTCTCACTTATCTTGTTTGAAATTTGTAGGGCTTGAATTAATGGGTTGATATCTTTTATTAGTTTTTGACAGTTTTAACCAGATATTTCTTCTGTTCATATTCTTTCCAATCTCATTGTGTTATTCTGATTGCACTGTGTTAGACCTTCACACAGTACCCTATGTGTTTTCTACCTTCTTTTCTGTATTTTCTATCCTTCTTTCTCTCCGGTTCATTCTGGATCTTTTATTCTTAGTTGTATTTTATTCATTAATTCTTCCTTCATTGATCTAATCTGCTATTAAACCTATCCTTTGAATTATGAATTTCAGTTATAGTTATTATTTTTTTCCTTTTTAAAAAATTCATCTTTATTGTTGAAAGTATTAGAGATGTCCTCCTTTTTCCCTCCACCCCACATCCACCCCACCCCCAGGCCTTCCCCAATGTCTGTGTCCGTAGGTTATACATAAGTATATAAGTTCCTTGATTAATCTCTCCCCACCAACTACCCCACCCCACTTTCCCTCTGAGATCCCTCAGTCGGTTCCATGCTTCTATGTCTCTGGATCTATTTTGTTCATCAGTTTATTTTGTTTACTATATTCCACATATGAGTGAGATCATGTGGTACTTGTCTTTCTCTGACTGGCTTATTTTGCTTAGCATAATACTCTCCAGTTCCCTCCATGCTGTACCAAACGGTAAGAGATCCTTCCTTTATGACAGCTGCATAGTATTCCATGGTGTACATGTCCCACAGCTTTTTTATTCACTCATCTACTGATGGGCACTTGGGCTGTTCTAGATCTTAGCTATTGTAAATTATGCGACTATGAACATAGAGGTGCATAAGTTCTTTCTGATTGGTGTTTTGGGTTTTTTAGGTTATATTCCTAGAAGTGGGATCACTGGGTCAAATGGCAGTTCCATTTTTAAGTTTTTGCGGAAACACCATACTGTTTTCCATAGTGGCTGCACCAGTCTGCATTCCTACCAGCAGTGTACTAGGATTCCCTTTTCTCTACATCCTTGCCAGCACTTGTTGTTTATTGATTTGTTGATGGCAGCCATTCTATCAGGTGTGAAGTGATACCTCATTGTGGTTTTAATTTGCATCTCTCTGATGATTAGTCACTGAGCATTTTTTCATGTCTCTTGGCCATCTGTATGTTCTCTTTGGAGAAGTGTTTATTTAGGTCCTTCGCTCATTTTTTAACTGGATTGTTTGTCTTCCTTTTGTTAAGTTGTATGAGTTCCTTATATATTTTGCATATTAACCCTTTATCAGATGTGTCGTTGGCAAATATGATCTCCCACACAGTGGGCTCCTTTTTTGTTTTGTTGATGGTTTCTTTTGCTGTGCAGAAGCCGTTTATTTTGATGTAGTCCCATTTGTTTATTTTCTCTTTTGTTTTTGTTGCCCTAGGAGATGTATCAGCAAACATATTGCTAAAAGAGATGTCTGAGACTTTGCTGCCTATATTTTTTTTTCTAGGATTTTTATGGTTTCATGCCTCATATTTAAGTCTTTTATCCATTTTGAATTTATTTTTGTGTATGGTGTAAGTTGGTGGCTTAGTTTCATTTTTTTGCATGTACCTGTCCAATTTTCCCAGCACCATTTATTGAAGGGACTGCCTTTATTCTATTGTATGTTCTTCCCTCCTTTGTCAAATATTAATTGAGCAAAATGGTTTGGGTTAATTTCTGGGTTCTGGGTTCTGTTCCACTGATCTATATGTTTGTCCTTGTGCCATTACCAGGGTATTTTGATTACAGTGGCTTTGTATTATAACTTGATATCTGGTATGTGATTCCATCAACTTATTTCTTCCTTCTCAAGATTGCTGCAGCTATTCGGGGCCTTTTTTGGCTCCATATAAATTTTTCAAAGTATTTGTTCTAGATCTGTGAAATATGCTGTTGGTATTTTAATAGGAATTGTTTTGAATTTATAGATTGCTTTGGGTAGTATGGCCATTTTAATGATGTTGATTCTTCCAGTCCATGAACATGGTATATTCTTCTACTTGTTTATATCTTCCCTTATCTCTTTTTTCAACATCCTGTAGTTTTCTGAGTACAGGTCTTTTACCTTCTTGGTTAAGTTTATTCCTCAGTATCTTAATTTTTTTGTTGCAGTGGTAAATGGAATTGTTTTTTTAGTTTCTCTTTCTAAGAGTACATTATTGGCATATAAAAATGCCATCAATTTCTGGGTGTTAATTTTGTATCCTGCTGCCTTGCTGAATTCATTTATTAAATCTAGTAGTTATTTGATGGGGTCTTTAGGGTTTTCTATGTACAATATCATGTCATCTGCAAATAATGACAGTTTTAGTTCCTTCTTTCTGATTTGGATGCCTTTTATGTTTTCTTCTTGTCTGATAGCTGTCGCTGGGACTTCCAGTAATATGTTGAATAAGAGTGGTGAAAGTGGACATCCCTGTCATGTCCTGATCATGCTTTTAGTTTTTACCCATTGAGCTTTATGTTGTCTGTGGGTTTGTAATATATGGCCTTCTATTATGTTGAGATATATTTTCTCTTTTCCACTTGGCTGAGAGTTTTTATCATAAACTGATGCTGGATTTTGTCAAAAGCTTATTCTTCATTTATCGATATGATCATAAGGTTTTTATTCTTCATTTTTTGTGTGTGGTGTATTACATTACTTGATTTGCAAATACTGTACCAACCTTGCATCCTAAGGATAAACCCCACTTAATCATGGCATATGATCTTTTTAATGTATTGCTAGATTCAGTTTGCTAATATTTTGTTGAGGAGTTTTACATTTATGTTCATCAGAGATATTGGTCTATAATTTTCTTTCTTTGTAGTGTCTTTATCTGGTTTTGGAATTAGAATAATGTTGGCCTCATAAAATGACCCTGGGAGTCTTCCCTCCTCTTGAATTTTTTGGAATAATTTTAGAAGGTCAGGTGTTAGTTTATTTTGAATGTTTGCTAAAATTCACCTGTGAAACCATCTAGTCCAGAACTTCTGTTTTTTGTAAGTTTTCTTTATTACTCCTTCAATTTCATTAATTGTAATTGGTCTGTTACGGCTTTCTGCTTATTCTTGATTCCATTTTGGAAGAGTTTATGTTTCTAGGCATTTATCCATTTGTTCTAAATTGTCCAATTTGTTGGCATGTAGTTGTTCATAATGTTTTCTTATAATCTTCTGTATTTCTGTGGTGTCAGTTGTTACTTCCCCTCTTTCATTTCTGATTGTACTTTTTAGGAGCTCTCTCTTTTTTTTCTTGATGAGTCTGGTTAAAATTTGTCACTCTTTATCTTTTCAAAGAACCAGCTCTTTTTTTTGTTTTTAGACTCTACTTTGTTTATTTCTGCTCTGATCTTTATTATTTCCTTTCTGATACTCACTTTGGGCTTTGTTTGTTGTTCTTTTTCTACTTCCTTTAAGTGTAAGGTGAGATTGTTGATATGAGATTTTTCTTCTTTCTTGAGATAGGCCTGTAATACTATTAATTTTCCTCTTAGGATAGCTTTTGCTGTGTTCCAAAGATTTTGGGTTGTTGGGTTCTCATTTTCATTTGTTTCAAGGTATCTTTTGATTTTTTCCTTTTGATCTCATTGTTAACCCATTCATTGTCTAGTAACTTGTTATTTAGCCTCCGTATCTTTTTGTGTTTTTCAATATTTTTCTTGTGATCAATTTCTAGATTCATACCCTTGTGGTCAGAGATGCTGCTTGATATAATTTTAATGTTCTTAAATTAATTGAGACTTGTTTTGTGTCTTAACATGTGATTTATCCTAGAAAATGTTCCATGTGCACTTGAAAATAATGTATATTCTGCTGCTTTGGGGTGAAATGCTCTGAAAATATCAATGAAATCCATCTGATCTAGTGCGTCATTTAAGGCTCTGTTTCTTTGTTGGTTTTCTGTCTGGAAGATCTATCCATTGATGTCAATGGGTTGTTAAATTCCTCTGCGATGATTGCATTACTGTTAATATCTCCTTTTATTTTCATCAAGATTTGCTCTGCATATTTATGTGTTCCTATGTTGGGAACATAAATGTTTACAAGGATCATATCCTCTTGTTGGATTTCTCCCTTTATCATTATATAGTGTCCTTCTTTGTCTCATATTATAGCCTTTGTTTTAAAGTCTATTTTGTCTGATTTAAGTATTGCTACCTCAGTTTTTTGTCATTTGCATTTGCATAAAATATTCTTTTCCATGCATTTACTTTCAGTCTGAGTGTGTCTTTCATTTTGAAGTGGGTCTCTTGTAGACAGCATGTATATGGGTCTTGTTTTCTTATCCATTCAGCTACCCTATGTCTTTTGATTGGAGCATTTAAGCCATTTATATTTGCAATCATTATTGATAGGTATGTATTTATTGCCATTTTATTCTTTATAACTATGTTCCTCTTTTTTCCTCACTTCTTCTTAAAGAAGAACCAATGAACATTTCTTATAATACTGGTTTGGTGATAATGAATGCTTTTATTTTTTTCTTGTCAGGAAAGCTCTTTATTTCTCCTTCAACGTTAAATGATATCCTTGCTGGTTAAAGTAGTCTTAGTTGTAGGTCCTTGCTTTTCATCACTTTAAATATTTTGTACCAATCCCTTCTGGCCTAAAATGTTTTTGTTGAGATATCAGCTGACAGTCTTATGAAAACTCCCTTGTAGGTAACTGACTTTCTTTTGCTGCTTTTAAGATTCTCTCTTTGTCTTTAACCTTTGCCATTTTAATTACAACGTGTCTTGGTCCGGGCCTCTTTAGGTTCATCTTATTTGGGACTTTATGTGCATACTGGACTTGTGTGTCTTTTTCCTTCATCAGGTTAGAAAAGTTTTAGTCATTATGTTTTCAAATAGGCTCTCTATCCCTTGCTCTCTCTCTCCTCTTTCTTATATCCTTATTAATGCAGATGTTGTTACACTTCATGTTTTCGCAAAGGCCCTTTAAACTATCCTCATTTCTAAAAATTCATTTTTCTTTTTGCTGCTCCAATTGGCTGTTTTCTGATGCCTTGTCTTCTAAGTCACTAATTTGATAATCTGCTTCATCTAATTTACTGTTTACTCCTTCTAGTGTATTCTTCATTTTAGATAATGTATTCTTCATTTTCTAACTTTTAAAAATGTTTTTAATGTTCTTTTTTTTATGCTTGCTATCTCTTTGTTGAAGTTCTCACTATGTTCCTTAAGCATCCTTATAACCATTTTTTTGAACTCTATATCAGGTAGATTGCTTGTCTCTATTTCATTTAGTTCTTTTTTTGGAGATTTCTCCTGTTCTTTCATTTGGGAATGTTTCTTTGTTTCTGTGTATTAGATTGATCTGCTAAATCTCCCAGTCTTCATAAAGTGGCCTTATGTGGTTGCTGTCCTGTGGGACCCAGTGGTGCAGTCTTCTTGATCACCTGAGCTGGGTTCTCCAGGAATGTTCCTTGTATAGGTTGTGTGAACCACCCTGTTATAATTGAGTTTTGATAGCTGTTGTCCTGTCTGTGCCTGGAGTCTACCCTCAGGCTTTCTGACTGTGTGGGTTGACCCTGACCACAGTGTATGAGCTGCTGTGCTGGTGCTGACCACACAAAACAGAATTCACCTCAGCAGGGTTGGGTGCCTGCCAAGATCTCCTTTTGGATGTACTACTTGTGAAACTAATTGGATCCTGCTCTGATGCTGTCTGAAGCTAACAACTAGATGTGTTGGTTCTAGGGCCTCTTGGGAAGGACTCTGTTACAAGTCAATGTCAGACTCTGCCTGCGACTGGCTCTGGGCAACCTATTTGGAGCTGCCATGTGATACACAGTTTGTGGCTGCCTCTGCTGGGTCTGGGTGTGTGTGGGAAGGACCTAATTGCTCACTGAGGCCAGCTTTTATCAGCACAAAGCTTAAGGGCAGGTCAGCAAAAGGCCCAATACACCCCGAGATCCACTTGTGCCTGTCTCTGCCTGCTGACTGCCTACAGAAGCTCAGTCACTGAAATCCTCTGCAGCTGAGATTCCCTCTGAAATCTTACCTGCTGCTCACCTGTGGGAGCAAGGTCAGCCCTTTTAGCATTTCTGATATTCCTACCTGTCTCAATATGGCTTCTTCTATAAATCTTTGGTTATAAGTCTTCTGTTCAGATAGTCTTTAGTTGGTTATTCAGGTTTATTGTTCTACATTTTAGTTGTAATTCTAGTTTGGTCCTGGGAGGAGGTGAGTGTAACTTCCACCTACTCCACTGCCATCTTGGATTTCCTCTCCTCGAAAATTTTTACCATAAAGTCTGTGTCTGGTAACTACAACATATAGAATCCTATAGGCTGTCTCTCTTGTCTGATATTTCTACTTAGTTTTATTCAGGTTGCCTTACATATTCATGTGTTAGGTACATTTCGATTATAAATTTACAAAATTATTTGTAGAAATAATATGAGGCCTAGGATGATTTTATCTTCTTTTGCCCGTAGGTGTAGGCTGGGTGGCACTAACCATCTGAGATTTCCTTGACATGTCTTCAGGGTTTGAGATCATCCAGAGGCCTAAAAGGGCTTCTATACCTCCAGGTTATCCTACTCTTAGGATGTAGCTCTTTAAAGTCCTAACCGAAAAAGGACATTCACCAGGACTTCTTCCTTGTTGGACCGTGCTGAGTCTTTCAGCTATGGTCTTAGAAATTGGTGAACACTTCTAAGAATAATCAGTCTTAAGTATCAGCTGATCTCTCCAGACCTCTGTTCTCTTCTAGATCCTGGCCCAGTAATTCTTCATTATCTTGTTAGCTCTCTCCTCTCCCACTGTGGTCCCTCTGCCTCCTTTTGAGTCCTAGAATAGCACCTGAGGAGACACTGCAGACAAGCCAATGGCACCATCATCAACCCAGTGCCAAGACAGAAAGTCTACCTGAAATAATTTAACTACTTATATCTTGAATTTTAAGTTTCATTGTGGGTTTTTTTTTCTGTCTTAAAATTAAGTCTTGTGAAATACCATCCTTGATGGCAATATCTTGATGCTTATGTCTTTGTCAGTTTAGATTTGTCAGATCTGCTTTAAGTGCTGTGGGAAATTTCTAGTGGGGCTGGGTCCTTTGCCAGCCATATATATGTGTGTGTGTGTGTGTGTGTGTGTGTGTTACCAGATTACAACCAAGGATGACTAGAAGCAGAAAGTGTGAGACCAAAATCACGGCTTTCATTATCAAAGTGGGTTACCATATCCTGGTTGATCTAAATCCCCAAAACACCACTGTTTTATTTTTCCCCATGTCTATCAGCCATTTCTGACTTTCAGACTGACAGAGAAATTAAGCATACTTTCAAGAAAGGAATGACATGAGCTCAAGGCTCTTTGTGCTTTTCATCCCTGGGGGCAGCACAGCACAATTCCCAGAAAAACCGCATTGATGATATTTTAGCTAGGCTTTCACAAATTTTACAAATGTCAGGGCCAGAGAGTGCAGAACTGCCCACTTTATTAGGGTAGACACAACCTGACTTCTTCTCTCACTGTGCTTGATGAAATAGCAAGCTGTCGATGGGATGAAAAGAAAAAAATACAAGTTAGAGCAATTGCATTTTTATTCTGCTTACTTTAACAATATGTATTCAGCAAGAAATGACAAAGTGGAAGCTGAGAGCATGCAAGGCTGGATGGAGAGGTTTAGCTACATCTGGGGCAGGCCGGCGGGATTATATTTGAAGAGTTGTATTACTCCAGTCATCACTCTGCTCTTGGTGCTGCCTGGCACACCGTTCCTGGCCTGTGGCAAGTGCCTGGCAGGAGGGGAATGTTCAGTGCGGGCTTACTGTGCAGGGTGGAGCAGCCCTTCCCACGTGGTGATAGAACAGATTTCACGGAGGAGCTTTTCCAGTGCTGCCCTTCATTCCTCCGCTCCCAGGCCTGGAAAGTGGCACCGTCTTCATATCCTGGTTTCCATCCTGTTCTCCATTAGTCCTTCACTAATTGTTAGTTGATTTAAGTGTAATCCTTATAGGGACAGGTGTCCTGCAAACATCGTCAATGGCTAGTCCCCAGCTTCTGCTATTGGCCCCGCAGGGAGGGCACAAAGCTATGTATTGTGCTATGTATCGGGGCTGCAAAAGCGAACGAAATGCTCCCTGCTTCATGGAATTTACATTTCAGTGGGAGGGACTGATAACAAGTGCATATGAAGGATGGAATAAGTGCTATTAAATAACATAGCAGACTCACAGGGAGAGGGCCTCCTGGGAACTGGCACTTTCTATCTGGTGGTCAGGGCAGGACTCTGGTAAGGCCGCCTGTGAGCAGAGCCCTGAGGGCAGTGAGGGAGGCTGCATGTCTGCAGGGAGAGTGTTCTAGGCGAGCACCTGAAGGACTGTGCTTGGAGAGGCCCAGGCCCTGCGAGGTAGCTGGCGGGGCTGGAGTGGGCTGGGAGACAGATTTAAGGGAGTCAGAGGATACAGTGCCTTGAAGGCCATTGTAAGCAATTTGAATTTTACTGAGGGAGATGGAACGTTTAGGGAGGGGAATGATAGGATCCAGTTGTGTTTTAACCTCTCACTGTGGCTGCTGGCTGGAGAAGACACCACTTGGGCAAGGGCAGTGACAGGAAGACCAGTTAAGCGATTATTCTGTTTTAAAAACCTTAGGTTTTAAAAAAACTTTGCACTAAAATATTCTTCTTCTTGATTCTTAGTAGCTCTCCAATGTTCCAGTAATTAGCATCCAGTAATTTTCCCTGTTAGTCCCAATGAATGTATTCTTTTCTTATTCAAATCCTGCTTCTTACTGATTCTCTGGCTTTGGGGGATGGGACCCTACTTGGGCCCTCTACTTGAACACACTATTTTCATAAGTTGCCTGGAGCCCCAAGGCTTCCTTTTCTTACCGGCATCCCCCACCCCTCTCCACCCCAGGGAGGGGCCTAGACCCTGGAGCCCAGGCCTATCTGTCCCTGGGCACAGATAACAGAATTCTCCCTGCCTCCTGTGCCATTTGTTATTTCTTATATGTAAGAAAGTTGAATTATAATAAATTCTGTTTGGGTTATTTAAACTTAAAATAACATTATGAGTTTTAATCCATCTACTTTTCAAATTTTCAGTTTTCTGAACTACTCTAATGTTCTGAAAAATGTACTATTAAAATTTTTCATAAAAGCTTCAGGCTCAGCATGAGTTAGTGTGGCATTGGGTAGCATGTGTTTATTCACAATTTTGATATTTTGTTCATTGTGGATATGTTTCAAAAAACGTAGGTTTTAAAAAAACATTGCACTAAAATATTATTCATCTTGATTCTTATGTTTTTGGCACTTTATTATATTTTGCACCCAAACTGACCACCCTCCTCCCCTTAATTCGAATCCTGATGGAGCCAAGGGTCAATGAGAGTCTAGTGCAGCAGCCCAGGTGCGAGAGATGGTGGCTTGGGCCCCGTGGTGGAAGTGGGGATGGAGAGCACGTTGAAAAGTGTAAATGTGTATAACAGCGTAGATGATGGTGTTATGGTTCCTTGTCCCTACGTGGGTAATAATTTACTGGCTCTTACTCTGCATTCTTTGGAAACGTGGAATTAAGATGTAGTTTTACTTTACTAGTATAGGTTTACAAAAGCCCAGTTTTGATATCACGAATTCATTTTTCACTTTAGGCCAGCTCTTTATACCCACAAAGCAGCAATTTTCTGTTAACATTTTGCATATTGGAATAGAAAGGAAATATATCCTGCAGGCAGCTCTCTTTCATAGTCAGGCTATGCAGACCAAATAAATGGCACCAAAGGCAGCTGATCATAATCACATCAAGGAAATAAAGCATTCCCTTAAAAAGACCTGTGCCATAAATACACCAATAGCTTCTGTTGCCTTATAGGATTGTATTCCATCTGAGACCCACAATGTGGCTGGAAACTCAGCCTGTGGTAATTGCTACCAGCGTCTGATGAGTGATTTTTATTAAGTGTTCTAAAATTTAAATAGTGATAGGTGAGGGGAATATAATAATGATACTCTGAGCATAGCTCCCATGGATATGACCATTTTGGCATGGATCAGGACATATTCTGTTGTTTTTTTCCCCTCTGAATGTCTCATTAATTTTCTTTCTTTCATTCCCCCTGCCCCCTTTTTAAAGGAAGCTTATTCTAGTTTAAATGACATGCTCCCATGGAAAGAGCATGTACAAATTATCTTTCATTAGAAATGAAAGGACACATCGCGTGTGCTTTTCCACCGTAGGGTTTCGAAGAATGGACAGAGAAATAATTGGCTCTGAATTAGCTGTGCAATGAAGATTAAAATGTAATTTTTATAGCAAGGATCCTTCAGCTATCTTACCTTTCTGGCACTGGTAAGGAAGGGCTGCCAGGCTTCCTGCTCTCTCGAGGTGTCATGTAGTGACATGGGACACATTTAGAATCCTAAGGAGGTGTCGAATTTGGGGACCACAATGGTGGTTACCAAATTGATAGTGACCTTTTTATTTGATCCTTCAGCATTTATTTGGGGTCCAGTTTTGGAGCTAACAACAATAAATACCCCATGTAATGTGTCTTAGGAGAGAAATGGTGACATTAAATGCCTCTATCTCTCTTTATTGCCTTTATTCAACAAACATTTGTCCCATGCCCATAATAGGCCCTGTGTGGTGCTAAAACTGGGGACTAGGGCTGAAGGTACAATACCTAAAGGAATGTTTTATGAAGCACCTGTGGGTTTTTGAGTGCATCTCTTAAACTCTGCTTTATAGAGAGAATCCTGGAGTTCCAGATGGCAGAGCAGTCCCTGTCTTAGGCAGCCTGGGCTGCTATAATAAAACACTACAGACTGAGGCTTAAACAGCGACACATATTTCTCACAGTTCTGGAGACTGGAAGTCCAAGAATAACATCCAGTAGATTTGGTTCTTGAAGAGGGCATAGAGCCATCTTGCTGCATGCTCACATGACCTCTTCTTTTTTTATTATTGATTTTTTTTAGAGAGAAAGGAAGGGAGAGGGAGAGAAAGAGAAGCATTGATGTGAAAGAGAAACATTGATTAGTTGCCTCCCACACGCACCCTGACTGGGAGCTGAACCCACTACCTGGGCATGTGCCCTGACCCTGAATTGAACCAGTGAACTTTCAGTGCATTGAGTGATGCTCAACCAACTGAGCCACACTGGCCAGGGCACACATGGCCTCTTCTTTGTGTATGGGGGAGAGAGAGAGAAATCTCTTGTCTTTTCCTCTGCTTATAAAGACACTCATTCCAGCATGGGTGTCTAAATCTATTTTCTCCCAAAGGCGCCACTTCCACATACGGTCACATTAGGGGTTAGGGCCTCAACATATGAATTTAAGAGGATACATTCAGTCCATTATAGTCTCACTTGCAGAGAGAAACAGTCCAGGGAATCTCTTGAAGGGAGGTATGGTTGATCCCTGCCTGAACTCCAAGGAAACTGAAGAATGGAGGGAGGATTTTTTTGTGAGCAAACTCCTTCCCTCTGCTCCTCAAATCCCTGCCCTGAGCAGGCCTGTGAACAACTTCCAACCACAAGGAGAGGAGATTTATTCAGGGGTTTGCTCCCAGGCCCAAGCCTGCTAATTTTCCCTCCATTTGTTTAATTGGGGTACACTGGGCCACTCTAGGCTCTGAGGTAACACTTGTTAGCTACTCACTAATGTCCCCAAACTTCCAGTGAATCCAAGCTTACCACTTCTTTGCATATAAATCCTTTTACTTCTCTTTTGCCTTCAGCTGTATTTCCAAAAGGAAAGTTACTCTCTTATCTGCTAGAAGGAAGGAGGCTTTGCAGAAATGAAGCTCCCCACCCCCTACCCAAGCAGCATGAACTCTTGGCTCCTGGCCAGTCCGTTTACCCTCCTGCTCCCTCTCTTGGCATCTGTCTCCTAAACATGCCTCTCAGCTTCCTTCATTTGTCTTCCTAAATCCTGAATGAGGCCGTGGCCATGTGACCCTAGTCCTTTAGAACAATGGGATTCTGGCTTTCTTTTAGCAGCTGTCCTGCTCCCACTCCTTTCCCAGGAGGCTTCCAAGAGCGTCTCTATTGTGAATGAGGCAACGCCAGAAGGAGGGGTTCCAGATGTTTGCTTGCATTAGTATGTGGTTCAGTTTTAAAAGCCTGATTTATGCATATGATTGCATTCTATTCAGGTTCCCTCTCAAACCTTCATTGGCAAAAATAGACTCTGTGGCTGGAGAACTTGCACAGATGCCTGGTGGTCCAGGGCTCAGGTCTCATCACTTTTTCTCATCTCTTCCAGCATGCCCCAGGCTGAGGCTTTGGCTTCTGATATATGAGGGATTTACAAAGTTAATGCCTTGTCCACAGTGACATGGCAGAGGCTGTGGCAGAGCCTGGTCAGGAGAACTCAGTGCCTTGGTTTTAAGTTCACTTCTCTTTTTACCTCATGATACAGAAAGTAGCCCCGAATAGTGGGAAATACACTGGGCTGATGGCAAAGAGGCCCACCTTGGCCACTAACTCACTGTGGGGTCTTGGGCAGATTTTCTGGGCCTCGGTTTCCTTTCCAACTGTGATGGTCAGCAGGGGCATACCCATTCCTGTTCCTGGACTCCCACTGGCTGCAGAATCCTCCAGAACACCACTGCTAATGACTGGGCTCCCCACACCCACATCCTGTGTCCTGCCTCTCATATAGAACGAGGGATAAGTTATGCCACTTATTTTCCAACAATTTTTACAGTAGAATTCTTTTTTCAGATGATGCCAGGGGTGGAAACCCTACGTATGAGTACAGTCATCCTCCATACTCACCCAGCCTGCAAATTCACCCACTTGCTGTAATTTATTTGTAACCCCAAATCAATACTCACGGTTGGTCATTCACCGATATGCATACCCTGATGAAATATTTGAGAGGCCCCATGTGCATGTCCTAGCTGAGGTTGAACAGGGCTCTGCCTGTTTGCTTCAACCCCATCCAGAGATGAGCAGAGGATGGAGACGATGGTCACCAGCAGGCAGTGCAGGGGGCTCCAGCTCTGCATCCAGTGGGCAGGGCTTGAACCCCAACTCCAGCACCTGTTAGTGGGGCAGCTTCGGCAAATCACTTAACATGCCAAACCTCGTTTTCTCTTTCATAAAAGCAGAAAAATAGAACCTACAGAATGAGCTGTTTTTAGGATTTAAGATGTGTGTGTGGGTGTGTGTGTGTGTACATATACTTCCCCTAGAATCGGTGATTCAGAATTCAGGATTTGTGAGACTTTATAGAAATGACTACTGCAAATAACCAGAATCTACTGTAAACCAGGCCTGGAGCCCTGCCAGATGACCTTTCTCAACCTAGAAGAGGGTGTGGGAACTTAGCTCAGCAAGGCCTGGCCACGTGACCCTAAGGAGCCCTTCTATGACTGTCACGCTGGGTGGGCTGGACCCTCCTAGTCTGAGGGGAAAATTTCCCTGGTTGGGCCAAGGAGGAGGACTGTTCTACTTGGAGGGTCACAAAAACGTGTTTCTTCCTGAAGATTTCCCACAGCTCTTCCAGGGAGGTCTCAGCTGAATCAAAGGACCCACTTCTACTCATGTGGTCGAGATATGAGGTCCAGAAACTCCCCTGCACTTGGCTTTCTTTTCTGTTTCCTTTCTTGGAATGAAGTGTGACCATTGGAGCACTAAATGTCACATCACATGAATATGTTTGTGTTTATATGCATGTGAATTCATGTTTGTGCATGTATGAATGCATGTGTCCACACATGCACATGTGTAGGTATGTTTATGCGTAGCAGCACATGCATGTGTGCATGTGTTTTTGTGTATGCATGTTGCATGTGTATGTTATTTGTGTGCTTCTGTTTATATTTACATGTTTATGTGTGTATCCATGCATGTGCACATGTGTTTATACATGCAAGTTGCTATGTATTATGTTTCTATGTGTATGTATTTGCATATGTGTATATGTGCGTGCATGCTTATATGTGTGTTTATGTGTATATGCATGTATTATGTATGTGTACATTTGAATGTGTTTGTGTATGTTGGTACATTTATGTGTACCCATGTGTGTACTGGAAGTGGGGTGTTATGATTAGAGGAGCGAAGGCAACCAGTACGAGTAATGATTTTAAAAGTAGAAGAGATGAACTTCCTCAGTGAGGTAGCTTCTAGACTGAAACTGACTTAAAAGATGTCAAAATCCTTTCCTATCTCAACGTTTGAACCACAGGTGTCTTCAGCATGATAAAAAAATGACAGATTGCCTCCCTCCCTTTCATCATTCCTCTTCTCTTCCTCCGGCTCCCCTCTCCCTCTCCTGCACTGCCCCCTCTCCCAGCGTCCCCTCTCCTGCCCAGGTCCTGACTAGATTTCTTTGTTGATAACTGTTTGTGTCGTTAGAGCCAGCTACTGCCACACATCCCTGCCCTGTGCCCAGCCTCACTGTCCTATTTCATTTGTAGAGAAGAAGGAATCTTCCCTCATCCCCAGCAGCCCCGTGGGGGTCGTGCGCCAGAGGCACAAGGTCCTCCCTTCCCTCCCATGGCTCTCGGAGCCATCAGGCGAAGCTAACTGCACAGGAGGAAGTGGGTGGCCCAAGGGCCAAGCAGGAAAATGAGCACACCCAGCATCCTCAGAGGGGTGGACACCTGTGGCAACACAACAGTGGGAAAGGACACGCAGGGCCTTGTACTCTGATGTTCATTCATTCGTTTTCAACATGACAGATTGGCTGCGAGACTGTCCAAAGTGTAGGTGCCATACCGGCGAGTAGATTAGGCACCGCTGCCCCTTCCGTACTCGTTCATTCCCTCCACTTGTTTATTTGTGATAGATAATCACTGAATGCCCACTGTGTGCCAGGCGCTGTTCTAGGTGTCAGGATCCTGGACTCTCCCTTGACTCAGTCGCTCCAGAATAGCTGACTGGCTTTGGAGAAAGTGACTGTTTGGGACCAACAATACACCATGATGTTTGGGGGACTAATCACTAGGAAAGCCCCTGACTTATGTCTCTCTCTCACTTTTAGCAAGCTTCAAGGTCAGGAGGAGTCTCTGGGCTGCCAGGGGTTCAAGTGTAGCGCTCAGTCCCTCTTCTTTGGGAAGAGGATGAGCTGACTGTCTCTGATCTTCTATGCTCCAGCCAGAGTCAGTCAACTTCTGTTTTGTTAGCAACTTGCAGGACTTTATTGCACAAAAAGTTGTATGGTTTGTTTTGTTTTGTTTCATTTTAAAGTTTAAAAACCCACTATCTTGCTTTCTCATCTTCAGATCTGAGAGGAGAGTCAAAGTCTAAGCAATGGAAACTCACCCTGTTTCTACCTCACTTATTTTATCTGGGGGACAGGGATAATAATAATTGATAATAATTTACATAGAGATCCCTTCATATAGTCACAATAATTTCATGTTCAGTATGCCACTAGATATACATTTCCCTTCTCACATGGTTATAGTAACTGGATAAAACTGCAATTGCAGTTTCTGGAGGAAAGGAGCAAACGTTTAGCATACATTTAAATGGACTGTTTCTGGGTGACCATAGAGTAGGCCGCAAGAACATATTCTTTCTAAGCACAGTCACATTTAAATGGACTGTGCATACATTTAAATGGACTGTTTCTGGGTGACCATAGAGTAGGCCGCAAGAACATATTCTTTCTAAGCACAGTCACATTATTAAAAGAAAAGTCCGTGTAGATTTGGGTTGCCAGGATATCAATAATTAAACAGAATAGTCAAATAAATATTGCAGCAGTCACCCCTTTTCTTCTTCCTTCCCACACGGGCACTTTGACATTTTGTGCTGTCGAAATGGCTGACAGATCTGTTTACCACTGAAAAACAAACTGCTTTCCTAACCCAAAGGGGTGCCCAAATAGTGTTCATTCTTATAAGAAAGCCTAAAATATATATTTTGATTAAAAGAAAATGTCAACAAGGGGAAATATTGGGCTTTCCTCCTGACTGCTGCCAGTAGCCTTAAAGCAAAGAAAGGCTGAGACCATGAGAAATTACAAGCCATCTACAGAAAATGCCCCAAATCTCACAGCACTTTGTAACGCAATGTGCTGAAGGTATGTTTTGTGCAGAAGCAAAACTTTACTGATAGATATGAATTCTATGGCTATTTATTTCCTCCTTCATTTAAAGAATATTTTTGTTAATTTAAAAATTATTATAATATAGTTCAGATATAAAAATGATTTATATTAGTGTCTATGTTTAAGATATGGGGGATCATAACAGCCACATACTCATCATCGAGTTTAAGAGTATTATGGGAATGCTCTGATCATATTTCCTTCCTTTGGATAAATATTGCTTCAATTTTTGTGTTCATCATTCTCTTGCTTTTTATTGTAGTTTTCCTACCGAATTATTAATCCTTAGACTGGATGGCTTTGCTTTGCATTTTTGACCATTATATGAATAGTATCCTACTATTTTTATTCTTCTGTGACTGACTTTTTGCATTCCGTGTTTTATAGATGCATTCTTGGAAAAATCTATTAGTGTTTGCAATTATAATTAGTTAATTGTAACTGATCTATAACATTTCATAGAATGAATGGGCTGCAATTTATTTATCCATTTTCCTATGGAAGGACATTGATTCCAGTTTTTTTGTTTCGTTTTCTGCATTACAAGCAATGCTGATCCATGAACATTCTTGAGTATGCTCCCCAGTGCCCCGGTGCAAGTGTCTCTAGGGTATACTTCTGAGGAGTGGAACTGCAGAATCGTATAGGACGTCCATCTTCAACTTTATCAGATAATGTCAGTTGCTTTCCAAAGTGATTGTAATAATTTATACTGTCAATAGCAGTATATATAAAAGCTCACACTGTTTTGCAAACTTGCCAACACTTGGTATTTTAAGTGTTTTAAATTCTTTAAATTTAAAGAATTTTTGCCTCTTTGGGGTATGCTGATATTTGTGTGATAGTTTTAATTTGTATTTTTGTACTACTACCAAGGCTGAGTATCTTTGCCTACTCCACCACTGGCCATTGTGTATTCATTTCTGGGAAAATGTTCATATGTTTTGTCCATTTTTCAATTAGTTATCTCCTTGTTAATATTTCATGAGTTCTCTATCAATGCTGAGCACTAATCTTTTGTCAGCTATCTGGGTTGCACATCTTCTGGCTTGTGGCTTGGCTTTTGAATATCTTTAGATCATTGTTGGATAAAGAGATCGTCTTAATTATAATGTCAAAATTGTCAGTGTTTACTTTATGGTTTGTTCTTTTTCCATATTGTGTCAGAAAACCTTTCCCACCCAAAGCTATTTTTATATATAATTTTAAAAGTTTTGCTTTTCGCAATTAATTCCCTGATCTACCCGGAATTAATTTTTCTGTGTGAAGTACAGGTCAAATGCCATTCCCTAAAAAGATAGCAGGTGTTCCACGTCCACTTTTGAATAATGCCCCATGATCTGCAATGTGCTGTCTGGGTTTTCTTTTATATTACATCGGTTTAAAGACTTCTCTCCTATTCAGACCCAGGTACAGAGGGTAAAGTTAGTCATCAAACACCTCAGTTCATGGCACACTGTTATTATTGGTTCATTTAAGCCCCTTTATTGCCTATCCTCTCTCTTCCTCGCTCTCTCTCTCTTCCTTCTTTTACTTTTTTTCCACTTCCATTTGCCTCTTTTCCCCATAGGCAATCTTCCTAAATAATATAATGTGTATCTTTAGCTTTTGTTAGTATATGTGTGTGTGTGTGTATAATCAGCTTTATTGAGCTATAATTGGCAAGTAATAAAATTGGCCCATTTTAAGTGTACAGTTCGATGAGTCTTAACAAATGTATGTAACTTCCTCCGTGGGTCTTTGTACCCAGTCCCTTCTTCCCCAGCTCCTGGCAACAACTGATTTGCTTTCTGTCTCTATATTTTTCCTTTTCTAGAATTAGATATAAATGGAATAATATTGTAGTCTTGTGTGTCTGACTTTTCTACTTGGCATAATGCTCTTGAGATCCATCCATGTTGCTGTCTGCAGCAGTCATTCATTCCTTTTCATTGCTGGGTGGGATTCCATTGTGCGGATGTATCACTACTTTTTAAATTTTATTTCTTTTATAAAATAGATTTTGTCTTCACCTTTTCTTTTCATTGAATTTATTGGGGTGACACTGGTTAACAAAATTATACAGGCTTCAGGTGTGCAATTCCACACCACATCATCTGTACACTGTATTGTGTGTTCATCATCCAGTTTTATTCATTCACTGATTGATAGGTGTCTGGGTTGTTTCAAGTGAGAGGGGTATTGTGAATAAAATAAAATATAGTACAATATTATACACAAGACTTCGTGTGGACATATACTTTCATTGTTTTAGTGAATATCTAGAAGGAGAATTTCTAGATTATATGATAAGTATATATTTAACTTGATTAAAAATTGTCACTGTGTTTCCCAGTGGTTGTATAACACGAATTCTCACCAGCAAAGACTGAAAATTCCAATTTCTTTGCATCCTCACAATTACAAAACTGTCAGTCTTTATTTTTATTTATTTATTTATTTAATCTTTTTTTTTTTTTTTAAATATATCTTTATTGATTTCAGAGAGAGGAAGGGAGAGGGAGAGAGAGAGAGAGAAACATCAATGATAAGAGAGTCACTGATTGGCTGCAGCCCACAACCCGGGCATGTGCCCTGACCGGGAATCGAACCCCGATAGCCTGGATCCTAGGTCGATGCTCAACCGCTGAGCCACGCCCGGCCGGGCAATATTGTCAGTCTTTAAAATTTTTGCTGTCCTAGTGTCCATGTTGTGCTATCACCTTGATTTTAATTTGCATTTCTTTAATGACTAGTAATGTTGAACATTTTTTCATGGGATGTTTGACATTCTTAAGGCTGGGAAGAATTGGTTAAAATTTTTGGCCTATCTTGTTTTTTTACCAGTTGATTTTCTTTTTCTTATTGAATTGTAAAAGTTCATTAAGTATTCTAATAAAAGACCTTAAACAGATGTATGTTTTGCATATATTTTCTCCCAGGGTGTGACTTTACTTTTCATTTTCTAAATTTTTTAAGTTGATTTTTAGAGAAAAAGAGAGATAGCAATTTGTTGTCCACTTATTTATGCATGCATTGGTTGCTTCTTGTATGGACCCTGACGGCGGATCGAAACCATAACCCTGGCTTATCGAACGATGTTCTACTTAACTGAGCTACCGGTCCAGGGCTTGACTTTTTATCTTCTAACAGTGTCTTTTAAAGAACAAAAATTTTTAAATTTGATTTATCAAATCACATTGTTAAATTTTTCTTTGATGGTTTATGTTTCTGTGCCTTATCTGAGAAATCTTTTCCTTCCTTCCTCCCTTCCTTCCTTCCTTCCTTCCTTCCTTCCTTCCTTCCTTCCTTCCTTCCTTCCTTCCTTCCTTCCTTCCTCCCTCCCTCCCTCCCTCCCTCCCTCCCTCTCCCTCCTTTCCTTCCTTTCTTTTCAATTACAGTGTACTTTTGATATTATTTTGTCTTGGTTTCATGTGTACAGCATAGTGTTTAGGCAGTCATATACTTTACAAGTGTCCTCCCAATATGTTCAGTACTCACCTGTCACCATAATACATAGTTATAGCAATGTTATTGACTGTATTCCCTATGGTGTACTTTACATTCCCGTGACTTTTTTGCAACTGTCAATCTATATTCATTAATCCCTTCACCTTTTTCGCCCAATCCCCCAACACCCCTTCCATCTGGCAATCATCAGTCTGTTCTTTGTATCTATGAGTCTGCTTCTGGTTTATTTGTTTATTTTGATCATTAGATTCCACATATAAGTGAAATCATATGGTATTTATCTTTCTCTGACTTATTTCACTAAGCATAATACCATTAAGTCCATCCATGCTGTTGCAAATTGTAAGAACAAATTTCTTTTTCTTTTTAATTGAAGTTCACAGACAGGTTTTTGTATGTTTTCTTCAGGAAACTTTCTATTTCAAGCTCTTACCTTTAGGTCTTTGACCCATTTTGATTCATTTTTATATGGTGTGAGGTTGAGTTTTAGATGAAGAAGCCTGCTTGGTTTTTTTGTTTTTGTTTTTTCTTTCTGAAGTATCCCAGAGCTTTGAGTTTCTGAGGTTGCAACATGTACATAGATCAATTCAGAAAGAATCAACATCTTAACAGTGTTGAGTCTTCTCATCTATGAAATGGTGTATTTCTCCATTTATTTGGGTTGTCTTTAATTTTCTCAGCAATTTTTCCATTTTCAGTATATTTCACTTTTAATTGTTTGTATATAGTGATGCAATTGATTTTTTGTTGTTTGCCTTGTATTTTGCAACCTTGTAAATTCCCTTAAGAGTTCTAGTAGTGTTTTGATGGGTTCCTTAGAATTATATTATGCCACCTGTGAAGAAACAAGGTTTACTTTTTGTTTTCTCCCCAATTTAGTCCATTTTCTTAGTTTTGTTTTGCCTTTTTACACTGGCTAGGCACAAAATTGAATAAAAGTGGTGAGAATGGACATTCTTACTTTTTCCTAAATTAACATATTCCTTCTTTCATAATTATGTCTGATGTTAGTTGCAGATTTTTAGTAGATGCACTTAATCCAGTTACAAAAGTTTCTTCCAGTGACAGTTGGCAGATAATTTTTATCGTGAATGGGTATGGAATTTTGTCACATTCTTATTCTGCATTAATTTGAGGTGATCATATGACTTTTCTTTTTAAACTTGCTAATATAGTTAATTACATTGATTGTTTTTAAATGTTCAACCAATATTAAATTCCTGGAACACACCTCATTTGTTCACAACATATATCCTTTTTATCTATTGATAGATTTGGTTTGTCAAAATTTTGTTAAGGATTTTTTCAATCCTTGTACTGGCTTCCTGTTGGCCTCTGTAACAAATTACCATATATTTAGTGGTTTAAAACACAAATTTCTTTTCTTACAGTTCTGTAGTTCAGAAGTTCAAAAGCCATTTCATTGGGCTAAAGTCAAAGTGTCTGCGGGCTGGTTCACGCTGGAGGCTCTGAAGGAAGAATCCGTTTATTTACCTTTCAGCTTCTTGTGGGCCCTTCCTCCAGATTCAAAGTGCATCATTCCAACCTCTGCTTCTGTCATCACATTGCCATCTCCTCTAATTCTGAGGCCTCCTGTGCCCTCTTATAAAGACCATTGTGATTGCATCAGGCCCAACTGGATACTCTAGAACAGCAACTTTCAACCTTTTTCATTTTGTGGCACACATAAACTAATTATTAAAATTCTGTGGCACACCAAAAAATGTATTTTTTGCTGATCTGATAAAAAATAGGTATAATTTTGATTCATTTACACTGGACAGCTATTGTTGTGTTGGTTGCTGTCATTTTTTTATTTGACACTCTAAGGGAAAAGAGGTCATGCTCTTGACTAGTCAGGTATTACATGTTTTAAAAAATTTTGCGGCACACCAGTGTACCACGCGTGTCAGTTGAAAATCGCTCATCTAGAATGATCTCCTCATTTCAAGATCCGTCCTTTAATTACATCTGCAGAGTCCCTCTGCCATGTCAGGTAACATTCACAGGTTTTGGGGATTAGAGAGTGGACATATGAGAGGGGGCATTATTCTGCCTACCATATATGTTCATGAGAGTATCTAGTTATCTATTTTGGTAAAATTTTATAATCGTGGTGATTTTGACCCTATAAAGTCAGGTTGGAAGTGCCTATCTTATTCTGTTTTCTGAAAGTATGTGAGTTGATCTGGTATAATTTCTGCCTTAAGGGCTTAGTAGAATTTATCAGTGAAGTGATCTACTCAGCAAATTCTTTCCCGAACATCCAATGTAGATCAGGGTCTCCTGCTACTTTTTAAAAAATACCCTATAGTGCCCTGGCCCATGTTGCTCAGTGGTTAGAGCACTGGCCAGCACACCGAAGGGTTGCAGGTTCTATTCCTGGTCAAGGACGTGTACCTGGGTTGCAGGTTCAATCCCTGGCCTCTGTTGGAGTGGGTGAGGGAGGCAACGAAATGATCAATGTATCTCTCTCACATCAATGTTTCTCTCTCTCTCTCCATACCTTCATCCTTTCCATTCTCTCTAAAAAAAAAAAAAAAAAAAAAAAATCAATGGAAAAAATATCCTCGGGTGAGGATTAACAAAGAAAAATACCCTATACCCTTTCCTCAGAACACTCAACACAATTTATAATGACATATGTATTTGTGTGATTATTTGATTTCCGTTTCTCTAGCAGACTATAAGCAGAGAGTATGCTTATCTTTTTCACTGATGAATCCCCAGAACCTACCACTAAATGAGGCATGTAATAATTACTCAATACATGTTTTTGAATGAATGAATGCTTCACTGTTCCATAACTCCCCTGTAGTCATATAATAAAAATTCTCCCACCCCCCTTTCAAAGAAATAAGGTGCTTACTTTTATTTATTTTTAATAGTTATTAGAAGTTTTTTGTTTTTTTTTTAGCTTTATTGAGGTATAATTGACAAAATTGTAAGTTTTTTGGATTAAGCTGCTCAAGTTGATTTCTCCTTTTAGTAACTGAAAGTGTGTTAGAAATGGTCACAGAGAGGATAGTACTTTGTGGAAGGGTGAGGCTGATATTATGTTTCCAGGTAAGTTTAGAAAGAAACCTCCATGTGCCTGAGAACGATGGGAAAATACAGTGGTAAGAAGAAGCCAAGTGTTATGGGCTGACAGTTCGTGTCCTTCCCAAATTCACATGCTGAAACCCTAACTCCAATGTGTTGGCATTTAGAGGTAGGCCTTTAGGAGGTGATTAGGGTTAAATGAGGTCATGAGGGTGGGATCCCATGATAGGTTAGCACTGAGGAAAGGCCATGTGAGGACACAGTGAAATGGTGGAAGTCTACAAGTAACTAAGAGAGTCTTCCTCAAGAAATGAATCTGTTGCTAACTTGGTCTTGGACTTCCCAGCCTTCACCACTGTGAGAAAGAAATGTTTGTTGTTTAAGCTGCCCAGTCTGTGGTATCTATTATGGCATTTCAGGGATGACTAAAACAGCCCATCATATGCTTTTTGTTCCACTCACTCTACTCAAGCCTGTCTAGACCAGTGTCCACCCTGGGGCTACCCTGCTGGGTATGCAAATGAACAAGACCAAAGAAAGAATGCATCAGAGGCAGCAGGGATAAAAGAGTAAAAAAGAAGCAGCTGTAGCCTCCTTTCTTGCAGACACTGCCAAGTTTTCAACCTTGCCTCTGTAGGTCCATGCATTGCTGCACTCTCTCACCCTAACTTTTCTCCTTCTCTTCCAAAGACACAGGCACACACACACACACGCACACACACACACACACACACATCTCCAACTCTGTAAATACACCTTCAAACACAATAGATGCCATAAATAAAGTTTCTTCCATTTTTAACACTTAAATTTATTAAAATATATTTTAAAAGTGAGAATCAGCTCAGACTGACCTTTTACTTCTAACTTAATTTTTTTTCTTTGTAGGAATTCATAGATATCCTCAACTTCCGCAACTTGACTCCACCACTTCAACTTAGAGGGCTTAATAGGATGTAGAAGTCCTGTGGTTCTGGCAGCCAGATTTGTCTAATTCATTACTGTTACTCTGAGATCAATCATCAACTACAAATTTTGAAAATTTGCAAGGAAGGAATCGAAAAACTTCTGTAGAAGTCAAGAAAAATAAATGTGTCCTCAGATGACCTTTGTTCACTCAATCTGACAAGTATAGATTATGTTGTTTGAAATACTTTCCTCTAGAGGAGTCTATAAAGGAAATAAAGTCCTTGTATTGTTATGCACTGCTCTGCTGTTTATGAAATGACATAGATTTGAAATGAAAGACTTATTGAGCCACCCTGTCCACTCTGCTAGGACAGCTTCTTTCTTTCTAGCACTTCATTCAGCCTGTAATATTTGGGCATTTTACTATCTACAATTTCTTACACATAGCAAAGTTGTACAAGGCCAGAGTAGAATCCAATTTATCTTTTGATATGCAGTACCTAACTCAGTAAAAGTACCAAGTAAATGTTTAATAAATGTTTGTTGTATGGAATTAAATTAATATTTTATCTAAAGCCAAGTCTTTGGCATATTGCATACTTTCTAGTTTGCTTATTAAGTTAATATTTATTACTTGCAATATATGAAGCATTGGTTACCTTATTTCTTGATAAAAACAGATTCATCCTTCTTCACAAATAAATACAATAAAACACGATACAATTGAATGCTTCATAACTGACCTCATATTGCTTAACTAAAAACAAAAGAATCAATTCTCTTTTAAAAATGAGAAACAACTGTGTAAAGAATGTAAAATAGAATCTCTTTTGTCTTATTTTTTTCTAAAAGCATGACTTAATTGACACTATAGGCAAACAAAAAACCCCACACAAATGGGAAACTGAAAACTATGGAATTTATAAAACGCTCTTTATAATATGATAAATAAAAAGTTAGAAAATATATTTCAGGCTTCTCATAAAAGGAGAGATTGAAATAACCAAGAGATTTTAATTTTGTGCTCTACATGCTCAACATTTTATCAACAGGAAAAAATAAATATGTAAATGTGTGTCATGTACAGATTATTTTTAAAGAAATGCTTATGGACAATGCTTCCATTTCGGTACTAGACTAATCTCCAGATTCTTTCTGGGAAGTGGAAGTGGGGGGTCCCTTCTGCTTCTGGTTATTATCCGTTAATGTACCTGAAGTCTAGTACATGTTCCAGGCAGCATGAAAGGAAAAAATACGAAGAGGGAGAAGCATACAAAAGCAGCCAGGTGCAGGAGGCAGCCCAAAGTTGTTCATGTTACTACACTTTTCCCAAACACTTGGCTAACCTAGAATTCAGGGTATAGCCAAGTATTTCAACCCACTTTGTGTTAAATTCTGACATACTGAAGTAAATACAATCCATATGTTTCTGAATCATTTATACCTAACTCATCAAAATATTATTCTTAAAGGCCCTTTGAGGTCGGGAAAAATCCAAGCTCCTAGAAGTTTTCTTGCCACCTTTGTGCTAAAATTAAAAATAGAAAATTGAGGATTATCCAAACATTTGAAACCAAGAAGTTGTAGAATGTGGTTTGGAAATCCAAATGTGGCCAAGTGTTTTCAGTTAACCGAGGTATCTGACTTCATGCTCTCCTTCTCTCATCTCCAGCACAAACTCTGTTACTTTCTGCACAAACGTGGCAGCTCCTTCCAGCTCTGGCTGACTTGACTGGGTGTCAATTGAGATCAACCAGTCAGTCACCTCCTTCAAGATTGCCTTCTGTCATAAAGCATCCTTAATGGTGGATCTAAACAGACAGAATAATATATAGTCTCAGGTGATCAGATGACAGGCAGAGTGCATTCTATTCCAACATCTGTGTTTTTGGTGATCTTGGGTGGGTCTTTATGCTTCCAAGACCATGATTGTCAGGACCAGACTTAAATGACCCTCCATGCCACTGAGACTTTCATT
Source organism: Miniopterus schreibersii (assembly GCF_964146895.1). Classification (NCBI taxonomy): domain Eukaryota; kingdom Metazoa; phylum Chordata; class Mammalia; order Chiroptera; family Miniopteridae; genus Miniopterus; species Miniopterus schreibersii. Next base: position 89,394,112 of record NC_138101.1, on the reverse strand, counting down.
TGTTCTTTGCTTTTCATATGAGTTGTCAAGTTGCACTCACCTGAACCACAAGGGACTTTTATTTGGCAAAAGGTAGAGTCACAACTCTATGATGTTGTAAGATAGAGATGATAGTATTTTCCTTGGAAAGCATGGTGTGGGTACAACCTGCCAAAGGATAAGTTTACAGATATGTCTTCCACTTGTTTATATTCCCTCCTACTGCTTAGCATAATCTTTGCCACAGAAAAACCTTCCAGTACATATTTCTAGTATGAGTAAAATGCTTTTAATACCATGAGTGGAAGCACAGATGGATTTCTTAGTGATAATTTCCAAGTGAGTGCCAGAAAAAAATTTGAAGACTCTTTTCAGTCTTCAACAGTATCACAAAATTTTCTGTTAAACAAAAATAAATAGGTCAAATAATCAAAGAATATCCAAAAATCTTATTTTATAATTTCCTCCGAAAGGAAGCTCTAGGAGAACATAGATATGTATTTGTTTTAATTGCTGATGTGTCCAAGAGTTTAGAATCTTGCCTAGCATACATGAGGACTCAGGAAACATTTGTTGACTATCATTAAGAATGAGTGATGGACTTGTATAGAAGCCATAGCCCCTCAGTAAGGATGAAGGCTATGAGCCAATGCCTACCTTAATTCCCTTTTGCCCTCGTCTCCCCAGTTACAAAAAATTCTTCAAAAAACAAATCTCCCACCTCTGTAAACAACTATTACATCAAATGTGGTCTCCAGACCTAGCATATAATAGCTTTGGAAAATGTTACAACTAATGAAACATAACTGCTTGAATTCATCATTATTTATAGGAAAATGCAGTAAAGAAAAGAGTGATACTTTGGAAACATACTTTATTTTTCAACAGAGCCCATTAAAGAAAATTTTTTTTTGTAATTTAAAATTTCTTAAAATTTTTTTAAAATTACAGTTTATATTCAATATTATTTAGTATTAGCTTGGGGTATACAGCAAAGCTGTTAGGCATTTCTCCCTGATATTTCCAGTACCCACATGGCACCATACATAATTATTACACCAAATTAGTTTTTCTGATACATTTCTTTTCATTTCTGAATCAGTTTATTTATACAAAGACAGTCACTGTGGTGTCTGAAGCAACAAACATTCTATTATGATGTAACTGATGTGGCTATAGGGATAAATTTTCTTTCACAATTTTTTGACTGAAACTCCATTACAGTATTAGCTTTTTCATTTATTTTCCCAAAAAGGGTGTTTTAAAATTCAGAACAGAATCATAGGACTGTCAAGAGCTCAACTGGATTTTCTTCCTACATTCTTATTGGTTTTGTGAATCTTAAAATAAAATTTGCATCATCTAAATGTGACTTTTGCCCTTGTAATATCATTTGGGGTTGTATTTCAGGATGCAGTACAGCAGTGAGTCAACATTTAGGGCAGGGATTTGTCACCGCTGGCACCCATGGTCTTACCCTCCCTTCCTGTGTACATGGCAAACACTGCCACTCAGCCTGACTCTCCCTTCTGCTGCTCAGGGCCTGCTGCAGCTGCCTACCAAGTGGCTGGCGTTGGTTACTTGCCATCTTTAGCTTAGGTTCTTTTCAAAATGTCACTCAGGAGAACTCACTGTTTAAAGTTGTTTCTATATGATTTAGTAATGTTAGAGGCGATTAGAGCAATTCTGTAGATGTTCTGGCTTTAGACTGAAGGTCTTGAAGCTTTCTGCCACATAAGCATCCTTACAACAGCTCCTGTGCATTTTCCCTTTGAAAGGGTCTCTACAGTGTAAAGATGATAAGCCAAGTCCATATGCTTGTAGCACAATCAGTGCTTTCTGGTGGTTTCATTAGCTCCTTTGCAGTTGTAAGGCCACTTTCCAGTTAGGTTGGGCCATGCGACCAATTCTGGCCAGTGATCCCTTTCTTTTTCTGGTGCAGTGACTTTGTCAACTTTGTTAAGATGGCAGCATCATGAGTTGGAGGGATCCTCAATCTCTGAGTCACCAGGTAGAAAAGAGTCCCCAGAAATCTCGTTGGGCTTTTATTGTGTTAAGCCACTGAGGCTCTGGATTTCATCTAACATTAATGCACCACAGGAGTGAAATATCACCAACACGTGAGTAGGAAGGATTAACCCTAAATTCAGTGTCTGACTGGTCTTTATGTGGCAGTGAATCCCATCACAAGCCTTGAATGTGAACCTACGTTGTCTGCCTTAGAGGATAAATACCCAAAATAAATGAAAACAGGGATGTGAAAGTATTTGTATTCCCATGTGCATAGCAACATATCCTCAATAGCCAAAAGGTGGAAACACCCAAGTGTCCATCGACAGATGAATGAAAAACCAAATGTGGTAAACACATGCAATTAAATATTACTGATACTTGAAAAGTAAGGAAATTCTGATACATATTATGACATGGAAGAACCTTGACAACATTATGCTAAGTGAGATAAGCTAGTCGCAAAAGGACAAGTACTGGTTCCATTATGAGTGGAAGTACCTTTAATTGTCAGATTCACAGAGACAGAAAGTAGAATGGCGGTCGCCAGTGGTGGAGGGAGGAGAAATGGGGAATTGTCGTTTAGTGGGTACAGAGTCACATTTGGGGAAGAAGAAACGTTCTGGAGATGAATAGGGGTGATAATAGCACAACAATGTGAATGTACCTAATACTACTGAGCTGTATGCTTAAAGATGGTTAACATGCTACATTTTATGTTACATCTATTTTACCACAGTTGAGAAAAAAGGAACAGAAAGGATTATCTAACTTCCTGAAGAGGGAGCGCTCTCTGACTTTTGCCCCTCTGGGCTGGGCCATCCTCCTGTTCTCCCGACTCTCCTTTCCCAGTTTCTCCACACAACCTTCCCTGTAAACCTCCTCTCCAAAGCTGTTGCCTCATTTCTGTGACGCTATTAAAAACACTGGATCTGTCTTGTTCACTACTGTGTCTCTAGAAAACGATGCTAAATGCTAATTGCTACCTAGAACATGGTAAGCATTCAGTGTTTGCAGTAAGGGATGCTGGAATGTCCTTCTTCCTCCACTTACGTTCTCAGAAACTACCAGGTGCGAGCAGCATTGTTCTAATGAACTACTAGCCATTGGAGGAGGTGAGGCTTAAGGTCTTTCCTGTGGTCAAAGCCTTTCTGGGACATAAAATTATAGAATGATTTGGTGGAATTATCTGTTTGCCATGTTGTCAACCTCCAAAAATTAAAGAGCTGCCCTAAACATAATTAACCTTAAGTGACTTGTTACATATTTATTATATATTTATCTCTTTAATTTATTTTTAACTTCATTCATTCATTTAATAAGTATTTATTAAGTGCTCACTATTGTCAAGAACTATTCTAGGCACTGAATGAAAAAAAAAGACTGTAAATCCTGGCCCTCACGAAGGTTACATCCCAGTGAGGGAATACCGCCTCCCCCGGGAAATAAATGAATGAAGACAGGGTATTGAATGGTGAGAAGAACTGTGAAGAATGGATGAGAGGACAGACAGTGATAATTTCATTAAGTATTTTTTTTTCTTTTCCCTGAAGTTTTATCTTGTTCTTTGGTTCCAACATATTCCTTTGTTTCTTCATTTCCCTTGACTCTCTGCTTTGGTTTCTTGCATTAGATAAAACAGCCGGCTCTCCCAGCCTTGAAAGAGTGGTTTCGTGTAGGAGATGAATCTTGCAGTTCAACTCTGCCCTAGCTCTTGGTTGTCTCTCAAACTTTTGTGATTGTCCAAGCAGCCTACTTTACTTTTGGTGGCTCCCAGTAGTTGAGAGTGTGCCAAGACTTGCCAGTGTCCCAAAAGGGAGAGTCTTAGCACCAAGAGTCAGGCTGATTGGAGGCCAGGCTCAGACAGCAGCTTTAAAAGTGTGCAAATACATACAGTCCCTTGGGACCAGGAGGGTAAGCCCCACTGGCCACCAGAGCCAGGTGATCTAGAGGTGGCCCCTGGGTGGTAGCCACAAAAATCAAGGTGCCAGAAGAGAATTCCGTTAAGCAAGCAGCAGAATTTTGTAAAATATTTCGCAGCGTCCCATTCAACAACCCCACCTGCTTTCAATCTTGTTTTACCCTCCCAACATATCTATAATTTCTCCTCACAGTGGTTTGTCCTGAGGATTTATTCACTCCTGGCCTCTACCTTGAGTAGCTCTGTTTTTCCCCCAGATACAGACCAAGTCTAGTTTTCCTGGCTACTTTAATTTTGTACCAGTTATATGTACCAATTGTGTGAATGAGTGTGTGTGAGTGTGAGTGTGAGAAGCTGTAAACACGCTTATGTATCATTTTACAACAGCAAGTCTAAGGGTGGGAATGTTTAAGACTACTGGTAATCTTTTAAAGCCCATTGTCCAGAAGTGCAGCCTTGTGTCCCAGAAACTGGGAAGCCATAAGGCATCTATTGTCTCCATCGAGCTCTTTTTGGGTCCACTCATACCTCTTCCCTCTGCAACCTCCTATATTTCTCACTTGGTTAACTTGCTTTCTTAGTCAGCCTCCTAGTTTCTGCTGTCCGTAACTGCAATAGACTGAATGTTTCTCCACAAAATTCATATGTTGAAACCTAACCCCCAAGGTGATGGCATTAGGTGGTAGAGTCTTTGGGAGGTGATTGGGTCATAGGGGTAGAACTCTCGTGAATGGAATTAGTACCCTTACAAAAGAGACTCCCCTTAGTTCTCTCACTCCTCCCACCATACGAGGACACAGTGAGAAGGCACCAGGAAGTGGGGCTTACCAGACACCAAATCTGCCAGCATTTTGATCTTGGACTTTCTATCCTTTGGAATGGTGAGAAATGAATTTATGTTGCTTATGAGCCACCCAGTCTATGGTACTCTGCTTTAGCAGCTCAAGCAGACTAAGACAATAACTTTGCCTAGTATTTAACTTTTGTGTGCTGTGTGCATCTAACTTCACATGAGCCTTCAGTTCCAACACCATCTACCTGATTGAGTGTCTGTTTCCATTTCTCAATTCCAGGTTCCTGCATGGGAAGAGCTGACACCCAGCCTAGATCAGGTTCTGCCTTCCCTACTCCTAGCAGATGTGATGGGTAGTTGCCCCTCTGAGCTGTGCATGTAGCAGACTTTAAGAAGGGGCTGTCATTGAAGGAGAAATGATAGATATCTGTAATCCAGTAATACAAGTCCACGTAGTTCACAATGATAATCAATATTAGGAAGTTCCAGTTTTAGGCTAAGACAGTACCTTGAGCTCATTATTCCTCTACAGCAACTAAACTAATCTTGTGAGCAGATTAGCACAGAAGTGCACAGAAGCTTACCTGATATGCCTCATTCATTTCTGGCCCTTTATGATCATAGAACAAGTTCAAAGCTGAATTTTAGTCTTTATTTTGAGTATGCCTCGCTTTCACACAGTTTGGTCAAAATATTAGTATTTAATTTATAATGTCAATGGTAGTCTGATCATAAGCTCTAATGAAACTTTAGGTATACTGCAGACTCTTAAAATGGAAATTAGCTGCTTACTTTGAAGTGGTTCATTAATTTGGGGGTATTGGAGATATTGATTTTAGTAGGTTCAAAGCCATTACTTAATATTTATTGAGAGCCAGTGAAGTGTTGTTAATTGGCATAATGTAAAAAACAAAAGTTTTTTGCTTCTAACTAATAATTGTTGAATGTTCATCATATGAGACAACAATTATTTGCATCATTGAATTGGGAAATCAAAGTGAAACCGTTTTTATGTAGACAAAAAGTTAAAGAAAAAAAAAAATCTGTCCTTGTAGCTATTATTAAATTGAAGACTTAAGTGCTATTAATACAACTAAAACTCATATTTCATTGAAATATAGAAAGATAGAGTTGACTGTGGCCTTACACCTAATTGTGTCCTGTTTTTTAAGAGGACATTGAAACCTAATGAAGGGGTTAAGTGACTGGCCAATGGGGTCTTTTTTCTGACTATCACATTCCCTTGGTGACTATGGTGTGTGGCTGTTCGGTGCTCTCTAGTTAGAGTAGAAAGTTGCTTGGCAAGAGAGCCCATCAATATTGTGAGCTGCAGAGATTTTTTTTCCACATTATTTTTGGTGCTTCCCTAATCAGAGATTTGAAGGTTACAAAAACACAGGATGATGACTAACTTTATATTGTTTTTTAAAATCTTATAGTGTGTCTAAATGTGTTTGAATGTTTATTTATTTATGTCATGATTTTTTAGGTTTTAATTTTGTAGCTTTAAGTTGCATGTGTTCCCCGCCCCCCCCCCCGCCCCCGGAAAGCAAAACAAATTCAGTTATTTGGGAATCATAAATCATTTAAGTAAGAGCTAGTGGGAAACAGGACCAGTATGTTCATACCATCCAAATCCCAGTTAAATAGGCCCAGGAATAAAGGATTCCCAAAACACAAAAGTAGAGAAAAGGCCTTTTGAAAAGAGAACAAAACAAATTAGAAGCATTATGCTGTAATCATTTACTTTTTTCTTAATTGAGTATATCATAGATACAGTAACGTGTAACACTAATCTTAAGTATTCATCAGGATGAATTTTTGTATGTATATATGTGTGTATGTGAATGTGTATGTGTGTATGTATGTATATCCCCTTGTAACCACTATCCAGATCAATACCTCTGTCATCCTATGAGATGTCCCATCCCAGTCTACACTTCATCTTTACACAGGTAACTACTGCCAGCATCATTGGAACATTATATTTCTTATCTAAAAGACACTACAGTTTTAAACTATGAAGTCCCACAACTTATTTGTCATTTTTTAATTTAACAAATATTTAATGACTACTCTAATAAACTTCACACAGGGATTGGAGACTCAGTGGTGAACATGACAGAAACTATTTCTCATTATTATAAATAATGCTGTGATCATTCTTACTATACTTTGAAAGTATTTTTTTCCTTAAATTTTGTTCTAATTGTGTATCATTGTGCAAGACATTACATATATCAATTTATATTACCTCTTACAGCTTTAATACTGGGTTTGAACTTTCAAAAAACTTTTTTTTGAAGTGTAACATGTTTGACATTGGACATAGAAAGAATTGTAAGAACATCAGAATGTGCCCTGGTCAGTGTTGCTCAGTGGTTAGAGCACTGGCCCATGCCTGGCCCCAATCGATGTCTCTCTCTCTCTCTCTCTCTCTCTCTTTCTGTGTCTCCCCCACCACCTCATCTCTCCCTTCCAGTCTAAAACTCAATGGAAAAAATATCCTTGGGTGAGGGTTAACAACAACAACAAAAAAGAGCATCAAGATGCAGCTGGCTATCAGGACCCAACAGACACAGGTACAGCGCCATTATCAACTAGGGGCAGCACATGCTCGTGAAGGCAAAGTGCCCACCCAGGTGGAGTAAAGCCCATGCTCTTGTTCTCAGTTATGCCCTGAGTCACTGTGGTGCAGAAGGAGAGGGACCTAGGCCGGGCTGTAGGAAGATGAAGATGGAACATCCCAGGGGAATACTGCACAAGCAGCAGCTGTCTGTGGGTGGCGATAGATCTTCACACCTCAGTCAATTGTTGAAATGCATTAGTTTTACTCTAAGGGCAAAATGGGCAGGTGTACCTTGACTATCGTATCAGAGGTGTCCTTGCAGTCCCCATATCTAAATGATGACTGGATGCTTGCTGAGCGTATTTCCCCAGAAAGGAAGACCCTCCAAAGCCCACTATTAATTACAGGTCCTGTTCTGGCCAGTGCTCTTGGATATTTCAGCCCTACCTTAGGCAGTCAACTTGTGACTTTCTTAGAACTGAATTTAAGTGCAGGTGTTCTTAGAAAGGGGAAATAATCAGTGAGCACTACTGAAAGCAAGCCAGTCTACCTCCATGGGAAATGGCTTCTGGAAGTGGGACTTGGTTCCTGTAGACTTATGGGAGCTGAAAAGGCAATCAACAGACTGGCCATTTACCATTTGCAGAAAAGGTTTGGAAGGAAACAGCAGAGTTCAAGGACTAATTTCCCAAGTAGTTGCTGAGGGTTTGCTGTCTCTCCCTTTTTCTTAGAGGGAATGGGAAGCTTCCCAGGTGATCCTTTGTTTCAGACAATTAAGTAGAGAAAGCCGTGATTGACATGTTTTCATGTTACTCTTTCTTGGTTTGACATAGAAAATCTACTGGGATTGGGCTAATTTACAAATGAAGGGGTTTATTTTCCCTTTGGTTTGTGGACATAATTGTCTCTATTAACTTTAATGGGAGTTTCAGGGCCTGGTCTGAAGGGAGACTGAATGGCTTGTGGTGTAGTGCTGGTTCTGGCCATTAAACCACTGGTAGGAAATGCAGTGTACATTTTGACACCCAGCTTCTACACCATAAAGAAAATAGAAGCTGTTTGAAAGATTCACATTTTTCTTTATCAATGCCTTAAAAAGAATTAAAATGAAGCCCAGTGTGCACAAGAAGAATTTTATGTGGCCATTGAAAAGATTAAAGATCATCTTAAAAAACACCACAAACATTTCGTCTTGAGTAATGGGGATGTGTGCAGCAATAAATGTGCACCAACAACGAGTAGTCCAATTTCTGCATCTTGTAACCAATACAAATCCATATCCAAAAGGTCAGGTTGACCAATAAAACCTTCCATAAAATTCAGAGAGTGTCAACCTAATCTCCTAAGAAATGAATAGGAGACATTATCAGGGAAACATTCCACAGTGAGGGTCTCTGTTTCGCGCTTTCTAAGATTGTGTATCAAGAGTGCTATAGGCATCTGGACAAGATAACAAAGTTACATTTAATCATGAAATCAGCTTTATTAATGATATAACCATCACATGGCATTGTGCAGTATGTAAAAATAACATAAGGGCTCTGGGTGAACAGAACTCTACTGAGGTTTTATTTCATCTCTACAAATGTTAATTGTCTTGTTCATTGTCTGGCACATATTTGGCTCTCAGTAGCATTTGTTGAATGAAACAATGAGTAACTGGGTGACTCTCTTTAATCCTAATGAAGAGTCAAATATGGTCCTTGCTCTCAAGAAACCACAGTCTAATAGTTACACATAACAACTAAAGTGTTCTTTTTCTAGCTCTATTCGTTTAAATCCAAATGTAAAGTGTATTATCCTAAGTGCAGTCGTTTTTTTTAAACGTACAAACCAGATATAATGGGAGAACATAAAAGGGAGTGACCAATTCTGCCTGAAGAGATCTGAGAAGGCTTCATAGAGGAAATACCAGTTGACTTAGACTTCTTGTGATACAGAGAAAAAGAAAAGAATGAGCAGATATCAGAGATGTGAAGATGCACATCCTTTTCAGGAAACAGCAAAGAGAGACAATGGCAGGTGGAGGACGGTAGGGGTGCAGGTTCCAATCAAATTGTAAAGGATCTTGAATATCATATGAAGGACTTCTGATTTTTTTTTGAAAATGATGAATAATTGATTTTTTAAAAAGAAAATAGGGTGACAATATGATCCAATCTGAGTTTCTGGAGGATGATTCTGACATCAGTGTAGAGAATATATTGAGAGGAAGAAAAAAGATTGTGGACAGTGATATTTATTATAACAGCCATTTTAATACCTTTGGTAGTAATGATGATGATCTGAGCAGAGTAAGATCATTTGCAGTAGGGATGGGTCAGTAGTTTGCTCAATCATTCATCTACCCATTCTCCCATCCACCAGTCCATCCATCCATCCACCCATCCATTTACTCAATCAACAAATATGTAAAGTGCTGTAGTTAACACCAATGCTCCCTTAAGAGCCACTTTGTCTCCATTTTTCCCCAACAAATCTTGATTTCTCTTTGATATTGGGTGGCCATGTACTTTTGAAGAGGCTGAGCTTTTCCTCATTCCTGGGGAGTTGAACTTAATTAGTCTAAATTATTTCTTTATTCATTCACTTATTCAATATTGGTTGAGCACCTTCTTACATATAGGCATTGTTTTCAGAATTGGGGATATAGCAGTGAAATGAATAATTATGATTCTTCTGGTTAAGATGCTCACACTCTATTTTTGAGGACATTTAACTTGAGTGGGGTATAATCAAAATGAACTGCATTTAGACTTGTAATGCTCATCTATATTTTTAGCCTTTCTCTTAGGCAGACACTCCATCTTTCAGTTAGGCAAAACCAAAGTGACTAATTATTGTGAGGTGGGATCACTGAGTCTGCATGGAGTATAGATGTCCTTCTCACCATTACTTGAGAAGATTTTGCTTGAAAGAAAAATAAGCTTTTGTTTTTACAATAATTAAAATTTGGGGAGTTGATTGTTACCAAAATATAACCTAACCTAACCTGACTAGTATAGTGATTATTGCCAGTATCCAGGTATGAATGAGCTAAGTGTTATAGGAGCCCAGGGGAGAAAAATACTTTTGAATCAAAAGGATTTTAAAGATGATACTTGAGCTGGGTCAGGAAAAATGATCTGGAGTTAGGTTAGGCAGATAAGCAAGTGAGAAGCTTCATGTAGTGGGAACATCTGGGCAAAGGCTTGGGGGCTTGAAATAGCCGGATAAGTCTGGAGATTTCTTTGGCTGCATGTAGAGTGTGTGGTTGGGGGAACGGCTTTCAGCAAGCCAGGAATTAGCTCATTACTGCAGAGCGCCTTCCCAGCAGGCTGATTGTAGATAGTGGAAGACAAGGAGAGTCCCAACTAAACGGAGCAAATCAAATGTCAGAGGTTTAATTTAATCGCGATAATTGGGGGTAGAATTAAGGGTTTCCTTTCCACTTCAGACTTTCAGCCTTTGCTGTCACAAAATACCATTAAATGAAGTGATACAACCTATTAGGATCTTTTAGACAATTCCCCCTGGGACCCCGGAGATCTCTTTAGAGAGATTAAATTTTGGAACCAATTGTGTAAATAGGGATTATCTGGGCAGAATTAACAAAAGCAGGCAGGTGCCATTTGAGTTGTACATATTGATAGTCTAAAAAAAGAAACCTAAAAATACCCTTCGAGCACTGAGACATCTTGAGGCAGATTTAGTTCTCTAGAGAGGGACAATTAAACCAATCACCAGGCATAATTATTTTTTAAATGTCTCCTCTAAGGCTCACAAACTTTATAATAAAGAAGTAAATGCTGTCATGGAACTTAGACGTTTCAAGAAAATAAACAGGCTAGAAAAGTCTTCCATCACTCTGCAAAACTAGAGAATTTTGCTTTTTTCTCTTTGTTTCTTGATATTAAAAAATCATGGTAAGTAATAAGTGATTTCCTAACACTCTTGAAGACTACAAACTTTTCTACTTGAAGGCAGAAATGTGCTAGTTATTTTTATATTTCTCACAAAATATAGTACAAACCAGGAAAATAAGTTAATTTATTCAATCTTGCCACAAATATTCACCAAGTGCCTACTGTGAGCTAGGCAGTGTTCTAAGTGCTGGGGCTACAGTAGGCAACAAATTGGAAAGATATGTTGCCTTAAGAAACTTGCATTTCAGTGGGGGAAAGAGAAGGTAAGCAACATAAATAATGTCTGATGGTGGTAGGGGCAATGGAAAGAAATTAATCAGGGGAAGGGTAGGGCTTTTTAGGAGTTGTTTGCTACTATATATAGAGCGGTCAGGGGGGCTTCACCTTGATAGAGTGATATTTGTGCAGAGACCTGGGGGAAATAAGGAAAAGACCATGTGGATATTTGGGGAAAGAGAGATCCAGGCAGAAAGGGCAGCCATGCAAAGACTTTGAGGTGGGGTGCACATGGCACATTGTAGGAACAGCAGAGGCCAGTGATGAGGAAACAGAGTGAGCAATGGGGGAATAATGGATGCAAGGTCAGAGCAGTCATGAGTTAGGTCCTGTAGGGCTCGTCGGTCACTCTAGGAACTTTGGCTTTTATGCTGGGCACTAAGTGGAGTCACTGAGAGTTCAAAAGGACTGTGTGGTCTGGCTCTTACGGGCTGAACTGTGTCCCCTTGAAATTCATATGTTGACGGCCTAACCCCCAGTACCTCAGGATGTGACTATATTTGGAAACAGGGCCTTTACAGAGCAAATTTAAGTAAAATTGGGTGATAAGTGTGAGTGCTAATCCAATATGACTGGTGCCCTTATAAAAAGAAGAAATTAGGGCACAGACACAGAGGGAAGGTGATGTGAAGACACAGGGAGAGAGGCAGCCATCTACAAGCCAGGCAGAGAGGCCTCGGGAGAAACCAACCCAGGCCACACCTTGATCTTGGACTCCTAGCCTCCAGAATGGTGAGAAGATAAAAGTCTGTTGCTTAAGCCTCTCAGTCTGTGGTACAAGCAGACTAAAGCACTGACTTTCCTTTAAAACATATTCTTTCCTCTGTGTGAGTGCAGAATAGGGGGGAGGGGTGCAAGGGCAAAAGCTGGAAGAACAGGTAGCTGCTATTTTAATAATCTGGGTGAGACATGATGGTGCTTAGTTCTGAGAGGTGGAAGTGGAGGAGATGTAAAATGGTCAGACTTGGGATCTACCTTGAAGGTAGAACAGATAGAATTTGTTCTCGGCTTAGATGCTGATTGTGAAACAAAGTGAGGAGTCAAGACCGTCTCCAGGTTTTGGGCCCAAGCAACTAGAAAAAATATGCTGCCATTTGCTAAGATGGGAAAGACTGAATGAGGAGCGGGGTTGAGAAGGAGGTGTGAGAATCAGGAGTATGGTCTGGATGTGGGAGTCTAACATGCTTCTTAGAGAGTCAGTAAATGCCAGGTAATAGAAATAGAAGAGCTTTAAGAGCTTTTGTCTACTGACCACTCAGTAGGTGATTCACAATGCTCATTGAATAAATGAGTGGGTGAATTGGAAGATGAGGGTTTTAGCTTTGCTCTCTTTGACTTTGGGAGAAGCATGTTGTATCTCTGTTTGCATCTGAAAAAATGTAAATGCTCCTGCAGAGATAGCTTGCTTGAAGCTGTATTTCTACAGATTGTGATGAGATGGCAGCTCAGGGTTCACATTGTAAAAATATGTGCTGCATTACTGTTTTGGGAGAATTTTCTAAATGTATTTAAATAGAATGTATAATTCGAATAACAAAATTTCTGATGTCCCATAACCTTTCTCAAACAGTTCTTGGTCCTTCCCTCCCAATAAGCAGTTAGTCCACCTTGTCCCCTCAGTTCTGTTTACATTAGAGCCCCCAGGGGAAGCACCTTTCAACTGTTTTCCTACTTTGACATGGTGAACAGTGGCCATTCATGTCACTTTGTCCATAACAGTGAAAACCAGCTTCCAGATGACAGGTAGTGTCCTCTAAAGGAGATAAAGCAGCTCAAAGAAACTTCAAAATTTCACTCAGCTGACACACTGTGATGCAAACATGGATTCATTTTTTTCTAGCTGTGATTTTTTTCTTTGACACAATTTTAATAACATTTTAAACTTACAGAAAACTTATAAGAATAGTACAAAGAGTTCCTGAATACCCTTTACCCAGAATCACCAATTGTTCTCTGTCTCTTTGTACACATACACACAAACACACACACTCACACATTCATACACACTTTTTTTTTTTAAATAAATGGAAGTTGGAGACATCATTTGCTTTTATCCCTAAATACTTCCGTACACATTTTTAAAAATCATGAATATTCTATTACATAATTATACTATTATAAAAATCAAGACATTTAGCATTGATACAATGTTACTATATAATCCACAGTCCAATTATATTCAGTTTTTTCAGTGGTGACAATAATTTCCTTTATAGCCATTTTTCCCCTGGCCTATGATCTGATGATCCAAGAACACAGCTTGCCTTCATTTGTCGTAGCTTGTTTTCTTTAATCTAGTTTCTCAGCCCATCTTTATCTTCTTGATCTTGACATTATTGAAAAGTAGAGCCCTTTATTTTGTAGACTGTCTTTCTACTTGGCTTCTCTGCTGTTTCTTCTAAGTAGATTCAGGTTCTGGATTTTGGCAAGAATAGCACAGAAGTGCTGCTGTGTCCTTCTTGTTGCCTCATGTCAGGAGACACGTGTTTATTTGTGCCAATATTGGTGATGGTGACTTTGGTCACTTGGGAGTTACTTGCTCCCTTTGTAGTGTATAAGTGATTTGTAAGGAGATACCAGGAGACTTACATAAATGTCCTGTTTCTCATCAAGCTTTCACCTACTACTGTTAGTATTTTTTCATTAGTTTCTGTTTCCAGGTTGATTGACTTTTATTGGTTATCCATTGATGAGTTGATGTCTCCAGGTCGATTAAGGTATATGACATCTATTGAACTAAACATTTGCAGGATAATTGTTTTCTAGATCTGTCTGTGGAGCTCAATGGATCATAAGTGAGGCACACATGTACTCATGGACTTCATTAGTCATGAGGCCATGATTAATTAAAATGCTCTGGCAAGGTGTCATAAAATTAATGGACCTCCTGGGAAGCTGAAGTAGTCTGTTTCAGCCCTTGTTTAATATTTGAAAAACATCTTGCAGAGTTGACAGTTCTGTGTATGCAGAATGTGCATAATCTACATGTACTTCTGGGTGGTATAAAATTAGTGTTACAAAATAAATCCCTAAACATGAGTTTGCTTTGTTTTCATTTACCTTTTCCATTCAAAAGAGGAATGAGCAACGTTCTAGTTACTCAAATTTTTTATTTGTTTTAATAAGTTGAAGTGTTGCATGGCTAAATGTAAAAATACCACTTTCTAAGCAATTTTAAGACTCTTTCTTATGACGACATACAAGTGCATAGATGCCATCACCTATATGCATATATGCCACCTCCTCTCCTATTATATAAGTTGTCTATTATAGGGAGCACCCATTAAGCTGTTTCCCCTCAGTTTTCATGAATAACAACTATGTAAAACCATGAAAACCAAATAAAGGTACAAATTATTTATGTGTTCAAATAAAAATTTATGCAAAACAGTGAATATCATTGACCAAGAATATTGGACCAATTCATAAATAATATTATAAATAATACAATTACTTTGTAAATATTCAGCAAAATAAAAAATATATCCTCAGAAGGTCTCAGCTCTTCTGTATATCTCAATGGCTTCCAGGTTACCAGGTTTTCTCAGGTGACTATAACATTTAAATGTCAATTCTGCCCTGGCAGGAGCCTGGCTAACTGGAGAGGTCATGGACAACTAGATCCAGGATATGTTCACCAAGAGCTGGTCCCTTCCCAGCCTCTCTCCAGCCCTCCTAGGTACCCATGTAGACTCAGGGGCTTTCATGAAAGGCCTGAATAAAAGAAAGAATAGGGCAAAGACTTGCCAATGTGGATAGTAAGTGCAGTGCCACAGAAGGCTCTTATTGTGCCATTTGCTAGGGCTTTCTGCAGGACTACATGCTGAGTGTAGTAGAGCCTGGTTTCTGTTTCCTGCTGTTGTAAAATTTATAAGTGAGTCTCAAGCATCACTTCCAGTGAGGAATGTCAGAGTCTTAGAATTTTTAATGTGCTTTTATATTACAAGATTGAACTCACAATCTGTTCAGAGACAGAAAGAAACAAGTTATTAAACTCTGATTTTGCTTATATGTGCTTAAAGTGGGAACTCCTAGGATACAGTTTGATTTAGTGGAGGGGATGGGAATGGAAAAATCTACCCAAGTATGGGAGCATTTCGTTATGATAACAGTCCAGAGTTAAATCTCTTCATACCACATGTGAGATCCAGTAAATCTTCCAAGGGAACAGACACACACAAACCTTGTACTCAGGCTGGGATTACCATCTCAAGGAACCCCTAGCTTCCTTAGTATTGAAAATATTATTGCATCACAAAAGGCTTTCTTTCCAATGTGATCTATACTTACCATCCTTTATTTACAGGAGCAGCCAATCCAGTATCACATGAATGAGTGAATTCTTTTGTAATATTTGGCACATGGCTGGGAGGTTGTATAGATGAATATGCCATATACCTACACACACACACACACACACACACACACACACACACACACACATTTTCAGCAGTGTTCTTGAAGCTTTCCAATATTCACTGCTCTTTAGAGGAACCGAGTTAGAGTTCAGTCACACAGTAATTTCTTCATGCAAAATCAAACAAAGCATCTATAGATCCAAAGTGAAATCTTTACCATCTTTGTGGAGCCAGGGGAGCACAACTGCCTTGTGTCGGTTGTCCCCACAGATATTGTTCTCCTTCAATGCTTCTTTATTGAATGAGCTGGCTAATAGGACACTATTTTATTAAGTGGAAGGGTCTGTGAGCAGCTGGATGGTCAATAACACTGACAATTCATAAATCAAATAATTAAGTCAAATGAAGCCCACACGAAGTATGTTGACAATTGCATAGAAAGTAACTTTCCAAGGGCACTCCGAGTGGTACAATTTATTTTGCTAGACTCCAGGTTATTCTGGGTTTCACATGGAGCGGTAGCCTTGAGTTTTGGAAATGTGTAGGAATCTACACATCACAGCCTGTAACTGGGTATTTGTGTTGACTTTCCCCCTAAAGTGAAATCAGGCTGTCACATTTAGGGAGCTGGTCATTCATTTCCCGAGGGCACTGCACAGGGTACTTCTGAGTCTTCCAGCTAGCACACACACCTCACATCCCTCTAGAGCTGCAGTTGTTTCAAAGAGGAGTCCTCACTGCTTATTTCCTCTGGGAAAGAACAGGAGAGTTCTCAGAACCTTTCTCATCTTCTCTCCATGGCAAGGTCAAGGGCAGGAAGTCAGGGAAACAATGAAACTCCCATTAAACTCCATGTCATCTTTCATTTTGCAAAGTTATAGTAGCAATAATGCTGTATTTGGCACTTATGAAGTACCTGTGATGTGCCAAGTATTGTTCTGTAATGTTTACACACATTGACTCAAGTGCTCAGAATGGCCTTATAAGACAGGTAGTGTCCTCACTTTACAAATGAACTGGGCCCAAAGATAAGGCGATAAGGCTGGGATTCAAACCTGGATCAGATTACTCTCAATAAATATTTAGATGAAAGAATAAGCCAAGGCTGAATGACTCTGAGGGTGGAGTAAACCAACTTCTCTGTAACACATGTTTCTAGGGCTTACTCTTGAGCAGGGAGTGTGAGGAGAGGGTGCTGAAATGTGGGGACATGAGTTTCACAGGGCTCTGTGGTCTTAGTAAGACCATAACTATTGCTCATGCAGTGTTTAGTAGGTGCTGGTCCTTATTCTAAGCTCTTATATGTATAATCATGCTGTGAATCCTCACCACAAACCTATGAGAGAGATACTGTTGTGATCTCTAATATACCTTCTTCAGTAGCCAGTAAACTCCTCAGTACTTCCAATCTTTTATTTTAAAATGTTTTTATTGATTTTTTTTTAGAGAAAGAGGAAGAGAGAGAGAGAAACATCGACATGAGAGAGAAACATCAATTGGTTGCCTCCTGTATGCTCTTGACCTGGGATCAAACCCACAATCTGGGCATGTGCCCTCACTGGGAATCGAGCCCGTCCTCACCTTTTGGTGCAGGGGATAACACTCAACTAACTGAGCCACGTCGGCCAGGGCAGTGCTTCAGATCTTGATGTGATAACACAAGCACACTGAAATCTGACAGGAGAAAAAGTTCAACAGCTTTTTCTGTTAATTGTCCCTATAAATTTCCATTTGTGTTAGCACTTTTGGGTCAATGTGTGTATTGCCTAATAAAATCAAAGACAACAGTAGGCATGCTCATTTTGTATTTAACATTTGTCTCTTTGAATTACATATATCTTTTTTAAAAACAGAGTTATTAAAAAAATTTTTTTAACCAAAAGCTTTTCAATGGGAGGGCACAGAATCTCTCAAAGTCCCTGTTCTGAAGGAGAATCTAAAGGAAGCCATTCCACCTCAGCCACCTGCTCGGCGCTAGAATACTGAGCAGAGGGAGTCTCGCCGCCAATGGAGCTTGCACAAAACAGCCTTTAATAGTAGCAAAGGGTACAGACAGGCACTTTAACGTTCTTCATAAAAACTGGGATTTTTATCACTCACAAAAACGACTGTCTCTGAGATCCACGGTTACCCACCCCCAGGATTTCTGTGAGAGATCCCGAAGCCAGTAGCAGGTCAGCTGTCAATTAATGTAACAATCCAGTCATTAATTTACATAAAATAACATGTAATTTAGAGGAGCCATGAAAAAAATTTACAAACATTCATCATCCAAAAAAAATTAGACAAAAAACTGTCATAAAATTCTTTACGTTTTTGCCCTGGTCCGTGTGGCTCAGTTGGTTGAGTGCTGTCCTGTGCACTTAAAGGTCACCTGTTGATTCCCGGTTAGGGCATATGCATGGGTTATGGGTTCAGTCCTGGAGGCAGCCGATAGATGTTTCTTTCTCTCTCTCCTTCTCCCTTCCTTTCTCTCTAAGATAAATAAAAACATATTTAAAAAAAACTCTACATTTTTCTTACTGTTCAAGTAATACATGTCCCTTGA
Organism: Miniopterus schreibersii; assembly: GCF_964146895.1. Lineage (NCBI taxonomy): Eukaryota > Metazoa > Chordata > Mammalia > Chiroptera > Miniopteridae > Miniopterus > Miniopterus schreibersii. The sequence continues at coordinate 89,375,753 of NC_138101.1, read as the reverse complement.
GGAAAAATTAGAATAAACAAGAAGAAAGTTAAAAAAAATTGTCCGTACTACCATGACTCAGAAAAAATCTTCAGTGGTTGTTTTTCATGGTTTTATTTCTAAGGACATCTGGGTTTTTCTGACACAGGCTGGATTCACTTTGGTTAATTACAATTGCTAGTCAGGAGCTGTCTTGATTTCTAGTCACTTACAACAATCTCCCTGGGGAAGGTGGCTCAGAGGAAGGTGGGATGATTGTACCATTTTTGCCAAATAGTAGGAAAGAAAATGAAAATAATAAGCATATTGGTACTTCAAGATGATCTAGTTCAGTGAGAGATAAACAGCTGCCTGTAAAGTGACACAACAAAATTAAGGACAAAGCCAGGACCAAACCAGAGCCGGGGACTTGATGCTCTTCCCTGTTTGTTCTCCATCCTCTCAGTTGACACCAGGAATTCTGCAATGACACACGTGTTCTTCTACTGGGCTTAATCTCTCTGTCTTCATCTCAGCTCAAAGCAGTGACTTCCTTGCCTCCTACTGCAGGTCCTTGGATAAATGGGTTTTCTGCTTAGAAACAGCTCCACTTAAATCTTTGGTTTTTAAGCAAAGAGTTTTAGGTGGAAATGTACCAGGTGTTTATATTTTTAGCTTTTAGTGTCCATTTAACTTAATTCTCATAGTAACAAGTGGGAGATATGGGAGCTATTTGAGGGGACAAGACTAAAGGGGTAGACAAAAAAGAGACAGTCCCTCACTGCAGGTCAGCTGGCCATGGACAAGGTGAAGGGCAAGGAACTGAGAAGCATTCATGGGGGTGATGTGAGGGTAGAAATCAAGGAACTACCAACATGTGGAAACAAAAGGGATTAAGAAGTGAAATGAGAGGGTCTGGGCTTAAGAGAATCCAGGTCAAGACATTTCTGTCACGTAATTTTATAATTTAAAAATAGTGGTAGGGTAATACTTTTTATAGAAATGAAATTTCTTCTTCTTCTGTTTTTTTGTTTTTTTTTTTTTGGCTACTTCAACCCACCTAAGACTGACTATTGTCATTATCTCCTTATCAATTAACATTTATAAATAAAAAATATAAACTTTGAATGATATTTGCAGTCTTCAAGCTTGTCCTCTGTGGTATAAGTATACATTCAATTATAGATATTCATATTTTATAAATGATCCATGGAAATAGACTAACATTTTAGAATTCAGTGTGGCTGTCAAGAGTGAAAAATATGTTTTCAGTTAAGTTGAAAAAAAAAGGAGTCTTTGGTCAAATGACTGTTAAAATATAAATAAAAATTGGAATGAAGAAAAATCCATGGAGGGTTGTAAAATGTGCTGTGTTGCAGTGATGCTAGTCATGGTTTTGACGGCTGGGAAAAAGTTATAGTGTTTCCCATGCCATCCAAAGGCTAAGATCACAATTTATGGACCATATAAAATGTCTTATTTAAACTCCTGGGAAATTTAAAAACTATATATACCAAGTTAATACTTGAGAAAATAAAGAACCCTGTGTTTTAATTCTATGAGATGGTATAACATTATTAATGTGTGGAAGTTCATAGCTCCCTTGGACCCTTTGCCTCAGCATCTTCTCCAACTCTGTTTTTTTTCAAGGAAAAAAGGAAAAAGGCCACATGCACAAATTTTTGTAAAAAAACAAAAACAAAAACAAAAGTGTCTTAGAGGTGGAGAGAGTAGCAGCAGTTGCAGCAGTGTGCATGGAGGAGCAAGGGAACTGGGGGCAAAGATGGGAGCAGAAAGGGCAGTTGTTGGATTTGGTGAGGGTAAAAGTCTGAGCAAATCTTGAGGGATTAGGAGACCAGAGATATTAATAAGAGTTGCATGGATTAATTTTCTGACCTATCTTAAATGTTTGAGAGAAAAGTGAGGATTGATATATTCATCTGGGCCATTTTTTTTTCCATTGTAACCATGATCTAGCTCCACCCTAGGTAGATCCATATAAGAGGACAAGAGCCCATTGGTTCCGAGCTTAATGTATGTTATTTTATTGAATCCTCATAACAACTGTCTATTGCTGATGCTATTTGATCCCATTTACAGGAAAGAGAAACTGAGACTTAGAGAGGCTGCATAAGTTGACCAAGTGCTGACAGGTCATATCCCATATTCAATATTCAATGGGCTGGCCCCATGCTCTGACCCCTTTCCTCTCTTCCTAAACAACTTTTCAGTTAAGGATTAACCTTTCCTTGTTTCAAATTTGAGACCCAGTCACATGTCTTTCCCCTCTCTCCCAGGAAATGTTCAGCAGAAGAGTCATGAAATGCCAATCCTATGTGTAGCTTTGCTGACTGACTTTTGGACTTCAGGGGGCTAACCAATCTCTGTCTCAGATTTTCCCAAGTGAAAAAACAGACATAAAAAATGTTCTTCTCAGTCTTACAGAGAGTTTGTGAAGACTAGCAAGTCAAGACCTGTTCTAAAACCACTCAGGAGAAAAGCACTTAGTAGAATCATCAAGAATCAGGATTTGTCCATGTCATCCTGAGGTCTTCCAGTCCCTCTTGGTTCTGTTGCTGAGGCAGAGTTCAGAATCTGAGTTGCACTTCTGCTGAGTGAAAAATTGGAGGTGAGAAGGGATGGTGCCAGAAATGCTCTCCCAGATGTCTATTTAGCAGGCAAAGGTCTTTGAGTTATATAGTGATTGTGGACTGAAGCATTGGACACCATAGACTAAACCCTATCCAAAAAGACACATGACTTGATGGATTCTGCCCAGGGACACCTGTCATATTGCACATACAAGTCATCCTTTGTTAGCTTCCTCGTGATAAGCGACAGTGGCAATAATATGGACTTAAAGTCTAGGCTTCTAATCAAATAAATTCAGAATGAATTCTCTTGCCATATTAATTGAGAACAAACACATCCGGCAGAGGGGCACTTTTTCTGTTGCAAGCCTCCCTATGATCCAGGGACTGCTTGGAGGGTAGTGATTCCTTTAATGCCGGATGTTACTCAAAACCCCCTTGAAGAGTAAGGGAACTTAAAATATGTGGCAGCAGGAAGGCCACTAGATCTTTTGTCTTTGTGGTCAGGCAGCTTTGTAGTGGCAGATGGTCCAACTTTCCTGCAGCATCTGAGACCAAGAAACTCAGAAAGTAAATTCACTCCATCAAGAGAATAATAATTTGAAAGACTATTTTGGGCTTCTTTGTTTTTTGTTAGAGCTGATCCATGGCTGATTGGACCCAGAAGAAGATATTGATTTGGTATCCTCTGGCTGACTGTGATGACATAATGAAGGTTACCTACCAAGGGTGCAAGACAATATCTTGGTATTTCAGCAAAAATAACAAAGTAAAACAATAGATCACAGAATCCAGGGTGAGTCCAGGCAGTCAGTGGGCAGCCCTAGGAACTTTGTCCTAGTTAGAAAAACAGCTCATTTCAGACTAAGGTCCTTTCTTTAAGGCCCTGGAAAATCTCTGAAGGGATAGCTCCTCTCATAGCCTGGAATCTTTCATTCTTCTGCAGGCTGACTTTGCACCTGACCCTAAGAAGACAAGAACATTCACAGTAAATTCAATGTCTACCTCTTGATTTAAACATTTAAATGTGTTTTATTGTCATTGTTGTTGTGTTGTTATTTTTAAGCCAGAATGCTTATCCATCTTACACCATCTATTTTGGGCTCCCATGAGACAAGGAGCAGATGCAGAAATCATTTCTGGCTGTGGTTTTCTCAATTAGTTCAAGAGACCCAAGAATCCTTATACACCCTAAGCTTTGTGTGGTAAAGGGATACTAATGACTTACACAGGTATGTAATGTTCACTGATTTTATTGTAAGGAATTAGATACAAACTTGTTTATAAACATTATTAAATGCATAGTAACTTTTTGCCTATTCAGTGTGTACTGAGAGTACAGTGATTATCATGATATTTTTTTTGGTAAAGGAAAAAGGGATTCTAATGTTGAAAAAGGGTGGAAATGAGAGGAAGAGAGGGCAATTCAAACTAGCACCTGGCTCTCCAGACCATCGATTGATTTGGTTCCTGAGAGTAGAGCCTGCTCCCCTTACAAGAACCAGTAAGAATGGACCATGGTATCAAATGACTTGGGTGTGAATTCCAGCCCTGTCCCTCCCTTCTTAGCTACATAATCCTGGCCAAGTTCTAAGGACTCAACTGCCTCAACTTCTCATCTATAATATGGAGACAAAAATAGGGCTAAAGTGTTTACTGTAAATTTTGGAAGGCATTTAATGTTCACCAAACAGTAGCTATTGTTTTTCTTTTTAATAACAGCTGCAACTTTTCTGTAAAAGGCCAAGACTGTGCATTTCAATTTGGACAGAATCTCTGTTTACGTTGAGTGTGTCTGTCTCGCCTGAACAGAACCCCTCACGTGTCTGCTTTGCCAGAGCTCCATGATGGGGGATTCCATACGTGGAAATGCCTGCCTTTCCACAAAGGACAAGGTGCTAAAGTGATCGCCAGGAAATGAGGCTGATGAAAATGTTTAGTTTTATTCTGAATGAACAAACTCAGCCCATGTTTAATAGTTCCTTTACTTTTGAAATAAAAAGAAAAACAGGAGAAGCTAAAGTCTTCTAGACAGACTTGCCTGACAGTATGAGATAACCAACCAAGGGTGGCTGCTGAGGATCCAGGCTCCTGTTGGGCTGCCTGCCTGTGTTCTTCAAGCTTGACAGCAGGTTCTGGAAGACAACCTGGCAGCCCTCACAGTCCATTAAGATAGCAGATGCAAACACACTCAGAAGCCAACTGCTGAAATCAGGTTAATTTCAGCCTGTCCTGCGGCTGTCCTCTCGCAGCCAATGCCAACTCAACCCAGAACTCTGCAAGGTTAGGTCATGGTAAAGCTCCCACTAATGGGTATTTCTCAGGGCGTGTGCTAAATAAATGCAAAACTGCAAAACTGGGGGTCTATATGGCTTCCGTTTGGAGTGGAAATTTCCAGCCTACCACTAGGACATAGAAGTAGGGTTGAACATATACTGAAGGAGACATGCACAGAATGAAGTTGAGGAAATAGAAAAAATGTCTTAGACTTGATCTGTGTTGATTTTCTAGAAGATAAGATTATTTTTCAGGAACAGTGGATTTAACTGGGCTATATGATTGAACTTTTTATGAGATAACAAGATTTATTTCTATTCTGCTATTGTGACAGTGGTATGTAGAGAAACAGGAAGACAGAACTGAGTAGTTCAATGACCCACTGCTGACCACAGTTGGAGTTTTAGATCATTTTGTCTTTATCTTCTTTCTCTGGGCTCTCTTTTGCTCACTTGTTGACCCAAGATAGTACTTAACATTGAGAAAATCTGCTGTTAGGTGTTCTTTTGTGACTTAGAGTCAAAATGATTTGAATTTAAATTTTGGGAAGATGAAAGAATGTGAAGGCTGCTATGTTTCTGGTATCAGTTAGTGCCCTCAGGGAGAATGCATTTCTATTACCGAGAAAGGGGAAATGGTGTGTTTTTTCTCTCTAGCCATTGAATTTCTGATGATTGTGTTCCTCTGTTTGCTCTCTTCTGTTTTCCTCCATGGTGCTCCTTTTTCTCTCCTTTTCCCCAGCACCCAGTTCAGTGTAGTTCAACTAATGGCCATGTGCTAGACATGTGGCTGAGCATTGGGGATATGAGATAACCAAGTCTGGTCCTTGCCTATAAAAAGTCCATAGTCTAGTGGTCTAGGACATGTCTGCTCCCAGAGGGAGAGGGCACAGCAAAGGGAGTGGGAGAGTCCCAAACAAATGCTCTTTGCTCTGCAATTCTAACCTGGCACCTGCTCGAGGCTCATTTGGGTACATGGATGGGTACAATAGGTGAGTGCAAGTTTGGTTAACTAGGCTTTTTCAGGAGTGATGGTTTCAATGTCAGAGTTGCCCCTGGTTAAGAGCCTGAGCATTGAAAGTAGACAGGACTGGATTGGAACTCTGGCTTTGACCTTGGAAAATGTACCTAACCTCTCTAAGCATTAGCGTCTGTATATTCCGAAGGTGGTATAATAATAACTGCTTCATAGGGCTGTTGAATGACCTATTATAAGTGCCTAACAAAGTGGCTAACACATAGTAGATGCTTAATAAATGGTAACTGCTATTATCTTGTGCTTATTTACCCTTATGGATGAGTTTGTTAGCATCTGTGTGAAGGGTACCGACTGTGGTATTAGGAGACAATAGCTGGAAAAGGTGACACATGAGCCAAGGGTGGGTGCTCAGGAATCAAGGTGGGTGTGAGGAGGTGGGGGACACTGACAACATTTTTGCTTTGACAGCAGCTGGGTTTTCTCCTATGGAAAAGAAATGGCCTGTTTGGCCAGCCGATAACCAAGCTGCACAGTCCAAGAGCCTTTTAAACAGAGCTTTGCAAATGTGTTCCATGCAGCCTGCAGTAATGAGATTCATGCTTCTTCAGTGGTAATCCTCCACTAGACAGCATTTTAAATCTTTTCCTATTTGGTGCACAGAACTGAGGTCCAGGATATACATATTTTCAAGTGTCATTTTTAATTTAATGCATGATTGAACGTATTACCACTGGCACAGCTAAATAGTTAAACTAGAATCCATCAATTTGTCCCGAACTGTTGACATGCAGGGTAATGCTACGGTTAAATTAAATTTAAATATAAGAACGAGAGACAGCTTGGTTTCCTGGCAGCTCAGGGGCCTGCTTTGTCAGTGAGGCTTGACTGCAGGGAGAAAAGGACATTTTAAAATATGAGGTGCATTTCTCACCTCCCCTCCATATGCTCGGGGAATGTGCTGATTCTGTTGCCTTTCTGCTTATGTTTCTCAACTGAGTGGCAGAGCAGACCAGGTGTCCAGAGTTCTGGCAGGAGGGTACTGTGTAAATGTAGAGGCAAATCACTGATAATAGGAAACATCTGGTTTGCAAATCACAACATTTCAGAGCTATAACAAATTTGGGAGACCCCAGAATGTCAGAGTTGGGGAGACCGGCCAGAGCTTTGGTCCAGCTCAGAGAGTCCGGGAAATCTGCCCAAGGACATCTGAGATGAGAACAGGGCCCTTTCGACCCAGAGTGAATGTTCTCTTCTCTGTGTTTCACTGTGCTTTATGCCAAGATGTGGCAGAGTGCGCCCTGCTGCTCATTTCTATGAGAACCTAGGCAAGTGAGTGAACCACTCTGAGCTTAATTTGCTTGCCTGTAAAATGGGAATAATGTCATTAACTATCTCATAGGATTGTCAAGACACTAAATTCTAGGTATGAAATAATTAGAACAGTGGCAGGCACTTAATGAGAACTCAATAAATACAAACTATTCTTGTTGTTGTTGTACTAATAAAAATAACTTACTTTTATTATTGACTCAACCTTTTCTAGGAACTGTTTTCCCAGGAGTGGGGATAGGAATGCTGCTGAGTGTATACTCTGTAGCCTGCATCCTCTGGTGTTCCCTTGTGGAAGTATCTAAGTCTATTGGCCCGTGCAGTAGTCTCCTCAGGCTGCTATAAGAAATTATTGTGAAGTTGGCAGGTTACAAGAGTAGACATTGACGCTCTCACAGTTCTAAAGACCAGAACTCCAAAGTCAAGGTGTCAGCTGGACTGTGCTCCCCCGAAGGCTCTAGGAGAGGATCCTTCCTTGCCTCCTCCAGCTTCTGGTGGTTCCAAGAGTTCCTTGGCTTCTTCCCATATCACTCCAATCTCTACTTCAATCTTCACATGGCCTTCTCCTGTTCTCCATGTGTCTGTCCTCTTTGTGTCCCTTACAAAGATATTTGTCACTGGATTTAGGACCTACCTGGATAATCCAAGATCTCATTCCATCTCTGATCTATTTATGAGATCCTTAACTTAGTTATAACTACAGAGGCCCTTTTTCCAAATAAGGTCATATTCCCATTCACAGTTTCAGACCATGGACATACCTTTTTGGAGGGCCACCATTCAGCTCACCTCAGCTTATTGTTAGGGTGAGATCTGGATATTGGAAATGGAGCAAAACTAGAAGGAATTAAACCCATAGACTTGGCTCTGGTGAACTTTGTACTAACCCACTATAGTCTCTGATACTGAGAGGGGTAGAAATGGTAGAAACAGAGAAATGTGACTGGAAAGCTTTGTTATTTGACTGACCAAAGTGAAACATGGATTTTGGTAAATTAGATGGGATCTCATGCATTCATTCATTCATTCATTCAACAAACACTAATTAAGAGCCTACTATGTCCTGACACTACTATGTGCTTCATGTCAGAGATAGAGAGATGAAGAAGACACTGTCTCTATCTTTATGGAGCCAATGGTCTGGAGAGGAACAGATATGAAAATAAAAAAATTGTAAAATCAAAGTTTGAGCAATTCTCCAAGTATTATAAGTACAGAGAGAAACATGAAACCCAGTCAGTAGGGGATGGAATGCAGGAAAGGGAGGGGCTGAGTAGTATTTCAGTTCGGACTTCTGTGGGAGGTGACTGAGTGAAGAAACCAAGTCAGACACAAAACATGCCATGGAGAAAAGGGCAGGAAGAGGGGTAGGGCTTACCAGGCACAAGGCTGACCGCATAAGCAAAGGCACAGGGGCAAAGCAACGAATATAGGGTCCTAGAGCCGATGCAGGTTCTTCCAGCACAGAGAGGAGGCAGAGAGTGCTCCATAGACCCACAGAACTAGGCAAGGCAGACTATGGAAGCCTTGTTGTGCCAAGAGCAGGGCACAGTTCTTATCCTATGACATCCTTGAGGGGTTTTCAGTATTTTAAGCATCGTAGAGTCATATTTGCTTTGTAGAGGACACACTCTTGGCTATGTAGAAAAGATTTGAGGGAGGGGGTAAGAAAGGGGGCAGGAGACCAGTGGAGGATTTTGCAGAAACTCAGTCACCAGGTGATAAAGACCTGAATTTAGTTACTAAATGCTGTGAGAGAAAAGGAGAGATAAAAATTGCCTTCTAGATCTGAATGAATGATATGGGGTGCCAAATAGTTATTAATAATAACTTTAATTTTCTCACTTCAACCAAGATAACTTCACATTTCACAAATTCTCCATCAGTCCCACATTGGTGAAAGGGAAATGTGTAAGCTGCGTGACGTTGTTGTGTATGGGTCAAGATATGTGGCTAAAGGAAATTTAGTGGGATTAGGAAAACACATTAATCCCCAAGGATTATCGATGTTTTGTGAAACTCTTTTTTGGAGCAGAATTCACTTATCCAAAGTCACACAGATCATCAGTGGCAGAGCAGGGGCTAGACCAGGACAGCACTGATATCTGTCACCCGGACTCATACACACAGTTCATTGCCAAACCTTGATGAGTGTCTTTCCTCAAAGCACCTTGTCACCCAGCCTCCCCTTCCTTTTCACCACCTCCCCTTTAGGTCACCACCTCATCACTCTGTGTGAGACTTAACTCGGACATGTCTAGGTGTGTTCACACTTCTAGTTCCTTCTCTCCCCAGCTTTTGTTTCATGAGCCATAAGATCATGGAGTTTCCAGAGAAAAAGAATAGGTGAGTATGTTTCTATAGCTCTTATACCTTCCCCTGTTCCAAATTCCCTGTGACTCTCCATTCCTCCAAGGCCTCCTCTATCTGATTTCATGTTACTGTTCTCACATTATTATTTTTTTACAAATTGTCCTTTATAGCCAGACTGGCTAAATGGTTCCTTTCCACCTGGAAACCACACTAATTATACTCTTGTACACCAAAATTCCCTACTTCTCTCCAACTATCCCTCCTCTACACATTTTCAAGCTCCAACTCACCTCCTGTGTCCTTTGTGAAGACTTTCCTCAATATTCCAGCCGTCACCAGCCTTTTTTCTTCTGACTTCCTTTGGCTTTTGTTAACTGCTGTTTACTAGGCATATGTTACATAACATTTTGCATTAGTTGCTTGCATTTCTTTTTCTCTCAACTAGATTGAGAAATTCTTGGGGGAGCCAACTGGCATGGTGGGAAGTCCTGAAGAGAGAGTAAGGTACCCTGGGTTATAAACCTAGTTTCATAAATTATTAAGCCTGTGATTTTTAGTAAATGACAGGGCACTCACTGTTCTTCCACTGTGCACATGTAGGACTTACTCTCATCTCTCCAGCCTTCATCTCAAGCTTGCGGAGAGCAAATGAGGCCATGCAGGAGTGTGCTGCCCTGGCAAGCACCTTCACGTGCTGCTGCTGAACAAATAACGGAACTTTATGCAGAAGGTCCCCTTTGGTCATTGTAAAATAAGCAGCGTCTTTGGGCGAGTGGTCACTTCTATTTCCCGCGTGGCTCAGAACACCGTGTCCAGTCAAGTGAAGTCATGTCCAAAATACACCCACAAAGATGGTCTGTTTTTTAAAGTATTATGAGAAATAGACTCAGTGTATTTTATTACTGATTTTCTTTCACTTGTTTGCCTGGTGCCAGATTCTACAAACAGAGCAACTGCTGCTTACAGATCTGACATAGAGAAAGAGGTTTTCATTACGTGTGTTCATGAAAATGAACAGGAGGTTTTGCTAGGGTCCCTGTAGGATTTTGCAAACCCAAGTTCCTTCAGGACTATCCTGCAGTGTTTGGACTGGGCATGAAACTCCTAAATTCCCTGTTTTCTGCATTGTTTGTATTTGTGTCGTTTGTTTCTTTTGAAGTCAGAATTCAGTGGGCCAAGTAAAAGGAAGGTGAGGTCCACCCACAGCAGGGACAGCAGACACAGCCTGTCAGCCATCCGCCAGCCCCACTCAGCCTGCTGTATACAGTGTTCAGAGCAAGGGAAGTGGCTGGCCAGCCCCAGGCCTGACGTTATCGGCTGTGCAGCTGTGGGCCCTGGCTTGAGCTTGGTGGTGGCCTTCCAGCCACTGAATAGGATGTGATTAGGATGCAATGTCCAGCAGGTGGTCGGATTTAAGCCATATGCTTGTGGTCAGTAGCAGCCCTGCTTATCACTGTCCTATTCATGGAGATCTAAGCACTCAGGTGATCTCTTAACCTTTTTGGCCTCTAGACTTTAAGATGACAATATCATTTTGTGAGTCTTGACACTTTCTTTTTATAGTTACAATTTCTACAGACCTATGCCCTTTACTCTCAGGATTAGATGGAACCATTAATGCCATCAGTTCTGAGACTGACTGTGTTATGATTTGAATCCAAGAAAATTTTGAAGCTGATATTTATACCCTGTTCTTCTCATATGATGCTGGAACTTGGGGTGTTCTGGATCTTAGAGGGAATTTCAAAGCTGAGATAAGTAATTAAACTATGAGTTGGGGTTGTGGGGGAAATGGATGCCAGACAAGTCAGCAAGAAGGTGGTAGAGTATGTGGCCTCCTGTAGTGTGATCTCGAAGTCACCAGGATATCCACTCATAGCCACCAGGTAAATCAGTCCTGAAATTTGAGCAGCAGAGATTCATTCTTTTAACTTAAGCCTGTTCCTTTATTGAAAAGCCAGTGCTCCTGGGAGGGGAAGCCAGTTCATCTGTGCGTGAGTTTATCAGGTCACTTCCTGAGATTAGGTTTTGTTGGGAGGATGAAAGAGGGCACTGGACACCTGAGTGGTGTGAGGAGAGGGGCCGTGGGTGGAGAGGGTGAAGAGAGTGATGCTACCTCATATATTTTCTTAAGCTTATCTCTGTTAAGGAACAGAGCGATGGGAAATTGGGACGCCTTGGATGGCAGTGACAGTGAGAAAGAAGGGCAGAGTTAAAATTCTGCTCTTCTAGAGAGAGAAGGGGCAACCCAGCCTGTAGCTTAAAATATAACAGTGCATTGATTAAGTTTCAGGGGCCCTATCTTATATAATTTTTTTTCTGGGTGTAAAACACAGACTGATACTTGTTCATATATTTTCCCTTCTCCCTCCACCCCAAACATAGCAGTTTATAGACTATTGCTAAAGCTTAGCCCCCTTTCTCAGCTCTCTTGATGCCAAATGAAACTAGAATAGGACTTCTCCACAAAGTCATGCTACGAGGGTTAATTCGTGGTAAATACAATATTACACCTTTATATGAAATAAAAGCTATAAATATTATCATGTCTCCTTTATTTCCCCAAATGAAATTAAAACTAGTCTGTGAAAATAAAAAATGATAAACAAAATTACTTATTTCATTCTTGGTTAAAGCTACAAAAAAAATAAGGTTATGAAGGCTTTGATGGGGTCAAATCTTGAAATAGAATAAACTTTGTTGATAAAACTGGTTCAAGAATTAAAAGTGAGGGCTAAGCAATTACATATCTCAGCAAGATAAGAAAGATTGAGTAAAGTAGTGCGTATATTTATTAGTTCATAAAATACAATGGACCAAAGACCCTTGCCAAAGGAAGGAACCGTGTCTTTTAGTTTAAAAAAGTATATGCTCTGATGCTTATAGATATCAAGGCAGTTCTCTTTAAATTTTAATTAATGAAAGGCATAGAATACTTTAAATGAGATCTGTTTATTTTTGGAAAATTATCACTCTAGGTTGGAACCTAAAACTATACACCTGTATAAAGCTCAAAGCTTGTTAGAAAAAAATAGTTGTTAAGGGAAATTGTATTTGTTCCCTTAAAGTTATAAACTCTGCCATAGGAAATTGAATTTACTCATTAATAATCAAACTCCTGGCTATCATTTTATTGGCCACAATCATATAAACTGTGTAATTGCTCCTGTTGCTCAGAAAAATATTTCAGAATCCAGAATTTCCTCCTTGACAGCCAGCTGCATAAGTAAAATAAGACATTTTTTTATGCTCACAACCATGAATACTCATTCTTTCACAGCTCCCACCCTAAATAAGTGAGAAGTCTAGTCTTTTTTGGAGCTCTCTCCCTTTCTGGATGATAGGAGAACCTCAGAAAGCTTTCATAGTCTAAAAAGTGGACTGTTAAACCTTGTTGTATAGCCAGCATGAGATACTATACCTCCAGGATGCATTCAGCCACCAGAAATCAAGACGTCGATACCTGGTCTACGGCTGCCATTGAGCAGATGTGGGGAACTGAGAAAATGCATGTACTCCCTCTTAAGTCAGGCACAACAACCTCACTGAATTCAGTGAGATTAATCTGTCTGTGCTTGTCCATCTGTATCCAACTAGGGCTCTGATTGATTTTACCTAAATAAAGTAGGAAGTCAGGGTTATGTAGTGACTATAGGGCACTGCTGTAATCACCTAACATGCTTCTGCTGCTGTGTTCTAGACCTTTACAATAAATACAGCCTCGTATGTAACATGTATGTGTGCTGGAGGAGTGAGTGAAGATTCCTTTCATGTGGTCCTTAGGGCTCAATGTCACTTACACTGTGCAGTGCACATTCTGATTTCTTGAGTAGTAACCATTAGTAATCATTGCTAGAAATGATACCTCCATTCTCCCAAGGGACCCAGTTCAGCAAACCAAACATATCAAGATTCTTTGACCTGCTGAAGATAAACCAAATTGCAGAAATATACATTTGCCAAACACTGAAGCTGAGTGTTTGGTTCATCATCTTCAACTAGGATTCTCACTGGAATTTTTACAAGGTCAACGTCCCCACGCAGCCCACCGAATCCTGTTTACATTTCTTGGATTTTATGATATACGTCAGGGGTTTGTACCATACCTCTATTTGAAGGAATGTCCTAAGTTCTCCTCTCTTATTAAATGCCATTGGTTCATTAATGTATTTATTCAGTTCTTTACTTAATAAATAATGCCTAAACTATACTTGGCCACTAGACCAGAGTAAGTCAACGTATACTTTTTAAGCTCTAGGGATAAAATGGTGAGAAAAGTCAACATGGTTTCCACTCTTGCAGAGCTCACAGTCTAGCAGGAAACACAGACATATTAAGTACATAATGGCAGCTAATTAAATGTACAATTATAGGTAGAGTAAATGCAATAAAGAAGAACTGGGTGCTACAGGAATGTTTACCAGGGAGATGAGACTGAATCAGGAGAAGTGAGGGAAGTTTTCTTTGAGGAATTTAACTTGAAATAAGATGGAAGCATTTGTGTATTAGCATGTAGCACTGGTGCCATTTTTACTGGGTTTTAAGATACGCTGGGAACCCTGACACCCTGTTATTGTGCTCTAGTGGCCCCTTGAGTTGGCTATACAATGGTTTCACTTGTCTCTGCATTTCTGGAGGCCAATGATTCAATGAGAGATGCACTATGAGGCTAGTGCCCAGGTCAGGCGTTAGAGGGAATGCTGCAGGCTTTCTTCAACTTCAAGTCAATGGCCATCATGGATTTTTTTTATCCCTGAGTATCCTGAGTTTTCGGATAGTCAATGAACTTGTTAAGAGCCTTCCTTTCTACCATGTTACTAATAATGAGGGTGACTCAGGTTTCCGCTTCTCTATCAGGCTGAGGGGGACATCCAAGTAAACATGGGTCTCTCTAACAATGACTTTTAGTCAACAGCTCCTTCTTTAAACACAGCCCACACATCCTTCCCACCCCAGCCAGGGATTCCTTCCATCTGCTTCTGAGAGTCCTTTCCTGACTGTCCCCGAGTGATCTCCTCATTTCTCTCACTGTGTGTGGTTTTGTTTTTCTTTTCCATTGATTTTTTTAGAGAGAGTGGAGGGGAGGGAGGAGGTGGAGAGGGAGAGAGGGAGAGACACATTGATTGTTTGCCTCCCACACGTGCCAACCAGGGCCGGGAATTAAGCCTGCAACTGAGGTAAACTGGGGACCCTTCATCCGCAGGCCAATGCTCTAACCACTGAGCAAAACCGGCCAGGGCTCACTGCGTGGTTTCTTAACTGTCAATCCTTTGCTAGAGTGCTAGGTGGCACCTCAATATTTTGACTTTAACTTGGGTCTAGGCTCTCTTGTTTTGTTGAAACAAGGCAGCCATGTCTTTGGGTTACTGAGAGCATCCATGTTTATAATCTTCTTTCCTTTGTTTATGTCAAGGTTCCAGTTTACTACAACCAACCCACCACCCCTCCAGAACTTGAACAACTCCTCTGGGAAAGAAAGAAAACTAAGAAGCCATATGAATGCTCTCACCGGTGCTGTCCACCTGCAGGCCCCTTTTGCCTAAACACACACTTCTTGAATGGCAACCTGGACTCTAGCTTGGAGAAGTTTGACCCAAATGAAAGGACATCAGTACAGATAATTTGGGGGAGGGGGAGCTCAATCTATTACACACAAGTTTAAAATTTCCAAAGCTCTGCGTGGGAGCTGCTGTTACAAATCCTGTTATCTGTTAACAGGATTTGAGCCTGAAACGCCCACATGCTGCTTTGAAATTTCTCTCCATCTGTTCACTTCTGCAAAGTTTATTTATTTATTTAGGACAAGAGAAGTGGCCTGCTGACGTTGCCTGCTGAACAATTGGGGTTGTAGATCTGAGGAGAAAAAAAGAAACTTTGCTGGGGGTTCCTGAGTGTCTTTTTATTCCCACTCCTCTGGTATCTTCAGGTGAGAAGGTTCTGGTAGAAGTGGAGTAGCAAGAACAATTAGCGCCAGTTACCCTTGGTAACCTGTCTGTCCTCGGCATGGGGATTCCTATAGATTAACGGTGTGGTGTCAACACAGGTCACTGGAACGGGAGGTAGTGGGTTTCAGATCACAGCACTGCGTAGACTGAGAAGAGATGGGTAAGTGTGGTCCTCAGGACTGTGGAAAATAAAATCAAGTAAATACTTAAGAAACGCAGTTGTGAATTGATCCAACTTAGACATAATTCTGGAAGGAATTTGTTCCTTAATTCACATTTGGAAAATTTCACCATAAAGGCTGGCTTTTTAAAAAACAAAAATTGACTTCTGGAGTTTTCCTTTCATCTCCTTTCTGGTCATGAATTGACTACATCTAGAAGGCTTTTTTCTCAGGAAAATTCCACTGCCCTTTCACGCCAGCCGAGGGTTTGTTCCTGATTTCTACTCACAAGCTTTAAAAAAAATTATTTATTTATTTTAAAGGCTTTTTTTTTTTTTAATCTTTATTGATTTCAGAGAGAGGAAAGGAGAGGGAGAGAGGGAGACAGAAACATCAATGATGAGAGAGTCATTGATCGGCTGCAGCCCACAACCGGGGCATGTGCCCTGACCGGGAATCGAACCCCGATCACCCGGATCCCAGGTCGATGCTCAACCGCTGAGCCATGCCCAGCTGGGCTAAAAAAAATTATTTATTGATTTTAGAAAGGAAGGGAGAGAGGGAAAGAAAGAGAGATCGATCGATTTGTTGTTCCACTTATTTATGCATTCATTGGTTGACCCCTGTATGGGCCTTGACCAGGGATTGAACCCACAACCTTGGTGTATGGTAACAACACTCTAACCAACTGAGCTACTTGGCCTGGGCTATCCACTCATAGGCTTTTGACCCATGTTTTGAGCTGTTGTAGACAAAATGAGGCTAAAGTTTTCAGAGTCCTGACCCTTTCTCTCACCTGCCTGCTGCTCTTGACCACAACACTTCTACAGACCTAGTTTTCTTTTCATAAAATCTAGAGAACTAACTAAGTCTTGTAGATATTTCATAATTTAAAGCACTTCTTGAATACTTATTCCTTTAGTAGATATTTACTGATGCTCAATATGAACCAGGCACCTGGGGATACAGAAGTGAAAAGTGAAAATATAGACAAGGGTTTTGCTCCCAAGGAGCTTATGGTCAAGTAGAAGAGACCTACATTAAACAAATAAATATACACACACACACAATTTCCCGTTATGGAAAGTGTTGTGAAGAAGAGTGAAGGGAGAGATCAACAATGGGGGCCTGGCTGAGATGGGGGCTTCCCAGAGGAGCTGACTTTCGGGCATGAAAGGTGTTACTTCTCTATTTGCCTTGTGTAGATTCCACTTCTATAAGGGCATGACTGAGAGTTCAAACAACAGCTCTTGCTGCTATTAAAAACAAATTTGGGTGTTGCTCTCCATCCCTATCATCTTTGGTGCTTGATTACTGAGACCAGGGAATTACATCCAGAGATAAATTATTTTTTAACATCACATTTTCAGTGTCTGGGCAATTCATTTGGAAAGTGCTGGATTCAGGTCTATGCATCAGTCTTTTCTACGAAGGTGACGAGGTCCCTCAGGAGAGAGTAGGCTAAGTAGAAAGGTAGGAGAAAACTTTGCTGACAGTTAAGACCCCAAGTGACAAAGGAGGGGCCTTTCTACCCAAGTCCTTCAGGTGCCCTATGGGGGCAGGGCTGATGAAGAGAGGAGGACCTGTGACAATAACTGCAATAACTGGTTTGGGATCAACCACAAAAATCTTTGAAATCTACTCCTTAGAAATCCCAGTCCCAGATGAGTGCTTTCCCAAGAATGTGAAGAGAGAGAAGTCCTGGATGAGAGATGAGTGCCTCCATATTGACCACTTGGGATGGGCCCAATAATTTGTATTTCTGTCAGGGTCCCAGATGATGCTGACCTCACACTGCTGGTCCTGCAAGCCACCTTTGTAATCTCGTGGCTTCTCTCTCTGGTCCCACTCCACTTTCCTCAGATTTCTCATTTCTCATGTGAACACTTATTTTATCCACTATTATAATTTCTATAACTCTATCTGGCCCAAACCACCATCTCAACTTATACTCTGGTCATTTCTGAAGTTCGTGAAACAAAGAAAAAATTCACTTTGCTTCCCCCATAACACACATATTACGCCTAGGGTTTGGGTGTGCAAGTAGGGCTATCCTATATCTAGGAAAGATAACCTTTCTTCTTGAGTCTTTCATTGTCTCCATCAAGATTGTTTCAGCCTTATAGTTTTCCCATAGCTGCAACTGTTTTCTTTTTCACTAATAGTTTCAACCTAAAACAAACTGGTTACTAAACACAGTTGCACAGCATCTTCATAGGCGCATATTTATAACAAAGTTTCAATACAGATAATTTCACTTTAGTGAATCTTTTATGGATATATTTCACAATGAATTTGGGGAACTCCTAAAAGATTTTAGGAGCAATGATTTATGCATTAGAGTTTGGATTATGTGGCTGGATTCCACACTAATAATGGCACAGGATGGTGTTGTCCACAATGTTAGTCACGTGTATAATTTAAAAATTTCTAGGAACCACATTAAAAAAGCAAAATGAAATGGGTAAAATTAATTTTAATAGTATCTTTTATTAAACCTAATATATCAAAAATATTTCTATATGTAATCAATATAAAAACTATAAATTAGATATTGGCATGCTTTCTTAAAATACCAAGTCTGTGAAATCCAGTGTACATTTTACACTTATAGAACATTTCAATCTCGACCAGCTACATTTCAAGCTCTCAATAGTCACCTGTGGTCAGGAGCTTCTGAAATAAAACAGAGCACTGTGCTTTATTTCTTCTTTGGCTGCTCAGGTTTAAACAATGTTATTTTAAAGTTAAAATGGTCTTTCAATATTGATTAGCCCAAAGCTCATATTTTCTAAATAAGAGATCTGAGTCTGAGAGAGATAAGGTGATTTGCCAGGGAGTGCACTGTGAGCTGGGGACTGAGTGGGCTCTGAGCCCACATCTCCTGCTACCCTGTCCAGGGCTCTTTCCAGAATACACTCCATCTCTGGGATGTGGTGACTCATGACACTTGTCTAGACGAGAAATAGGTCAAACTTGCTAATGCCATGTTCTACTCTCCACCTCTGACTTGAAATGGGATCAGTGTCAAATCCTTCTCTTGACATGCTCAATCACTCACTCAGTTCATTTGACTGCATACTACATGCTAGACACTGGCAATGCAAATGCACCCTGGGGAAGCTTAGTCTGTGGGAGATAGACAGCACTAACAGCAGCCTTGCAAAACAATGTGTTAAAAGGTTCAACATGAATGTGTGCAAGTTTCAACAGGCTCTGAGACCATCAAGAAGACAGATTACATATTCTGTAACAAGGCATGATTGCAGAGGGGAATCTAACAGAATGGACAAGCACTACTGAGACCTGAGCTGAAATTTAGAACTCTTATTCGTTCATAAGGCATATGCTTATTAAGCTTGTATTAGGCACTGGGAAATGCAGTGATAAACGAGACACATCTTTGCGTATCAAAGATGGTTACTAGTTAGTGGGGGAAGCATACCAAAACCAGTGTTAAAATGAATAAATAAAAAACTACTAAAAGAGGCCAAGAAATTACTTGGTGACACAAAATGATGGAGAGGGAGAGAGTTCTTAGACATTGGTGGGATAGAGATGCCCCTACCTGATATTTATATTAGAGTAAGATTAGCCGTTTTAACCACAACAGAAATATCCTAAAATGGATAATGGCTCAAAGACAAGTTTGTTTGTTTTTTTCTCACAAAAAATCCAAAATGAATTTTACCAATCAGTAGATGGCTCTTTTCCATGGAGTGTTTCAGAGACCTTGGCCCCTTCCATCTTGTGGCTCCTCAATTTTCAATACATAATTTCCATTGCTGCCATGCTCTTCTGCATAATAGTTTTTTTAAGAGGGGTATGCAAGCCCATCAGTGATGCATGTTATTTTTGTTCACCACCACTTAACATATCTAACTGTAAGGAAGACTGGGAAATAAAGTCTAGCTGTGTGTCCATTAGGAAGAAGACATCTAGTGGACATCTAGGACATCTAATTAGCTTGTGCACAGAGTTCAAGGATTAAAAAAATCTCTGCAAAGAAGAGAGGGAAGAATGTTCTTGACAGAGAAAAAGATATGTGCAAAGGCTCTGAGGCAAGAAAGCGCTTACATGTTTGAGGAGCTGAAATAAGAATAGGGTAGCAGAAGCATGGTCAGTAAGAGATGGAGCAATAGGAGAGTGGTGAAGAAGTGGGTATGGGTCAGATTAGGAGAGGGGTTTGGGATTTAAATTTTTTTATTGTGACAAAATATACATAATATCAAATTTACCATTTTAACCCCTTTTAAGTGTACAGTTTGGTGGTATTAAGTAGGTTCACATTGTTCTGCAACCATCACAACCATCCATCTTCAGAACTTTTAAATCTTCCCAAACTGAATCTGTATACTCACTAAGCATTAACTCCCCATTCTCCCCTTCTCCAGCCCCTGGCAACCACCATTCTACTTTCTGTCTCTATGACTTTGATGACTTTAGAAATCTTGTATAAGAGGAATCATGCAATATTTGTCCTTTTGTGTATGTCTTATTGAACTTAGCATAATGTCTTCAATGTCCATGTTGCAGCATGTGTCAGAATTTCATTCCTTTTTAAGACTGAGTAATGCTCCTTTGCATGCAGACAGCACATTGTGTTTATCCATTTATGAACGTTTGAGTTGTTTCCACCTTTTGACTGTTGTGAATAATGCTGTTTTAAACACTGGTGTACAAATAGCTATTGAAGTCCCTGATTTCAATTCTTTAGTATATACTGAAGAGAAGAATTGCTGGGTCATTGGTAATTCTATGTTTAAGTTTTTGAGAAACCATCATATGTTTTCTACGTTTTCTACAATTTTGCACTCCCATCAGCTATGTACAAGGGTTGAAATTTCTCCACATTCTCACCAACACTTGTCATTTTCTGCTTTGTTTCACTTTTTAATAATAGCCATCCTCATGGGTGTGCAGTGATATCTCGCTGGTTTTGATTTGCATTTCTCTTCTAGATATTAAGCATCTTTTCGTGCACTCCTTCACCATTGTGTATCTTCTTTGGAGAAATGTTTATTCAAGTCCTTTGCCCATCTTTTTCATTGGATTGTTTGGTTTTGTTGTTATTGGTGGTGGTGGTGGGGGGGGATTTAGGGTTTTATTCTAAGTGCAATGGAAAGGCATCATAGAGTTCAAACAGGGGAGTGGCATTTTAGGAAGAGTCTGTGTCTCTCTCTGAGTGATTGTGTGATATTCTCCAGTTATACTGGCTCTGGGATCTAGAAGCAGTGTGGGTGGATCCTGATGACATCATTAACCACAGCAGTCTGTTCACTAGGAGCTAAAAGTGTAGTGTAATTAGGAAAGAAGCTTGGGTTCTGTTTTTCCTCCCACACACTTCAGCAATGTCCTTTATTTCTAGGCTGCTCCATAGTGTCCCGTATTTCCCAAACACAGGACTGAAATGGGATGGGGGTGGGGTGAAGACAGCTTGGAGCCTGTTGAAGGTGACCCAATCTCCAGGACCCACTTAGTCCCCATGATTTTTAAAGGACCTGACAAGGGCAGTCCAATTAGTGCAGGCAGTGATATCGGTTGCCATGATGATGGCCAGAGACACCTGTTTCTTGGGAAGCTGGTGACATTGTTAATTCATTTCACACCAGCCTGACAGGAACAGCTGGATCAAGGAAAAAGATCAGTGATGGGGAAGCAATAGGATTTCCAGCCTTTAGAGAGCTCCCATTCCCCTCACCCCTGATGTTATTTCAGGTTTATACAACCTGATACATTCAAGTCAGAACTCAATATTAGACAACATGGCACTTGACAATTTCATCCACTTTTCATATTTTCTGTTCTACTCATATGCTCTTATTTATCCACTAATGCAAGTGGTTCCCAAACTTTAGTGCATCAGAATCACCTGGAGGGCCTGTTAAAACAGAGTACTGGGACCAGTCCCCCAAACTTCTGAGCCAGTGGGTCTGGTGGGGTCAAAGATTCATATTTCCAGCGAGTTCCCAGGAGATGCGGCTGTGGCTGCTCTGGGTCTGCTCTTTGAGAAGCACTGCATGAAGACATGCAGCATAGCTTTTTGCAGTCATCCAACAAGCTGAGTTAGGGTTCTTAAAATAGCAGTAATTGTAGCTGCTGTTCATGGTGGCCTGGCAAAAGACTGCCTACTCCTTTGATGAGGTTTCTTCTGCACCACAGTATGCAAGTGTGTGTGTGTGTGCGTGCGTGTGTGTGTGTGTGTGTGTACACAGACATGTGAGCCCTTGACGTCTGGGGATGCCTTGAAGACCGCTGCTTTTCTCTACAGAAGCAGCAAGTGAGAACTCCCTGGACTTGATGTAGCTGGAGAAAAATCACTTACTCTTTTCTATTGTTTGTTTCATGTAATGAAAAGGAAAATTGATACTGTCTTTATCACTCAGGAGTGTATGGGAAATAATTAACACCCAATAAAACCTTTGACTTTATTCATACAGTTTATTTAAAAATATTAATCAAACATCTACTTTATGTCAGCTTTGTGCTACCTGCTGAAACTATAGCAGTAACCAAAACAAAGTAAGTCCCTGATCATTTTTTCTAGTGATAGGGATAGAAAATAAACAAATAGAAAGTAAATATTTTGCATTCCCACCAGCAGTATACTAGGGAATGCAGACTGGTGCAGCCACTATGGAAAACAGTATGGAGGTTCCTAAAAAAATTAAAAATGGAACTGCCTTTTGACTCAGTGATCCCACTTCTAAGAATATATCCTAGGAAACTCGAAACACCAGTCACAAAGAACTTATGCACCCTTATGTTCATAGCAGCACAATTTACAATAGCTAAGATCTGGAAACAGCCCAAGTGTCCATCAGTAGATAAGTGAATAAAAAAGCTGTGGGACATTTATACCATGGAATACTATGCAGCTGTAAAGAAGAAGGATCTCTTACCGTTTGGGACAGTATGGATGGAACTGGAGAGTATTATGCTAAGCAAAATAAGCCATTCAGAGAAAGACAAGTATCACATGATCTCACTCATATGTGGAATCTAATGAACAAAATAAACTGATGAACAAAATAGATCCAGAGATATGAAGAATGGAACAGATTGATGAATCTCAAAGGGAGTGGGGGAGTGGGGAGGAGAGATTAATCAAATAACTTTTATGCATATACGCATAACCCAGGGACACAGACAATAGAGTAGAGAAGGCCTGCTGAAGTGGGGGTGGATATGGGGTGGAGGGGATCAATGGGGGGAAAAAGGAGACGTCTGTAATACTTTCAATAATAAAGATAAATGTTTAAAAAAGAAAGTAAATATGCTGTGTGTCCAATGGAAATAGATGCTGTGGGGGAAAAATGAAATAGAGTATGGATAATAGGGTATGGTGGAAGTAGAGAAATTTACCGTGTGTGTGTGTACATAGATGCACAGTGGTTAAGGGGGCATCTCTGAGAAGGTGATACTTGGGCATAGACTTGAAGAAAGTGAGGAAGTGAATCATTTGGAAATCATTTGCTCCAGGTAGAGGGAATAGCATATGCAAAGGTCCTGAGGTGAGGGTGCCCTTGGCATTTCAAGAAATAGCTAGGAAGCGAGTGTGGCTGTTGTGGAGTAATGATAAAGAAGAGGGTGTGAGAGAAATTCAGAGAGGTGATCAGGTCCAGATTGCGTAGGACCCTGTAAGTGAGTATAAAGATTTTGGTGAGGTGGGTGTCATTGGAGGGTTTTGGGCATAAAAGGGTGCAGTCAGATTTATATATTAAAAGGCTGCTGCTGAGGGGAGCATGCACTGGAGGAGAGGAGTGGGAGGAGCAGGAAGACCAGCTAGGATGCACATTCAGTAACCAAGGCAAGTGGGGATGGTTGATCGGATCAGGATGCATAGGCAAAGGTGGTGACAGGTCGTGGTGTTTTGAACAAGAGCCAACAGGATTTACTCATTTAGATGTGATGTGGGGAAGAGCGAATCCAGGATGACTCCAGGTGTCTTGACTTGAGCAACTGGAAGAACAGTTTCCATTAGCTGAGACAGGGAAACCTGCAGAAGCAGGCCTGTGGTCTAGCTGTGAGCTCAGGAGGAAACGGAGACATCACAATGAAAGGAAAACTATAGATATAAAAGGAAGTCACCTCAAATCCTACAACCTCAACAGAGCTGATATTCTTATTTTTTCATGATTCTTTCCATTTTATATTCATATCTACTCCTAGTTTACAAATAGGTACAGTTAACACTGAGTGGTTAATATGTGACCAGTACCATAATAAGCATTTCTCAGGCATTATCTCATTGAGTCCTCACAGTACCCCAGAAGAAAGATGACAAAAGCTTAGACAGGTTGGGTAACAGCCAGCTAGAAAGTGGGGAGCTGGAACTTTTATCCAGGACTGTCTGACTCCAAAAGTCCCTAGTGACTCCCTACTATACTCCATTTCTTTATATTTATTCATCTATACAACCCAGAGAGCCATAAGTCTTAAGCTTTTCGAGTCGTTCCTCAGCTTTCGCCTATTGCTGTGCACTTTCAGGGCTCACTTTCCTTGAAACACCCGAAGGAGTAAACCTGGGGATCACCAGAGATAAATGTGCTTCCACAGTGAGGTTGATTGACTTGCTACAATGCAGACAGTGCTCCGGGGGATCAGAGTAACTCATCCAGCAAAGGAAGCAAGGAGGTTCTTATAGGACTTGGGGAAATGATGGAATTTAGCTAGAATTCAAATGAAGTCGTGCTTTGATAGGCTCAAAGCAAAGCAGGGCTGTGTCCAAAGGAATCAGTGTCAGCCTGGACAGAGTGCAGACTCAGAGTCCTGTTTCCTTGGAAACTGCAGGGTTAAGAGAAATGTAGAATGTTCAGACCACAGCCTCATCATCTGAAGCTCTCCCTCCTGGGCTGGAAATCCAGGCTGTCGCTCTGTGTCCCGGATGCCTGGGGTCTCCCAGGTAGGAGGGGGAGTCCATTCTTAGTGAAGTGATTTTGAACAGAAAAGTTTGGGGAAGTCTCTCATTTTTGAGATCAAGGTTTCTTAGTGCTATGTCTTTGTGCTCATTAAGCAAAAGCTGTTTTTCACAGGTTGGCAGAATCAAGCTGGCTTAGCTGCTCCTAGATGTTCCCCTGTGGCTACTATTTTTCTGGCCTACCAGGCTTGCCCACTGTGGTGCTGTGCCTGTTCATTCTCGAAAGTTCCACTAACTTTGGGCTGCCAATGCCTGTTTGGGTGTTTGGGGTCATGGTGTGGGATTGTAGTAAAATGAAGACAACAATGCAAGATGACTGTCTAAAAAATCATTTCCTGCCTCCTTTGGCCACGTCTTGCTTTCTGTCATTTTCTTAGGCCTTTCTCCCTCCTCAGGTTTCTTCATCTCTCCTCCTCTTTCCCATTTTGGGGCTTCTTACTGGTTCACTCAACACAGTATTCTCAGAAATATCCTACATCCTTATGCAAAGTAGTTCCACTCTTTCTTTCCCTTCTCCTTCTAAATCATGACCTGGTGGCTGGTGCTCCCTCACTTGTCCCAGGCAAACAAGCTCCTTAAGGAGGGTGGGGGGGACAGGAACCTGGCTGCAAGGGCACAGAGAGCATGAGAGGGGAGGAGGGAGGGAAGCGAACTCAGAGGCTTTCTTGGGTACATTCATAGGACACCCTAACTCCTCTGATGCCAGGTATCCCATCCTGACCGTCTCTGAGGATGCAAACGCAGGTATGGCATGTTTTTATTTAAAACACAGATGCTTTTCTTGGAGTTACAACAGCATTATATTGAAAAGGTTTACCTGGTTTAGAATTGACAAGGATGAGGACCTGGTGTCCTTTATCTTGAAGACAAATTTGGGAGGAGAGAATTGGAAAGACGGGGCTTGAGTGATGGTTTTGTCTACCCTGGTTGGCCAGGGAGCCAGAATCTCTCCAGCTTGGGGACATGCTTTAAGTAATTGAAAACTCCAGCAGTGCTGCAGGGTGGACTTGATTTACGCAGGGAAACCAGTGCTGACTCATTTCACAGAGCTTCCACTTGTTTATTGAACACAATTTTTAAGGGCATACTTTGTGCCAGGTACAGTGTAGAAAGGTGAGTCAAATACAGACTTTCCTCCAAGGAACATAGCCTAGAGAAAGAAACAGATAAAAAATAAACAATTTAAATAAAATAAAACAATTTAAATGAAACAAAAGTGATGGGAAAAGAACTTTAGTAGCATTATGCCCAGGAACAACTGGACACCAGAGAAGGACCAGAACTTACTCTGGGTTAAAAAGTCAGAGCAGCCAGGAGATGAAGTTTGGATGGAGGCTGTGAGGATACAAAGGGGCAGCAGAGGGGGAGAGTGGATGCTCAGGGTAGAGACTACAGATGGGGAAGTGGCTGGTGGTGAGCCTGGAAAAATAGGCAGGGGCTGCTCGAGAAAGCCTGTTTGCCAGGCTGAAAAGCTGGCAGTTGTGGGGAGCCATTAACACCCTTAAGCTGCTCTCCTTGAAGACAGGGAAGGGATCTGATACCTCCCTCAACAAACATTGAACTGATGTGCTGGAGTGAAGGGGTCCCACTTACCCTTTTGGAAGGAAATTCTAGATGTATGTGGAAGAACTACCAGAGGCAAGGAGGAAAGAGTATAGGGGTAGCACTCGACTGAGTCTTGACTGGAAGAACTCCATCTTAGAAGCCTGGCTGTGACTCCTTGCTTTCAATAAAATTCTGTAGTTGAAATTAACCTTACTGCATCCTTAAAGAATGTACAATGATAGATAACATCCTTTCTTAACCTCATGTCCTGCAAAATAGTTGTTTTGTCAATTAAGTGGTAACTAGAATATTTGCAAAAGCATTATTTTATAGGCCCTTGGAGTGGTCCACTGACCATGGAAGACATCTGATGAGTGCTCTGGGATCCACCGCTGCCTGATGATGAACACGGGACAATTGATCTCATTCCCAAACCCTACACCTCTCCCCATGACACCTATATGAGCCCCCCACAAGAACCCCTCAGGGAGCTTGACTTCTCTTTTCTGGTTGACTCCCTTGTACCCAAGCTCTTTCAATAAATTCCATCAGCTTAATCTTGTACTGATTTCACACTCATTTCTATGACATTAAGACTCAAGATCCTGGTGTTCAAAGTCTGGTGATAGGAAGACGAGTTAAAAGACAGTTTGGAGACCAGGTAACTGAAGGAGCAGTAGGAGAATTGGAGGGGAGCAGAAAATAAAATTCTAGAAAGAACATATGAATGGCTGAGAGCAGCCAATAGGGAACCTTGGAGGACACTAGGGTCACTCTGAGGACAGGCACCAAGGTGGGGAAAAACCTGAAACTCTTAAAGGTGGGAGTATGTGCCAGGTCCCTAGGGAGCCACCAGGAGGCACTCCCCAGCGACTCAGGTCACAGCTGGTTCAGAGGGAGACCATTTCAGGGTTGTTTGCTGGGCTTGCATGTCTGACTTGGCAGGTGGACTGACTGGATGGGCCATTTCACCCTCATTTCACATTTCCATTTCATCTGCAGTGTGCCCGTGCCCATCAGGGCATGACTGACATCCTTCATTAGGCTGCTGCCTGCGGCCAAGAAGGGTGCTCAGTGGTGTGTAATCAATGTCTGCTAACAGCTCCATTGTAATGTAGGTTCCAGAGGAAGCCACCCCATTCATCTTCACCACATGACTAAGAAGCATCATTTAATGAGATATTAGAAAACTGCACTAAAAGAAATGCCCATGAAATAGTTTGAAAATAAAGAACAACAACAACCAAAAGCCCTTGGCTTTTTACAGGGGCCTGACGTTACTTATTCACTCAATGACTGTTGAGTGCCTACTATGTGCCAGGCACTGTGGCTGTCACGGGGGGTACAGCAGTGAAGGAGGGAAGGGAGAGCCCCATTCCGATGGAGCTGCCACTTGGGGGAGGCAGGCAATAAACAAGTGACAAGCAGTATAATTAAGTTGTGGTAAGTGAGCTGAGGACAATGAATTAACAGAGCAACATGATGGGGCATATGAGGTAGGGTGGGCAGGGTAGGCCTTTCAGATAAGGTGACAGGGAGTTTGAACCCAGCTGGATGAACAAAAACCAGTGGAAGAGGTGCTCAGACAGAGGACACGGGAAATTCAGAGAGCCTGGTTGGGGGGGCTTTCTGAGGGGAGGCAAAGAAGGTGATCCAGCCACAGAGCCCTTAGCTTGCTTGTGAATGTTAACTTTATTCCCACAGCAACTGGGAGCCACCAAAGGGTTAGAGCAGAGGAGAGACCCGGTGTGCACTGTTAGCGCATCACCTGACGGCTGAGGGGAGAATGACTTGGAGACGGGTGGGAGTGGAAGGAGAGAGCCCAGTGAGGCGACTGAGGCAGATGATGAGGCTGGGAAGTGTTGTTGAGACAGACTAGACAGGGCTTGAGGGAAAGAGGGATCCGGGAATAGCCCTGTAGGTGGGCTTGCTCCATTTGGGTAAGGTGTGTGTCATCATTTACTATGATGGAGCATTGAGGTGGTGGGAACTGTCAGTATGCACCACATTGGACATTTGACGTCCAAGATGTTCCTTGACCATCCAGGTGGAGATACCAAAGAGGTGAAGCTGGGCTGTGAGCCTGTTGCCCAGAAGCCAGGTGTAACACAGAAAATTGAGAGCCATCCATATACAGATGGTTTCATTCAGACTGTAGCACTGGATAGTATACCTCCCGCAGAGAGGCTGGGAGAGGAGGAAGCAGCCAAGGGGATGGAGCAGGAGCAGGAGCAGGAGCAGCCGGTCAGACAGAAGGGAAATCCAGGCACTCGGCACACCAAAAGGCAAGAAAGAAGGACTTTCAGAAGGAGAGCAGTGGATTAGCAGCCTGGGCAGGCGGTGACCTTGACTTGAGTATGCAGAACTTTAGCCATGGCCCAGCTTGTTTTAAGAATGCAGGATACGGCCAAACCTAGAACTTTTATTACTTTTCAAATTGATAATGGCACTTCAGTCTTCCTGGAGCACAGATTAGATTAATGTAAGTGATTAAAATATGTTAAACACATTTACAGGGAAAAGCTTCTCTGAAAGAAAGGGTTTATTGAGACACATGCTAGCCAGAAATGGACCAGATCCCGGGTGTGCAGTCAAGCACAGCAGCAGGGCCGGATGGAGAAGATGGCATGTCTGCCTTCCTGGAATTTACAGGGCTCTTTAGTACATTAAGTTTGGGGGGAAAAGATATTAGTTGTTTTGAAAGAATTTACATTGGCTATAAATAAAGGTGGTGAGATAAGATGAAGCGAGGCTGGTTCTGAATAGTCCTTAAGGAAGGAACATTTGCTCTTCTGGATGGGTTTGGGCTACAAGTCTGGAAAGTTTATGCAAAAGCAAGGCAGGGTGGCACCTGGTGGTTGGCTATTAGGCTATTCTCTCTAGATAATTGTGGAAATAGTCACCTGGAAGTTAATTCAAAATTTCAACATACATTCAGGAATATAAGCAGTCTTTTATTGATTTTGGCCTGCAGCTATTTAATGATGAACCTCTCTGTGTCTTCCTCACCCTTGCCCTACTGTAATTTAATTTAGGACATCTCAGAATTTTTTCTTGTCGGTAACGATTGTGGTAAATGCTGAAGATGGCTAGTTGTCTAAATTGTTGCAAAACAGATACAGGCTTTTACCACTGCATCTATCCTTTCTTTAAACACCTATCAGAGCAGACAACACAATCTGACTTAGAGTGGGTTCCAGAGAACTGGGGCCACACATGTTCTCACCCAAATAAACACTTCATATCTGACAGTCTATATCAAAGCCTGGAAGACTTGATGGGAGGCAAGTCGGGAGCACTGGTGTTCTAGGCTCTGGGCAACTTTGGTTGGGAATCCATCAGAGCTCCTATAATCACCTTTTTCTAGTTGCCTCTTTCCATGTTCCTTCTTGGCCAGGGTATAGGCTGCTTCAACCCTGACGAAACTTGGACATTTTGAAAGGACTTCAGATTGAGTCTAGCATCCACACTCTTATGATCAGCCCAGGAAAGAAGTGTGGAGAATAACAGACCTCCCCAGGCCTTGTGGCTGCAGGGGACTTTGGGCCTCCTCTCCAGGATTCTGTGTGTGTGTGTGTGTATGTGCTTGTGTGTATAAATATACTTTTATACCTATATATTATATACAAAATTTAAAAATTATTTTATTATATATTATGTACATATCTTTTATTTAGTATTTAAAAAGTATCAACCACCATTAGTTCACTTCAGAAATGAAATATTTTGCAAGTGACTGTCATTTGGCCTTGATGTCCAATACAAATGAACTAGGACAGGTTGGCTTTGGTAGAAGTGGTGGGAGAGAAACAGTGTCCCCTGCTATGTGCTCATGAAGGTCACAGCAAGCAAGATGTGGTGGCCAGGTGCTTGGGCCACACTTGGCTGAGGCTCCTCAGGCTGACAAGATCAGAGGCATCAGACTTCGCCTCCCAGCACGTGATGTGGTTTCATAACCGCTGTGTCTCAGACAGCTCCACCCTGTCTGTGCTGACCCAGAGAGAGACCTGTGCAGCCCCCTCACTCCCTGAGGCTGGCCTGGTGCAGATGGCCTGGGCGGATCCTGGACATCAAGGAAAGCTCTCTATCTAAAATGATCCCCCTCACTGTGGCACAAAACAATGGTGTTAGAGATCTTTCCCTCTGTGCTAAACACTGGCCTTTCTCATTGAAAATGTAGCCAAAACAGAGTGTCATTTCTGACTGTGATGGACAGGAGGGGACAGTGATCCAGCCTCACCGCCCATGAGTTTCTAGATGGTTTCCTTTTCTTCAGTGACCAGGGAGATGAGGTCACTTAGAGGAAATGCATCCCCTTGTTCCTGTATTCATTCATTCAACAGATATTTGAGCTCCTACTGTGTGCCAGGCACTGTTTTAGATGTGGGGGATATAGTGGTAAACAGCTGTTGCTCTCACAGAGCTTATATTCCAGTGTGTGTGGGAGGGAGGGGGGGAATGAAGAAATAAGTAAGTAAAATAAATAGTGGATTAGATGGTGATAAGTACTTTGGTGGTTGGTAAAGCAGAGGGAGGTAAGGAAATCCAATGGAAAGGGGATTAGTGGTGCCCATTTAAGTAGGATGGTCAGGAAAGGCCTCAGGGGGAAGCAAATAAGTGAAGGAAAGAAGCCTTGTGGTTCTGGAGGTGGGAGGCATTCCAGGCAGAGGGAACTGGCAGGTGGAAAAGCAGGGAGGTGGGACTCTGAAAGAACTGAGGAGCAGCGAGGAGGTGGTGGCTGGACTAGAAGAAGCAGGGAGAGTGGTAGGGAATAAGGTTGGAGGCTAGGGAAGGCCCGCTCATGCTTGGCCCTTTGCTCTGAATGAAATGGGCAGCATTACAGGCTTCTGAGCTAAAGAGCTGCAAGGCCAGACTTATATGGGAATGTATCACTCTGGCTGCTTGGGCCACACCACAGGTGAGAAATGACAGCGGGGACACTACAAAGAGTGGTCTGTGCAAAGGAGCATTCAGAGACCCTGGACACAAGCACCACCTTTTTCATAACTTGCTCTATGCCAAATTTTGCCCCAAATCTCTCTGCCTTCTGGTAGACACATCCTGCTTCAGGGTCACATGAGTCCTCCGGAGGGGTCATCCACTCACCTCGTTGCCCCAGGCCCTTTGCTTGGGTCACCTGTCATATGTGTCCTGTAGCAGCTCCCTGTGCTGTAGCAAGTGGCCCCTTGCTGCCTCCTGCACAGCAGGTTAGGATTTAAGTCTCCTTTGTGGCAGAGTTGGAGGCACCGACTCTCCTTACCTCTTTCTAGTCTTCGACTCATGTTCAGCTCTGGTCTCTTTGTGACCTCAGATATCTACTAAATATGTGAGTTCACTGAAGACTAGCTTTTGAGGGAAGGATGTTGAAGTTGGTAGTTTCCGTGCTCATTTAGACAGGAGTCAGGGACTCTGAGCTCACTGCAAGGCATCTGTTGGATGGACACAGATGGCTGTGGGCCATGGTCCAGCCCCCGCACATTTGCAGAGGTCCAGAGAGGCAGCTCTTGTTCCTCCTACCCATGGACAGGAAACCACAGATGGCCCATCTGTGGCTGTGATGCTTGCAAAGCTTCCAGGGTGGCATGTGTGACTGCACCGCTCCTCTTGCTTCCAGAAAAGTGCCTTCAGTGCGAGGAATTTGTCATTTTGTCTATAGCTCCTTTAAAAGCTTTGTAGTGGTACAAACCCCAGGTAGAAATGGCCTCTTTGTAAATGCCAGGAAAATCACCAGATTCAGATTCATTGTGTTTGTAAAGAGCTAAGCCAGAGTGATTTCTCACACCTGGTGCTTCCCCTGGTCTTCTGTGAATGTGACAAAATATCTCCGTGACAATGAGATCACTTATCCTATCATCTGGGCCTATTTCCTTAGAAAAGGTGATTTTTTAAATGCTCAGAAGATAACCTTCTTCAGACTTGGATTTTTATTTTTATGTTTAGTGATGCTATGCCGCAATAGCTACCTAAATGACAAAAGTTTTTGCCTTGTCATGCAGAAATTCCCACTTTTGGGATTTATAGGTACACTTCCCTGTATATGAAATAACATCTTCAGCATTGTTCGTAATGAGAAAGAGGAACTAGTTAAAAAAGCAATGCCACGCACACACAACGGGATACTGAGAAATTGAAAGAGAGAAATTAGAATGTGCTCTCTCTACCGACACTATGACTAGGACATGTTATTCAGTGGGAGAGGGAAAGCAGAAAATGGTGCAGTGCTAACTTTTGCATAAGAAATGGAGGAAAATAGGCATATATTCACTTTTGCTTGCATGTGCACAAAGAAACACCGGAAGGTAGAAAAGAAATTAATGAAAATGGTTCCTTTGGAGGACAAGAGGAATGGAGATCAGGGCACTGATCTACATGCAAGTCCCCTCAGTGTATTTCTTTATTAGAGTTTTGATATTAGAGTCATGCAAATGCTTGATCCCTACAGAAATTTTAAAAATAATGAAAGACACACTCAACCATGTCTAGGTTTCAGTGGCTCACAGCTTGGCTTCTGACAGTGGTCCAGGGCTGTGCAAAGAGTTTTGATAATTATTGAATTTTTGAACACCAACCTGTGTAAGGCAGGGGCTGGGAGGGGGCTCCAGAGGGAGGGACAAAAACCCAGGCCCTGCCCTGGAGGCACTTGCCTATTAACAGGTGAGTTAACAGCTGGTAACAACACACTGTACTGAGAGGCACTTCAGAGGAAAGTACAGGAAACTATGAGGCTCAGAGGAGTAGCTAGCTGGGAGGAGGGCTCAGAAAGGCAAAGAGCAGAGGAAATTCAGGTAGTTCAACATGGCTGAGAGGGAGGAGATGTTGATGTGGGATTGGTGGGATGTCAAAGGCAAAAGAGAAGTGACCTGGTCATAAAGGCCCTTATCTGTTGTTCTGTGACTGATGGTGCATGTTTGGCTACCAATATCCTTTCTCTCTATGAAGTCTTCCATTTTTGCTTAGCATAAGGCCTCTTGGATTAAAGACTGTACTTACTAGCCTTCTTTGCAAATGGATATGGTCATATGACTAAACCCTGACCAACGAGATGTAAATGGAAATGATGTGTGGAACTTCCAGGAAGTGTCCTACAAAAACAGGGGTGGGCCTCTTTCTTCCATTTCCATTTCTGATGGCTGGAATGCAGATATGGTGACTAGAGCTAAAGCAGCTATCTTGGGCCAGTTGGAAGACACATGTAGAGGTGAATAGAGCATTGAGACTTAAGTGCCTATATTTATATAAGAGAAAAATAAATTTCTCAACTACTTTTAGTTACTACAAGGGTTTTCTGTTCCTTGCAGCTAAATCCAATACCAATTAACCTGGGTTTTAAATTTCCACTGTATATTAACCTTGGTGGTTAAGGACAATGTTTCTGATACATCTAGCTTCCCTTTCATAGCTATATCTCAAGCTAAGAACCCCGAGTTTAGCCTCTGAATATTTTTGGTCTACACAATGCCAAGAGATGAATGAACATCTCTTTATTCTTTCTGTTTGGTACATTTTTATCTGTTTGGTAATTTTTTTTGAACCATTGGAAAGCCATCTCCTTCAAGTTTGATATCATGTGTTGAAATCAAGTTAGTATCGCAGAGTGGCTAAAAGTGTGGACTCCCACACCAGATTACTGAGATTGAATCCTGCCTCTGTCAATTACCAACTGTGTGACCTCAGATAACTTATTTCCCCATCTTTGAAAAGAGGAAACTGTTAGTCCTTCCTTCATAGCCTAGTTGAGAGGATCGACTAATACACTGTAAGTACACAAAGAACAATTAGCACAGAGCTTGGTGCTTGGTAAGCGCGAAATAAATATTAGCTGCTATTACATTTATGGTTTTCCATGTTTGAAAATCCCTAGGCACATTTCAAACATAGTCATATGAGTCAATTACATGTGTCCTTTCTGTATAGGTACGAAGAAGTGACATTGTAGTACCCATAACACATGGACTTAAGTAGAACCCTTATCTCCTTATGTTCCCAGAGTAAGGATAATACATGTGAAATGATTTGGTTAGTTGTTCAAAGACTTATAAAAGATAAAGTCTGGTATTATTTCCTTGGCCTTGTTTTCTCTGAATGCTCACAGGCAGGCTTGGTAGTGTCTGCCCTTCCTTCTTGGGTTTATGTTACCCTTCACCCTTTCTCATCTGGTTCCCCTGAAGGACAGCAGCATCACTAAAGGAGAGGCCCTTTACTCTGCCTACCATCACCACCAAACACTGAGCCAGTCTGTGCCACTCCTTATTCACCACCCCAAAAACTGGTGCAATAAATGGGGAAAATTATTCCCTCAGGCATTTCCTCTCTTTGACAGGAAGAGTGATGCGAGTATAAAGTATTTGATATGGAATTATAAAGGTGCTTCCATACGGAAGGGCAGGGCACAAGAACACTTCTAGAAGACGCATGTTGGATTGTGCATATCTGCCCTCGAATTTAGGAAAATTATTTGATGAAGACTGTGGGTTTTGTAGTGAGCCTTCCTGGATCCAAATTCTGGTTCTGCCACTTTCTTCCTGTGTGAATTGGGCAGTTACTTATCTGCAAGTGGGAATGGCAGCCCTGCCCTGACATCATAGATGTGACAATAGGAACATGCCATACATAAAGTATGTGCCATGTAGCTCCCAGCCCCATTAACCATGATAAATGGGTTGAACAAGTGATGTTTTTCAAAGACAATTCAAGTTTCCCCTGCCTGAGTACTTAGCCCTCATTCGAGGGCTGAAATCCAGTGTGTTTATATGCACAACACTTTCCCCCCAATGAGATGATGTGCCTTATAGTTTCTTTCTTTTTTTTCCCTATTAATCTCAGGAACTCTCTGCAAAAGCTAGCATGTACCTGTATCAGTTAGCTTTTGCTGTGTAACGAACTAACTTAAAATAATAACTGTTATGTAGCTCATCATTTTGCAGGTTGGCAACTTGTGCTGGGCTTAGTTAGGAAACTCTGGTCTAGGCTGCACTCTGCTTATCTCACCTGGGCTCATTCATATGTCTGTGGTTAGCTGGGGGGCTGGGAGAGCTGGTTTGTCACAGTCCCACCTTGGAGGGCTGGATGACTGGGAGTCTGCTGTGCATGGCCTCTGATCCTCCAGCAGGTTGCCCTGGGCTTGCTAACAGAATGATTATCAGGTCCAAGAGCACCAAAGAGGCACAAGCACTCTCCAAGACCCTGATTCTGTCACAGTTTTCTACTGTCCTATTATCCAGAGCAAGTTACCCGGCCAAGCCAATGTGGGAAGGGATGCTTGAAGGCATGAATACAGAGAGGTGTGAACAAATATGGGCCCATTATTATAACAGTCTATTGCAGGCCTCAGAATAGAATTTTCATAACTGTTTACCAATTGAGTGGTTACAATCTAGCGCCTTTCCAAGCTGGGTAGCTGTCAGAGCCATTGAGTCTCTGCTTTGTTTTCTGAGGCCAGCATTCCAGTCGGCTCTGTGACATCAGGAGCTCCATACTGGCAACCAGGTGTGAAGTGTCTGTCCCTCTTGTTGATTGGCTCTACCTAAGAAGATAAGCTGTGTCCCTCTCCTCATGGAGAAGCCAAGGGATCCATGCTTCAAATTCTGGAGATGCCATTTGCTAGGTTGTTTGTATGAATGCACTCATTACTTGTGAAGTGCACAGACTGTGTGACAATATGTGCCAGCACTGAGGCCTCAAGCAGAATCTCATTCTGCTGGGTGAGAAGGGATCCAGCTCTAGAGGGGGCCAGGTCACTGTATAGTCAAGAGGGCAGGGAAGAGTCTGCATAGCCACAAATCCTTATATGCTTTATGAGGAAGTTCGTCTCTAGGTCTCATCTTCTTCATCTGTAAACTGAACTACTTGCACCAGAGATTCTCAGGCAAGTTTCCTTCCAGCTCTGATCTTCTCAGTGGTTCACAAAATATAAAACAAGAGTCAATGCCACTCTAGTTGAGAGGAGGGAATGAAAAGGGAAACTAGCATTTATTTGAAGCCTATTATATACCAGATTATAAATATATACATATATAAATGTGTGTGTGTGTGTGTGTGTATATATGCATATATGGTATGTTATCTTGTTTAATTTTCACACCGAACTCTGTGAGATGGGTATATTAGCTCAGCTTTTGCTGAAGTGCAACTGGGATTCAGAGAGGATAAGCGACTTGTCTAAGGTCCCACAGATGGTAAATGACAGGGCTGGGATTTGAACTGTGGCACCAGAGCACTTTCCCTTCTAATTGCCACAGCAGAGCCCAGGTGAATGGCAAACGACTTGTCTGTAACACGCCCCCCAAATATTCCACTGACAACCGCAGCTTGCCCACAGGGAACAGCAGTTGTCCAGTTGTCGACGTGAAACCTGGCTGGGAACAGGAGCCTGGGCAGTGAGTGACAAGGCGCTCAGCACAGCATCATGAATGAGGAAATAGCGCAGCTGAGCAGTTGATCCTTCGGCCGGAGGGCAGATCATTGGCTGAAAGCCGACTGTGTGGGGGGAATTGGCTGTTTACTGGAGATAATAAAACAGGAAACATTTCAACATTAAGGTATATGAGTTTTGGCAGGGAAAGATATGATGACTTAATGATGAGCACTGGAGGCTAATTTGAAAACAGCAGATATCTCCAGCTATACCTAAAATAGAAGACTGATCTATGAAAATGGAGTGTGCCGACAAGCCTGGAGACAGTATTATTTAAATTGGATGGGGTAGAGAATGCTTAGCACCAGATGATGGCTTTTTCCTATTTAGGATTAATGATGTGGTGCTGGGCCTGTTCAGGTCGGCAGCCCGGCTGTGTGGGTGGCACCTCCTGAGGCTCGGTAGACTGCAGGCAGCTGTCAGCTGGCTGGAGGGGTTGTCTGTCCTCAGAAAGGGACAGGGGAGAAGCTGGAGTGATCAGCAGCTCGGCGTATCCTCCTTACATCTGGTGCCCATTTCCCCCTTTGCCTCTGGAATCTATGGCCAGCTTTCAGTTACCTGAATCAAGGGGGAGAGCTTGGTCAATCGGTAGATAATTCAGTGTTTTGACCAGTGCTGCTGATGTACCCATCCGAGGTTGATTTCTAGGATGTGACAATAAATTAACCACCGTCCTTATCTGGGCCTTGCCCATGGTACAGTTACAGGAGGAAGGCAAACAGGCAAGCTCAGTGTGTTAAGCTAAGTGATCAGACAGCACCAAGCCTGGGCAGCTGTGGACTGGGATGCTGGTCTAAGCTTGTATCCACCTGGAAGGTGTCCTGCAGAGTCTGTAGTTCCCACATTAGAAAGATGAAGGTGATGCTGAGGGAGCACTCACTGACAGTGGGTGGTTATGTCCTTGGCGACCATAAGGGCTCCTACCAGGAGGCAGGGGGCATTTACTTACCAGGGTGCCAGAACGGTCACCAGGGTAGTCATCTCCCTTGCCACTGTCCAGCCCCACTCTGGCTGAGGAGGTCACATGGGGCAAGATAACCTTAGGGTGGTTGGGTGGGGACACTTGGTGGCCCTGAGACAGCAGCTTTTCACCAACTGGACACACTAGGCATGCTGTGCTTTCATCTTTTCACCACATTGCAGCTCTACCTGTGAATAAAGACTCAGTGTCACAGGGCGGAGCACCTAGCATCAGGGAAAGCTTCCTGGAAGAGGGAGCACAATGAAAGGGTGAGATGAGCATTCCAGGAGGAGAGATCGGTTTATACAGGGCCACAGAGTTGAGTGGGGACTACGATTATGAAGATGTAGAGTGAGGTGATGAGGCTGAGGATATAGGTAAAAGCCTTGAATACCATTCTAGGGATCCTGGGATACTTTGTGTTGGTACTATTTAAGGGTTTTAAGAGGTCAACAATAATAATAGCCACTTAATAAGTACTTAATATGTGCTACATAATGTACTAAGTGCTCTATAGACTTGTAAGTTAGAAATTATTGTTTTCCATTTTACAAAAAGGAAACCAGAGTGCTGATAAGTCAGCTTCCACAGGTTACATTTGAGAAGGTGCTAGCAATTCCCTCTACTACAAGGGTGTTTTCTAAAGAGCATCCTGCCTTAGCCATGTTCTCTGGGCTGCAGTTGGCACCTGATGATAGAGAAAAAGAGTGGGACTGAAAACACAAAGAATGCTCTGTGGTTAGGACACAGATTCAAATTCTGACTGTTACTTTCTATCATTGTGACCCTTGGAAAATTGTTTAACCTCTCTATCTCAATTTTGCCATCTATAAAATGGGTATAATAATAATAGCTAAAATACTATGTAGAAGGCATCGTACACTAATTACCTGGTGAGTCTTTGCAGCAATCCAGATACTTTTATTATCTCTGCTCTAGTTAAAACTCTTCTTTACAGTGGCACTTTTACATATTTGTCCTATCCATTCTCATTCTCCCTGAGTGTGTGATGAAGTTTTCCAGAAACACAGGGTATGTGATACTGCAACTGAGTGAATGTAGAATCAGATATGAGAATTCAGCTGTTTTTTTTTAAAAAAAAGACACAAGTTTTTGCAAAAAAATGCAAAACCATGCCCCTCTTTTCACTGAAAGGGTTTTTGATAGAAAAATATCATTTGGGTTATGTAAAGTTTCTGTTATTATTTTAAAGAAATTAATAAGTAGCTATTTTTAAAATATTTCCATTTTGAGTTCTATTTTGGAACTTACTTTTAGAAAAAAGCAAAACTCCCTAGGCCCTCAGTTATTTTTAAAGTGGAGTGGGGATGTTTGGGAGCATGGGCTTATACATGAGGTTTCAATGGGGCATGCTTGTGAGTGTCCTGGTGTCACCTGGGATATGGCAGGTACACAAATGGCAGCTTCAGCCCTGGTAGTAGTGGAACCAGAGGCAGTAAGTAGGTAGTACTGTGGCAGTCACCGAGGTGGGGGGACTGCTGTTCTGCAGCCCTACTTGTCTCCTGTCCCAGCCTGGATAGGGCCTCACTGGAGAACAGCAAAGGAGCCAGCAATACTAAGAGGCCCAGTCGGTGGGCATTTATCAGCAGCCTTCTAGGTGTATGTAGTGTGTCCCACTAACACCCCCATTGCAACCCATTTTTATTATTTTTAATTTTGACTGGCTGCCATCTTAAGGATACAGTGGATTTACCGTGTGGCAGAAGTGGAGCTGAGTGATACAAATGCTATACTGAAGCAGGCACTTCAGGGAAGCATCCTCTGCACAACAAAGGCAGATTACAGTGAAACTGCGACTCAGCCCCAAGGCTTCTTTCTGGCCCTGGGACCACATGCAGCCTGTTTTCAGGGCCAGCCAGAAGTGCTGCAGAGTCTCTCAACTCAAGACAGAGGGTGAGCTGGTGGGAAAACATTGGCTTTCTTGCCCCTCACTGTCCCCTAGAGGACTCTGGAATGGAGCTTTGGTTGCCCTTAGTGGTAACTGGATTGATAATGGGTCCTTATTGGCTTCCTTTCCCTGTTCCCTTATCAATGTTTCCTGGGTCTACTTCCTATATATCTCTGATTCAGAGCGCCTATCTTCTTGGGACGCCCAAACTGGTCCACCTGGGGCAATGACTCTAGGCTCCAAAGTCCTCATGAGCATCCAGTAAGGTCCTTCAAGTTTAGGTGCCTTTGCTTAGCAATGTCCAAGAGGGCTATTAAAGAAAAAAAACTCAAAAATTTTGGAAGGATTATTCATAAAGAAAAGTACACAGAACACAGTATACAGCTAATGAATTTTCATGAAGTAAACACTTCGATTAAGGTCCAGAATGTTCCTAGCATCCCAGAAGTGTTTGTGTATGCTCAGCTCTGCTGGATACTATGAAATGGTTTTCCCAAGTGACTGTATAAATCTACAACCTCTTCAGCACTAAGGGTTCCACTTCTCCAGATTTTTGCCAGTACTCAATATTGCTTGTCTTTTTTGTTTAAGCTATTTTGGCAGGTGTGTATCACATTGTAGCTTTAATTTGCACTGTCTTGATGGCTAGTGATGGGGAACACTTTCAGTGTTTATGGCCATTTGTAAGCCCTTTTTTGTAAAGCATCAGCTTCCAATCTTTTGCCAGTTTTTCTATTGGGTTATCTGTCTTTTTCTTATTGATTAGTAGAAAATCTCTATATATTCTGGACATGAGCCATTTACCAGATATATGTATTGCAATAACTTCTCCCACTGTGTGAACTGTTTTTTCGTTCTCTTAATGGTGACTTTTGATGAACAGAATTTCTTAATTTTAATATAGTCTATCAATTTTTTCCTTTAAGTTCGGTATTTTTTGTGTTATATTTAAGAAATTGTTGCCCCAGTTGGGTGGCTCAGTTGGATGGAGCATCATACCATTCACCAAAAGGCTGCAGGTTCCATTCCTGGTCAAGGCACATACCTAGGTTGTGAGTTCAGTCCAGGTTGGGGCACATATAGGAGGCAATTGATAGATGTTTCTCTCTCACATCTCCCTCCCTCCCTCCCTCCCTCCCTCCCTCCCTCCCTCCCTCCCTCCCTCCCTCCCTCCCTCCCCTCTCATCTACACCCTTCCTCTCTATTTAAAATCAATGAACATATCCTATGGTGAGGATTACAAAAAAAATCTTTGTGTATTCCAAAGGTGTTCTTATGGGACTGTATATATAAGATTCTATCGGGACTTTCTATTCTATTTCATTGGTCAGTTTGTCTATTTTTGCGTCTCTTCTATTTTTATATTATGTTAATTGTCACAGCTTTATAATAGGTCTCAATATCTAGAGGCAGAAGTTTGTAGCTTTGACCATCTTCTTTAAGATCGCCTTTGCTCTTTTTGGCCTTTTCCATAAGAATTTTCGAATCAGCTTGTCAATTTCTTTAAAAAAATATTTTGGGATTTTGATTGGGATTGCATTAACTCTATAGATTAATTAGGAGAAAAACTGATATGTTTACAATATCATGTCCTAAGGTCTATGAATATAGCATGCCCCTTGATTTATTCAATTAAATTTTTTCTCTCTCAATAGTGTATTTTTAGTTTTTAGTGTAGAGGTCTTACATATTACAGGGACAATTGAAGCTCTGAGTTGTTTCAAAGGCAATAAAAGGATCAGTTGAGATGCTAGACACATTCTATTGAGTGAAAGTTGAAATGTTTTTCTGTTCAGCAACCACCAAACCAGGCAGCCATTACCACAGTAAGAATTTGGAGTGAACGTCAATTCTCCCATACAAAGGAAAAAAAGGACTTCTTTTTGTGTCCCCCAAAAAGATATGTGGAAGCCCAAACCCCCTTTATGTGGATGCAGGAGATTCCAAGACATGTCGTTCTGACGTTTGAATCTGCAACGCAGGAAGGCACACAAAGGAGCGGGAATGGGCGCTGAGCGAGCCAGCCCGTAGCATCTGCTGGAAGTGGGGGGAGGCTGCTTTACAATCTTGGCTTGTGTCGGGAAGAAAAAGCCATCCAGATCAATTCAGACAGGCTTTCCTGTCTCAGAGCTTCCCTATAGTTCCTCCTTTTGGCATACTATTAAATTCTGTGCACCAATCCTTGTCCTCTGGCAGTCCCCGGTTTTGAGATTTAACTCTTTTCTATCCTATCCTTTGTGAAGGTGACATTAGCACTCTGCTGTAAAAAGCTCTGACAATTCATAGTAGCTATTTCCCAGTCCATAGGAGAAACTCTCAGACAGTTGGTCAGTCTTCCCAACATGTTAGAGGCGGAAGGTGATTCTCGAAATCTCTAAACACCACCTCCCTTTGCCATGGTCTTTGTTCTCAAAATCCCGTCCCTGGGACAGACTGCAGCAATGTCTAACGACAGCACCACATGCATTCTGCCTCCAAATCCACCTCTGATGGGCCCTGCTCTCCCCTCGTGCAGCTGACTGTTGGGCGCTTTTGAAATAGGATCAACAACACATGCTACTAACTGGCACCAGTACACACTCACACATATGTAATGTGTGTGGTCTAGCCACTGTCTCCCACTATGGCAAGTGGAGCGCAAACCCTCTGACATCACTGTAGCACAGTCCACCGCAGCCAGTGGGGTGCACAGGGGTTCTGCCAATGGCACCTGTGTGACCTGGTGAGGAAGAGCTTGAGGTTGTGATGGTGCCCAAACCCAGCCACCACATTGCCCCTTCTCTACAAGTGTGAAAACGGCAGAACCAACATTTATGTTGCTTTGGTGTGATGTAAGGAGCGGGGCTTTGCATGGACCCCTGTGACTGTTGGCTCCATGCTTTCCTGAAAGGCAAGCTGCTCTCTGATCTTTCCTAAGCTCTTTGCCAGACATGAATTTGCTGCTGCAGCTGCTCAGATCATATTTAATTTTGGGAGAAAGAGGACTGGCACTTGCACTTGACAACAGGGTGTGATTGGCTGAGTCACGCTGGCTATTGCTTTCCTGATTCTTCCACTTGAATTTGTTTTTACTATGAGTATCAATCAGAGCCTGAGGGAAACAGATGGAGTATTCCACGGGAATAATTGCAGAGAGTTAATTAAAGGGACTTTTTATAAAGTGTGGCAGGGATTCATCTGGGGGTACCAACAATGGACCCTCT
Organism: Miniopterus schreibersii; assembly: GCF_964146895.1. NCBI lineage: Eukaryota > Metazoa > Chordata > Mammalia > Chiroptera > Miniopteridae > Miniopterus > Miniopterus schreibersii. Next base: position 89,333,249 of record NC_138101.1, on the reverse strand, counting down.
GGTGAGCTGAAGCTGTATCTCCCCTGAAGGCGCTAGGGAAGGGAGAAATCCTGAGGACCTGGGGGGAACGGGTGTAAGGATAGGGCTGCCTGACCGGAGCTGTGACTTTCAGTTCAGAGGTGCAGTCACTGAGTGGCCACCCTGCAGGGAGGGGCTGGGGAATGAGCTCCCTAACCTCACACTCCACCAGTTCTTAACCCTCACTGACCCAACCCAGCCAGAAGCCAGAGGGCCAGGGAACCCTTATGCAGCCCACAGAGGCCAGCCCCCTGGGGGATCAAGGAAGGCTACAAAGTGAATGTGGAGAACCAAATGGAAACTCACCAGCAACTGCCCTGGAACACACTAGAATGAAGTTCCTCCACTATGTTTGGGCACAATAAAAATCTCAGTGATTTATTTTTCTAAATCAAGATAAAAATGGCTCAAGATGCCATTATTATAGTAGATCACAGAGAAATATCAATCATTAGGAGGCTTCCCAGTATGTAAAAATCCTGGCTGATGTGACTATGTGGAAAAATTGGAAGGGGCCTTAGCTCACAGTGGTCTCTACCTATAGCAGACACTGGAAGTTTTGCCAGCACGTTTACTTCTTTTAGCAAATAGTCCCTCGAGTTTATTTGGGAAATGACTCCCCCCAGTTGTATAGCATTTGGGGGGATTGTAAACTATGTGCCCTGTCCTTTTTTGTCTAGGGGTGAACATCCAACTCACCAAGCCAATCACACTCAGTTTTGTGGGGGTTTGAGTTGGAATTGAGTACTTGACACCTGAACAGAAAAGAATTGGAATCCCAGCATCCCAGCAATAGAGCCCCAAGGAGAGTAGACATTGCTGATTTTCTAGCTATCCCTGAACTGCCTTGATTTCTGTCTTTTGGAGACCTGGTTTTTTCAGTGTATCTTTGATTCTGTGACACCCTTTATCCTTTTAAATCACTGGTGTCACTTTTTTGTTGCATGCAACCAAAGCATCCTGATGGCTATACCGTTGTTGCCATGGCTACATCTGCTACATGGTACTTCTATTGCCCTGGTTTCCGGCCAGCTGCCTTGGCAGAGCTGCAGGGAGCTCCGCCCAGAGGTCTTCCCCTGACCACGAGCTTGGTCAGAGGGGCCCTTACTGAGCTCCTAAAGCTGAGGTCTTAATGTCCAGCCTCCGTCTCCAGGGAGCTGCCTGGGGATAGAGGGCATGTCCCACCACTTAGACAAAGTGGTATTTCTTCGTGTTCCCCCTTCCCCTCCTTTTGTCCTGAGGAATCAAGATTGGGTTGGGCCAGTTCCCTCTCTCTCAATCTTCAGATCTCTCCTCTTTTAGACAAGTCATTTCTCTTACCTTAGTAACTTACACTTTCAAACAAAATCTGTTAGCTCCTCCCAGGCAAGATAAATCTTGATTTCTCAGGTTCAAAGACCTTGGACTGTCTTCTTAAATGGTGAAGTGCTGGGAAAATACATTATTCTGTAGAAAGAAAACTTTGGTGCAAAGAAAACCCAGAACAATACAAAAAAATAGTTAATTTGGCAATTAGTTTATCCTGTAACATTACTTTCTATCTTTTGACAGAATAGATCTAAATCTACAATGAGTATCTGTGGGAATCACACCTCCAGCTCTCTCTCTCTCTGTATATATATATGTGTGTGTGTGTGTATTTGTTACAAATATAATTTACTACTAACTATGAGGGTTTCTGTGTATGCAAATAAATAATACTTATCCATCTTGAGTGTATGTTATTATATATAAACAATATTTCTCTTGAAACTGCTGGAAAAATGAATGAAACCATTTGTATAGTAAATGAATCCCTACAAACCTACTGGCATGGATCTTTAATGATTTAGTCAACGTAATTAAGATTAAAATTCTCTGTTTTGCTCTGACTTCTTTCACTGAGCCCATCTGTCATTATTCACTCACCTGGCCACCGAGCTCATCACCGTTCCTTCCCCAGTCCTTCATGCAAGCTTCTTTTTCTGGCCGCGTAGTCTCCCTCTGGTAAACCTTCTTCCCTTCCATGTATTTATTTCATGTCCAAGTCATATCTTATCACCTGACAGACATTTTCCAAGATTGATTGGCATTCTGCCTTCATGCTATATGAATATACAATATAAATCCAAATTCATGTTCAACCTTCCACTCATATGTATTCATGTCAGCCTGTTTATCATCTATATATCTATCAATTATGTCATCTTAATGCTGATATAAGCAGAGATTTTATTAATGTGTTAAAGCTTAATTAATGTGTTAAAGCTTAATCAAGAATCCACTTATAAATAAGTAGAAGGAGCCTCCTCAGGACAGAAAATTTCTTCTTTGCATTGAATATGCCAACTTGCATTTATTAAAGTTTAGACAAACAAATTATTTTCTCTAATTTCTTGTTTGAAAAAAAAGGACTTGAAACAATATATAATTAATAGTAATATATTAGGGCTCTATATTGACACAGAAATCATGTGGGTAAGAAAGGCATAATGCCACAGGTAAGAAAAGTTGATCTAGAAAGAGCTTATTGTCACTAAAAATTAGTGATAATTCTGGTGGTCTGGGAGATTGAGAACTTTTTTGAATTGCTGAAAATTCAAGTTAGTGTTGGGAGAAGACAAAGAATACTGTAGCGTGATTTAGAATTATAACTCATAAAATGTCAAATTTCAATGTAAAAGAGAGAGAAAATTAGTTATATTTATGTTTTATGGAAACCAAGAGTGATTTTAGTTTCTTTGTGGGCTATATCCCTCAAATACCTTTCAAAGAATGCTTGTAAATTTACGCATGTCTGCAGAAGCTGATTAGACTCATAAGGTAAGACTTCTAGGTGCAAAAGGTCCTTGTTTACTAAATTCAGGTGTCACAGAGATTGAAATTCTATTAGAAATAATTCTGTTGAGTTATGAGTTGTCCATTTTTCATATGTTTATTAATTTTGCAAACCTTCATTGAATATCAACATCTTCAGGGTTCTACAGGAGAACATCACAATGCAGAAGACTTAGTTCTGCCAAAGAATATACAGGTTGGCTCCATAGGCACATTAAGTAACTGCAAACCAAAGCAGGCTATATGTCCCAAGGGGATATAAACAGTTGTGAAGGAGAAACCTGGGGGAAGGAGTGAGGTGTTTCCATAGAAAAAGCTTCTGCAGGTATCCTGATGCTGATTACCTGCAGAGGGTGCCAGAGAAAAATGGCATCCAAGGGTTGAGAGTCCCCAGAGCACTGGGGACACAGTGCCCGAAGCATGACTTTGTTTAGGGTTGGCTCTGTTTACAAAACAGACATTGCCAACACATGCCCTGACATTTGAAAGCTGGCCTGCCCACATGAATTTTTATGGTACCTCGCTATGTTTTGTGAGCCTCCAATTCCAGAGGTGAAGGTGTTAGCAGGCAGTCTGACCCTTTAGGTTAGCCATTTGCTCCACTGTCTCCCTTTCACTCCAGAGGCCTAGTTCCTTTCTTTCAGAACCTTTGTGAATTCAGTTTGAGTTCACTCTCTTGCTGACCCTGCCTGGTACACTTGTCCCCATTTTAAGACATCAATGCACAGACCACCTAAGAAGCTGGGAAAGTTAAGCAGCATAACATATAGCTTTCATGTCCAGTCATTGGTCCCAACCCCATTATAGATATTTCAACTACTTTCACCTGCTGCACACTATATATGCCCCTAGAATTTCCCTGTCACTACAGGAATTCAGAATTCATACTAACCAAAAGGGAGTGAATCAAAAAACAAAACTCATTCTATTACATTTCAAATAAGCCCATTGTTCAAAGTCTACCAGGCTATCAATGGTTCTTGGCCTTTGGGCTCTGGGCCTTCAGGCCAGTTTTTCTTTTAAAATTTGGGTTAAGGAGTTGGATTTGGGTACTGGGAATATGAAGGGGTCTGAAGCACAACACTGGTTGAGGCAGAAGCAAAAATGATGCTGAGTTTCTATACTACCAGCCAGGATCGATGACTCAGCAGTATTGCCTTTAGCCTCCTGTTTAAGGAGGTAACAAGGGATTTGTCCTGAGCAGTAAGCGAGTCCGCCACCTGACTGGCAGACCCCCTCACCCAGAGCTCTTCCATTCTCCCCCCACAAAGAGGGGCTGTGGTGCTCTGGGAAGAAGCAGTTGCATAACCCAGTATGTAAATCAAGTCCTTGGAATGGACTTTGGAGACTTGGCAGTGCTGTCTTTTTGCAAGTTCTAAAATAACTTTAAAAGTCTTTAAAATGTGCAAGCCTGAGAATGGTTTTATAGGGCCCCAATGAGCAGATAAATGGGACATAATGAGACCTGTTTGGTCACTTTGATAGAAAATGAGAAAACTGAATAGATAATATGTACTATTAGTCTTAATCTCAACTACATTTTATCCGTATACTCAACAACTACCCCCAACAGCAGATACACATGAAATGAACAGAACTCTAGTAATTAAAGTGGAATTCCCAACATTTATATGTTTTCTCTCGTTTTATGTGAACAAATGGTATATAGGAGCATTAATATTTAACATAACTGCAGGACCATTTCACAGTAGATGGCTAGAGGGGTCTGAAATTTACCAGTTAGTTATTTACCCTTTGGCCATTTGGTATTAATTTATTTTATGTTGAACATTCTCTGCATTTTTTCAGGGTCTAATTAGGGTGCATTTATGTTTCCATTTGGGGAACGTAACAGGGGGAGGGAACTGACCTTTGGACATTATATAAAACTCATTCTTTTTTAGCTCTTATTCTAACAAAAATAGGGAGTGGCGATCTCTCCATCACGTTTTTCTTCTCTCCTCAACTGTCTTTGTGTTTGTTTTGGGGCCGACCCAGGGTCTCCTAGGCCCCTCTCGTTAGCAACCAAGAAAAAGAATGAAGCCGGGCTGCCAACAGCTGGTTTGACTATTTCTCAAGTAGAAACACAATATTTAAATTTCATGTTAACGCTGGACCTGCCCATATACAGCCCTGGGAGCCCATCATTGCTAAGATGGGAATTATTGTGGAAAACAAGTAACAATCATGGGAATAAGGCAATTAATGGAAATAAGGCACATAGCACAGTGTAATACTATTTAGGAGAGAAAGGGGCACTGCATGACACTTTTTCTCTTGGATTTTTATAGATTTTTTAGGTTAATTTCTCTTTGTTTTCTATACTACATGATTTGAATAATTTTATTTTTTGAATATTCTGGAATGGAAATTTTTTCTATACTGCATATGGTTAATTTATTAACATTTCCCCTTTACTATTTTTAGTGTTCTTAGTGAACTTCTTCTTGAGAACTTTAATAGAAATGTCATATTTAATGTATTCCTATGATATGCTAATATTATTATCTTTTCATATTAGTAAATATTTAAAATATAAAAACATTCTTTAAAAAAATAGCAAGTCAGTGGTAGATTTGCTTGTGGTCATAGAAGCTAGATCTTTGGAAATAACTCCTGACATTTGTTCCCAAACCCCTTTGCATCTCTTTTTTATTAAACACATTGCTAGGGAATGTTTGCTCTTAACTCTTCTGTGAGAGAAATGTCAGAGGCTGCCCTGAGAGATACAGACACAGAGAATCACAGTGTAGGGATATGTTTATGCAACTTCATTGCAATGCTGAGTTTATAACCAAAAACTTTCTTTGCTCCTAGCTCTTTGTTTGACTATTTTGACTTCACATTAGCTCAGGGTGATAAGAAAGCTAACTTTATGTTTTGGATTGTATGTCTTTAATTCATTGACCTGATAAGGCCCAATCCTGTTAGTTCCTGTGGGATGGTGATGGATTTATTGTTCATTGTCAAGTTGCAGGAACTTTTCCTTCTGGCTGATGCACTGCTTTCAACTGTGTGAGTAAAACCAGAGCTCTCTGAGCCTTTTTTAAAAAAAATTGTTATTTTCAGTTACAGTCGATATTCAATATTATATTCGTTTCAGGTGTATAGGTAAGTACCAATTACCTGTACAGTGTCTTATGGAATTTTGCACACACAGATTTGGAACCCCTTTCATTATCAGTTATTAAGTCAAATCGCAATAATTAATATTTTGGCCTAAGTTTAAACCATGTTCTATTCTATAAATTTTATTATATTTATATTTTATAAATTTAAGTTTATAAACATTTTATACATTTTTAATTAAAATTCTATTTTTAAATAAACTTTTTTTTATGTCCACCTGGCACTGGACATAGTTATTACAATATATTGACTCCATTCCCTATGCTGTACTTTACAAGGCTCAGTCTCTGACCCTGACTTTCATAACTGCCCACTGTACTTCTCAATCTCTTCACCTTTTGCACTACACCCCCAACACCCCTCCTATCTGGCAACCATCAGTTTGTTCTCCGGATCTGTTTCTGTTTTGATTGTTCATTTATTTTGTTTATTAGATTACACATATAAGTGAAATCATATGGTATTTGTCTTTCTCTGTCTGACTTATTTTATTTAGCATAATACCCTTTAGGTTCATCCATGTTCATTCTTTTTTATGGCCAAGTGATATTCCATTATATAACTGTGCCAAATCTTCTTTACCCAATTGTCTATGGATGGACTCTTACATCTTTATGTTTATTACCTATCTCCTGACACCTAGGGTGATCTTTGGTTTGACACCCCAGATTATACTCTCTAAACTGCTGTTGGTAGAAGCATGCACTGTTTTAAGTAAATTCAGTGAATGAAAATCAAGATTTTCAAAGAGACAAATCCAATGGTCATATATTTTACAAAAAGATCATCAGTTCTGAAAAAATATTTATCACAGCATTTTTAAAAAGTTGTATCGGTATCTGTTCCTCATTTACTGTCAGTTAGAACCAGTGTTGCTATCTCCTTTATTTAGATTTTTATCAAAATAGGTTACTTTCAGAAATATAAGCAGTATGGAATATTAAGACAATCCTCTTGATAATTCAAGCCAAAAATTACCTTGAAATCTTCAAAACACTGAAGGAAAAGTATACCTGAATCTACATTACCACTTACCTGTAAAGTGTCTTATTGAATTTTGCACACACAGGTTTGGAACTCTTTTCATTATCAGTTATTAAAACAAATCCCAATAATAATTAATATTTGGCTAAGTTTAAACCATGTTCTATTCTATAAATTTTATTATATTTATACTTTGTAAATTTGTTTATAAACATTTTATACATTTTTAATTAAAATTCTATTTTTAAATACACTTTTTAGATTTACAAAAACTTTGTAAACTTTTAGATTTACAAAAAAATTGAGAAGATAGTACACAACAGTTTCCCCTATTATTAACATATTAGTGTGGGATATTTGCCAAAATTAATGAATCAATATTGATACATAATTGTAGCTGAAGTCTGTACTTCATTCAGATTTCCTTCATTTTTCTCTAATGTCCATTGTCTGTTTTGGGCTCCCATCTAGGATACCACGTTACATTTAAGTTGTCACATCTCCTTAGGCTCCTCTGGGCTGTGGCAGTGCTTTTAGACATCCCTTGCTTTTGATAACTTTAACAATTTTAAGGTGCACTGCTCAGGTATTTTCTAGAATATCCCTCAACTGGGATTTGTCTGATGCTTTTCTCATGAATAGACTGTAGTTATGGGTTTTGGGGAGGAAGACAGTAGAAATAATGTGCCATTTTCATTACATCATATCAAGGGTGCATATTATCAGCATGACATCACTGTTGATATTGACCTCGATTACCTGGCTGAGGTAGTGTTGATCAGGTCTACTATTCTTTTAAATGTTAAATTTGCATTGCATATTTAAAAGATAATAAAGGAATTTATTCATGTGCTGCCTGTTAGGAACACACCATTTACCTGAAACAAATTGTGACCATAATGTTAATTTTGGGTAGTGAGAGACTGCATAGGCATGGGATGAACCAAAACACTTAAAATTGACAAAAATGTTTGAATTCTGACCATTAAAATTTCATTTGATTTTTAAATATTTGTAGGTATTAGAACAACACAAAAATTATTACTAAGTATTCAGAATCTTATACTGTTTTAAATAGGAGTAAACACCAGACTTTTGCCGCTGAAAGACAAAGGTTAGTATAATTCCTTCATGATCATATTCTAACACCTCCTGTGCTGGTATCACAGATACATATGTTAGAATTAAAAGCTACATTACTTCTTACCTGTGGGCCTATTATTTGTAGGAGATAGTGGGGACTAGGGAAACTAACTGCTAGATGTTGGTAAAAGAGTCAGGTAATTAAGGAGATTAAAAGAAATTATAACTCATGGGCTATGTAATATGACTATGAAACACTATGTGTGGGAGTAAGCTGTTGTTGATAACTAGAATTCCCATCAACTAACCCAGACACAGTCATTAATCAGTGTAATATACACAAACAAATAAGACATGCACAGGGGTCAATTTGAAGTATGTTAGCAAAGCATTTTCTCTCATCTTGCTTATTTTTCATGCTAGCTAAATCATTAGAATTTCCTCTTTGCTCTCTAGTGGAACAACCACTGGCCTGTATCCAAGAGGAGGCAATAAGCACAGTTGAGCAATATATCCAATATTTTTAGGAATATCCCTGGAGATTAATTTCATTCAGTCATTTAAGGGGAAAATGTTTAATGAAATACATTAACCCACTATAGGATGGCACAGTACATAAAATTACACCTGACTGATAAAATTGTTTAATAAAATTCAGCACCAATTCCTAATCAAACCTATAGAAAAAGGAATAAAAATATTCTTCTTTATTATGATAAAGAAGGTTCACTTAATATACAGATAAAAATCATCCTGAATTTCTATATATTCAGAGTGAGTCACCCTCAACCTGTTACAGAATAATAATACTTTATTGAGTATCTATTTTCTAATGCTAAGAATGCAGCAATGAGCAAAACAGACAGAAATCCTTGCTCTCTGAAGCTTATATTTTAGTTTTGGTGGGGGGGGGGGGGAGGAGGGAGGTAAGTAGGCAGATTAGAAATAAATACATACAAGAGCAGTTCTTCTTTACCACAGTTTCGTGCTCCATGGTTTCAGTTACCACAGTCCAAAAATACTAAATGGAAACTTTCAGAAGTAATCAGTTCAGAAGTTTTAAATTGTGTGGTGTTCTGAGTTGAGTGTTGAAATCTCGAGAGTCCCATTCCCTCCCAAAGGGAGGAATGAGCCACCCCTTTGTTCAGGGTCTCCAAGCCATTCTTGTTCCAGGCCCATTAGTCATCAAGTCACCCTCTTGGTTATCAGATTGATTGTGGAGGTATCACTGTGCTTGTGTTCAATTAACCCTTGTTTTACTTAATAATGGCCCCAAAGCACAAGACTAGGGATGCTGGTGGTTCAGATATGCTGAAGAGAAGCCATAAAGTGTTTCCTTTAAGTGAAAATGTGAAAAGTTCTCGACTTAATAAGGAAAGAAAAAAAAATCATATGCTGAGGTTCCTGAGGTCTACAGTAAGAACAAATTTATCCAAGAAATGGCCTAATTTATAAATTAAACTTTATCATAGATATGTATGTATAGGAAATATCATAGAATATATAGGGTTTAATATTATCTATGGTTTCAGGCATCCACTGGGGGGCTTGGAACATATACCTCATGGATAAGGGGGGAACAACTGCATATAGAATGTCAGGTGACAAAAAAATGCAAAGAAAAAAATAAGGCAAAAGAGGCTTGGGGAGCACAGAAAGGAGAAGGTAATTTTAAATAGGGGAGTCAGGGAAGGCCTGGCTGAGAATTTGATGTTTAATCAAACACTTGGAGGAGGTGAGGGGGTGAGCCATGCATATACCTGAAGAAGAGCTTTCCAGGCATTAGGGGCAGCAAGTGCAAAGGCCCTGAGGCAGGAATATATTTGGTATGCTCAAGGAATTGCAGAGTTTCCTGTAGCTAGAAAGAAATTAAAGAGGAGTAGAGTAGAGGTTAGACAGATGGAGGAGGGAGACCACACAGGGCTTTGTAAGGAAGTATCAGGACTCTGGAGGGTTTTGAGCAGAAGTGAGACAATATCTGGCCTAAGTTCTCAAAATTACTCTAGATGCTTTTTTGGATTGTGATTAGGAGGCTATTGCAATAATCCATATGAGAGGGGATAGTGGCCAAGAACAGGGTGGCAGAGTGGGATGGTGAGAAGGGGTGGGATGCTGGAGGTCTTTGGAAGGTAGAGCCAGCAAGTTTGCTGACAGACGAAATGCAGATATGAGTTTCTTTTTGGCATGAGCAGCAGGAAGAATGGAGTGGTTTTCACAATGACTATCTTGTAGATATTTACATTTTCCTATACATGTAATGAAGTACAAAAAAAGAAATAAGGTTTAAAAGGAACTCCATTAGGAAACTGGTTACACACCTCAAAGAGCTAACATAATCAACCAAAAGCTATTAGAGATAATAGAACAGTGGGGAAAAAACTGCTGGTCAAAGGACAGAGTAACACAAATCAGTCCTACACTCAAGTGCCTTTATTATCCAGCAAATAATATAATAATAAAAGACTTCCGATTTATGATAACCATAACATTGAATAATGTATTAATTAAACTTGTGTGAGGGTATATAAGACCTATCCAAAACCCTACATAATTTTAATGGTGAGAAATACACTTGAATACATAGAGCATTATATCCTACTTTTGGGTGGGAAGGTTGAATAGAAGAGGCAATTATGTCTGGTTTAATTTTTAACTTTAATACAAATTCAGTTAAAATACTGATGATGCCATGGACATTTTATAGAATTCAAAATATTTGAGTCTATAATATACTTGGGAAGATAGACAAAAATATTAAAGGGTTAATGAAGAAATAATAGGTATCTCATGACATAGACTGTTTCTTAAAAAACCAATCATAACTGATCAATGTAACACTGGATTAGAAGGAGACACATAGACCATTGAAATAAAATAGAGCTGCATAAATAACTTTACATGCATACAAACATGTAATATATGGCCAACTAGTATAGTAGAATTATAAAGAACATAATTATTCTATACATGCTGATAGGGTAACTTTATTTCAGTAAGGCAAAAAACAAATTTACCTCAAAGGGTTAAAATAGAAAATGAAATCATATACAAAGAGATAGTTTATTTATCCAAAGAAAAAAGACATTTTCAATAATTCAAGAGGTTATGAAAGAAAGATGGGCAAAGGTATATAATAAGTCCAAACATGTATACAATTAAAATGAAACAAAGGCAAAATAGTAGCAAAATAAAGAAAAAAATTTAAGTACTTGCAGAAAGTCCAAGTATCACATGGGCTCTGTTAGTAAATGTTCTTTAGAGTTTCTGAGATTTTTACAAATTTACTAATACAATAGATAAAACATAAAAAGGGCATATAAAATCAAAATTATGCCAAGTCTCCAATAGAGAAATATTTGTATGTGTGTATATACACACAAAGCAAAAAAGAAAAAATATACTTACCTCCATTTAAAAGGAAATAAATAGAAATTTGTTTGTAAGTAAAGTGCCTTTTAAATTAAGTGTTAAGTCAATTATTAAATAAGCCAACTTCAGGAGAAAGTGCTGATGAATCTTAAAGGAAAGGTGACTCATGCCATTGAGACGACACTACAGATGGGCTCAGTTCTTCAATAGGGCAATATTTTAGGCAGTATTAGTACATTTTTAGCTTTATTCTAGGATCTCATTATGGGGAAGATATTGTATGAAAATAATTTAAAAAGAAGATAAATGTTATCTATACAAAGGCACATTTTAGTAGTATAACTAGAGAGCAAATAAATGTTTGACAGTTGAGACGATGAAGAAACCTATCTGATGCGAGGCTGTTCATTAGGAGTCTGAGGTGGGAAATTAGAAACATATTTATCAGACAAAGATTTCAGTAAAAAATAGCAGAACACATTATTTTGACCACAATCCGAATATTGGAGAACATTTACCTAGGGTTAAAGGTGGGGGTGCTCTTGAGAAAGGTAGTTAAATTTAGATGGAGGAATTTTGGGTTTAATTTGTGTAAACTTTTAAAAGTTAATATTAAAGAAATAGAGAAAAAAACAATGGTTGCCTGAGGGAAGGGTGTTAGGGGAAGGGTGTAAAAGGTGAAGGGGAATAACAGGTACAACTTTTCATTTATAAAATCAGTTTATCACAGGGATGTAATGTATAGCATAGGGAATGTAGTCACTAATAGTATCATAAACTTGTATGGTGTCAGGTGCTTACTAGATTTGTTATGGTGATCAATTGTTTGGGGATCTAAATGTGGAATAACTTGAACCAATATGAAACTGTATGTTAACTATATTTTAATTTAAAAAGGAATTAATGTAAATATCTACATATATAAATGGATTAATTGGGGGTATTTGGGTTTTACAAGAAATCTATTGATTTACTCACTTCCTTTGCTTTGACTTCCTGAAACAGTATTTCTCATTTCATTTTGGAACTGGGGTGGTGAAAGCACGAAGCCTATTGGTACCTTCATTCTGAGGGCCCTTGGGGCAGGGGAGTCCTGGGGTGGGTGGGGCTGGGGAAGTTGACCTAGGCTGCTGGGTTGCCTGTGACCTAGAGTTTGGGAACAGGGCTGGAGTCTCTTGCAGAACTGGACTGCTGGGCAGAGGACAAAGGCAGACAGACGCCAAGTATTAGGTCCAATCACCTCAGCCAGGATGTAGCAGGGGGAGGCTGCAGAGACCAGGTTCGCTTGGGACAGTACAGAAGACCAGTGTGTTCCTTGCTCTGGTTTAGAGCTACCAAGACTGTGTCTGCTGGTGAGAGGCATCTCTAACCCCCCTGAAAGGCCTGGGGGAGGCCTGGGTAGAACAACCATGGGCAGTCCTACTTCAGAGGTGCATACCTCTAGAGGCCTGTCATCTGAGCATGGGTTTGGGCTGAAGCAGGATGGGACAGGATCTGGGCTGGGGGCTCTGAAATGGCATTAGGGAGCTTGTATGGGGTGGCCATCCACTCTGGATCCCTGAGCATTCCTGTTAGGCAGCAGCTCTTAGTGAGGGGCCTGGCAGGAGTGGAGGCTGGAGGGGTGGGCCATCCCTCTGGAGCCAGCAGCAACCAGGGTATGCCATTATTGTGGCAAAGCAGAGGAGGAGAGGGAGCAGAAACATGTGGGATCTCTGTTGAGATAAGACACTTGAAGGAAGGTGCTTCAGACCCTCCTTAGCAGATTAAAGTATCTCTGGTTATACTCTACCTTCATGTTTTCTCAACAATGCTCTGCATTTTCACTTTTCTTTTCATCTCTCAGGAAATAGGCAACCCTCTTCCCTATGAAAAATAGCCCCTTTCCCTGGGATTCCATTCTCCCTCGACTCCTTCCAGATTTACAGAATCTTTTTGTCTTTTAATCTTTTTGGCCCCTTGTTAATGTGCCTTAAAATATACCCAGTGCTCTCTGCCTTCAACAGCAACAACAAACAATATCTTCTTATGATTCAACCAACTCCTCAGTCTATACCTTCCTTCTTATTTAAGTAATGAATGATTTCTAAAATCATCATTATTTTAATTATTGAAAATATGATGTAAGTATAAGTTGGCAAATTTGAAAGAAGAAAAATGACTATTAAGCTCACCATTCTAACAGGACTAATTTAATTTAATCTTATAGTTATCAAACCATTCATGTCCCTTACAGAATGGCTTTAATGAGGTAAAACTGACATTTAATAACCTGCACATATTTGAAGTACACAATTTGGTAACTTATGACACATTTATACATTCATGAAACCATCACCATAATTAAAATAATGAATATACTCATTACCCTTAAAAAGTTTCCTCATGCCCCTTGGCAATTTTTCCCTCCTTCTCCATGCTACCTGCTCACTCCTTTCCACCCCACACCTATTTCCCCGGCAACAGCTCATCTGCTTTCTGTCTATACATTCATTTGAATTATCCAGAACTTTATATAAATGGAATCACTTTATATAAATGGAATCACACCATATGTATTCTTTTTGTCTGGCTTCTTTCACTCAGTATAATTATTTTGAGATTTATCCATGTTGTTGCGTGTTTCAATAGTTGGTTTCTTCTCTTAAAAAAAAACCCAACTCAGCTTCTGGGGTAGCAATACGCATATCTGACAAAATAGACTTCAAAAAAAAGGTCGTAAAAGAGACAAAGAAGGTCACTACATAATACTGAAGAGATTAATCCAACAAGAAAAGATAACCCTTCTTAATATATATTCACCCAATACAGGAACACTTAAATATTAAAAAAACCACAAAACTCTTGAAGGACTTTGAAGGAGAGATAGACAGCAATACAGTCATAATAGAGGAATTTAGCATCCCTCTGACATCAATGGATAAATCTTCCAGACAAAAAATCAACAAGGAAACAGCGACCCTAAATTACACACTAGATCAGTTGGATCTAATTGATATTTACAGAACATTTCATCCAAAAGTGGCAGAATATACATTTTTGTCAAGTTCACATGGATCATTCTAAAAGATAAACCACACATTAGAAGACAAAGTAAGCCTTAACAAATTCAAGAAGATTGAAATCATATCAAATATTTTCTCAGATCACAATGGTATGAAACAAGAAATCAACTACAATAAAAACATTCAAAACATTCAAAACCATTCAAACATGTGGAGGCTAAATAGCATGTTATTAAACAATGAATGGATTACCAATGAGATCAACGAAGAGATCAAAGACTTCCTGGAAATAAATGAAAATGAACACACAACAACTCAAAATCTACGGCACACAGCAAAAGCAGTCCTGAGAGGGAAGTTCATAGCCTAATAGGCCTACCTCAAGAGACAAGAAAAATCTCTAATAAACAATCTAACCCTACAACTAAAAGAATTAGAAAGAGAACAAGAAAAGCCCAGAGTAAGTAGAGGGAAGGAAATAATAAAAACTAGAACAGAAATAAATGACATAGAAACTAAAAAAACAATACAAATGATCAATGAAACCAAGAGCTGGTTGTTTGAAAAGATAAACAAGATTGATGAATCACCAGTCAGACTCAACAAAAAAAGAAAAGTAGGGAAGACCCAAATAAATAAAATCAGAAATGAAAGAGGCAAAGTAACAACTGACACCATAGAAATTCAAAATAGAAATTCAAGGGATTGTAAGAAAATAATATGAACAACTATATGCCAACAAACTGGATGAAATGGACAAAATCCTAGAAAAATACAATCTTCCAATACTGAATAAGGAAAAATCAGAAAATCTGAATAGACTGATAACAACTGATAAAACTGTAGCAGTAATTAAAAAACACACACAACTCCCAGCAAACAAAAGTCCTGGATTGGACAGCTTCACAGGCAAGTTTTACCCAACATTCAAAGAAGAACTAACACCTATCCTCCTCAAACTATTCCAAAAAATCCAAGAGGAAAGCACACTACTAAGCTCTTTTTATGAGGCTAACATTATTCTAATTCCAAAACTAGATAAAGACACTACAAGAAACAGAATTACAGGCCAATATTCCTGATGAACATAGATGCTAAAATCCTCAACAAAATATTAGCAAATCTGATCCAGCAATACATTAAAAAGATCATACACCAGGACCAAGTGGGATTTATTCTGGGGATGCAAGGCTGGTACAACATCTGCAAATCAATAAATGTGATACATCACATAAACAAATTGAAAGACAAAAATCACATGATCATATCAATAGATGCAGAAAAAGCATTCGACAAAATCCAGCACCCATTTTTGATAAAAACTCAACAAAGTGGGAAAGAAGGATCATACCTCAGCATAACAAAGGCCATATATGACAAACCTACAGCCAACATCATACTCAATGGGCAAAAACTAAAACCATTTCCCTAAGAACAGGAACAAGACAGGGGTGTCCACCTTCACCACTCTTATTCAACATAGTACTGGAAGTCCTAGCCACAGCGATCAGACAAGAAGAAAACATAAAAGGCATCCAAAATGGAAAGGATGAAGTAAAATTGTCATTATTCGCAGAAGACATGATATTATACACAGAATACCCCAAAGACTCCACCAAGAAACTGCTAGAATTAATGAATGAATTCAGCAAAGAAGCAGGATACAAAATTAACACCCAGAAACCAATGGCATTTTTATGCACCAATAACAAACTTTCAGAAAGAGAAACTAAAAAAAAAAATTCTCACCACTGCAACAACAAAAAATAAGATACCTAGGAATAAACTTAACCATGGAAGTAAAAGACCTGTACTCAGAAAACTACAGTACACTGAAAAAAGAAATAAAGGAAGATACAAACAAATGGAAGAATATACCATGTTAATGGATTGGAAAAATTAACATAATTAAAATGTCCATACTACCCAAAACAATCAATAGATTCAACACAATTCCTATTAAAATACCAATGGCATATTTCACATATCTAGAACAAATATTACAAAAATTTGTGTGGAACCAAAAAAGACCCCCAATAGCAGCAGCAATCTTCAGAAGGAAGAACAAAGTTGGTGGGATCACAATATCAGATATCAAGTTATACTACAAAGCCACTGTAATCAAAACAGGCTGGTACGGGTGCAAGAACAGACATATAGATCAATGGACAAGAACAGGAACCCAGCAATTGACCCAAGGCATTATGCTCAATTAATATTTGACAGAGGAGGCAAGAGCATACACTGGAGTAAAGACAGTCTCTTCAATAAATGGTGTTGGCAAAATTGGACAGGTACATGCAAAAAAATGAAACTAGATCACCATCTTATACCATACACAAGAATAAACTCAAAATGGATAAACGACTTAAATGCAAGTCATGAAACCATAAAAATCCTAGAAGAAAACAGGCAGCAAAATCTCAGACATGTCACATAGCAGAATTTTCACCAATACATCTCCTAGGGCAAGAGAAACAAAGGAAGCAATAAACAAATGGGATTATATTAAACTAAAAAGTTCCTGCACAGCAAAACAAACCATCATCAAAATGAAAAGGGAACCCACTGTATGGGAGAACATATTTACCAGTGACACATCTGATAAGGGGTTTATTTCCAAAATATATAAAGAACTCATACAGCTCAACAAAAGGAAGACAAATAACCCAATTAAAAAATGGGCACAGGAACTGTATAGATACTTCTCCAAAGGGACATACAGATGGCCAAGAGACATGAAAAAATGCTCAGTGTCATTAATCATTAGAGAGATGCAAATTAAAATGACACCTCACACCTGCCAGAATGGCTGCCATCAATAAATCAACAAACAAGTGCTGGCTAGGATGTGGAGAAAAGGGAGCCCTGGTACACCACTGGTAGAAATGCAGACTGGTGCAGCCACTATGGAAAATATATGTAATTTACTCAAAAAATTAAAAATGGAACTACTGTTTGACCCAGTGATCCCACTTCTAGGGATATATCGTAAGAATCCTGAAACACCAGTCAGAAAGAACATATGCACCCAACAAAGAGTATATATGTTTATAGCATCATTATTTACAATAGCTAAGGTCTGAAAACAGCCCAACTTCCCATCAGTAGATGAGTGGATAAAAGAGATGTGGTACACAATGGAATACTATGCA
Source organism: Miniopterus schreibersii (assembly GCF_964146895.1). Taxonomy (NCBI): domain Eukaryota; kingdom Metazoa; phylum Chordata; class Mammalia; order Chiroptera; family Miniopteridae; genus Miniopterus; species Miniopterus schreibersii. The sequence continues at coordinate 89,315,692 of NC_138101.1, read as the reverse complement.
ACTGTAAAAAAGAAGGATTTCTTACTGTTTGAGATAGCATGGATGGACCTGAATAGTATCATGCTGACTGAAATAAGTCAGTCAGAGAAAGACAAATATCATATGATCTCCCTTGTAAGTGGAATCTAATTAACATAATAAACTGATGAACCAAATTAGGTCCAGAGACATGGAGGCATGGAACAGACTGACATACCTCAGAGGGGAAAGCAGCGATATGGGAAGAGGTTAACCAAAGAACTCATATACATGTATGCATAACCCATGGACACAGACAATAGTGTGGTAAAGGCCTCGAGTAACGCAGGGGCTGGGAGGATGGGGGGAAAGGGGGGAAAATTGGGGGGCATCTGTAATACTGTTAACAATCAAATCAAATCAAATTAAAAGACAACCCAGTTTTTTAAAGGTATAATTTACATATAGTAAAATTCACACATTTTAAGTGTATAGTTCAATGACTTTTGGTAAATTTACAGAATGGTGTAATCATCATCACAAGCCAGTGCAAGAGTTCTTCCACTACTCCAGAAAGACCCTCTGCCATTTGCAGTCACTCCTATCCAGGTAACCTCTAATCCACTTTACCTTTTTTGTGTGTTTCCTATAAATGGAGTAAACAGTATGTGGTCTTTTGCATTTGGCTTCTTCCACTTAGCATAATATTCTTGAGGTTTATCCTTGTTGTTGATGTAACAGTACTTCATTCGCTTTTATTGCTGAATAGGATTTCAGTTATGGCTGTATAATTTGTTCAAACATTAACCCATTGATGGGCATTTGTGTTGTTTCAGGGTTTGATTATTGCAAATGAAGCTGCCATTAACATTCATGTACAAGTCTTTGTACGAACATTAATTTTCATTTCTCTTGGGATGGTTGTATCATAAGGTAGGTGTATGTTTAACTTTTAAGGAAACTGCCAAACTGTTTTCCAAAGTAGGTATACAGTTTTACATTTCCACCAGATCTCCACATGATGCCTAACACTTGGTATGGTCAGTCTTTTGAACTGTAGCTATCTCATAGGTGTGTTGTGGTGTCTCCGATTCTAACTTGCATTTTCCTAATGATTAATCATGTGAGAGGTACCTTTTCATGGCTTATTTGTCATACATTTATAGTCTTTGGTGAAGTGTGTGTTCAAATAATTTTGTACATTTTTCGTTGGGTTGTTAGTTTTCTTATTATTGAGTATAGAGAGGCCTTTATATGTTCTGGATATGATACCTATGCCAAAAATATGCTTGCAAATATTTGCTATTATTCTATGGGTTGTGCTTCTATTCTCCTGATGGCATCTCTCAAAGAATAGAAATTTTAATTTTAATAAAGCAGAATTTACCAATCTTTTCTTTTATGGATTCTGGCATATCTAAGACATTATTGCTTTACCAACGTCACAAGGATTCTCTCCCATGTTTTATCTAGAAATCTTATATAGTTTTATGTTTTACAATTGGGTTTATGATACAATTAATTTATTACATTTTACATATGTTGCCAGGACTGGATTGAAGCTCATGCTTTTGCATGTGGATACCCTATTGCTCCAGCACCATTTGTTGAAAACACTTTTCTTTCTTGACTGAATTACCTTTGTACTTAGTCAAAAATCAGTTGTCTATATATGTTTGGGTAACTTTCTAGACTCTTTAGTTTTGTTGAACTATTTGTCTTTATGACAATACTACACTGTTTTGATTACTATAAGCTTATAATAAATCTTGAAGTTAGGTAGTGTTAGTTCTCCAATGATGCTTTTCTTTTTCAAAGTTGTTTTGGTGATTCTGTGTCCTTTGAATTTTCATATCAACTTAAAATCAACTTGTTGATTTCCCAAATAAAAGCCAGATGGGATAGTGATTGAAATTCTGTTGAATCTGTAAATCAGTTTGGTATGAATTGATACCTTAATAACATTGAGTTTTTTGATCCCTGAGCCCAGTATATCTCTTCATTACTCTCAGGATTTTTGTAGTTTTCAGTGTACAGATCTTTTATATCTTTGTCAGATTTATTCCTAAGCATTTCATATTGTAAATGCTATTATAAATTATATTTTATTTTAAATTTAATTTCTTATTGTTCATTGTTGGTGTATAGAAGTACCATTGATTTTTGAATATTTCTTGTGTTCTTCAACTTTGCTAAACTGCTTATTAGTTTTAGTAGCTTTTTAAAAATAAATTCCATCAGATTTTCTGCATGAGAGGTCAGGTTGGCTGTGACTAAAGACTGTTTTACTTGTTCTTTTCCAATTTGAATAGGTTTTATTTCCTTTTTTGGTCTTATTGCACTGTTTAGAATATCTGGTATAATAATGTTAAGAGAAGTCCTGAGGGTAGATATCTTTGCCCTGTTCCTGATTATAGGGGAAAAGCATTCAATCTTTCACAATGACCATGATAACAGCTGTAATTTTTTTGTAGATTTTTAAAAATTAGGAATAGATTTGAATTTTGTCAATTGCTTTTTCTGTGCCTATTGAACTGATCATGTGATTTTTGTTTGTATGTTTGTTTGTTTGTTTTTAGTTTATTAATATGGTGAGCTACGCTGGTTGCTTTTAGAATGTTAAATCAACCTTGTATTTCTAGTATAAGCCCTGGCTTACCATGATGCATTATCTTTTTAATACATTGTTGGATTTTATTTTCTAAAATTGTGTTCAGAGCTCTGGTATCCTTGTTATTAAGGGTTAATGATTCTTACCTTAGTTCCTCTGTGTGGACATATATTTGCCCTGCTGTGGTTGCTTTCAAAATGTTCTCTTTGCTACTGATATCTAGCAATTGGATTATGATGTACCTTGTAGTTTTCTTCATGATTAGAATTTATTCAGTATATAGTTTGGGGAAATTTTAGCCATTATTTCTTCAAATATATTTTATGTCTCGCATATCATATATTTTATGAAACACATTACATGTGTATTAGGCTGCTTGGAGTTGTCACACAGCTCACAGATGTTTGTTTTACTTAAACATTTTTTAATGTCTCTGTTTCAATTAGAACAATTTCTATGTTTTCAAGTTCACTAATTTTTCTTTCTATAATGTCTAATCTCCACTAATCCCAACAAATGTGAGTTTGTTTGTTTTTTACCTTTTCGTTTTTGAGTAATGTTTAATCTTTGGAAGTTCACATTGGTTCTTTTTTCTATTTTTCATGTCTCAACTTAACTTTTTGAACATATAAATAAAATAATAATAGCTGTTTTGATATTTTCTGCTGACTCTAACATCTGTGTTAGTTCTCAGTGATTTTTATTAAGTTATCTTGTATTTAGTGGCTTTATTTTCCTGCTTCTTTGCATTCCTGGAAATTTTATTAGATGCCAGACATTGTAAATTTTACCTTGTTGGATGCTGACTATTTTTGCATTTCTTAAACACTCTTTAACTTTGTTTTGGATCACAGTTAAGTTACTTAGAAACAGGTTGATCCTTTCAGGTCTTTCTTTTCACGTTTGTTCAGCAGACACGGGGGAGTGATCAGTCTATGGCTAATTATTCCTCACTCCTGAGGAGGGAACCTTGTGAGCATCCTACCCAATGCACCATGAATCATGAAGCCTTGTATTCTGGCTGGTGGGAACGGGCACTATTCCTGGCCCTGTGTGAGCACCAATTACCAATCTCTCTAATTCGTTTAGGTGGTTCTTTCCCCAGCTTCAGATAGTTTCCTCTTGTGCACGTGGTGGCCAGTACTCAGCTGAATACCCAAAGGGGGCCCCTTTACAAGTGTCTGAAGTTCTTTCTCTTTGTATCTGTCCCTTGTCTGGTGCTCTGTGTGCCTTGCTCTGTGAACTCTACCCAGTCTGGTCTCCCTTGACTCTTGGCTCTGTCTCCTCCATTTAGTGAATCCACTTGTTTCCCCCTGGCTTCCCCTCTCTGTTCCGTGGCCTGAAGCACTCTTAATGCAATGGTCTGGGATGACTATAAGGCTTATCATGCATGAATCATTGTCCTTGGTTGTCCTATATCCAGTGTCTGGAAAAGTATTAATTTCCATATTTTACCCATTTTTTTTGTTTGTTTCTGGCGGGGGGGTGACCTTCGTCCCTGTTACTCCATCTTGTTACTCTTAAAATACAAATATTTACATGGCTGTAATTAGAGTGGCTGTATCATTTCATGGTCAAATAAGCATCATAGTTCAGACAGACAGTTTTCATATTTCTAAATAGTTTTCATAACTACCATTTAGTAGCTGCAAAATGTTCCACAGTGTGCCCAATTTATTTGAGAGCTATTTATACATTAAAGAATGGTTTATGTTCCACGTCTTTCCAAACAAGGATTTCAGATGGCTTACTAACAAAACGCCTGCTAAATAAGACAGTTACATTACGAATGAAAAGGAAGGAAAGAAGGTGAGGAAAACCAGGGAAGTAATAGTGCCAGCTATGCTAATATCTGCTTTAATTGAAAGTAAAATTGGGCTTTGGGTATTCTGGCAGCCAAATGTACCAACTGTGATTAGTTCCTTATTTTTATTATTGGAAGGAAAAGGAGATGTAAGGGGCATTAGCCTACTGTGTGCAACTCAACAAAAGGTATAATAACATTTTATTTGACTTTTACCTCACCCTTGTGGCACAGAGCGAATGACAGGATAGGCATCCCGATATCCACAGTAAAATGGCACGGCAGGGATTCTGAGGCTAACGCCACCCAGCACTCAGGCTGCCTCAGAACAGACAGACATTTCCCTCATGCTAAATTCCCAGAGACATTTCTCAGAGGGAGCAATTTATACAGGCAAGTGCGAGTGACCCAATGATCAATGTCTTCACAACAGATTCATATTGAAAGAAGTTTTTAATGACTATTTTGTAGTGGCTTTTGGTGGGTGTGTCATTGAGCAGCCCTCCGATTGAAGAGCTTTTGGGAGGAGCTACAATGAAAGGAATTATGTCACTTTCTTGAGAGGTGAGGTTAGCCAAGGACGGAATTTATTTACTCAAAGGAAAGGATTGCTGTCCCCACACCTTCTTCCTTCTGTGATCTTGATTGCTCTTGGACAAGGTTTTGAAAAGACCTGGAGAGCTCATATCTCACTGGTGTGTTTTTTTTGATGAGGGTTTATTTTTTACTAATTAATTCCCCTTCCTCACAAATTTCTCCATAATTTTTTGCGCTTTAATTTCTGTGTTCGTAGCTCAACGAAAAGCTCCAGGCATCTTTGTGGAAGCACCATTATCACTGGAATTCTGGGCTTCCCTCCTCCTCTGACCCCTTCTTCTCTGTCAGATGCTACTTTTCCTCACTGACTCCCATGTTCTACCCAGCACCACCCTCCCTGGGTGCTGTCCTTGCCTCTTCCTCTTTATATTTAACATTTTAGCGTCTCTTGGTGCCCAGTTTAATATTATTGAGCATCTACTGCTGTCTGAGCTTGGTGCTCCAAGCTTCAGGAGTGCACAGAAACAGACGGTACCTAGTTCTGACATCAAGTTGCTCACTCTCTAGTAGATGGGCAATAGAGAAAAATGAATAACTGTCATAAAAAAACACAGACATAATAAAACAGTGACTTAAAGTTGTACAGATGAAGTAAATATAAATGCCCAAATGGAAAAATCAGAAATACTTCATGGAGGATTTTGACATTGAACGTTTTGTAAATACATACACTTTCATCAGACTCAGTTCATGCACCTTCCAAATTTGCTTGGCTCCTTCCTGGCCCCTGTGATTAGCTATTCGCTTGGTAGGGTACCCACGTCCTGCCACTGTCATTTCAACTCCTAGTCCTGCCCACCATCCCCACCTCCTCCAGGGTGTGGGCCAGACTTTGGGACAATTTCCATAACATGCTCTGAGGAAGACGCCTCAGCAGCTCCAGTGCCCAGTCCGATCTGACTGACTGCAAAGGCTGTCCTGTCTGCCTCCATTTCTGGGCTCAGACGCCATGCCTTTCAATTCAAGGCTGCCTGGAGGAGCTGGTAACAGAACTCTGAAGTGCAAGGGTATCCATGCCCTATGGAGTCAATCTGACCAACAAGAGTCAGCAAAACAGCAAAAGTAGGCTGGTAACTCCCTCTCTCTTCCTCTCCTGGATGGACTAGTCCCTGTAATAGTCTACCCTGGAAGCTCTTCCTTGCAAATGAGCAACTGCACTATGACCAGATCACTGCCTTGTACCCACCCTCATCCCTTCCCTCATGTACCTTCCCAGCTCCCTCACTCTTGTTGCTGTGAGATTGCACCTCCCAATAATGTCTTCACACGTGAGGCCTGCTGCAGGTTTGGTCTGGGGAATCTGGGCAAAGATTCGGGGTGAGGCCTTCCAAGTAGAGCAACAGAGAGAGGAAGGCGGGTGTGCTGAGGCCTGATGTCAGTGGTTGACACTTTTCTCAGGCCTACTTCTCTACCCTGAGTGTGTCCTGGGCTTCTCCACACCAGGTGCTGCTCCTGCTGAGCCCTCTGCGGGCCATACCCTCTCTCCTCTGGCATCCACAAGCTGTAGTAGCACATAGTCTAAGTAGAATTATAAAACAGAAGTCATAAAAAAGACATTCTGCTTATTCCTCAAGTGCCAGCTCAAACACTACCATGTCCTTGAAGCCAAAAGTAAACTCTCCTTGCTCTGTGCAGCCCCAACTTTGCTTTTAAGTCACTTTATAACATTTATCATGTATTATCTTGCATCAGAAATGAATCTCTGGTGTAACTGCATCGAAGAGATAAAAAGCTCATGAGGGCAGGGAGTGTGACTTAGCTTTGTGTCTTCTATAGAGCTTACCATGGAGTACTGCCCATAGTAGGCACTCAGCAAGATCAGTTGAATACATTTAGAAACCTATCTGCAAGGTTAAGGTAACGCTATAGATGTGTTCCTTAAACTATTGTTATTATTATTAATTTTTAAAAATTCTTCCATTAAGTCCAAAATGTTCTGATGGCTCAGGACAGGGCTACACCCATGTGACTCCAACCTTGCTGTGATTTTCAAGCACCTAAGAGTAGGGAGTGACTCTCAGAGTTTCCCGAGGTCAGGGCATTAGAATTCAGTCACACAACATGGACCACCACAGGATAAACAGTGAGAGCGGAACCTTTTCATTCAATGAATGAATATTTTTGAGCAGTTACTTTGTGTCAAGCACTGTGATGATCGAATAAACACTTTTAAAAGTATAAATTATGCAGGGGCAGAACCTATATTTGTCCATGGCAACATTTAAAGCCTATTAATTTCTTCCCCCTGGTTTCTATTTAGAAGCTGGTTCTTGTGTTTCTACATTTTACATGGTGGTCTAATTCATTTCCAGGAATTTTGGGAGTCATTACAGCAGGTAAATGAAAGAAGAAATCAGAAAAGGACAGGAAAAATGATTACCGTAAGTATCAGTAATGGCTATTTTTAATTCTATCCATGAAAAGATGGAAGCTTGGCAGTGTTCATAAACAAGATGCTTTTATTTTCTTAAATCTTTGACTCTGGGAAATCTTTCGAGCCACTCGCTAAGTAACAAGACTGGGCAGACTTCCTTTCCTTTTTTTTCCTCTCCAGTGACATCTTCCAAGGAAAATGCTGCATGATATGATTTTCAAGGCTAATTTGCCTTTTTGTGTTAAGCAGTGTCCTTTGCTACAAATTAGCCTCCCTGAGCTAGAGAGGCTCCTTCAAAATTCCTAACAGGCAGCCTGGTGGAGAGATGGGAGGGAAGGGAAGGGAGGGAGGGAGGGAGGGTGGGAGGAAGGGAGGGAGAGAGGTAGAGGGTGTCTGTCTTCTGCGTACATGTGGTACAGGCAGGGAGATCTGAACGCTAACAGAGCAGGCAGTGTAATTACATGTTCCTCGGAAGTACATCAGCCCCACCGGGAACTAAGCTTTCCAGTCCACTTGGGGAAGAAAAGTAGATTTGGGGATGGTGGAAGAGGTCAGCTCATAACTGACTTCCTACTCAGTTATAACGAGGGCATTTGCTGATCTCCAGTGACTGCCTGGTGCTGGTGGTCAGGCTTGTCTCCCTGACTGCCAGATACTTGATTTTGCAAAAGGGACACACCTTTCTGCAGGAAAGAAGACACTGACCACATTGCTTGCAAGCGGTAGGTTGTGACATTCATGTTTATGCAGCAGAATTGCTGAGAGATGCAGAGAAGGGGAGGGGGGTTGGGGCTGGTTGATTTATCTGCAATAGGGAACGTTTTATTTTAATTGTCAGTTAAAAGAAGAGTTTCGCTAAGGCTAAGGTGTCAGTTAAAAATTGTGTATTCTAAGCTTTTATATTTGTGTTTGATGTGGTTTCTGTGCTCGAGCAGCTTGGCGCAGCTAGGCAGGGCTCACCTTTAAATAACCTGCAGCTTTCCTCCTTTTTTTTTCCTTCCTAAGCCCGGTTCCCACCCCTTCTTTCCAACATCCCCTGACCGCCCCCCACCTCATGTGAAATGTGGCCTGTCTTCATCTTGAGCCTTTTGCACCCTGAGTCTGGATTTGTGGTCGGTTTTCTGCAGGTATTTGTGGATGCTTTGCAGTCACCAGGGCCCAGGCGAACTGACTGTGCAGAAGTGCTGGTGCATGGGAATCGGAGACCATGGCAGTGCAGCTGGTGCCAGACTCTGCGCTCAGCCTGCTGATGGTGAGTGCTGCGGGAGGAGGTGGGGCCCAGGCTGTGCCCTGCTCCAGCCTCTGCGGCTTCGGCGTTGCACCCCTGTGTGGTCTGCTGCTGCAGCCATAGCTGCGGGCATGTTAGCAATCGCTCTGCTTTCTCCTGCAGGCTCTTTTGAAATGATTTCTTGGGTAAAGAGTATCAGCCATGACAAAGCACTCTCAGGGAAAAGAAGCATTACATTTGCCGTTTTTGAAACTTGTTGCTTAATGCTATTTTGAGAGATGTGCCTGCAAACAGGTGCTAAGAGCCCCTGGAAATAGATTCCCAGCAACGCCTCTCCCAGGCTTTCAGCATCCTTTCCCCCGTAGCTTTTGCTTCTAAATTGAGGTCATCGTGTTTGTTTGGTGTGTTTTTATATCTTCTCTTGGCAACTGTGGAATTTTTTGCCCACAAGGCAATTGAATAGGATTTTCTTTCAAGGTGCCCACGGATCTGCTCAGATTTCCCTACAGAAGCAGCTGAGGTGGTTTGCTGTGACCTTTTGTGACTCTGGGGCTCCAGGAAGCTCATCTCCCAACAGCAGTTGCTGGGGGGCACTGTCAGGCCTTGTCCAGGCATTTGTCTGTGTGGGCCACTTACCTACCTAAAGCCACTCTACATGGTCCATCCCATTAAGGCCATTTAAGCAAACAAGGACAGTGGCATCGCCTTGTTTTAACCTGGTTGATGTTTGCTCCACGCTGGTTCAGAGTTTGCTTTTGCTGTCCTGTGGCTCCTCCCCCATCCTCAGGAGCCGGGCGGGGGCCGGGAGGGAGGGGGGCAGAAGTAGCCCCCGTCAGCTTGGCGTGGGAATGTTCTAACAGTTACACAGAAGATTTTATGAGCAAAGCCTAATGCTTCTGCTGTGTATATTGATCTATGTTTTCTGACTGAGAAGGAGAAATGCGGCTTCGCATGGTCTCCTGAGTTTATTAAGGCCACTTGGAAGGGAAGCGAGTGGGGATCCAATCCCCCCAGTGGCCTGGTCAGTCAAGTTAAGAGAAACAGATATCTTAGTTACCTCCAAATGCCAGTTAGGCCACAGAGGCCATTGAAGTGCCTGAGGTCTCCGGAGCCTCTGGGGAATTTCTATTTCACTGAGGGAAAAGGAGTGGGAAGAGTGAAAGCTGTCTTCTGGAGAAATTACCCTTTACTCGTCTTTCTTCCCTCAGGAACTCTGTTGTCTGATGCCATTTTGTCCTCACTGTCCATCTGTGGTCACATAAGTGGACGCACAGGCTCTGATGAGTATTTGTGCGTATTCACGAGGACCAGGAGCCCCCTGGGAAACTGGGAGTCTGGGTTGTATGCAGGAAATATAAGTGCATGAGCTCACATGCAAGTATGCATGTGCATATTATCTAACATGGTCACATAGACGTAAATCCTGCATATGTTAACATAGAGAAAAAAATGTGTTCTTGAAAAATAGTTCCAGGGAGAGCTGGGTCTGCTAGCCTTAGATCTCTGCTCTGAATTCTCCCCGTGCTTCCGAGCACTCAGATAAGTGTCTGTTTTATTTGGGCACTAAGGATAAATCCTCAGCACCCAAACAGAATGCAGCTCAGCGTCTGGGTCCAGCTGCTCCTGCTACATACACCCTCCTGTTCTCCTGTCCTTGGGCTTCCCAAATATTATGGTTGCTGTCCTGGAGGTCTCTGCAGCTCAGGATTTATCTTCCATTGTCAGCAGCCTCTGCCCTCAGATCTCTCCCTAGTGCTCACCTCCTGCCTGGATTAAAGGATTGTGTGTACATCTCTCTCGGAAGCCTGGAAATCGCTCTTGAAACCCTGATGGACCATTAGATTGCAGAAGCCTGGAGTGCCGTGTGTAATTGGAGTTGGTACATGTTTTCTGGTTCGTGACTGGTTTAGGGGGATTTTCCCCTATGGATTTCACTGCTTTTTTCATTTTTAAGGGTAAACCCCAAAGTAATTGCTTCCCTGACCTATTGCATGAGTCTAAAAGTTTATAGGCAAGTTAAGGAGGAAAGAAGGAAGGAAAAGGGGTCATTTAGCAGAGCTGCTTTGGCTGTTTGAGTTCAGGAAGGAAACTGTAAATATTGCTACTTATTAGCTAATCAATCAGCCAATCAGATCTCAGTACTTACAGAGTGCCCGCTGAACTGAAAAAAGTAGCATGGTGTAAGAGCAAGAGCAGGAGCAGCTCATAAACACCCAGTCCGGGGGCATGTTGATATCAAGTGGCCTGATTGCAATTTTGTTCTGTGCCATAGAGTCACTGGGCTGCAGGGAACCAGGGAGAGCATTTGGCCATGCCCCTTGCTTTTGGAAAAAGAGGCAGATGGAAGTTATATTCAATGTAGACTCTAATGAATCAGGGCAGAATGTGTTTGTTTGGTTATGGAAGGGGCAACAGAGTCTGGAGGTGGAGACCCTGTGCTCTCTTCCTAGCTCTGACACTCACTGTGTGCTCCTGGACACATCACTTCCTCTCTTCATGTCTTAATTATGTCATTTGCTAATTGAGGTGTTATACTCATCACTAGGGTCCCTTTCAGCTCTGTTAAACACCATTTAAGAACACTAGGAATGGTGTCTAGGACAGAGCTCCTTGGTAGGCAACTCTGAGACTTTATTCAGCATTGTGTCTTATTTGCACCCTTGCACATGAACGGTGTTGCTGTTAGATGGTGGAATTTGTTTCCATCCATATGGCCTTAATGCCAGGGCAAATATGTTTCAGATTATCTATTGAAATGGGTGATCATTAGGGCTTTCTCATACTCTGCTTCAGGAGTCCTACCCCACAGGATCCTGATTTATTCTGTTGGACAAGAGTAAGTGACCTTTGAGAAGTCCCTAAGGTGCCTCTCCAAGCTGGTGCAGGGCTTGGGCATCTGAGAAGGTCCTAGGTTGTGAGGACCTGCTGACTGTCTTGAAGTGGAAGGATTTCACTGACACGGTCAATGCAGAGTTAGTGCGGGAGGTGATGAACACCCAAGTAAGATGGAGTCCCTCAAATGGTGAAAGGTGGAGTTCGAGAGAGGACAGGTACTGGTGATGGGGACAGCCTCACAAGCATGGAAAAGCCCATCTGTGCAGAAATCTTGGGAAGCAAGAAAAGATACTGCTGTGTTCACCACACCGATGGGAGCCTTCAGCCTGATGTGATTGACAGTAGAGCAGAAAGCTGTTGGCTGTGTGTCCCTTGCTGAAGCCATGTGACTTTGAGGACTGATGCAAGGGTTGGAACATACTAGAGCAGAGGATTTCTTGATCATTTCTTTAATTACAGGATAGAGATGCATAGCTAAGAGGTTATAGAGGTAGTATGACATTTTGGCTCTGAAAGCTCAGACAAGTAGATTAAAATAGATTTTAATGTAAGTTAACTGGCTAGGTAATAATGCAATTATACTTTTCTGCAAAGTGTTTTATATACATTATCTCATTTAATCCCTTCAAGAACCATATTTTTAAGTAAAAAAACCCCACCACATTAATAATCAGAATTTGGGAACCTAGCAATGGTTACACAAATGAAACTGATGGCTCAAAGTCTCAAAATTGAGGTCCTCAGACTTTAAGCCAGTGATTTCTTGGATACCACATCAAAGCTCGAGAACTTGACTACCAGGGTCTTCTAACACTGGATCAGCCCCTCAAGGGGATCTCACTATGGAGCCATTTTGCATTTTCCACGTTTCTAGGCAGCTAACCCTATCTTCTTGTTTATCATTATTATTTTCCATATTGAAATATAAAATCAAAAAGTAATACCACAGGTCCGGCTTAAGAAATCTGGTTTGACTTTAGCAAGAAGAAATATACTTACAACCATAAAAGACTTGCCGTGATTTCAAGGTCCTGTTCTCTTGGACTCTGTTTCTAAGAAATTGCCAAGAGTCATGTTTTACAATAGGAAAATTAAATATGTAAAAACTCTAATTCATAAGTTAGAGAATTAGTGGATGATTATTTTCACTGAATGAAGGGCTTGAATTAGATTATCCTGAAGGTTTTTTGCATTCCCAAAATTTGATTTCAGATTTCTGGTATTCTCTCTCTCTCTTTCCCCTCCAAGTCAAAGTCATTGTTTAGTACTGTTGGAATTTTCCCTGGCTACCTTATCCATTGCCAGCACAGTCCCAAACTTCTGAGGCCATGAAACTAATGCTGTACAGGTATGTGGAAATGTAACATATTCACTCAAAAAATGCTTACAGTAAGAATGCTTAAAAGTTTGTGTGTTTCTAGGAAATGTGCTCACTTTCTTCTGACCATACTTTCTATTAAAATTTTAGTGATGCATTAAAAGCTGACAACTCCTTCTTAAACCATGCAAGAACCCATTTCCCATACCAGTCAGTGATGTTTGAGTACTGCCTGATGGAAGACGTGCCTTTCGTACAACTCTGATCACCCAATTCAAATATTTATATATGATGGAAGAAAGTTCAACAAAGCCAAAGATTAAAGTTGGTGTGTTTAAGTTTTTAGGGTTAATGATGAAAAAATTAATTTTGTCTTAAATCTTTAGCTAATACTATCAACAGAGGAGGTATATTTAAGGGGTTTTTCTTTTTCACTGATACTTCTTATTTAAGTCCCTGAATTTTAAAAAAGTATAATATTTGGATAAATTTTGTTTTGAGATCCTCTTGAATAGACTAGCTTTCTGTTCTATTTTGAATAGATTCCAATCGATAACCTGCTGTCCTATAACTTTGTCTCTTTTATTTCATTTGTTTTATATAGGTCCTTTTTTCCTCAGCCATTTTCCTCATTTGAACATTTTTATTTTTTCTTTCATAAATTCTTTTTTAATATATCTTTACTGATTTCAGAGAGAGGAAAGGAGAGGGAGAGAGAAAGATAGAAACATCAATGATGACAGAGTCATTGATCGGCTGCCTCCTGCACGCCCCCGACTGGGGATCAATCCCCCAACCCGGGCACGTGCCCCGATCGGAAATCAAACGCCCATCGCCTGGATCTTAGGTCAACGCTCAGCTGCTGAGCCATGCCTGGCCAGGCTGGACATTTTTATTTTTAATTAACAAAAAAAATTGCTAAACATCCACTCTGTACAAGAAGAATACAAACCCGTCACTGACTTTAGTGAACTGACCATCTAATTGGAGAGATGAGGTAGAGACACCTGGAAATTATAATAAAAGAAATTCACAGGACAATGTCAGAGAATCATGTAGAAACTGTAATAAGACAATGTGTAACCCATCACCACGTGAGCTCTGGGTGCTCTGAGTTCAAAAGCCCTGGAGTGCACTGCTTGTCAGCATGGAGGAACTAGTTCTTTGTGTTTAAGTAATGTGTTGAGGGATGGATGAGCTAAGAGAGCAGATTTGAGGTGAGGAGAGTGATTGAATTACAACAGGGTCTGGATTGTGTTTGGGAGGTAGAAAGTCATCTGGTTTGGATGGAGTTCCTATAGGTGACAAAGAACGAAATGGTCAAAAGTCAGGTTGGAGGTGATACCAAGGTCCTAGTTCTATGACTATAACTTAATTTTTCTCTACATTTGACTTCTGACTGGTGTCTATTCTGAATTTCTGATAAGATCTAGGACTTTCTCCAGATCCCAGTTGGCAAAAGGCACAGGATAAAATTGAGTTCTGTCTTGAGGAATTTTGCTCTTGGGTTGATAAAAACAATCCCACTATTTTTTAAAGTGCTTTTGCACATGTTGTATCACAGATGTTCTCTACGAGCCAAGCAGGATGGTTGCTATATCTTTCTTTTACGTGATGAAGCTAAGACCCAGAGATGGTAAATGCCTTGCCCAAGACGACCTGGCTAATTGGTGATGAAATTGAGATACTACCCAGGTTTCCATGATGATTAATGCATAAATTTGAAAATGTGACATTGGAGCCCGGTTGGGCGTTGCTCAGTGGTTGAGCATCAACCTGGGATCCACAAGATCACAGTTTGATTCCAGGTCAGGGCACATGCCTGGGTTGTGGGATTGATCCCTAGTTGGGGGTGTGTAGGAGGCAGCCAATCAATGACTCTCTCATTAATGATGTTTCTATCTCTCTCCCTCTCCCTTCCTCTCTCTGAAATCAATAAAGATATTTTTTTTAAAAAAAGAAAGAAAAAATGTGATACTGGAGGCTTTTATGGAAATACAGGAGTACCTCAATTTTCTAATGTAATCCCTTCTGGAAGACCGTTTGAGTTCTGAAACATTCAAAAACTGAAGGACCAGCAGTGGACAGCTGGGCCGCAGGATCTTGCACTCAGCAGGAGCCCTGTCGTGTTCTATTTCCTAGGCGTGTTCAAAAACTGAAGCATTTGCTTTCGGTTTATGGTGTTCGTAAACCAAAATGTTCATCAATGGAGATGTTTGAAAACCGAGGTACCACTGCATAGAGAATAATAATTATGTGAGAATAAGGGATATAACCACCTCTAGCACTGGACAAGGGCCCTGGATGTTCAGTCTATGGGTATTACTGGTTCTTATAATTTATGTTTCTGGTTTACTTAAAATAGCATAATTATCAAAAATTATCTGGGAAATGTCATGTTATGGTTTCATCTAATTCAGTAGCTAAAATCCTTCTTAAACTCAATTATCTACCTTCTGAGCTATAATTTCCTAATGGGCATATCTGAAATCTTGATGTTAGTAATTTTTGTCCTTAGTGTTTATTGTATATATTTGTCTGTCTCAGAGGATGGAGTTTGAAATCAATGACATTCAAACCAGCTCTCTCAGGTTTTGTTTTTTAAATATATTTTTATTTCATTTTATGTTTAATCTGTTTCTCTGGTTGTAAGTGACAGAAACCTATTCAAAATAGCAAAGAAGGAAATGTATTGTCTGATGTAACCAGAAAGTCCAAGAAATGAAATAGCTCCATGAAAAGCTGGATCAAGGACTTCAGGTGACAAAGTCAGGACCCTGTTTCTCTGCTTCTCCCCATGTCTTGATTCTACTTTGCTCTGTGCTGACTTCAGGCTCTGGCAGACCCCTTGCCCCCCAGCAGCTCTGGGGTTACTTGTCCTTAGAGTTAGTGAACTCAGATAAATGAGTGGGACTTTCCTTGAAGGCCATCTCTTACCACCTGTTTGGCCCTGTTGAATAACAGACTTGTCCCAGGTCAATGGCTGGGTCCAGGGATGGGTTCCCTGATCAAGCAGGTTGGTTTCTACATCTAGACCTGTGGGGAGGAAGGAGGTGGGTCAACTGGCTGATAACTCTACCTGAGTTACTTAGAGAAGGAAGGGCAGATTCCAAACGGAAAAGAACTCTTTTACTGGAAGAGGGGAAGGGACATAGCAAGGCAAAAACAATTGGAGTCTATTACAATGGTCTTTGTGTCTTGTACATATACCACTACAGGGCTCCTATAAAACCAATCAGGGAGGGAAAGCATCTGTGAACTCTAACTCATAGGTTCAATTTCCCTCAAAATAAATATAAATGGAGAAGCACAATCATCTAAATCACTTATGCTAGGTTGAACAGTCTCATCTAGAAAGTGGGATAATGATAGTTACCACACAATTATTCAATGAGATGTGCATGTAAAGTACTTAGCACTGCTTCTGGACCAAAGTAAACACAGTAAGTATTATCAATTATTTGTTTTATTGTAAAATAATATGAAACAACCATCCACTCAAACTCATCTCATTGGACCCCTGAATGAGTCAGTCTAAAAGAAAAAGTTGCCCAATTCTCTCTTTCTGCATCCCAGTGTCTGAACAATCAGTGACCACCTTTGGACAACCAGCAAATAGTTTTAGAAAAGCAGATGCTCTTAAGGTCAGGCGAACATTTAAATTTTTATTCCTGTCTTGAATAACTTACAAAATTTTCTTATCCTTCAAGGGAAGATGACTAAAATATGAGCTGCAATATGTTCTCTTTGGCAAGTGCAAAATTCATGCCATCCATTTCTGCTACACATGACTGGGTGGCTATTCATGCATCTCTGTTAAAAATTCATTGTATGCTGCTTTGCAAAGTTTAGTAGTGGTTTGGAGGGCATATGTTACTGGTGCAGGTACCAGTTTCTCATTGAACTCTCTGCCAAAATGTAAAGTCTAATAGAACATATGGTATTTAGCCTGGTTGTAATCAAAGGTCCTGGAAACATGCTTGACTAAGACCATGTGGTACATACCGAGTGAGGAGACTAAATTCCAATGGCAAAGTAACACTGGCCTATGACTCATGTTGCATAGCAACAAGTGCTCTTTATGACCCTGGATATTGAATCTTAGTCTCTCAGTTTAGACCTGGAGAAGCAATTTCCTGAGCACAAGTACAGTTCCCCTCCTCCAGCAAAGCCATGCCTGCCCATGGTTTCAACTTTTGTCTGTGTACTGACTACTCTCTAGTCGTATCTGTGGTTCAGGCCTTGTCCCCGAGCTCCTGATGTCTATCAATGCAGACGCTTCTCAGGTTTATTCTCCAGCTTGTCCCACAGGTGCCTCAAACCCAATTCACCTCAAAAAGGTTTTATGATCCTCTTAGTCTACACATGCCTTACCTTCTGTGGTAGCACCGTTTTCCCTGTCATCCGGGAATTCACCTTTGACTCCTTCCCCTCCCTCATTTACCTTGTCCAGTTATCACCAGGTCCTTCGTTTCTGCTCCCTCTTTTTCTTTCTAATCTGGGTTCTCCTTCCTGTTCCCCTTCCTGAGCCTTAGTTCAAGCCTGTCATGTCTCACTCATGGGATATCTGCAAAGCTGCTGACCTGGTCTTCTGCTTCTACCCTCTTTCACTATGGCTGTCCTCTGCACATTTTTCAGAGTGATATTTATAAATTGAAGGTCTACTTTCTCTACCTAAAATCCTCTGATTACGAACCTGATTATACATGAGCTAAAGCTCAGCTTTCCATATACCACAGTCGCCACCTCAAGCTCTGGCCTCTGCTTACTTCTCCAGCCTCATGTCCCACTATTCCCTCCACTACTCCTGAATATTTATACTCTAGCAGTGTTGAACAATTCCTCCCCCAACAAACACCATGTGGCTCAAGCCTGTGCAATTTTGGATGTGCTCTTTCCACTATCTGGATTGCTACTCTGTCCACCTTCCTCAGTTTCTCCTTTATTTCATCCATATGTATTTTTCTATTATTTTATTTATTAATAACACTGCTTTATGATGTTTGACTTTTGTATTTGTTTTCCTTAATAGAATGTGAGTGTATCAGAGTATTTGCCCTGCCCGTGTGGCCCAGTTGGTTGAGAATCGTCCCATGCCCCAGGAGGTTGCTAGTTCAATTCCCAGTCAGGACACATGCCTGGGGTTGCAGGATCAATCCCCAGTAGGGGGTGTGTAAGAGGCAGCTGGTCAATGTTTCTCTCTCTCCCTCTCCCTTCCTCTCTCTGAAATTACTAAAAACACATTTAATTCTTTAAAAAAGTATAGAGTATTTGTCATTCATTCATACAACAAATATTTATTGAGCACCTACTATTTTTCCAAACACTGCATTAATATAAGGGATGCAGTAGTGAACAAGACAGATGAGGCTTTGTTCTCCTTGAGTTCATCCTTTCCTGGGGAGAGATAAAAAATAAATATATTAAAAATAGATAGAGATATCAGGGAGTCATAGGTGCTCTATCACAGGTTAAAAATGATGATGGGAAGACATTGTGTGGGTGACAGCTTTGGAGTGGGTGATCAAGGGAACTTCTCTGAGGTGGTGACAGTTAAGCTGAAGGGTGGCTGGCAAGAGGAAAACAATGGTGGCAAGTTATGCGCAGGGCATTCCAACTAGAGTAAAAGCTGTAGGACTGGAGGGGGTTTAGCAGGCCCCAGTACTTTGAACTGTACTCAGTAGATTTGGCAAATTAAGGTATTAATTGATTGCTTCTGGCAGCTTAGCACTGGACCAAGCTCTGGGAGGAATTTGGGGTAAATATAACACATAGCCCCTGCCCCAGAGCTTGCATCTCTTTAGAGAAACAGAATTACAGAAAACACCACTGGAGAGGAAATGGCCTCACATTACAGGGTGGGGCGCCAACAATGTGTAGGAAGGAATTCAGTGGAGTGGTAGGGGAGGGACAGGAGAGTGAGACCTAAGAATCTAGTTAGGACAGAGTCTGTGAGAGAAAAGGACATCAGGCCCTTATGAAGGGTGCATTCATCTTTTTCTAGCTTTATTGAGATGCAATTGGCATGCAACATGGTATAACTTTAAGGGGTAAAATGTGTTGATTTGATACATTTATATATGGCAAAATGATTACCATTGTAGTGTTAGCTAATACCTCTATCACATCACATATTTACTATTTCTTTTTTGTGATGAGGACATCTAAAATCTACTCTCTTGGAAACTTTCAAGTATATAATACATTACTGTTAAGTATAGTCACCATGCTTTACATTGGATCAGATCCCCAGAAGTTATTCATCATATAACTAGAATTTTGTACATTTGATCTACATCTCTCCATTTCCTCCACCCCAACCCCTGGCAACTGTCACTCTACTCTGTTTCTATGATTTTGGCTTTTTCAGATTTCACATGTAAGTGAAATCATACAGTATTTCTCTTTCTCTGTCTGACTTATTTCACTCAGCATAATGCTCTTAAGTTCCATCCATGTAGTTGCAAATGGCAGGATTTCCTTCTTTTTTGTGTGGTTGCATTATATATATATATATGTGGTGAGAGATATATATGTGTGTGTATATATATGTGTGTGTATATATATGTGTGTGTGTGTGTCACATTTTCTTAGTCTGCATGTCTTACCTTCATCTGTGGTAGCACCATTTTCCCTGTCATCCCTAGATTCACCTTTGACTCCTTCCTCTCCCTCACCCACCTTGTCCAGATAGCACTGTCTTTTGTTTCTGCTCCCTCTTTTTCTTCCTAATCCGGGTCCTTCTCCCAGTTCCCCTCCCTGAGCCTTGGTTCAAGGCTGCCATCTCTTTCACATTTTCTTTATCCATTCATATGTTGTTGATGAACACTCAGGTTGTTGCCATGTCTTGACTACTGTGAATAATGCTGCAATAAACATGGGGGTACAGATACCTCTTTCATCTCCTTTGGATCTATACCCAGAAATGCCAGTTTAGGAGACAACTGCATGAATTGAGGTGGGAGGTGAGGAGGCAGCATGGCGATGGCCATGAGAAAAGAGGAAAAGTGGCTTAATTCTAGGAACACTCTGAAGGCAGAATCATCAGGACCACATGATAGACTGATGATAGGGGACCGTGCACAGGGAGGAGCCATCCAGAACTGCAGGAGGGGTGTTGGATATTGGAACTGCAGGGAGTAGTGACGGGAACAACTTCGGCATGGGAAATATAATTTGAAGAAAAATAGTCTGTGATTAACTTAGGACCACCAAGTCCTAAGGTGCTGAGGTAATAATAGGATTTCCCAGCAGAGATGACTGATGGACAGTTGGAGACAGTGGTCATGTTAGGTCAGTGATTAAATTCGGAGGGGCAGATCAGGGAGTGAGACTAGAAGCACGGGAATCCTGAATAAAGATTATAGAGAGAAAAGAACAGATAGTCAAACTGTTAAAGGGGAATTCTAACAGCCATGGTTAGAAAGAGTTCATATCACCTTGTGATGCAAAGCCACATTTGTAGCAGATCAATGTTACCTCAACTTTGGCATTAATTTTCCTCACAATAAATGTACCATGCAGTCTCATTGAAACATCCTCAGAGCTTTTTCCCTAGATGCAGGCTAAATGCAGTTCTATTAGATGACTGTACTTCCTCACAGATTTCTTTGGGCATGGCTGAGCTAAGAATGCACATATGCAAACTTACTAAATTTCATAATGCAGCTGGGTATATCATGTATGTGTGTGTGTGTTGGAGGGGTTCCAGTTACTATTGCTATGTAACAACTACCCTACATTTTTTTACTTGAAACAACCATTTTATTATGCTCACCAATTTTATGGGTCAGGGTTCCAAAAGGTGACAATGGGAATGGCTTGTCTTTTCTCTATAGTGCCTGGAACCTCAGCTGGGAAGTCTTGAAGTCTGAGGTGACTCAACAGCTGGAGTCTGGAATCTCCTGAAGGTGTCTCCACTCACATGTCTGGCGGTTGGTGTTGCTGTCAGCCAGACCACAGCTGGTTCTGTTGACCACAGCACTTTTGAGGGCCTCTCCACATGGCCTGTGCTTCCTCACAACATGGCTGCTTTGAGGTAGTTGGACAGCTTATATGGTGACTCAGGACCCAAAACCAAGAATCTTAGCTAACAAGGCAGAGCTGCATGACCTTTCATGACCTAGTTTCACAAGTCACACAGACTGGCCTCTGTTGCATTTTCTTGGTGGCAAATAACTCATTAAAGGTTAGGCCCAAAGGGAGAGGATATAAACCCACCTCTCAAAGAAAGCGTGTTAACGTATTTTCTGATATGTTTAAAACCACCACAGTGTGGATTTATTTTATGTAACTCAATTTCTAAGTCCTTGAGGTTCTTTTACTTTTTGAATTTCTCACAACTTGTTCATGGACTTTGCTCAGAGGAAGCAACCTATAAAGACTAATTAATTGAGTGGTAGATTGATATTGGAAGAAGTCAATTTTTAATTTTTTGCCTATTAGCAAAAAGTTGCCTTTGAATTTTCAGATTACCATCCAAACTCTAAACACCTAGGGAGTAACATGTGTTTAGCACTTTTATGTTATACCTTTAAAGAACACCCTGAGAATGTATGAATCATGAGGAATGTCCTGATCTGCCTCCTCCGTGACCTCTAAGTTACCCAGGTTTAGTTCCCACTGAAGACTGGGAGCGAATAAAGCAATAGTGCTGTTTCCATTACATGCTTAGTATTTGGATGAATAACTTGTTTTGTGCCTTTATTGCCCATGTATCAAGGTAAAAGAAGGGTCATAGCTTGGTATTAGGACTGAAACGCTTTTTTCCCTCATGAGGAGTGTGAGCATAATTGAGATGTAATGAACACAGCTGAGGTCATTTCCTGGGGATTAATGAGAGGGAGAATGTGTTCATGGCCTGAGGCTTAGTCTTCATCATTAACCTAGTTGGTCATTAATATTGTCTGGGAATGCTTTATGTTAGGTCATTACAACTAGTGCCATATGCTGCTACAATTGGGAACATGAACATTACCTGTATCAACAACTATTTGTTTTCCTCTCCATTCCCCACGATTACTGAGTGAGGCCGCCTTTTTAATACATATTCCAAAGGCATGAAGCTCTAAGGGCAGAACAAATTCAAAGCTTCCCTTCCCTCCTCTCTCCTTGGTAAGCACCAAGGATATGGTAACATATATCTAAATACCACCTGATCCCTGTTCTTATGAAGTTTAGAGTTTAGTTAGAAAGTCTAATAAATAGTTTCAACACAGTGAGATAAATGTTATGACAAAGAAATCGTCAAAGTGCCTTAGAGCACAGGAGCCCAGAGCAGGAAGCTCTAAAGGGCTCTAATGCTTCAGGTAAATTGTGAAGGGCTAGGATTGTGATAGGTGGATAATTGTGGGGGAGTTCCAGGTATAAGGAAGGATATATGAGAGAGCAAATGCCAATGAGAGAGCTGAATGTTCCAGCAACTATGCGACATGTTGGTATGGGGAAGGCAAAAGGGAATGTCTTCTGAATAAATGGTAAAAAGTTTGAACTTTACCCTGAATTTTACTAACAGTCATTAATGATTTTAAACAGGGGATGACATCATCAGCATTAAGTTGCAGAAATATCACTCTGGAAGTTATATGGAGAATGGCTTGAAAGAAGGGGTGACCTGGGGAGAGGGAATCTGGATTAGAAGATGTGGAAGTCGAGCAATAAAGTGAGCTTGAACTAGTGCCAAGCCAGTGGGAAGGGAGGAAAGAGCTAAGATTTGTGAGCTATTGAAGTGGGAAAGAGGTAGGTGGTTAGTAATGACTCTCATTAATAAGTAAAATAAATGGCTGTTCCAACTGGCTTAAAAATAGACATTCTTTAGTTCACATATCACTCCAGAGGTGCAGTTGTTCCCAAGCTCTGGCTCTGGTCCCACCCCTACCTCCACCCCCTTGACTCTCTTGGCTTGGCCATTGTCTGTGGGCTTTGTCTTCAGGCTGGTTTCCATCACATGGCCTCAAGATAACAGCCAGCAGCAATTGTTCAATAGGCTTCCTTGTTTAAGCCCAGTGGGGAGAAAAGAAACATCTCTCCTCAAAATAGGAACAATAAATTCTTCCTTTCTTTTTGAGAGGGCCAAATCAGATCACCTGCCCTCCCCAGGAAAAAGTCAAGTACCGATTGGCTTAAGCCTGGGATGCTGAACTGGCCACTAGCCAAGAGGCAAGGAGTCACCATGCTTGGCTTGACACATCAGTATTTATTGCTGAAGCTTGGAATGGGCTCAGTTCCCATGGTTTCCCATAAAGTGGAAGGAAGAAGGTAGGTGTGGCTGTCGTATAGACAACCAACAGTATTTACAACTAGAACACAAAAAGAGGGCACTCAACCCATCCAAGAGAATTGGAGGACCTGGGAAGTCAGTGGGGGAGTGTCCGTTTCTTGAGAGCACAGACTAGATGTTACTCATTGGTGATTCACTGAACAGTTGTTGAAAGAGTGATGGCATCTAGGAAGAGGTAGATGGTTCACTCAGATCCCTCCTACAGTCCCTCTCTAGAATGCTCTCTTAAACAATAGAGCATGGTGATCTAGAAAATGCATTTCCCAACCAGAAGTGTGTGTGTGTGTGTGTGTGTGTGTGTGTGTGTGTGTGTGTGTGTACATACATACATATATATTGGGCATCTTCAATATTCTGTAATTACCAACAGTCCTGCAGTGAACATTCGTGTGCATCTGTCTTTGTGCATGTGGCTTGAGTACACAGTAGGATAAATTTTCAGATGGAAAATGCTGAATCAAGGGGATATCATTTCAAATTTTTATAGATATTGTCACACTACTGTCTTCAGAAAGGTATTATGCCAATTTGTTTTTAAAAATTCTACTTTTGAAGCTCTAGGAATAGAAGAACTGATTCTTATCTGCTTGTAAGGAATATAAGGACTAAAGGAAAGTGAGCTATTCTCCAAAGGGTATTTAGAATTCTACTGTATAAACAATTACAGCATTAAATGTCTACAAAATTCAAGTGGCAAATGAGCAGTGAATATCAATTACACAGCTGCTGCATCTCAAAGGCAGATGGCCTTTTAATTTTATGTCCCAAGAATTATACCCAAATTTCATCTCTTCCTCAGATTGTGCCCCCTCTTTTATTTTTACTTTTGAGAAAATGGTTTATTGCGCTTTTTCACATAACCAATTAATTTTAACCAAAAGCAAAAAGAAACTATCTTACACATTTTACTAAGCAGATATCTGGGGCCAGTATTTAATCCATTGATATATATTGAGTTCCAATAATTGTTTATCACTGAAAAATGTCATACAAGGAAATTATAACATCTCCAGTGACCTTACAATCTAGGTTAAGAAATCAACATATAAAACTTAAATAATTAAAGGTCATATAAAACAGTCTCTAAGTGATAAACTGTACACTTTAACTATTCTTGGCAATACAAAGAAGGAAGAGGTTGTTTTGCGTGGGAGCCATCAGGGATTCTGCAAGACAGGTGGGCATTGGCTTGGTTTTGTGGGGCAGGAGGGAGGAGGTGGGAAAGCCTGGGAGCAAGATGTGGCTGCCATGAACAGATGGAGCTGAGTAAGGCCTGGGCTGAGCAGGGAGAGTGTGTGTGATGGCTGAAGTAAGTTTGGGTGGGTGGGACCACATAACAAAAAGAATGTTTCTTAGGAATATATAGGAAATAATCGGAAATGAATGCAATAAACCAGAAGGAGAAGAACTTTTGTCCTTTTGGAGGAGAGAAGTTGTATAAAGTAGGCAGAATGTCTTGCAAATTGAAAATGGCTCATGCTCTGGGCTCTCATACTCAGCAATTTGAATTTGAAGAGGACCTTTTTTAGTGTCCCACATCGAAAATGCCATACTTCTTTTGTCCCAAAGCTTTGTGACTTTATCTAAATTTGTCTAGTCCTTAGAAGTTAAGACAGCTATTTTTTAGGACCTGGATAGATGTTCGAGAAACATTTCTTCAACCAAAGTCTTGGGGTGGCAGGGGCAGGAGGAGATTGAGGTTGGGGCAATGGGTGGGGGTCTGGGCAGTACAGTAGGCATGGAGCCACACAGGGCCCATACTAGTGGTGTGCTGGTGGGGGTGGCATCTTGGGTGCAACTCAAAAGGAGTTTCAAAGCCAGAAGCCACAGGCCTTGGTGATACATGCAGGAGGTGAGGGGTGAGTCTAGTAATCCAATAAGTATTCATCTAGGGTCCACTGTGTTCAAACCCCATGTTGGGTACTGGAAGGTAGTGAAAAGCTGAGCAAGAGAGTGCCTTCATTCAAGGAGGTACAGTGTGAGCAACGGGAAAAACGGCAAGGTCAAAGAAGGTGAGAGCCCAAGAAAGATATCAACAAAGTGCTGCAGAAGTGCAAAGCAGAAACAGACCCTAACTGGCTGGGGTGTCATGGTGACATATAAGGACACAGTGGAGTTCATCTTGTCGAGCTGAAGAAGAGGGACTGGGAGAGAGGGCACCCACCGGAGAAATTAAGAAAAGTAGAGGGAGGCATGTGGGACGTAAGTGGTGCGTTGGAGGAGTAACCAGTCATTCAGAAGGTTTAGATGGAGTGGGGGTGGGATGAGGGTAGGAATTCAGGCCAGAAAGGAATCTTTTTTCAGGATTTGAGTTCTAAGCTGAGGAGTTTGTTTTGAATTTGATAACATATGAAGGTCCACTGCAGATTCTTGAGCTAGGGGTTTAACTGGGGAGGGGAAATGGAGGCAAGCCGATCAGTTGGGAAATGATCCCAGGAGTTCTGAAAGACATAAGGAACCTGAATGGTGAAAGCGGTGTCACATCTACTGGGATGAAGCCAGGAAGAAGGCCCAGGGCTCCTGGAGTTTCGAAAGTTGGCTCAGTGAAGCCCTAATGAAAGTAGATATTGAACTACCTCAGAGTTTCGCAGAACTTTAGACAACCCAAGAACCTTGGAAATTTATTTTAAATTCAACTTTAACCTCTGAGATTCTAATTTTCTGGGTCTGGTGTGGCTCTATTACTGTGTGATTTAAAAAAAAAAAAAAATATATATATATATATATATATATATATATATATATATATATATATCTTTATTGATTTCAGAGAGAGGAAAGGAGAGGGAGAGAGAGATAGAAACATCAATGATAAGAGTCATTGATTAAGCCCACAACCCGGGCATGTGCCCCGACCAGGAATCAAACCCAGATCGCCTGGGTCCTAGGTCGACATTCACCCACTGAGTCATGCCCGGCCGGGCGATAACTGTGATTTTTTTAAACCACTCCAGATATTTGGTTGCAGATGGCCCGAGAATCATATGTTGAGAAATTCTCTGTGCCCTAATATGTCTATCTGTAAACTGACCCTGGTTTGAATACAGGCTTGCAGAAGGCATTTTTCCCCCCTAGGAAGAAGATTGTGGATAGAAAACACTGTTAGAGAGGAAACACTAAAATCTTTGATTAACTCTTCTGGTACATAAAAAGTGGGCATCTGCTGAATGAATGTTCACAGTTCTTCCAAATATTAGCTATGGCCTATGAAGTTGTCTTGTCCAATGATTGGTCTAAGGGTGATTTAATAGGTCACATTTTAATTTACATGAAAACAATTTGTGTCGCTCCTTCAGTTCCAATCTGGTTTTGTCAGTGTTCTGTGATTATGGGGTGGTGGTCTTGGCTTATCTCCACTGGGAGGACACCGTGTATCAGGGCAGAATTTCTTAACAATAAGGTCGATGGTCAGGAGCACACTTTCCAATGCTTGAAACTTTTCAAAGAGAACACTTGTCATTCAACCTGAAAATACATTTAAAAGAGGTCCAGTAACTACTCAGAGATGAAAGATATATGTGTAGGGAGAGAAAAACAGTTGAATTTTAAAAAGAGTTAGCTATTTCATATGAAAGCAGAACTATATTTTCTCATCAGCCTGTTCCTGCATAATTTTATTCTACTTTTCTAATTATGGTACAAGAACAAGAAAAATCCAGGCTGCTGCTCACATTCTCACTACTTTCCTCAAGAAAAAACAAGTACATTGCTCGTCAGTATCCATCCCAGAGAAAAGGAAACAAAGACAGGATGGGAATTTTCTTTGAGTTTTCCTTGGCATGTTGCTCTCCCTTTTCTTCCCAAAGGCGTTTAAAAGGGTGTCACTCAGGACCAATTAAAGGGATTTTGATGAGAAACTGAGTGAACAGCTGATACTAATCAATAGTACAATTTGTCTATCAATAGACTTTGAAATGCCCTTTAAAAATGGTTGCGTTTACTGTGGCTAAATGATTAGAAAATGAAATTTCACTGAGCAAGTCCTCCTTTGCTTAAAAGACTGAGCTTCAGAGAATCTCAAATTGATTTTTTCTCTTTTATTGTGTCACAGGCTGTTGATTGGGCAAGAAGGAGCTGTGTCTGGTGCATCTGAGGTAGTCTCTAGCACAGGTCTTGCCACTGACTTTCAACACGTCTAGTGATGAATCCTGCGGATAAGAGAAGTGAGGAACTGGAGTCAGGACCTCAGTAAAGAACTAGAAACCAGGACTAGATTGGTTCTAAGAAGAACGCAAATATACTTTTTCTTACCCAGATAGTGTGACTGCAACTGAAGGCCCCACTAAAACTAATCCCCTTATCTTCTGTGGCGTTTGCTGAAAAAAAATGCTTGAGAAGGGAAATAAATGTTGCTCAACAAAAGCCATCCACAGAATTTCCCTAATACTTCCTCCTCATTTCTGAAAGGGCCTCAGTGGAATCAATGGTCCCGGCCACACAATTGCCACTTTTTTGTTTCTTCCCTTTGGGTTTTTATTTTGCAGTCATCAGAACAGGTGTAGCAGGTGAAAGAGGTTTTCTCAGCCCCAACAGTAGGGACAAAGGGTATGTGTGTAGTTCTGGCTCTGGAAGGTGTGGCACTAAAAGGAGAAGAAACATAACTTTAGCATTTTCTCTTCAAGATTTATTTAAAAATCACTGTGTAAATGTCATTCCTGACTACCTCCAGACAGAATGAGTGGAACATGTCATGTGCTCACGCTCTTTTCCATTTCTTGGTTCATTTTTAGGGAGAGTGAATTCTCACTTGGGGATGTTCTCCTTCATTGGCATATCAGTCTGCTTGGGCTGTCATAACAAAATACCAAAGATTGAGGGGTCTAAAAAACATAAATTTATTTCTCACAATTCTGGAGGTTAGAAGTCTGAGATCAAGGTGGTGGGGATTCAGTATATGGTGAGGATTTTCTTCTGGGCTTATAGATGGCACCTTCTTTCTGTGTCCTCACATGGCGGAGAGCCAGCTCCGGTGTCTCTTCATCTTATAAGGACACTAGTCCGATCAGATTGGAGTTACACCCTTATGACCTCTTTTCACCTAATTACTTCCATATCTCCAAACATAGTCACATTGGGGATTAGGGCTTCAACGTATAAATTTGGAGGGACACAAGCATTCAGTCCATAACAATTGGTTAACATAGCTTCATGCAAGGCCCAGTCCTTTCTGAGGTGTTGATTTTCATCTCTGTGTAATTGTCTCTGATTCATCCTTGGGTTGAAATTAATAGCTTTACTAATGTATATTTTGTTGCTCATGACAAATGGATGCAAATGTTTTATCAAAGAGCAGTGTCAGAAGTCAGAAACCAAGAATCAGAGAAAATTAATAGACAGAATTAATGGCTAAGAAGTGTGAATGAACTTGTAAGTAAACAAAGCATTTGCCTTTTACCAACATGGTCACATTTCAACTATTTTGCATTTTCCTGCCTCCTACATTAGTCGTAGGAGGAAGGTCTTCTTGGAGCTAAAAACTCTTCTCTATAGGATTATGATTTTGTTAAACATTGTTGGTTATTGCCCCTGTTCTCCCACCCTCCTGCGCCCTGTAACCTTAAATAGACACTGAAAGTGCTTTGGGTTCAGAGTTTCAGATGTATAATGCACAAATCATTCTACCTTTTCAAGAGCTGGAGGAATTTAAATTAAAAATTTTAACCACTACATCATAAACAGAGACGACTCCACAGAAAGCTTATTAAGTTGTTACCTTAACATTTCTTCCTTTTACCAACCTGCGCATAGGTTCAAATTATAGACTTACATCAAAATGTCAGAACAGACTCCCTCAACTCTTTTCCATGGAGAAAACGAGCAGGTGCCTGGTAGAGAGTCACTCTGTCCCTGTGTACCCACATCTTGAAGCTCAGAATTGCTTGGGCACTATTGTTTCCTGCTACTATGACCATAACCTTGAAACCTAACATTTGATCTTTCCAGTGTCATCTCAGTTTGCTCAGCTGTTTGCTACATTATAAGCATTAACTGGTTACTATTTCTGGCTCCCACTTAGAGTCGTCTGCAAGCCTCTCTTGGGTAAATTTTACTTTCCCATGAGGTGATGCTGATGAACTCTTTGGTGTTCAGAAAGAAACGCTTCTCTTTTCCATTTTGAACTTAGCCAATTTTAATTTTCATTCTCCTTTGAAGCATTTCTATAATGCCCTTCGGGAAAAAAACTTTTATATTTCTCATATAACAGTGGCTTTCTGTAGTCTCACTTTTTACATAATAGTTATGAACTAGATATTTATGAAGGTACCGCTAACCAGCAAGGGGAGCCCCGCAGAGAACACCCAGTGTGCGGGATTGCTGGGGTTACTAAATGTATCACCTTGCTACTAGCACTAAACGCTATGACAGTGTTTCCTTGGCATGAAAGGAGAGTTCTGGGGAAGTGTAAATAATGGAACCTGGCAGATGGGTTAGGGGGAAAGCATAGACCCTCCTGAGCACTTTCACAAACCAAAAAAATCTTTCGCTAATGTTTTCCACACCAACCAAGACCAGGCATGTGCTGTTAACAAGTATTGGCACTGGAAAGAAGTACAATACTGCCTGTATTGATTTGGGTTCCCCCCAAAACAGACCCTGATTGGGTTCCCCCAGGTTGTTTATTTGGGAGGTTTATCTGAGAAAACACTTGAAGGGAAGTGAGGCAGGGAAGGAAAGGAAGTAGGGAGAGGAGGTGTCACACTAGTTGCACTGTGAGCATTTGCTGCCCAATTGGGAAACTCTTGGAAACCGTGTATAAGATGCTTCCCCCAAATGGGGGGAGTGACAGCTGGGGTCTTTATTCACCAGCCCTCTGTCCTTCACTGATTGGAAGCTGCTCCTTCTCCAACACTTCTGATTTGGCACTTCCAATATGCTCTCCCTCTATGAACCAAAAAAGTCCTCAGGTTGAGTTTTTAAGCAAATAGTAGTGATTGAGGAGGGAATCTGATGGGACACAGAAAGTGCCTCCTGTGGTATCAGTGAGCAGAGCAGTCCCTCTGGCTTAGCTGGGCTCGACATGCTCTGAGGCCACAGGAGAGAGATGGCACGTCTCTCTGATTCCTGCAGTCTTTAGTCTAGCTGGAAGCTAAGACTAAGGCTCATGGTATAAATAATGGGAGGCTGCCTGTAAATGCAGAGTGGTATTATCCATTTTTATTAAACCTACTCCTCCCAACAACACCAGTCATTAGGGAAGTGCAAATCAAAACCACAATGAGACAATGACCTCACACTCATTAAATGGCTACTATTTTTTTTAAAAAAGAAGAAAACAGCACATGTTGGCAAGAATGTGGAGGAACTGGAATCCTTATGCACTATGGATGGGAATGTAAAATGGTGCAGCTGCTGTGGAAAACAGTTTGGCAGTTTCTCAAAAAACTAAAAATACAATTATCGTATTATCCTGCAATTCTATTTCTAGAAATATACCAAAAAGAACTGACAGCAGGGTCTCAAAGAGATATTTGTACACTAATGCTCACAGCAGCATTATTCACAACAGCCAAAAGGCTGAAAAAACTCAAGTGGCCATCAACGGATGACTGGATAAACACAATGAAGTCTATCCATACAATGGAATATGATTGAGCCTTAAAAAGGCAGCAAATTTGGACACATGCTACAACATGTATGAACCTTGAAGACAGTATGCTATGTAGGATAAGCTAGTCACAAAAAGACTAGTATTGCATAATTCCACCTGTATGGAGGCATCTAGGGTAGTCAAATTCATAGAGAGAAAAAGTAGAATCATGACTGTCTGGGGCTAAGGGAGAGGGGAAAGGGGAGAAAAAACATGACTGCTGCTACACACCTCGTTCCTTTACCTCTTTTTACTTTTAATTCTTAGATCCCTTCATTCTGGCTACAAATGCTACCTGTGTCATCCCCTGTCTCTGTTTCCCCAGACCTGCACAGTGGAATTTACTGACTGCCCATGTGTGCAACCTTATACCTGCACCAGGGTCCTGACCATCCTGAGAAGGAGGTGATGGGTTTCAGTATGTCTTCCTTCTAGTCCAGTGGGATTCAGGATCAAGACACACTTCTCGACCCTTGGATCTAGTAGCCAAGTTGCAATGTCTGAGCACCCACTTTGGACTTCTCTCCAAACACTGTCTCTGCTGCCAGGCCCATCACAATCCACCCACTAGCAACAGCAGCATCACCTAGGAGCTTGTTAGAAATGCAGAGTATTGGGTCTCACCTTGACTTACTGAATCAGAATCTGCATTTCAACGAGAACCCCTGGTGATTCCTGTGCACATTAAAATTTGAGAAGCAGTTGGGCAGATTGTAACACAGTTGTTGTCAACACTGGTTACACATTAGAATTATGGGAATGGAGGAAGCTTTTTAAAAATAACCAGTACTCTGAAATTCTAATTGTGCTGCCTCAGGGTAGAACATAATGGTTCAACCCTTTATTCTAAGAGGTCCATGTGTATCAACTATTTTAAGCCTCACAAAAGTCCAATAATGTAGGTCCTATTATTATCTCCATTATGCATTGGAAACACAGAGGAGTTCAGTAACTTGCTCAAGGTCACAGCACAGGTCCATGACAGAACTGGATTCTGGAGGCCAGCTCCAGAGCCCATGATCTTAATCATTATGCTATTTTTGAATAATGTTTCTTTAATATGAAATGAGCATGTCTTATGAATACATTATGATTCAACATTTAAACATCTCACGATGTGAACACCACGCTGTCTCGTAACATCTGTCACTATGTGAACTTGTACACTCTTATTGACTCTATTCCTCTCCACCTTTTTCGTCCATCCCCCCCACTCCCCTTCCCTCTGGCAACCACCAGTTGGCTCTTTGTTTCTATGAGTGTTTTTGTTTTGCTTTCTTTGTTCATTTGTTTTGAGGTGTTTTTTAAAATTCCACATATAAGTGAAAACCTGCAGTATTTATCTTTCTCTACTGACTAATTTCACTTAGCATAATGCCCTCAAGGTTTATTCAAGTTGTCACAAACAGCAGGATTTCCTTCTTTCTTGTGGCTGATAATAATATCCCATTGTTTGTATACACCACATTTTGTTTATCTAGTCATCCACTGACAGACATGTAGGTGGTTTCCATATCTTGACTCTCTTGAATAATGCCACAGTGAGATCTTGATTTCAGTTCCTTTGGACATATACCCAGAAGAGGAACTGCTGGGTCATATTCCATTGTCCTGTCCATGGAATCAGGACGGCGTTGCTTTCCTTGTACTGTTTGACAAGATGCACAGATTACTGTCAGCCAGTGAAGCTCACTGGAGCCTCTGGTGTCCAGAGTTTTTACTGGAGTTCGAACATATACTTCTCACATGGCTGACCTTTAGTCTCCAACCCTTCTGGAATCAGAGCTAATATAATATGGCCCAAAGCTCCCACCATAAATCATATTGCTAGACTGCCCAGTGACCAAAACCCCCAGACAGACAAAGACGCTCCTGTGAAGTATGACAGTCCAGGAGCCTAGCTAGAGATCACTTCCCAGTAGCTGAGGGCAAAGGTGAGACCTCTCCTTGGGTAAGGTTCATTCTTTACTGCATAGCACCTCACCTCCTACCTAACACTCAGGCCTCAGTTTCCCCATCCATTCCCCAGGGAAGCCTTTCTTTCTCCTCAGACCTAGCTGTCTACTTGTCTTACCATCTCATAAACGCCACATCTTTTTCCTTTGTAGTATTTCACTCCAGTTACATCAATGACTTGAGTAAGTATCACATTAATGTCTCTCTCCTTGAATTATACATCCCATGAGGGCAGGGACTGAGCCTGCCTTGGTCACCACTACAAGCCCAGCTTTTGTCGCAGTGCTGGGCTCACAAAATGACCTAGGAAACAAATAACTACAGATTGGTGCCTTTAAAAAACAACAACTTGCAGACTGACTATTTAACTTTGGATAAATGAATCAAGGACTGAATGTTTGTGAGTTACTCGGACAGGGCCTGGCAAAGTGGGCTTCTGTGTTAGCCCTCCACATCTCTAAGCCTGCTTTCTCTTGACTAATTGAGAATGACTCTGTATAGAATAAAGCAGTTCAGTTCCAGATGTGAGAGACCTGGGCAAGGCCTGTAGGCTGGAGAGACATGAGAAAGACCTTGAGTTTAATGCTTTGCTAAGGAAATGCATTCCACTTGGAAAGAGGGAGAACAAAGCTCCTGAGCTTTTACACATTCACTGACCCTTGTCTAGTAGATCTTTATGGATTACATCACATGGGTGGGTGTCTAGACTGGGTTTCTTTCTGAATTCTGGGACAAAATTTACTTCATGGGAGATCATCCTAGAACCTCCTGCTTGTGCTTCCCCTCTCTCAGGTCTTCCTCTCAGCGATAATTCCCTGAACCTGAGCTGTGATGCGCAGAAAGCCCACCCATTCTGTGATGACTTTGCTCTCCTGCTTTTCCCCGCCTCCGGTCTCCTCCTTCCTCCTTCTCAGCTTAGCCAAACTACACATATTAAATTCTTCTAATCTTTCCTGACAGAGAAATCCTTCTCAGTCCTTAATTATCCAGGTTGCTCTCCTCTGAATTCCCTTCGAGCTGCAGGCTCTTTCTGGCAGCTGACGTGGCTTGTCTAAAGCAGCTCGTTTAGTTCAGGGGAGGTGGATATCAGCACTTATGGCCAGGACCCACAAAAGGACAGCTGAGGTGATGACTAGAGTGAGGGAGGAAAGGTGCGCTGCAGGAGTAGAGATTAGGATGACTCAACCTACATTCTGGCTCTCACACTTAATAGCTATTTAATTCCAGGCAGCTTACTTCTTCAGCTACCTCACTTGCAAAATGAGGTAAAACTCATACTTGCATTGCATGGGTTGTTAAAAATATTAAGTGAAGTGCTGGGCCATAGCAAGTACTCCCTCCATGGGAGTTTTATTATTATTATTATTATTATTGTGATAGCAGCAGTAAGCTTACCATCCTCCCCCCACTAGCTCTCCCAATGACCAGCCATATGCCCAAGTTCCTGACACTAAATCAGTGTAGTCTTCAGGGTAAGGTTTGCTGCTAGAAGGTCACGGTTAGAATGCACCTAGAGCAGTGCACAGGGAGAGAAGGGGAGGCCATTCCCTTCCATGGAAACTTTGGCAAGAAGTTGAATATCAGAGAGGAATGGGTTAAAGACTTCTGAACTTAGCAATCTTGTCACCTTGTATCTGGACTACAGAATAGCCTCTGGACAGGTCTCTTTGTCTCTTTGACAAATGTTCACTTCCCCAGAACTGTCACAGTTTATGCACTGAAAGTCCTGCAGCCCAGAAAATTCCTCTCAGTCCTAGGAAAATGGGAACAGTAGGTCATCTTACATATCTTGGATTTTTAACTCTCAAGAGTCTGGCACAAATACCTCCACTTTATGCCACCATTCATTCATCCACTGCTGGGTCAGCCTCCCCCTGGGCTTTAATCCTGACCTTCTGGACATAATAAAATGATGGCAGCTAAAGGCATAAGGATAGAAAGTAGAGGTGATGGGGCTTAGCTGACCACAGGATAAAGTGATCTCTCTCCTCTTGGCAGTCTATGATTCCTTGACACTCCTGTGCCTTAGAAGTGCTATGTCCTTCACTTTTGCTCCAAGTATGATTTCTTAAAATGGAAGTTTGAGTGATATGCATATTCTTCTTTATGTCTTATTTATCTTTCTAAAAATTTAGAAAAATAACATCAGAAAAGAGCCCATTGAGAGCTGGGGTTCTCTGTAGTCAGCAGAGTGAAAGGGGGAGATGACAAGTAGGTTT
Organism: Miniopterus schreibersii; assembly: GCF_964146895.1. Classification (NCBI taxonomy): domain Eukaryota; kingdom Metazoa; phylum Chordata; class Mammalia; order Chiroptera; family Miniopteridae; genus Miniopterus; species Miniopterus schreibersii. The sequence continues at coordinate 89,280,925 of NC_138101.1, read as the reverse complement.
TAACTTATGGACTGTTTCTGGTCAGTTGTTAACAGGCATCCAGGATGCCTGCAGCGCTGTGATGAGAAGCGCTGTGAGGCTGTATCCAGGCATGGGGGGGGGGGGGGGGGGAGAGCTCTGTGATAAACCAACCATGTCTTCTGTGGCACAGAGGGAAGAAAGGGGCACACAGGCCACATAGTCTCATCACTAATTTAGGACAGGAAGATAATCTGGGAATGAGAAGCTGCATCAGCTTTCTTCCCCCTTGCTGTTTCTGTCTGGGACAGTAATGAAGACAAAGCTGTAGCGAAGGAGGATGTTATGATGGAGAGATGCCCAACAGGGGGCTGAGGCAGGAACAAATGTGTTGTGATTCACAGTAATGACTCTAAGAAAGTAAATGAGAAGGTAGACTGGAATCCATTGTTAATCCCCTTTGGCATTCAGCACTTGGTCTCTCTTCTCATTTGGTTTTCATATTAGCATTTAATATTAATAAGCAGCCAGAGGTACTAACCTATTTTGCTGGTATGTCTGAGATCATTTCAGTATTCCAGATATTGGAGGGAGATGAGTCCCACTGATACCCAGGGGCAGATGGAGGCTGATAACAAAGGCTTGGGGATCAAAAACATCACCTTTGGATGGAGAAAGCTATAGATCCGACCAGGCAAAGAGAGGAAGGCCTTTCTGGGAAGACGGCAAAAGGCATATGAGGAGGCAGAGAGTTCCTACTGCAGGTCAAAGGGCACTCTGTACCCACGTCTCAGAGCAGAAGACCAAACGTTAGCTCTTTCCATTGCGCACAGGCCCCTGATTCCAAGTGCATGTGCCTGCCTGTGAGTGGCCTTGTTGGGTCAGGCCAGGATTTTATTGCTTTGGCCAAAGGCCTTTACAGGAAACCTCCTCCTCTGACAAATGTTTATGAGTTTGTGTACATTACCCAGTTCCTCTTGGCTTTTTTTCTTCTTGTGATTGGATTGGGAGGTGAGCTATGACTACAGTAGTTCCCTGTTATGCCAGATGATTCTGTTTTTCATTTTCTCTCATAAACATAAAGACACTTCTTGTTAAGTAATTTAAAAGGCAGAAACAATAATAAGAAAATAATTTCTTAATAAAGTGCTTAGGCAAAGAGAACTGTAATATGCTCCTATACTTCCAAAAGGATTATTTCTTTTTGTTTATTTTAACCCAGTTTAAATTGCTGCATCCCATCTTCTGCAATTATTTTTGAGATAATATAGCTTTTCGAAAGGTTACAATATTGAATTTATGTGTGTTTTTGTATATGCAGAGGCTTTTCACATTAAGCAGTAAATATTACTCTTTAAAACATGAATTAAACTACAATTTCCATATTCTTCCCCACCTCCTCTCCCAAATTCCTCCTTAAGGAGAACTGTCCATTCACAAACTGCTGGAACCATATTTTATGTGCTGTGCCCCTTCCCTGTCTCCTCACACTCCAACCCCACTGGACAAGGGGTGGCCCAGAGTTTATACAGTACCTTTGACACATGACTGTAATGGGGCTGTCACAGAATGTGAACTCGGTATAGTTTCTTGGCTGCAACTGGGAAGCTTGGAGAGACACAGGCAGCAAAAAGTGACATGGAAAATACACGGAATATATGGGGTCAGAGAGACTGCAATGGGCCTGTCCTTTGTACCCAAAAGCAAACAAACAAAATCAGCCTGGCCCGGCTGGGCGTGGCTCAGGGGTTGAGCATCAATCTAGGATCCAGGAGATCATGGTTTGATGCCCTGTCAGGGCACATGCCTGGGTTGCGGGCTCCATCCCCCTTCGGGAGGGTGCAGGAGGCAGTCGATCAGTGACTCATCATTGATGTTTCCATCTCTCTCTCTTCTTCTCCCTTCCTCTCTCCGAAATCAATAAGGATATATTTATATTTTTAAAAATCAGCCTATATTTATGTTTTTGTATTCACTTGACTTTCCAGCAAATCAGAGCTTCCTGGTGAATTAGGTGTTTAGTGGAAGTTAGGTGTTTTGGCAGCTGCAGTAAATCCCCCAAGTAAACCAGGGCGTCCCACCAGGGCAGAGGTGAAGTCCCGGGTGGCTTTCCTGCCTGCCTAATGTCGCAGCATCTCAAGGGGCTGAGCCACTGGGATAAGCTGGAACAGTCACATTATGTTGTCCAGAGTACAGAGGCTGGCCCTCCTGGGAATCACTACTTTAAGGAGGGAGAGAATAAATCTCATTACTAAAAACATTCTGTCTTGAACTCTAGTTTCCCCATTTACAAAAAGCAGGGAGCCCGCCCTGCTAGGGTGACTCGGTTGAGCGTTGTCCTGTGCACTGAAGGGTTTCCGGTTCCATTCCCTGTCAGGGCATCTACCTGGGTTTCAGATTTGATCCCCAGTCAGGGCACTTACTGAAGGCAACTGGTCCATGTTTCTCTCTCACAATGATGTCTCCCTCTCCCTCTCCCCCCCCCTCTCTCTCTCCCTGCCTCTCCCTCTCTCAAAGCATGTCCTCTGGTGAGAATTTTTTAAAAAGTGGGGAATCTCAGCTTATCATATCCCCATGTAGCCAGGGTAGACAGGAGATTAATGCGAGACCCTGAGAGAGACATGCTGAGTGACTCAGAGGGCAGATGCTATGCAAACGAAGGACGCAATAACAGCCTCGTTCTGCACACCTGCGCCCACCCTAACCTTTGGGTGGCCTTCTTGGAAATAAATGAGAGCTGATATTTAATAAAGCTTGTATTTTTGAGAAGATTGTGGCGGGGAATCTTGCCAAGCAGATTTAGGCTTCAGTGACCTTTTTATGCCATTACAAATAGTGTCAGCAGGGTAACGCAATGCGGAATGTGCTCACTGTTGTAGAAGAAAACACTTTATGTCTTTATTAGACTTTCTTTTTTCAAAAAAAAAAAAAAAAGATACTAAAGGCCTCAATTTCACTGGTTTGTCCATTTGAATCTGCCTGAGTTTGGGGCCAGTATAGGCTGCCCATGAAGGAAGCATTATAATCATCCCTATATCCAGGGTCAGTGAACTATGGATTGCAATACTTTGCAGACATATTGCATTTACTGCAAAGCCACAGGCATCGCCTTATTATTTTATCTGGGGGATGTGGAGGACACCTAATGTGTTCGTTTACTTGTCCTTTTTCATTAGTCCATGTGAGGCCATTTGGAACTCCAGTCTTCAAGGCCCTGACATTTAGCATCGCGGATGGCTTAATGCAAAGCATACTTATTTCTCCTATTAAAAAGTACAAAATAGATCATACATACAAAAGAATACATAAAAAGTGTGTCCAGTTTAAAGAGGAAGAATAAAATAAACATCAATGGGCCTACCATTCTGAGTAGGAAGCAGAATATCCCTTGCTCTTAGGGGTCCTGAGTGCCCCACCCCACCTGGAGGATCATCGTCATTTTCAGTGGATCATCCATTAATTTTCTTGGTAGTTGCACTGTATAGATATCCCCAAATAATACATTCATTTTTGCCTAGTTTTGAATTTTATATAGATGGAATCATCCTGTATGTACTCCTCCCTGAATTTCTTCTTTAACAATTTCTTTGAGGTTCCTTCATAATCATATAAAAAGTTCAGTTGTGAATATGCCACAACTTATTTATTCATTGACTATTGATTGACTATCTGGGTTGTTTCTGGATTTTTGCTAGTATGACAATGCTGTATGAATATGTTTCAATATGTTTCCCGGTGCATATATGAAAGAATTTCTCAAAGGTTTACACCGAGAATGGATTGCTAGGGCTTGGGATAAACACGTGTGTGATGCAGAATGTTTCCAACAAGGTAGCACTAATTTAACCTCTAATTAGCAGTAAACAAGCTTTACTTGTTTTAGCTATATATTCATCAAAACTTAGAATTGCCAATCTGATATGGTGAAATAATAATTGAACTCTAAGTGTTAAATAATTTTTGTTATTTTCCTAATTGTCAGTGAAATAAAGCATTTCTGTTCAGGGAACATGCACATTTCCTAGTCTGGAAAATTCTTGTGCTCGAACATCTTTCTATCAATTATCATTTTCTTATTAATTTTTATCAATCTTTTACATGCTCATAATGCTCATCCTGTGTTGGTTATAAGTATTGTAGTATCTCCATTTGATGGCTTGTATTTTCACTCTTTTTAACACAATAGCTTTTAGAGAACATAAATTCCTGTGTAATTACGAACTACACATTTGTGTGTTGTTTAAGAAACTCTACCTGGAAGATATAAAGATGACTCTTATTTATTCTTAAAGTTTTATCATTTTCCCTATGGAATTTAATAAAATCTACCAGGGATTTATTTTTGTGTAGCCTGTGAGGAAGACATGCAATTTAATTTTTTCATCATGTGGAATGATATCCCTGCAGCAGTTACTGAATTGTCTATCCTCTCTCCATCCATTCAATGTCCTTCTGTGACAAATCAAATCTCCATGTACGCCCGACATTTTCTGAGCATTCTATTCTGCTCACTTGGCCTGTTTCTCACACCCAGTGCCAATATCTCACTGTCTTAGTTACTATAGCTTCATAAAAAAGTGTGATATTTGTACGACAAGTCCTTCCAAGTTGTTCTTTGGGAGCATCTTGGTTATTCTTGGTCCTTTACATTTCCATATAAACTGTAGAATCCAGCTCATCCAGTTCCATAAAATATCCCTTTTGGTATTTTCAACAGTATTGCACTAAATACATGGGTCAAGTGGGGGAAATTAACATTTTTACTACTTGGGTCTTCCTATTCATGAGTCATTTAGGCCTCCACTTATTTAACTCTCTGAAGTCTTTCATTAAGAATTTCTCGTTTTCCTTAAAAGGAGAAATACTACTGTGATGGTAGCTTTAACACATAACATTTAAAAATTGTTAGGTTTAATATGTTATTTAAATTAATCTTTGTAAACTCCCTTAGTAATCATTCATCTATAGATTTTTTTTGAGTTTTATAGAAAAAAATTGTAACTGATGGCAGTGTTTTTTCATTTCAGTTCTTATAAATGTACATATATTTTAATTTTACTCTGCTAACTAGGACTTCTAATAGGAATAGTCACAATGGGGATTCTTAGCTTATCCCTGCTCTTACAATGTAACAGATGTTTTTAACATTCCACCATAAAATGTATTATTTTTATAAAGATTTAAAAAAATATATCTTTATTGATTTCAGAGAGAGGAAGGGAGAGGGAGAGAGAGAGATAGATGAAAGAGTCACTGATGGGCTGCCTCCTGCACGCCCCCAACTGGGGACCGAGCCTGCAATCTGGGAATGTGCCCTAACTGGGAATCAAACAGCAATCCCCTGGATCCTAGGTTGATGCTCAACCACTGAGCCACGCCTGCCTGGGCTATAAAGATTTTTAATATAAGTATACTTCATTAGGATATTAGGAAAGTAAATTTTCCTTCTATTTCAAATTTGCTAGTATTATTTTTAACATGAATAGATGTTAAATTTTGTTGAATTATTATTATTATTACTATTTCGCATCTACAGAGATGATCAGGTATGATTTATCCTTTAAGTTGTTAATGGGATGAATCGCATTAATCTATTAAGCCAACCTTGCATCGTTGGCATAAAAGCAAGAAAATATGATGAATAGCCTTTTTTAATACATTGCAGTGTAGTAGAAAGATCCAAACTCTGAGTCAGAATATCTATGTTTAAATCTCCCTCTTGCTTACTTTTTTTTTAGTAATAAAATCCATGTCTCAATGTTATTGTTTATCACCAGGTTTTAATTGAATAAATGCTACTTTCCCTCTGATTTTCAATTTCCTCATTTGTAAAAAGTTAGACAATTCATTAGAAATTTTAGATGCTATAATGAATACATGTAATTTGTATATTTTAAGATTTGTTATTTGTTTTATTAGTACCATAATTCTTGATCTATGCCCTAGAAAAAAAGAATCCGTGTTCTTCATTCTCACTATCTTGATACAACTTGAAAATGGCAAGAAAATCACGAATTAAACTGCACCTTCTCTTTCTCCAGGACTCACTGGGAGGAGGTAATGGTTGAGTGTAAAAGATCACAATCCAGGTTTCCTCAATCTGTTTCTCTTCGCAACTTGCTGTGGATAAATTGCACATTCCCAAGGTGTCAAATATTTATAATGGAGTTAAATTTCACTAGTAGTAATAGATACCTTTTATTGAATTCCCATGTACCGGGCATTGTGCTAGGCATTTTTCATATATTTGACATATTTTGGAACCCAAGACCCTGTGAGATAGCTACCATTATTCCCGTTGTACAGATGAAAAAAATCTAAGTTTAAAAGAAGTTGAGTAACTTGCCCAAGATCCCACAAGATGGAGCCACACAGGACCATTCTCCTACATCACAATGTGTCTTCCCTCAGTTTACCGGCATATTTTTAATACATGGTGATGGCTTGCTTAGGCTGTGAAAAGTCTAAATTCCCAATATAAAATTGTATGTAGTCTCCCTTGTATGAAAGTGTGCTTTCCTCCAACTTTAGGCAAACCATATCAGTGCATTTCAAGGGGGCTGAAGACTTTACGTTAAGATTTTGCAATTTCTTTTTTTAGTAATGGAATAGCCAGCTTTACTTTCAGGAAGCTGGACTGTGAGCTTTATTATGTGGATTCCCCCACTCTTAACTACCTGTTTAAATACTCTAGGTCATACTCACATTTTTTGAAAAAAGTAATGGTGAGGATGAAAAGGTTGATGAGCAAAGGTGGGCTGGCATAAGTCTTTCTTCTCGGGGTCTGTTATTCCCATTTTTTCACTGGAGAATGTCATTTCATCTAGAGAATCAATTTTCTCTGAAAATGGAAGATAAATGCAGGGAATCTCCATGGGGTCTAGGGAGGATTCCTATCGTTAGCCTTGAAGGCTCTTTGAGTTTCTTGGATAAGAATTGTTTTGTCATTTCTGATATAAAAGAATTATTGTCTTAACAGCCTATTTCTCTCAAACCTGACATTTACCATTCTTTCCATTTGCCAAGTTTAGCAAAAAAGGCCTCAGAAACTGGCAGAGAGAAAAGCCTGAAACTCAAAAACTGGCATAGAGAAAAGCCTGAGACTCAGAAACTGGCCGAGAGAAAAGCCTTAAGAAGATTGAGGATGCTGTTTCAACAGAGTGGGTGGTGTATAACAAGAAAGGGGTGTGGGCAGGGTGAAGAGGGACTTGTTTCTTCATTAGTGAAAGGACAAATATTTTTATAATAGGGACTGTCTTATTTAAAAGAGTTGCTGGGAGCTACCAATATGATTGGTCTGAGAAGATGTTGGATGGGCTATCCTGTCTCCCTCCGCCCTGACTGGCATCTCACTCCATGGATCTAAAACGTCTGTGATCCTTTGTAGGCAACCATTTCTGCTTATCTAGTCTGAGAGAAAATATACTTAAAGTGTAATCAACTAACATCTTAATTTATTTAATTGTTTTTAAAAATGTATTTAGTAACTATTCAGTGCCAAAATCATCATTAAGATCAGGAAGGAATCAGCTATCTTCCAGGCTGATCCAATACATATCAGAAAGCTGTAATTACAGCAATGGGATCAGTGTTTACACACACACACACACACACACACACACACACACACACACACACACACTTTCCATAGAAACACAGAAGAGGAACATCATAATGACCAGTACACCACTCGGTAAGGGTGGCCTGATGGCCATCTGAGAGAATGATTGGGTCACAGAGGAGGCATGCCAAAGAGTAAGGTGGGAGCAAGAAGAAAGATTGGGACACTACTAGGTGCAACTAGAAGATAAACTTCACCTGCTTTGCAGTTTTATTAAAGATTAACCCTCACAGAACACAACCCCAAAGACAACCTGAAATACACTCTGTGAGAATGAAAAGATGCTCCTATTGCTTAACAAGAGGCCATGTGACCTCCATCATTTCAAGTCTTTCACTGGCCTCACTGACGAGGGCAACCAGATTCCTGTCCCTCCCTAGTCCTTGGCAAACTTCTCAATGTCGACTTGGTTTCCTCACACCACCTTTTTTGGCCTCTTCCCTGCTTCCAAACCAATCTGATTTTTTTTAGTTTTAATTTTTTAGGCTTACTTTATACAGAGCTGGAGGAGGGCTTTCCAACTCCCCCTGCTGGAGAAAGATTGTGGTCTCAAAAAGACCCATTTGCAACAATAAAGGTGACTTCTGGCATCAAGGCAGGTGTGCTCTAGGTCTCCAACTGGAAACCACAGCTGCTTGATTTCTGGGGTGTTCTTAGATACATAGTCTCACCAGAGAGAGGGGAATTGTTGTTTCTCCTCATGTAACTCTTTCCCCATTGTAAAATTTTTGTTTTTTCTGGCACATTTTCTTAAGCCATCATTTAAGAGAGAGCAGCATGAATATGAATGATGCATTTTCAGCAGAAAACTTGTAATGGCAGGAGGCTCACTTAGGCTGGAGAGATGACAGTATTGCTGAGGAACCCAAAAGGGTCTTGTCTTGTCCATGCTTTCATTTAAGAGACAGTTAAGAGATAGTTGAGCAAGAATAGAATCCAAAACTATAATACCCCTTTTCTTATTTTTTCAACTGTGTTTTTCAATGTTGAGAGGATGAGAGTAGAAATATCTACTGAGCATTCCTTTTCTCAGCCTGTCAAATACAAATACGTTTACTGAGTCCAAGAAAAAGGGCTTAGATGAGAATGCCAAAGCTTTGAAAGGCAAAATATTAAAGGGCAATTTCTGATCTTAAGTTAGCACTATCATGCATGAGGAGAATTCTAATGGTCCACATGGTGTGTTGCACGGCTATGACATTTCAGGAAGTGAAGTTCTTTCACAGATCTGCCATTTTGTGGTTTTGATTAGATCTGTAGGAAACTAGTATTCCCACCCTAAACTGTTCAGACCAAAACATCATCACCATCATTTGATGGATTAGTTTACTGGCCTTTGAGGCAAGTGGACACTCTGATCTATTGATTGCTAATTGGCTGACACTGATCCCTGATTTTAAACCATGAGCTGAGAGAGTAAGATAATTTTAGAGGAAAAGCTGGTGTAGGGAGAAGGGTAAATTAACTAATATTTACTGAGTCTAGTTGGTGCTACGTCCAACAGTAAGTGCTTAACATATAGTACTTTCTCTAATCCTCACAACAGATTTGAGATATATTATTATCCCATTTCACAATGGTCAGATAAGTTGAGTAACTTGCTTATGGTCTTGCAGACAGCATTTGATAGAACCAGGGGCAGACCAGTGTCACTCTGCAGTTGCCCTCTTTCCACCACAGCAAGGCTGAGATAGGAGCAGCAGTGTCAGCTAGGTTTCTGCTTCCTGTGTGCCACCATGGGTGGGCACTGTTTCACTAGTGAAATCTTGGAAAACTTCATTCAGATTAAAGGGAGAGCTTACCTCGAAGCGTCTGGTGCTCCCCTCAGGTACCCCAATTGAACCTCACTGTTCAGACCAGTATTTTCTAGCCATATCCTTTCTCATGTCTAGAAAACTGGCAGTTGCTGGAGCATAACTTATAGCCCCAATGTGACTCTCAATCCTAAAGAGAGTTTTGTGAAGACAAGAATTGGGTTCAGATCCAAGAGTGTGAATATAAGAACAAGGCAGGGGAGCTGGGAGAGCCCTGAGGGTTTGCTGTGGGAGTCTGTAGTACACTTTGCTCATAGCTCCAAGTCTGACCCTTTAGTATAGCCATATTGAGAAGTGGCATTGCTTATTCTAATGCAGTAAGTCTAATGAATGTTAGACTGCATGAGATATATTAAACCCTGCTTTACATGACCTCAGGTATTCAGGTTATTAGGAATTTGAAATCAACTCAAAATGTTCCTTCATTAAATAAACAATTATTGTGCACCTTTTATGTATCCAGGCCCTGTGTTGGACCTGGGTATCAAAGTTTCCTGAAACCTAGTCACTGCTCTAGAGTACCTAGTGGAGTTCTGTAGCAGTACAGAGGAGAGGGCAGTGCCCTTTTATGGGTGTAGAAGGCCTCACCGGGGAAGAAGCATTGAAGGTGGGACATGAAGGATGAATAGAAGTTTTCTAGGACAAGAAGGCAGGAATGAAGAATCAAGGCATATTATCATCACACAAGCATATAGAATAAGTAGTACACAAGTGCATATAGCACCACACAAATTTTACAGTCATTATACATATTTACATATTTTATTGCTGAGAGATCAATGTGTTTCGCTCTGCGACAATATTTTATAATTGTTTTTTCTTTTGTTTCTGTATATTCCAGTTGTCATCATCACTATCTAAAAGTGTTATTTGGCATGCCTACATGAAGTCTGAGTAAGTAGAGTTATCTGATGGTGTATTCATTGTGACAACTTTGGCCACCTTATGAAGGTGTACAGTATTTGCAACCAATATTTACTGAGTACTTACTTTGTGTCAGCCTCTGTAGTATTGGTTATGTCTGTAATCTTATTTAAATTTTACAACAGTCCTATTAGTTAAGTATTTTTGCTCATACTTTATAGTTGAGATAACTAAACTCCCAGGTAAGACAGTATAGTTGAATTGTTTGTGTTTAGTTAACTTCTTGCTCACTAGCTATTTGTTTGACCATAAGCAAGTTATTAACCTCTCCAAATATCACTTTCCTCACCAGAGAACTGGTAGTAATAATAACATACTCATCAACGGGTTGATGAAAGATTAATTGAGACGATCTACATCCAGCCCTTGGCCCCGTGCATATGTGTTTAATGAAGTATAGTTATTTTTAGTTATTGCTACAGAAGTTAAGAAGCTCATTCCAAATTGAACACTATTATATCTGATTCCAAAGCAAGTACTTGCATATTTCTAAATTAGAGTTCAGATCCAATGACCTACAAGACAGATTTGCAAAATAAACAAAGTTATTGAAACAACACTATTATAAGTAAATAAGTGAAGGTCAACATTACACACAATCAAAGGAATTCTTCTAATTATAAGGTGGTGAGTAAATGGAAGTGAACATAAGAGAAAATAAATACTCAAGAGTTTTGAAAACCAACACTTGGGGCCAATCCAAAAAAGTCTTCCCTTCTTGATTTTTCCCCTAGTTTTTCTGTGTTTTTTTAATTAATTTCCCCAGTCTTTTTTTACCTTTACCATGATATGAGAATATATAGATTAAAGAAATGATATGAGTCTGTAATTAAGTGTGCTATGTAATTTCCTTTATATTTAGCCTTATTTCTTTTCAGTGATCAACTTTTCAGCCATTTCCAATTTGAACTCTGCCACCTTAATAATTGCAAAATTTGGCAGTGGTCATTCCAATGTGAATCCATTTGAACACTGAAACCTTGTTAAGTTAAAGTCAGCTCTTACTAGGAGCCCAGATCTGAAGTTGGGAGATTTAGCTGAGAAATACGGTTGGAGAAGTAGCTTGTGAATGATATGTATGGAGTACTGCTTTCCACTGACACTGCTGGTGGATAATCCCTTCAAATTTGTGACTTTGAGCTTCAGGCTCATGCCTGGAACCCACAAGTATCCTTTGAAGATACAGCTCTAAGTGTCCAGTGGCAATGTTATTTGGACTTTAGCTTTCACAATCCTTTCTGGAGGGATGCATTTTGATGGTAAGTCAAACTCTAAGAAACCACTTTTTCTGGTTGTACTTAAGGCTTAAATTAAGCAGTGTCTCCAGGCTCAACAATCTAAGGATAGGAAAGGAGGGGGGACCTGAGAGCAGTAGGCAGAAGGGAGGATGTTGTGAATATATGTTTTTAGTTGGAGGACTGTTTTCAAATTCTCACCACTGCTGAATGATTGATCAAAAGGCAAACAATCATGTACATTTCCCTTCTTAGATGTGTTCTCATCCAACCAGTCTCTTTCCAGTTTCAAAGTTCACATATGACCTGGAGTCTGAGTGTTGCTGATTCTCAGTTTCTTTATATATATGTAGTTTATTTCTGTATTTTGTTCTGAAAGTTGCCACACATTCTTAGGTTGTGCTTAGCTCTGTGTAACATTGGCGGTAACTCGAGAAAATCTCCTTGGAAGCCTGTGACAAGGCTGTATTAGAATGTATTAGTTTCCCCATCTCTCCTACCTTTACTTAATCTGCTGAGCTGTTGCTGCTTCCTCATGGCTAAAGTAAAAGCGATTACTCGTTTTATTAGAGGACTTGCCTGGAGACTGCCGAGCCTTCTGGAAGGATGGATGGACCACAGTTGCTAGTTTTTCTTGTCTGCAAGCAGGAGAGTTGGCTTTGCAGGCCATGAGCTTCTTTGCGTCAGGTTTGGATCAAGCCCCAAAACCTTTATAAAGGGCACTTGCCAGCCCCTGATAAATATCCTTATATGCATTTCCTATAATTTATCGACTCTCTTGTTCCTACACATCTCTGTATGAATTTACCACATCTGGATTGGAATCAAGTAAGAAGGGATTTTGCTGACTCTGAAAATATTAGGATGGGGAGTTAATGCTTTTATGGGTGCAGAGTTTCAGTTTGTGGAGTTGAAACAGTTCTGGAGATGGATGGTGGTGATGGTTGTACAACAATGTGAATATACCTAATGCCGCTGAACTGCACACTTGGAGATGATTAAAATGGTAAATTTTATGTTATGTATATTTAACCACAGTTGTAATAGAACTGCTATAACAAAGTACCAAAGACTGGGTGGTACTTAGAACAGAAACTCATTTTCTCACAGTCCTGGAGGCTAGAGGTCTGAGGTCAAAGTGTTGGCCGAGTTGTTTCTCCTGAGGCCTCTCTTCTTGGCTTGTAGATGGTTGCCTTCACAGGTTTTCCCTCTGCGTCTACCTGTGTCCCAATAGTCTCTTCTTAAAAGGACAGTCATATTGGATTAGGGCCTACCCTAATGACCTCATTTTAACATAATTACCTCTTTAAAGACCCTTTCTCCATATACAGTCACATTCTGACGTATCAGGGGTTAAGACATCAACACATGAATTTGAGGGGGACACAATTCATCCTGTAGAAACAATTTTTAAAAATGGTTAAGTTGTACTTGGTTAGTAGAAGGAGCCAAAAAATTCCAATTTCTAGCTCAGTGGTTCTCAAACAAGACATGAGAATTTCCCATAAGCTTTTTAAAAATCCACACACTAAAGGACTTTCAGAATCGTGATACATGGGCATTTTAAACTACCTCTCTGGTAGCAAAGTTTGGCAGTACAGAAGGAGATAATGGATCCAATCACTTACTTTCACATCCAGAACTAGAACTATTAGTCAATGGAATCTCTTTGGAAATGACTATTGTATATTAATTTTTAAAATTGATTTGTGTAAATTTAGGCTATTTATGCATACAAATCACTTACGTGGTTGGCTTGACCTTGGTAGGTCCAAGAGATAAGGAATTTAATAATGTTTATTGCTAAGGTCGAGATGGAATAAAGCTGTCCCAGCAAGAGAAGAGGGGTCTCGCCATGATGCTTTTCCTCCAAGTTGAGGTTACAGGAGAAGTGGGCAGCGCCCTCCCTGCCACATGTGTTTTGCTCCATGGCCACACTGCACCTCCTAGCCCCAGGCATTACTGTCCTTAAAAACAAATGACCAATATGTCCTGGGTGGGTCAAAGTCTACTCAAAGTAGTATAGAGTTGTCAGGAGCCCTGGCAGGCCCACTCATTCTACCATAATTAATATGGTGACATTGAACAATGGCATCTCTCTGGGCCTCAGTTTCCTTATTTGTAAAGCGTGGGATTTGCACTAGATGGCAAGAATGTGCAGTGGTCACGAATGTGGCTTTGAGACAGACAGACTTGTGTTGGAAGACTGTCGTGTTAAGCAGGTTACTTGTTTTTGACCCTCCGATTCTATGAAATGGGGAAAATAATAGACTCTTTCATAGTATAGCATGAGTATTAAATGAGGTAATGCATGTGAACATCTAGCATGTGGTAAGCATTCACTATTACCATCAACATCATCATCACCATCTGAGCTTCCATCCAAATCTGGAACATCCTGGCTCTGTGATTTTCATAATGCCATCTGATAGGATGAGTAACTGTTTCTCTTGGAAGAAGTATGAAGGAAGAACATTATGAGTAGTAAATTCAGACTCTCTGCCTGAGTTTTATAAAAGTTGAAAAAACCCACTTCCTCTGGGAAATAGTTCACTTTGATAGTGAGTTGGGGTTGAATGGACTTCATGCTTTCTAAATACAAATCAAGGCCAACAGTTATCCTGTGATGGAGCCAGGTGCTCAGAATAGCCTGAAATGGCTGGCACCCTGGTAGGTGCCAATGCCTTCCCCAACTTATGCATCAAGGAAACTAAAGTACTAAACAGGAAGGGGAGAGGTACAACAGTACAGCTGTGATTAACTGAGAAAAAGAAATCCATACATTTCATTCTGGGAACACAAAACTAAATGCAAAAACGCAGAAAATAAAGATTGCCCTCCCACTCTCCTAGCTGCCTGTCTCCTTGTAACATTTGTCAGACAGAATGGAATCAACCTCTTCATTTGGCCAGGCACAAAGCTCTGGGAGCTATAAAAACTCACAGCCTATTTCACATGCTCAGCTGGAAAATGCATGGCCCCATTCAAACCCCAGGGAGGGAGCAAGCCAGATTCTTTCCTCATCTTCTCCATAGAACCTCTCCATGTGTGCTCCTTTGGTGTTGAATTTAAATTGCCATGTTTACAACCAAACTGTAGTGTTTTAGTGCAGAGCTGGAGCCATTGGGAGGAAATGACCTTGAGAAGTCAGAAAGTCTGAGCTTCCCTGTCCCTGGGCCCTGCTGGGCTGGGACCCCCTTTCCTGACAGGCAAAGAACTTGTGACTCAACACAGAGTGTCCTCAGTAGGCAACTTGGCATGAGGTGAAGAGAGACCGAAAAGGGAGACTGAACAGAGAGTACAGTATAATAATTGTGTGTGGGAACGACTTGCTTCTCTGTTTGTTGAGCAGATTCTCTGTCTCAGATCTGATTTGTCCATCCTTCCTGAGGCTCAGATTCAGATTCCATCTTTTCTCCCTAACAACTGAGAGGGCTTCTCCTGAGCATCTCCTCTGGTTGGGACAGGTGGGCACTGTGCCTGTAACACTGTAACACTCTCTCCCCCAAATGTGGGACCTGTGGGATGTGAAGAATAGAGGGGCATACACACTGCTGATCACCTTGCCAAGGAAGATCAAGGCTTAAAGCCAAAGAGAAGTCAACAGATAAGCAGATAGAAAATACAGCCCTCTCTGACTCTGGGCATGTGAGGATTCGTACCTCTTCTTCCTGCCTGTGGGGCCCATGACTCAGGGGCCAGCTTTCCTCACATGATTTTAAACAGCTTCAAACTTCTCAGAGCAAGAATGGAAATCAGAGGCAGAATGCCAAGGTGACAAATTGGACCTTGAAAAGCAGGACACAGAGTTCCTGAGCTCTAAGGCCAAAAGCCTGGGCCTTCTCATTAAGGGATTCTGAAGGGAGCTCTCCCCCTGAATAAATTTCCCAAGAGGTGGGGAGGAAAGCAAAAGAGGGTGGTGAGGTTTGTGCCAAGCAGCTTTTGTAGGGGGTCTTGGGAAGGATCCTTAGAGGAAGTGTCCAACTTGAGTCAAACTCAGATTGTGAACCTGGTCACATTTAACTTCCACTAAACTGTTTTCCTTCAGCTCTCAGAAATACACAATGTCCCCAGGTGGCCGGTGTCTCAGGCAGTGTCTCATTGTCATGACATCGAGGCATGACTTTTAGAGCTAAGAGGGTCCTCTCAGGTTAACTGATATAAAATACTGTTTTCTGGTAGGAAAAAAAATATCCCCCGGAGGTCTTGTGACTTGGCCAACATCAAACATCGTCAGGGCCAAAGCCAGAGCCTTGGAGTCTTGTTGCACTCTATCATGTTGTGTTTTTTAAGATCTGGGATGAACTCCAGATAGAAAAAAGTCTCTAATTTTCACCTAAATACAGAGATGTTTGCATTCAACCACCTTTATTGTCTAACATAAGTCTCGTTACACATAAGAAAAGGCGAAAACTTCAGGACACATGGAAACAACTTAAATATCATTGGACAGTGTAACTTGGCCTGATTCTCTGCTCTTAGACATTTTCTTTTCTTTGTCCTTTCTATATTCCCCTTCTTTGCATTGCCCAATATATTTGACACAGGCTCAACATATTCAAATGGCCACCAATAGTGTTGTTGTGTTTGAATACTTTGGCTAAAAAGAAAGGCAACATTGCTGGACACATTTCCTGACATATTGTGTCCATCTCCACCATACAATATTGTGCATTTTTATCATTTCCTTATAAAGTCTAGGTGGATTTTGTTATCTTTAGTCCTATTGGGAGAGGCTGAGGCTTTGGCAGTACTATTAGCTGTTTCTCAGTTGGTCTAGGTCCTACCACCTGATTGTAAGTCCTGAAAGGTCACTGATTCATGCGAGGTTTTCCTGATGGTCTACATGTGCCTGGGATGGGGCAGAAAGCCTGGCACCCAGGAAGTCAGACCTGCTCCTCACAGAGACAGGGTGGAACTGCCTGGCACCAGCTAGAGTCGAGTTTGGGTTCTGAAGTATTGACTAGCACAGAAAGTGTCCTACCAGAGACTGAAGGAAACAAGGATTACCTGCTAGAATGGTTCAAGACCCAAGATTGAGGGAGAGACAGATGTCAACCTAGAAACTGAAATTCCAATACCAAGACCAGAGGACAAAATTAAGAACCAATCTGAGCTTCAGGTGCTAAACTGGAACAGAAGAAGGGAGAGGCTCTGGAGAAGGGTGGGTCAGATGACTCTTGGGAATGGCCTTGGTGCACCCTGGCCTGCATTGTTGGCAGGTCTAGGGGTTTTACAGGTGTTGGGAGTTGGGCTGGGCAGGAAGCACTTAAAAAATCAACATTGCCGCATGCATTAATTATTATGTTTCTAAAATGAGGAAGTGGCTCTTCTTCCATTGTCCCTTCCTGCATCCATCTCCTCCCCTCAGCACTCTGGTTGAGGTTCAGCCTTTGTTTCTCCAGTCATGCATATAAATATGAAGAGTCCTGATTAGATTCAGAACCATTTGGCTCTAACAGCCTCCGAGGTGACTGGCTGGGTGCTCCTTTCTCCTTCTCCAAGCTTCAGGTTTTTCCACACCCTCTCCTCTCCCCAGAGGAGTCTGTGTCTCTCTTAAGGTAAAATAGTAGAGTGGGGTCAGTCTGGTTTTGATGCCTGACTCTGCTATTGTGTGTTCTGAGCTGAGTCACTTCACCTCTCTGTGCTTCAGTTCCCTTATATGTAAAATGAATTCACACATGTGCCATGCTTAGAGCTGAGGTCAATCTTCAAGAAATGGTTTTGATTATAAGCTGCAAAGAGTTGGGCTGAGGGTGGTCCTTGAGTTCTGCTATCCCCTTCAGGGAACTGCTCACGTGTGTGGCTCCCCAGGCCTGAACTGATGGCCTGTCTGGTACCTTCCCCTGTGTTTGTATATAGAGCAGGACACCAGCCCTTTGTCCACAGCAGTCTCCAGGTGGTGTGCCCTATTTGTGCACAGTACTTCTTTTTGGAATTCTCTGTATTAGCTAATGTAATAAACATTCGCACTATTTATTTTCTCCATGGCAATCAGCATTATGCATAATTATTTTATTGGAGCTTTTTTTTCCTTCCCTTCACTATTTCCTTTAGCATCATTCTCATCAGACTCTACCCTTGAAAGGTCAAGGATGGTGTCTTTCTTATTCATTGTTGTAAAACAGATTCTAGTACAATGTAAGGGCACTAGTGAGGTCTATAAAGTATTTATTGAATAACTGAGTGAATCTCAACTTCTCTAGGAGATAGTCAGAGTCTTGATATCCAGAGACTTTATCAAAGAAACTAAAGTCCTCATACCCATTTCTCCAGAGGACACAGAGCCCTGTTATAATTAAGAACCCTGAAACCAATTCTGACCACCCAGAGCACCAGAATGAAGGTATATGGAGATGAGGTCCCACCATAACTCTTGTCACATCTGTGTCTAGTGTTTGGGTCTAGAAGGGTCTCTGAAAAAGTTAGAATTCACTTCTCCCTAGAATCCAGGCTCTATTTTAATTTGAAAAGATGAGCAGGGAATACTGCTAATTTCATTCACTCAATAAAGAAATCACCAGCTTATGTGAGTTGATACATTTTATATTATTTAGTTTAATATTTCATTTGCAAAAATAATTTTGTTGAATTTTGTAGGAAGAAAATGATATGAGGAAGAGATGATTGAATACTTGAACGTGGATCAGCAGAGTAACAGGGAATCTTTAACTGGCATTTTTTCATCTGTCTTTATAATTTCAAATCCCCAAGGTCTTTAAGGTGGCAGAATTGGTTACTTCATTGTCCTCAGGAGAGGTACATTTTGAAAAAGCAACAAGAAGATGTTTCAGAGCCTAAGATGACTATCTGAGTAAAATATTTGCAAATTAAATTGATTAGAATATTAACTTTAAACATATTTGAGAAAGTGACATTCAAGCTCCTTTGTGAAGTATGAGCTTTGAATGAGTCACCTTATTGACCATCCTAAGAGTAAATCATTCAGGGAAAGACAAATGATGTAACTTCAAGGTGTAAGTCACTGAAATTGCCATGACTTTGATGGAAATTAGTCATATTAGGCAATTTTGAGAGACCCTCTCCTAAAGAGAGAAAATTATCCTACCTTCAGAAAATTCCAGAGCTTCAGAATGGCAGAACACTAGTGGAGGTGTGAAGATAGAGGGTGGTTTGGTTGGTTTAGCTGTAGATCACTTTTATTTCTACTTCCATTTGCTCATCTTTTGAAATAAGAAGGCAAAGGAAGTCAATGAAGGGTAGGAAGGTGACAGAGTGGCAAAGACAGCTAGCCCTCACCAATGACCCAGCACTCCCCTCTATTTCCTAGCCTCCTTTGCAAATAAGTTAGTGTCTTGTGGTTATTTCAAGCCAGTCCTGTGAGGGGAAGTGACATGGGCTACTTCCTAGCCAAGTCGGTTAAGAGCAGGTATACCTTCTCCATCTCTCTCTTCCTACCTACAGTGACCTTGGCAACCAAACTTTCCTGATGGTGTAACTACAAGATAGGGGAAGATTACCTGAACTGCACTGGGCTTTGCATGAGAGAAAAATAAACCCTGATTTTATTAGATTTTTTTTTGCGATATCAGTATTTGTGTATTGCTGTATCGTAGCCTATCCTAACCTGATCAGAATAACAGGTCTCTTTATGACTCTTCTGCCAAGGTGGTTGGATAAAGTGAAAATTAATTATAAATGTACTAAATAATATAATTATTAAATAACAACCATAACAGTTCCACTGATGAGACTTTAGAAATTCTATGACATTGTCACTCTGCAGTCTTCAGTATAAGACTGGTTACTTTTACCCCAATAGCTGCCAATAAAGTGTGATTTTAAAAATGCCTATTATGTCACAAAACACCTTGCTGCCCTCTCATTTAGCTTAAGATTTTTATAGATGCCGATCATTAAATAAGACAATTATTTAATTCAAACATATCCCAAAACCAATATTATAAAAAGAATAGAATAGAGAAGAAGGTTGTGATAGAGAGTAGCTATATCCTAAGAACTGTCATAATAGCACCCATCAGGAGAAACTTAGAGAGTTTGCTACATGAATGAGTAATGATAATAATGGGTTCTTAGGGTTAATATGCAGCAGGCAAAATCTCTCACCACAGTGGGTGGGAGGGATTTTCCTGTTAAAGGGAATAGATGGGTAATAGATTTGGGAATCTTCAAATTGAGGACAATTTTGGTAGACAGGTTAACAGCTCCCCAAAGATGTTCTCATTCTAACCCTCAGAATCTGTGACTGTTACCTTCCTGGCAAAAGAGAATTTGTAAATGTGATAGAGGTTGAGAACCCTCAGATGGGGAGAGTAGCCTAGATTATCCAGGTGGACCCAATGTAATCACTTACATTTTTAGAAGCAGAGACCTTTTTCTTGCTGGGGTCAGAGAAGAGATGTTGGAGGTCAGAGCAATGCTTCTCTGCTGGCTGTGAAAATGGAGGAAAGGGGCTATGAGCCAAGAATTTGGGCAACCTCTAGAAGCTGAAAAAAGGCAAGGAAACAAATTGTCCCCCAAAGCCTCTAGAATGGAACACAGCCCTGCTTACACCTTGATTTTAGACCAGTGAGATACATGTCAGACTTCTGACCTATAAAACTTCTTGACCTACAAAACATAATAAAAGTAGGTTGTTTAAGCCACTGAGTTTGTAGCAATTTGCTCCAGCAGCAATAGGAAACATACAACCATGGACTATTTTAAGACCTCATAAAGGAGCAAGTTTTCCTCATGCAACTAACCTATGATGTGGTTACATTTCAAATATTTCCTTTGTTGAGTTTATGAATAGTGTGGCATTAGTAATACTGCCTCACTCCTTCATGAGAAGCCACCACCCTATCTCATGGCCTTGCCCAACCAGTGGCCTTCACAGAGCTATTGTAGCATGACTTTACAGCTCAGTATGCAATCATCTTACTACGAAGAGCAGCAGGAATTCATCTGAGGTTCCTCTCTCTTGTTCTCTAATTTCTTTATGCAAACCTCAGATAGTTTTGTCACTGGCAACCTACCTGTCCTTGGCTTTTCTCCCAAAGAGTTGTGTTTAGTGGATAAATATTACCCAATGGTTGCTTCAAATATAAAACTATTTTAAAATGCAATTGCCATTTGATTTGGACCATTATAAAATGAGGATAAACAAAATGTGTAAAAATTCTGAAAAATTAGCCTTAGCTCCCCAGATGGATTGGCATCTCAGGAAATGCTGACTTGCTTCTATTGGCTGTTGGCTTAGCCTGGGCAGAACATTGCCTCTGACTGTCTTGCTCATGTGTATGAATTGCAAATGAAGAGCAACAAAGATTTGCATTTCCATAGGGGTATTGTGTAGATTTCATAATGCATCAAATATTTCAGAACTTAAGTGATTTTCTTCAAATATTAATCTTCACTAGTTTGTTGGAGCCTCTGGCAGGTAGGTGGCAAATGAAGAACTATAGCAATTTCATTGCCATTTTTTTAATAAAGATGAATGAAAAAACAAATGAATTGAGGGAATCTTACAATATATTACATTTGCAGTGTTTAGGCCTATTTGCAGAAAATAAATAGATGTAGAGCTGAAGCATTATGGATGAAAAAGGTCTAAGGTGTTCATCGATTATACAAAGACATCTATCAGAAGAAATCACATTTGATGATTTGTTGTATGTATTACTGTGGGCAGTACAAGTGGCCTATAACATTGGGAAAATCTGCCCTTTGCTGCATGACATTTTTATTGAAAAGTATCATAAGATGACAGTTATATTTTAGACTTGAAGAAAAAAAAATACACACACACACACACATATATCACAGTAATTAGGTTTTTTTCCTTATTTGAAAATCATACACACATTTAAATAACAATAATAATAATAGCACCCTTCTGATCATTTTCCAAAGCACTTTGACATATATTATCCCATCTGATACCCATATCAAAATCATGACAACATAGGTAAGTAACAGTGTACAAATTATGCAACCCAGACAGGTAATTTCACTAATAAATGGCTAGATACTTAAAACCCCCATATCCTCTTTTTAATGCTAGAACATATTCTAGCATCTGTAAATCAGTTACTTAGGATCCAGAGGCATTATTTTCTATAAATAATTCCACATAGTGATCAGGTGGCCAGGTTGAATTATCAGCTCTGTTTATTTCCTAATAAGGTATTTGAGTCTCCACAAAGGTAAGTGACATTCTCCAGGAGACACAGCTAGTAAACCAGAGAGTCAGGACTCAAATCTAAAATGAGAAAATCTGTTCACCTGCTTGTACTTGTTTACACTAACATGTACATGATGTATAATCATCTAACTCCCAGCTTTTAGAATTTTAAGGGAGGTTATTTATTAAATGAGCTCCTAATTGGCTGACTTGCAGACACTAAAAGAAAAGTAAAACAGTAGTCCATTCTGGAAATAAAAATAGATAGTTTGGCCAGAGAGCCTACCCGTAGTGGCTTCTGAGTAAGAGGACGGCCTTGCAATTTAACAGTCGAGCCCAAGCTATAGTGTCTTTACTTTATCACTTGAAATTGGGCAAGTTACTTACTGAGACTCTGGTTTCCTCATCTTTAAAACGGGTCAAGAGCATCCACTGCCCAGGGATATTAGAAGGATTCAGTGAGACGGTATATGAGGGCTCACCTTAGAGCTGCCTGTTTTCCTTGCTTTGCTTCTTTCTTCTCTTAAACCTGAGGACATGTATTCACAAGAACACGCTGCACACAGCCTTGTCCGTCTGAAAGAGACATGCAGTGTATAAAATAATAATTAAAAAAATTCCAAGGTCTTGACCTCTTATTTTTTAACCTCCCTCTCTTCAGCCATAGACGTGATTTACAGAATTTGAGCCAAGTATGTCTTCCCTGCATGTTTTTGCTCTGACTCCATTGTTAATTGCGTCTATCTGCTGGCCCCAGACATTAAGTCTCTTGAATCAAATGT
Source organism: Miniopterus schreibersii (assembly GCF_964146895.1). Lineage (NCBI taxonomy): Eukaryota > Metazoa > Chordata > Mammalia > Chiroptera > Miniopteridae > Miniopterus > Miniopterus schreibersii. The sequence continues at coordinate 89,258,444 of NC_138101.1, read as the reverse complement.
GCTTTTTCAATACACTGTGCTAGCAATTCTGAAACTGAAGTGCTGCTTAGGAATTCCAAAGAAGAAATAGTTCTGTTCTTGATTATTTCCATGACACAGCGTGTGAATTCATTATATGTAGTGCTAGCTCGATGATATGAATTGTATATGGGCTACAACATGCACATTTATACACATCTATTCACCCTGAAATTCTTTGTGTTCCCCCAGAGAGTAGTAAAAGGATATAATTTATAATAGTGTCATTAACTTTTGACTATATTTGCAACTATACTTCTTGGAGTCTCTTCATGATAAGAAAGAAAATAAAGGCAGTTAAACTAATGTGTACTCTCAAGTATGAAAATAGGATTTTTTTCTCCTTCCTCATTTTTTCTCTTCTGTGAATGTGTTCTATTTATGTCATTAATCTTTTGGGGAACATTTTTCAAACAGCTTTTCCTACTTTATGTTTTTCTGAGTATTTGCATGAAACTACCCTGCATAGCCACACACACACACACACACGCACACACCCCTGGAATTCTAAGCATCCAGGGAAGCAGAAATGGGAACATTTATTGTAGCAATTCAATGGTATTGTACCTGAAAATATTATTGATCATCTTAAGGAAGCTCCTCTATCTGACTTGAAGAGAAACTGCTTGAAGGATAAGCAATGGTTTTCAATTAGGGGCTATTTTATGCCCCCCAAATCTCACCCCCTAGAGAACATTGGCAATGTCTGGAGAGATTTTTGGTTGTCAGAATTGGAGGAAAGTTCTACTGTCACCTAGTCCGTAAAGTCCAAGGATGCTGCTAAATACTCTACAAGGCACAGGACAGCCGCCCAGAACAAAGAATTGACCAGCACAGAATGTCATGACATAAAGATCCAGCCAATATATATCTACCCTCTTCAGGGATACTCATGTCAATGGGAATATGGGAATAAAAGTAAGGACAGAAATAACGTTGCTCAGGGACCTGTGCTCCGCTTTGCAGACCCGGAAGGGCTGCCACGCACCAGGGACTCCAGACACTTGCCTCATCTCTGCTGAGTTGCCCCATCTCTGAACTAGGCCTAATAAGTACCAGCGTCACGGGAGGGCAGTGTGGATTAATGAGCTAATCTTGCAAAGTGCTTGGCAGGTGAAATGTTTTGAGATGTGCTGTGATTGCGCTCATTAGTTTTTGTAGACACTTGGGGAGAGAATCTTTAGTGAGGAGACATGTAATTAATGCAGCAACTCTGTGCTTAGTGTGATGCTCGCTCAGGGGAGAACAGCCCAGGGCTGCTGTGACCGTTTCTCCCTTTTGATGCCCACAGACTGCTTATTCTTCTGCCCCAATCTACCCCCGTGAGCCTCCTCTGGGTTGCCTTTCCTGACAACTGACCTGGATGCTGGAATGTCTTAATTAGGTTTGGGATTTGCTTATGGTCTTAGTCCATTCAGGCTGCTGTAACAAAATACCATAAGGTAGGTGGCTTATAAACAATAGAAATTTGTTTCTCATGGATCTGGAGGCTGAAAGTCCAAGATCAAGATGCTGGCATATTCAGTGTGATGAGGACTTGCTTCTAGGTCCATAGATGGCTGTCTTCTAGCTGTGTCCTCACATAGTGGAAGGGGAGAGGGAGCTCTATTGGGTCTCTTTATGAGGGTGCTAATCCCATTCCTAAGGGCTCTACCCTCATGACCTAATCACCTCCCAAAGGGGCCCATCTCCTAATACCATCATCTTGGGGGTCAGGCTTCAACATATTAATTTGGGGGTGGGGCACAGACATTTAGTCTATAACACTTGTCAAGGGTAGGCATGAGTCACAATGGAAATTGTGTCCTATAGCTCCTTTAATGACCCCAAGGGATTCCTTGAATATTGTCCCTGCTCTGTCCACACACTCACCCCAGAATACTAAGGAGTTTAGAGAGCCAACCCTGGGACCCAAGGATCTTATTATTGAGATGACACCTCTATGACCATCCCCATAGCACCTTCCTGGAGCAGTGGGCAGACGGCATATAGTGCAAGGACAGATTCAGGAGACTCAGGGCCACTGTGAGTGGGGATGACTTAACAGTGAAGGGTGATGGATATTGACACTGAACAACATATATATATATACACACACACACATATACACACACATATATATTTTTTAATCCTCACCCAAGTATATGTTTTTATTGATTTTAGAGAGAGAAGAGGAAGGAAGAGAGAGAGAAAAACATTGATGTGAGAAAGAAACATTGATCGGTTGCCTCCCATACATGCCCCAACCAGGGATTGAACCCACAACCTCTTGGTGTACAGGACAATGCTCCAACCACTGAGCTATCCCTGTCAGGGTGGAATATTTTTTTAAATGTATTTTTCACCCTTGCCTGTGTTGCTCAGTGGTTAGAACTCTGGCCCATGCACCGAAGGAATGAGGGTTCAATTCTTGGTTAAGGGCACATGCCTGGGTTGCAGGTTATATCCCTGGCCCCAGTTGGGGCATGTGCAGGAGGCAACCAATCCATGTGTCTCACGTTGATGTTTTTCTCTCTCTCCCTCTCTCTCTCCCTCCTTCCCTTCTACTCTCTCTAAAAATCAATGGAAAAAGTATCTTTGAGTAAGGATTAACAAAAAATAAAATAAATAACATGTAAAGTATTTTTTATTTTTTAATTACAGTTGATTTTATACATATATCTTATCTTACTATGTGATCATCCCATCTGACACCATATATAGTTATTAGAATACTATTGACTGTATTCCTTATGCTGTACTTACATCCCCGTGACTATTCTGTAACTCCCAATTTGTACTTAATCACTTCACGTTTTCTCCCAAATCCCCAAATGCCATCTCATCTGGCAAATGCCAAAATGTTCTCTGTAACCTGGTTATTGTGAGGTTCCAGAGAACATGGGATGAATCCACTTATTAATTTTTTTTTTAAGTTTATGAATCAGAGGAAGAAGATGGACATTTTGGGCAATTGTTAGCAGCAAGGCTGTCCAGCAGCTTCACTTGATTTCTCCGGCCTGCCCCTGACTCCTGAACTGGCTGAAGTCAAGGCCATGTGCTGTTTTGTGCAGGGGCCTAGGCTCTGCAGTGTAGGAACTTTGCTCAGATGGGGGGCTGGCGGGGAGGGAACCAAGCTGGGTCATCAGGCTTTTGTGCCAGCTCATAAGGGCAAGCATCAGTGTCCTGCTTTCGCAAACCAAGTTGGTCCAAACTTTCAGACTCTATCTCCTTTAACACAGCCATCAGAAAATAGCACACAGGTCCCCTCCAGACCATTTGTCCTGAAAGATTTCTTAGCAAGGATGGAACAGGGATCCAGGCCAGGAGGACGCTGTGCTGGTTTATTTACCCCTCCTGCCGGCTTTGACTGACAGAATGAGAGCAGCGTGGAATGGATTTGCTGTTTCCTTCTTTTATGAATTGCCCTCTGGTTTTTCTGATGAATCACAGAGCTATTCAGTGCGCTGACTTGTTTAATTTACTCCTACAAGAAAATGCTCTATGACAGCTGGCTCCTCACTGTGACGCTTACCCACCTGAGGTCCTTATCAAACAGCACATTGGTCTGCAGCCCAGGACAACCACAAGTTTGTGATGGGCTGTGTGTATTTCCCCCCATTCTTGGAAAACTACTGTTTGTCTCTCAACCCTTCAGAGAAAGGGAAGAGGCTCATTTCAAATTCCTCCTGTTACTCACCACCCAGGAGTCTTTGTGTGTTTTTAAATCCTGAGCCCTGGCAAAGGTCTGAGTCAGGAGAATGAGGTGAGGGCAGTTTAGTCCTCTGAGGAAAAAACTCCACTCCTGCCCCTTTATGCCTCTGACCAGGCTGCCAGCACTGTGCATACTCGCATTCCAGAGCCTTCTGGATAAACTTCAGTATAGAGAATATCAGCACTGAATATTTACACATAATGATTACCAAGAATTGACACTGTGCCAGGTGCTGAAATTTTAACACTCACAACTTTATGCAGTAAGTATTTGAACCTCATTTTATAGAACCAGGATTCAAAGACTGAGGTAACTTGCCCAGGGTTACCTAGTTGGTGTTAGGGTCCAGGAGAAGAGATAACCGTGCTAGGTGGGGAATAGAGAGCAATTTCTCAACCTGGTTTTCATGTCTAAATTTGAAGAAAGCCATGGACTAAAATATGACCTCTATATTTTGTGGTTTTGTCACTCACATAAAGATTTTCTACTTTTGAACCAAAGATTACTCTTTAAATTTTGGAGGTGGGTAGTGGTAGAGGGAGTATGTTGAGGAGTGATAAAAGGGGATGGAGGGACAGAGAAGTAAAGAGTATAGACAGGTGAAATGAGGGGGAGGGGGTGTTCGGGAAGAGTGTGAGTAGCTGCCTCTCACCAGCCACAGGTTGGTGAACCATCCCACCAGAGACCAGTGTTTGAGCCTCTTAGTTTGCTTTTGACACAAGTGGCTGCTAAAGAACCTAGTAGGGTAAGTAGTAAAAGATCTTGCCCTGGCCAATGAGGTTCAGTGGTTAGACCTTCAGCCTGAGCACTGAAAGGTTGAGGTTTGATTCCCTGTCAAGGGCATGTGCCTGGGTTGCAGGTTTGATCCCCAGCCCCAGTCAGGGTGTGTGCGGGAGACAACCAATCAATCTCTCTCTCTCTCTCTCTCTCTCTCTCTCTCTCTCTCTCTCCCCCCTTCCCCTCCTCCCTTCCACTCTCTATAAAAAACAATGGAAAGAAAATCCTTGGGTGAAGATTAACAAAGAACAAACAAACAAACAAAAGATCTTTACTAACTACATTGATGCTGGGTGGGGGCACAGATCTCTCCTAGGCCATCTATAATCCTTCAGGTTATAGACAAAGGAACTGAGGTGCAGAGAAGTTAAATGGTTTACCAAGGCCATACAAACCAGCAGTCCGCAGAGCTGGAACGGGAGCCCAGGTCTTCTGTGTTGCACGGTGCTTGCTGCCTTGCTCCCTGGGGGCTGAAAGGCACCAGATTGAATGGGGACAGGTCGCATTGCCGTGGCATGCTCCTTGGAAAGGACACTATTTGGAAAAGGCAGCTATTGGGAAACTGCCTCTCTGCAGGGGCTTCAGTGATGGAAGTAGCCACTTTGATTTGAGCCCCCGAAAGGGAAGAGATGGGCAATAGTAGGTGTTTACAAATGGGTTGGCTTTCAGTTTAGGATTTGCCTGGATAGGAAGATAAGTGGGACACAGACTGTCAATCAGTTTTGCAGCAAAATACACTCTGGGCACACAATAGAGCATTGCCTAATCATTCTCAGAACAGTGAGTGGAAAAGTAATCCCTGGCAAAGGGTTTGCTCTAAAGTGACTTCGGAATGTCAGGCAGGCACCTGGCAGTGCCTTGGGGTGTCTACTTCCTCTGAGTTCCCAGAATGTTTTGTTTCTTTTTATTTTCTTTCTTCTGAAAGAGCCGCCACTAGATGGAGAATAATACTTAAAAACAAATATCTCCTCCACCACATCCCTCTAAGATATAGGAGCTTGTAGTAGCAGAGCTAAGCACGTGGGCTGGGAAGTGAGACTGCCTGGGCTTGAGTCCCTGCTCTGTCCCTTACCCTATGTGTCAGCTGATAGTGAACTTAATTCTTCCCCTCACTTTCCTAGTCTATAAAGTAGAGATTGGAAAAGTATCTATAAGATAGTTCATAAAGATTAAATAGGTTAACATTCATAAATCATTTAAACTACCAGGCACACAGCACTGGGTCTGTATATGTATTTGTTAAATAAATAAAAATAATTTAAAACTATAAGCCAAACAGAAATTCAGACGTGGTGTTAGGAGTCGAATGCAGTGAAGACTTCATGCAGTTACGATCTGGTCCCAGGTTCGCCTGGAGAAACTGAATGGGGCCCATGTGTTGGTAAATGCTACAGCCATGAAGCAAGTCCACCCTTCACAATTCGGATGAGTGATCCAAATAGCAGGCACCTACCAACCTCGGGTTAATAAGCACCAGTTACTTCTTTCTGGTACCTGCAGTTGAAGGCATGAGTTGCTACCACCTTCATAGCTGGAATTAGTTCACCTCAGTCATGCTTCCCAGTTTTCCCCAGGAGGTCCCCCTAAAGAGGTGACTCACATGCTCTTACACACCTGTCAGTCCCTCCCTGCTCACACTTGCCCAAGGCTGCTGATTTCAGAGTTGCTTGGAGCAGCAGCATCTCTTCTCCTACCCTTCATGCCCAAATAAGGCAATCCACACAACTAAAATCAAGCCTAGCAGGCAGTAAGTGCTCAATAAATGTGCACTATTATTTATATTAAGCCCTCTACCTCTGGATGCATCCCAAGCTTTTACTTCTCAAGGTGCTGTAGCTGTTTAGTTTCTGGGCAGACATTCAGAGTATGGATGCCTTCTACTCAGAAACCATTTATCTCTGGATGTGTTGTACCTAGCATTTCACAAAGTTTTTCTTGAATAGTTGACTCAGCTTCTGGCCCATACCTCTCACGCAGGCTGTCATTAAGTCTTTCCTGAAAACCCTTTCTAACTCTTCTTTTCTTAATCATATGGGCTCAAACTCAATTCAAGAGGCCAGATAATAGTAACAGCCAACATTTTTGAGTTCTTACTGTATGCCAGGCACTCTTTTAAGTGCCAGGCAATGGTGATATCATTTAATCCAGGCAGTAACCCAACAGGTTGGATATGAACATTCATTTTACATATGACGAAGCTGAAGCCCAGAGAACATATCTTTCTCATGGTTACCCAGCTAGGAAATGGCACAGTGAGAATTCAAACCAGCAATCTGTTTCTAGATCCCAGCTGCTAATGAGTACACCACACGGATGGGGAACATATGTCACGCTATCCTCATAATACTCTGACTCTCATTTCCTTCCTACCTTGCCCATTGGTGTCAGAATTCCTTCTTTACTTCTCAGTTCCTGTAAGAATCTTTCCCTGTATCTCAAATGGATGGAAACATATACTGGGATGGGTTGGGGCAGAGGAGTTGCTTACATGTTTGGAGCCCCAGCTAGCCAGCAAAACTATTAATAGGGACTGGTATCATGAGACACAAACAGTTGATTCAAATGGCAGAGGTCTTAATCCCAGGCTTCAGAATGGCATAAGAATCTCTTATATGTTATCCTTAAAAAAGTCCACTATCCTGTATGCATTACTTGCTCATTTAATAATGGTGTCATAATGCTTATCATGTAATAACTCTAACTACATATTTGTTAGTAATGCATACTAAAGATCTCATCTTCACATATCTGTTCTTTCATTTATTGGTTTCTGCTAATGCCCAAATAGACAAGAACAATCATGTTAGCTACATTAAAATGTGGCCTACAGAATTCACATTTCATTTGTTCAGACATTAATTCACTTACTACATATGTATTTAGCCCATCATGTGTAAGGAATCCATAAGCAAGCATATAAGCAAATGTAATGGGAGTAATATTCCCAAATATTTAACCGGTATGGTTTGATGCCCCCTTAAATAATGACTCCATGCAACCTCCACTTCCAAGGCTGGGTCATGAGACTTATTGCCCTGCCCAAGGAAGGAAAGATTGGACACTGTCTGGAACAGAGACCATGGACCACTTTTAGGGCTCAAGACCAGGCTCTATCTTCTGAATCCCATTCATCCATTGACCAGATCTCTTCTTGTATTAGAACTTTTCCCAGGTAGAGGGGCGTAATGTATTTAGAGATCATCTCCTTCAATGCATTCGTTTTTACCAGTGGGAAAACTGAGACCTAGGAAGGTGAATTACGTACCAAAAGAAATTAGCTGCAGAACCAAAACTTGACCCCAGTGTTCCACTTGGAATCCAATATTCTGAACTATCTCCTTTGTTACTTGGGGAAATGTCCAGGCTTTTATTCATATTCATGTTTATTTTAATATGTTTTTATGGTCAAGGAAATAGTTTACTTTGACAAAATCCATGTTTCATCATTGCTAGGTGTTTCCCTTAAGAATAAGCATGAAGGTTGCAAACATGGCTGTGAATGTTTTCATCTGTTCTGTCACTTGACTGGAGGTAGCCAGTGGTGGCCAATTTGAAGTGGTTAAGATCAGCATGTGTCTTGAATGGTAATAAATCTGACTTCAGTTCTAATCTTAAAAATGATTCAACCCTGTCATTGAAGTGTCAAGCCATAAAAGAAAACACTCTTTACTTGTGATTTAATGAGTGTTTAGGACAACTGATAATCCTCTGATTGGATCAGTGTGTGACCCTGAGCCCAAGAGGACATTTCATGCCTTCACGATGTTGTTGCAGCTGTGCTGCGGCTTGACCCATTGACACAGTCACTGTTTGGTGTCAATATTTGCAGACTGGACAGTCTCCTTCTGCTAGATGAGTTGGCTTGTGAGGATTTAAAGCCTTTTATTAGTTTATTTGAGGATAAATAGATCTCTGCCCAAGACTTGGAAGCCTCTGAAAGCAAATGAGTACATGGTACAGAAGGGAAGATGGCAATGGTTGAAACTGGAATGGTGGCTGGCTCTTATACCAGCAGCAGCATCATGCATCTCTTTATTTTCTCTTGTGCTTGATTTAACCCCTTGTTGTTTTTTACAGTAACATGCTGCACAGGTTTGTAGCCTAGGAGCACTAGGCTTGACCATATAGCCTGGGCATGTGTGTGGTAGGCCATACCATCTAAGCTTGTGTAAGTGCACTCTATGATGTTCACACAATGAAAAATTGCCTAATGACACATTTCTCAGAAGGTATCCCCGTTATTAAGTGGAGAATGACTGTATAGTGTGAAGTAAAGATCAAGTTTTACTTATTTTCCCATATGGTTATCCAGTTTTTCTAGCATCATTTGTTGAAAATATTTCCTTTTTCCATTGAATTTTGTATTAGAGTTCTAGGTCTTCCTTAACAAATTACCACAAACTGTGTGGCTTAAAGCAATGGAAATTAATTTTCTTATAATTTTAGAAACTAGAAGTTCAAAACCAAGGTGCTGGTAGGGCCATAGTCTCTGGAGATTCTAGGGATGGATCCTTTCTTCCTCTTCCTAGCTTCTTGTGGTTGCCACACGAGAGTCCACACTTTTAGAGTTCCCCTGCTTGAGCTGTGTCTCTCACATTTCTGCTTCCATCTCCATGGGAGTCTTTACATGTATATGTCTCTGTTTTCTCTACTTATAAGGATACCAGTCATATTGGAATTAGGAGCCACCCTACTCCGTAAGAACTCATCTTAACATATCTAATTATATCTTCAAAGACTCTATTTCCAAATAAGATCACATTCTGAGGCTCTAAGTAGACGTGAATTTAACCCACTATAAGTTACTTGGCCAATTTGCTGAAAATCACTTGACTATGTATGTGACTTATACTCATTGCTTTAAGCTTAGAAAGATCCTGAGATGAGTTTAAATATTAACCTCAGTTTGTTGAATGATTTAACTTTTTGAAATCGGATACATTTTGGAATATGGTATATGGTTACACTGTAAGTTTCCCTCCCATCAAAGAATCAAGTTTTCCCCCTCCCACCAGTGCCTAGTATTTATTTTGTATGTTAAATTGTAAATATACATACATGATCATAATTTTACACAAACGCATATATATGATCACATACACCTTTTAAAAATAACAGTTTTCTACTTGTTGGATAGTTCATCTTTTGCCCTTTCTGCTGCTTCTTTAAGTTCTTCTAAACATAGATATTGGGGCCAATTTAATGACCACTTGTTCTGTTACTGCTCTTGAGATTTATACTAACTGGTACTAACCATTATAACTTTATAATTGGCTTTAATAATCATGAAAAAAATCTCTCATCACTTTTATTTTTTTCTGGCTTATTTTTCAAGATGAACCTTTAAATAATTAGTTCAAAATTTTAAAGTCACTTTAATTTCTACTGAACTAGCACTGTACCAATGCATAATTTTTGCAAGACTTGTCATTTTTTCAATTTTGTCATGCCATAGAGAAATCTGTACATGCCTTCTCTCATGTAAGTCTTTTATGTCTTTCATTAAAGCTTCATAGTTTTCAGCATATGGGTTTCTGTTACACATTTCTTATTAGCATTGTCCCTAGACATTTTCAACTTATTGCCTTCTATTATAAATGGAGTATTTTTTTCCTTATTTCATTTTTAAAACCAGTTTCTGCTGGTATTTAGGAGCATAAATGCTTTGGGTATACTTATATTTTATCTGGTCACTTACTAAAACAATCTTTATTAATTCTATAATTTTAAAAATTACTTTTATTGCCCGGCCGAGCATGGCTCAGTGGTTGAGCGATGACCTACGATCCAGGCTATCGGGGTTCGATTCCCTGTCAGGGCACATGCCCTGGTTGCGGGCCGATCCCCAGTCTGGGGCCTGCAGGAGGCAGCCGATCAATGACTCTCTCTCATCATTGATGTTTCTGTCTCTCTCTCTCCCTCTCCTTTCCTCTCTCTGAAATCAATAAAGATATATTTTTTAAAAATTGCTTTTATTCCCCTTTGGCATCCAAAATTTAAACTCTATATTTTTCTTTCAGTCCCTTTCATGTTATCTTTTCTGGTGACTGGATTAATCTCTTTCAGAGATTTTCAATTTGAGGTCAGGCTAGTGTCTTCAGCTCATAACTACATTCCCAGTGTCTGGCCAGTGGTGCTCTGCTGGTCTGATGGTCTCCTGCCTCCGTTGCTTTGTGCTGCAAGACTCTCAATATTGAGGTGCATTAAAATGTACAATTCCTAGTAAGCAGTACCAGCAGGGCTCTTCTTGTACCCCCATCGGCATCTCCTTTTGGACATTATACTTTTTGATACACTATCCCACTACCAGTTTCTATTCTTGTTCATGTTCCATTTGTTTTCCTGAGACTCGCTCTGTCTAGTCATGTGGAGGAGAGCTGTGGTGTGGACAGAACTATAGCCACCTCAAAAGGCAGCAATTAGGCAATAGAGGGGGCTGCCCAGCTTTCAGCTTGGTTCAGGTTGACAAACAGAAAGCAGACAAGGAAGAAGCAGGAATGGTTTTCCTCCCTCTTTTAGGAGGTTGGTTGGTTCATTTACTAGCATTTTCCATCTTCTTTGCATATATAAAGCTCCCCCCAACCCCCTAGATTTTAGCAACAAATTGATGGCCTCTTCTAATTTTGAAAGGGTTGTTAAGTTCTTGGCTCTTTCTCCTACTTCACAGAAATTTCAATGGAAAGCTGGCATGTCTTGCTTTTTGGGCTGCAAGCCTGATGCCATCCTTAATAGGAAGTTAAGCAATTTGGAGGAAATGAAGTGAAACCTGGGAAACTAGTGCTCTATAGATTGGGATCCTCCATCAAGAAGCTTTTGTGGAAAGAGGAGAGCTCTATCCAGCATTTGTACCAGCTCTACCTGCCCACCTGCCTTTCCCTTTGAAACCTATGCTACCATTCTTTTGAGAATTTAATTAGCATGAGGAACCATACAGTTCACAAAGCATTTCTTTTACACCAAGTGTCAGACAACACTTTTCCTGTCTTGAGGTCCAGAAAGTAACAAAAACCCTCATATTTTAAAGAAAAGAGAACAGTGAGTGGAACTGGTCCTTCTGCCCCTAGCCAACTCCCATTTCTAGCCGGTATATATAAGAGAAGGTGGGCTGAGATGGTGAGGGAGTTGGGAGTCGTCTAGACAGAGTCATTAGGTTGTCCTGTGTTTTCCCTCCTGAGAAGGAATGTTCTCCCACCTCAGAACAAGTGAAGGCCACTTCTTAAGAGTCCTTTGTAGAGAGAGTGAGGTTATCATTCAAGAGGAGAAACTGACATATCATCTTCCCACACCCTGATCTACAACTTCTGGTGGAACTGAGAAAATAAATTTCTGTTGTTTAAGCCACCCAGCCTGTGGTTCTCTGCATGGCAACCTTAGCAAACTAACACAAGCCCTTACTGGTTGCCAGTGGCCAGAGACACTCTGAGAATCTTCATTAGACACTGATGCTGGACGCCTGAAGCTGGCTTTGCAGTAAGTCTGAGAATGGACATAGCAACACTTCAGCCACAGACAATCCCCCACCCCTCACCTGCCTTTGCTGCAATCATCTTGTGAACTGACTGCAAAGAGAGGCTCAGGGCTCTCCCAGGGGCTCCCCAGATCAGCTCCCTACTCCCCAAGGACAGATGCAGTACCAGGCTCGGTAGTAACCACCTGGAGAAACTGTTGGCCAATGCTGGGTTTTAGCTGAATCACCAAATTTTTCTCAGGTCTAACTAATGATCTAGGTCTTCGATTTAGGAGTATTACAGAGAAATGGAGGCAAAGGCAATTTATCAAGAAGAAACTTTATATTACAGCCAAACACAAAACCCAATGTTATTAGTAGAAAGAAAGTACTTTTCCAGCACCCACACAGGCCTAACAAGTCCTAGTTCAGAAATGATTAAGAAAAAGAAAACACACACACACACAAGCAACCTTTATCCCGCTGACCTGTAAGTAATTAAATTATTTTGTCAAGACACCACGTCCAATAGGCAAAAATATTTAACCCAATTGGCGAAGGATTCATGGTACCAAAAAGCAAGAGGGAAGTGAGAACCCTCCTCAAGAGAAATCAAGAAGAGAGAAAACATGAAGACAGTGAGCAAATAGACACTTGCAGGAGAAGAGAGACTGTACTTCAGGTAGGAGGAAGTGGGTGGCAGGTGAGAGGCCTGTAAAAGAAAGAAGATATAGTCACAGGCACACAGCAGGGCTGGAGGGACAGGTAGCCTTTAGGGGCACGTGAAGCCATAGGAACCTTCAAAGGAGGCTGTTCCAAAGGATCTAGTGGCGATGGCAGTTCTCCAATTCACTTTGCATACAGCTCTTCCAGTGTGCACCGGTACAAGTCGGGGTATAATATAAAGAGTCCATCTCCTCCAGCATGCATGTGTATAAGTTGCTAGCTACACAGAGGGTCTTGTGATCTAAGGAAACTAGCAGGAGACTGGATGACCATCTCCAGCAAAGGTCAGTTTGCTACCTACACAATTAGAGAAAGCTTCAGAAAAACCTTCAGTTATCTCCAAAATGGTCCCCACTGCTAAGCATTGGCACATGGGAACTGAATTCAGGCCCCAGGCCCTGGGATATAGACATTTATCCAGTGCCCAAAGCAAAGGCAAATTGAAAATTCAACTCACAGCACCTGTCAAAAAAATAAGATCACGTTAAAATTCTTGCCATTTCCTTTTTCTGTTAAACAAGCTAGCTTAACATGCAGATAGCTCTCTCTCTCCCTATCTCCCCTCATCTCTCTCTCTCTTTCTCTCTCTCCTCAACAGTCAGTTTTCTGGAGAGTGGACCAAGGATCCACTCATAACCTGGCTGAGGAAGCTGAAAGGAAACACACCTACTCTTTTCCTTTCAAAATGCCTTGGGAAGTTAGCCCCATTTATGGAGATTCAAGTTAAGATAAAGAGAGGAAGTGGAAAGCCTCCTGCTCTGCAGGCCCAGCTCTGAATGTTGAAATCTCAGCCCTGAACTGAAGCCCAGTCCCCACTCCATGCTTATATTTGTTGTGAATGAATATAATACCTTGGTTGTAATTTTTTAAATGTTTGCAAGTATTGTACAAAAGTCAGGGGGCTTTGCTATACCCTTACACAAAACAGCACTTTCATGAGTTAAACAATTTTTTGTTTTGTTTTTGGAAACAGGCAACTGTACATGGCCAAACCCTATTTTAAGCCAATTTGCCTTCTGTTCCCTCTGTCCTAAAACCCTCCTGCTTCCCTCCATCCTCAGCACCCCAGTGGGTGCTCATCCAGAGTTTGCACCTGCCATCTAACTACCCACATAACATGAGCCAGCTTTAATTGAGCACTTGCTGTGTGCTAGGCAGAGGGCTCGGCACCTTATAAACATCACATTTTTATTTTCACACAATGGCATGCATTAGATCACTAATATATCTACCCAGCTATAAGGAGACCCATCTTACCTAATGAGAAGATTCCCCCAACACCACTTTCTTATAAACTGTTAGGGCTGTAGCTAACGTAAACAGGACTTAAGAAATTTAATTTATTAATTCAGCTGCACATACATATTTAAAACCACATACTATTTAAATAATACATTAATGTAGAAATATTGCCTTTTTCAGCCTTACATATCATTACATAATTTTATTCACCAATGTGTTCGTTATCTCCAGAGCCAACTTTGAGCAGTTCAATTTACTTTTCTGTGGAGAGTGGCTGAACCTGGAGGCTGGCTGGGACTCGGGCAGGAGCGAGGCTGTGCCCTGGAGACCTTGCGGGACCTTGTCCGGGGCAGAGGCACAGCCCTGCCTGGATGCAGGTCCCCGTGTCCATTGTGTAGGCTCACACGCTGGCTTGAGCAGAGCTATGCTTGCGTGCAGCGTGTCCTGCCAAAGGCTAGGGTGCGTGATCGGCCGAACAGCAGTCAGGTGACAGCTTCTGGGTACAGAAGGTGCAGTTTATAACAACAGAAAATCCCCAAGATGTTGTTCTGGGCACAGCAAAGCAGTATGTTCTGAGAAAGCTGGCCAAGGGTTGGTTTTGACCCTTTCAGCTACCCGCAGTTTCCTTGAAGAATTGTTACCTTGACGTATATAATAAAGACGCTGAGCTTGCTTGGGGTCACTGTCTCTCCATCCGAGGGCAGTGTCCCACCTGGCCCCAGCTTTAACTGTCTTCTATGTCTCTGTGTATTTCTTAATCTCCTGTCGCTCCCTCTCAGGAGCCCCCACTTCCCGCACAGGTCGCGGCAATTTTCCAGGACATATAATCCTCATTTCCACCTCGGTTGTTTGAGATATAGCACACTGTCACTGGAAATTTTATCCCAAGTCACGAATACCCATTATTATAACGTTAGGACAGTTTTATTTATACAAAGTATAGGTATATATTTATGAGCTCTCCCATTTGCCTTATTACCTTTTAAAGGAATCTTCAGAAGGTTTGGGTACAATGGTCTCCACTATTTGCTTTCATGAGGTCATATTCCCAGAAATAATTGTTAAATCTGTGTTCCATTCATCTCTTTTCTGTTTACTGATTCTGTCAGGAAACCTCTGTAAGCATCCCAACAAGCACTGATTGAAGTCATTTGAAGTCAATGTATTTCCTTTAAACAACGCCGTGTGTGTGTGTGTGTGTGTGTTTTATGAAATAAGTGAGACAGCATCCCCAAATCTGAGACACTTTATAAGAATTTCAGTATCTGGAACTGTCTCCTTTTCTAAGGGCTGATTTTGGTAAAAGCCCTTAGACCTCTGTTCTGATTTACATGAGATTATTAACCTCATTTTACAGATCATGAAACTGAGGTTCGGAAGTTGAAAGAACTTTGCTAAGATCAAAGAGCTAGTGTGTGAATGAAATGAAGCTGAGACTGCAGGCCTGGAGCCAGTGTTGAAGAGTCCGATGCACTGCCTGCGTGTGGCCCTGACCTCGTGTCCACTCTCTGTAGTCCACCCCTTTCCAGAGCATCCTTGCTGCTCTCAGAACCTATGATAATTCTCCTTCCTTCCTCTGATTCAGTAATTTCACCTATGGGAATTAATCTGAAGGAAATCATCAGAAGTGTGTACAATAATTTAGCCCAAGGTTATTCATGATAGCATTACTTTTAATGGTAAAACCTTAGAAACAAACTAAACATCCACAGTGAGGGATATTTTAAACTAAGTTTATACTTCATTAGAATGCTAAGCAGCGAGTTTAACATTTATGAATTATTAAGTAGAAAAATGAGAAGTCATATAATATGATTCTAGTTTTATTTTATTTCTTAATAAAAGCATATATACATCAAAAAAGACCAGAGGGGAACACAACCTGTTAACTGTGTTAATCCCTGGGAGATGGAATTAAATGAGATGGTTATTTTCTTAATCGTACTTTTTTCTTTTCCCCTTCCCCCAAATCATGCCTATTCCAAAAGAAAAGCTTCAACAGTGAGAATTCAGGGACAAAGAAGGTGGAAATGTGGCACATGGAATGACAGGAAAAACACCCTAGAGAAAATGATGTCTTGTTTTATAAACTGTTGCCTACTACACTGCTTTCACAAAGCTATTACTCTGCAAAAGGATTTTCCAATTAAGGGGAAAAGATTAAGGTTGTAATCCTGGGAGGTTATCAAGTCCAAAATCTGTTACAACTGCACAGGTATAATAGCCTGTCTTATAGCACCAAGTGTGCAAGCCACTTGGCCTCATTTCAGACCCTCTGCTATGGCCAGACACCAAGCAAGCTGGGCTAGAGAATTAGCTAGGGCTCTTTTAACCCAGCCCCTGGCTCAGGGTTGTGCTAGGTGAGAACTAACAGATTTAACAAAAGTGGCACATTCTTCACCCTCAGGGAGTCCACTGATCCAGCACAGACATCTGATGAAGACATGGACACAATGAGCAGGAAGAGAATGGGCACTCTCTGGGGGTGGCCCAAAGTCACAGCCTGTCACCTGCTGGTATGTGGGAGTACTGTCCAGTACCTAGAGGGCTAATGGTACTGGATGGGAAAAGGTAATGTGAGGCCAGTCTGTACTCATTGCCAGGATGAAGCAAGGCTGTCTCTTAGAAAGGTACCATTCCATACTCTAGTCACAAGGTTTCTAGCTGCATTAAAAAACTGGCTTCTTTACTACTGAGACTGATACTGCATCTGTCCTTGGGGAGTAGGGAGCTGATCTGGGGAGCCCCTGGGAGAGCCCTTGAAGCCTCCCTCTGTGTCAGTTCACAAGACAATTGCAGCAAAGGCAGGTGAGGGGTGGGGGATTGTCTATGGCTGAAGTGTTGATATGTCTATTCTCAGACTTACGCCAAAGTCAGCTTCGAGTGTCCAGCATCAGTGTCTGATGAGGGTTCTCAGAGTGTCTCTGGCCACTGGCAACCAGTAGGGGCCTGTGTTAGTGTGCTAAGGTTGCCATGCAGAGAACCACAGACTGGGTGGCTTAAACAGCAGAAATTTAGTTTCTCACAATTCTGCCAGAAGTCTGAGATCAGAGTGTGGGCAGGGTTGGTTTCTCCTGAGGACTCTCTCTTTGGGTTGTAGGTGGCCATCTTCTCCCTGTGTCCTCACATGGTCTTCCCTCTGTGTATGTTTGAATCCAAATGTCTTCTTCTAATAAAGACAGCCCACTCTAATGATCTCATTTAATTACTTCTGTAAAGACCTTATCTCCAAATAGTCATATTCTAGGTATGGGGTTAGGACTTCAGCATATGCATTTCCGAGAAGGGGCACAATGCAGCCTATGACAGGCTTCACACAGCTTCCAAAAAGCACTCCCCTCTCTTCTAATGCCAAAAATAAAATTCTGACTCTAGATGTTCCTCCTTGATTCACAACCTAGTCGTTTTATATGTAAGAACTAATTTTTTCTACACATCTATCTTTTAAGATAGATATAACTTTTGTCCCCATTTCACACATGAGGAAACAGGAAAAAGACTACATGCCCATGCCTCAGAGCCAGTACTTGACTCATGAACCAGAGGTCTGGCCCCAGCTCCATGCTCTCTTCCTGTGCTGATCCACCTCCCTACCTCAACCTACCACCCTCCTCCATCACCACTATTCCAGACCCTAAGAAGGGCTCATGACTTCCTCCTCAGGACCCAAGCTAGACTCTGGCTGTGCAGTAACTATGAACAAACCCCTCATGAGAACAAGCACTGGGGTCATGATTACCCTCATGTTACACCTTGGGTACTAGGACATTGACCCTTTTGTGCAAGATCCTATATTCAAGAGCTCAGAAGGTCTCTGCCTACCAAAGAAGATGGCTCTTCTGGAAAAATGGTGCTTATTTAGACGTTAATAATGAGGCAGAGAAATTATCTTTTTCATCTTGAGGAGAAAGAACATTATAACCATTGGTGGGTGACCAAAATGACTCATAATGGTTCTTAATGGTCAAATGAGACATGAATTTAAAGGCAACATTCTATTTTACAGGGAAAGAGAACAGTCTTGGAGTTTTAATCATAAGTATTGCCTTACTGAGTGTGTGTTTCGGCCTTAATTACTTCATCTGAAAAATGGGTATATAATAGCTCTTTGCACAGTCATTGCTGGTCACCTGAAGAATCTTGTACAAGTAATTAAATGCTTCAGTTTGGAAGTGTCACACATCACTTCTGCTTAAAGCTCCAGACCTAGTCACATAGCTCCATTGGGATTTTGGTGGTGGCGGGGGAGAGGGACAGATTGACCTGCAAACCTTCCAGTGCCTAAAAGGTGGAGCCAGGAGTACCTAGTGAACAGCAATGATGACACTGCACTAGCTTATAGTAGGTGTTCAGTAAATGGCATGGACATTCTTATGATTTGTACTGTCTTTTCTGGAGTCGACTGAATTCTGTTCCATTTCTCTCTTTCAAGCAAGATTTAATTAATCCTAATTAAGTGGACTAATTGATTTAGCCACATGTCCTCTTACCCTGTCACCCTTGGGGAAAATTATCCATGAATATCCCAAAATCAGTTATTATTTTCTGAGCCATCATGATGGAGCTGTGTAGATTCAGTTATAAAAAGGAGGCATTTTGACTATACGTTGAAAGCAAGATTTTATGCATGTGACATAGTGTGAGTGTTTGTATGTATCAGGCAGGGAATAAAAGTCAGAGATGGTCATTTTTATTTAAGACATACACCTGAGGGCCATGCTACTTTTTAGCACTGGTCTGAATGTTCTTAAATTGCACTCCCAGGGCTGATATCTTCACTCCCTTTTACTTTTTTTGTTTTGTTTTTACTTTGTTTTAAATCCTTACCAGAAGATATGTTTATTGATTTTAGAGAGAGAGGAAGGAGGAGAGAGAGAGAGAAACACTTATGTGAGAGAAAAACATTGATCTGTTGCCTCCCCGCCCCCCTACCAGAGATCAAACTTACAACCTAAGCATGTGCCCTCACCAGGAATTAAACTGGCATGAAAGATGAGATGATGTCCTCTCTGGTGCATGGGACAATGCTTTAATCAACTGAGCCACATGGCCAAAGCCTCCTTTTTACATTTAAAAAAGTTGTGGTAAATTCTCATAACATAAAACTTACCACTTTAACCATTTTTAAGAGTTTAGTTTAGTGGCATTAAGTACATTCACATTATTGAGCAACCATCACCACCATCCATCTCTAGAACTTTTTCATCTTCCCAAACTGAAACTCTATGCCTATTATAATAACTCCCCATTTCCCCTCCTCCTAGCCCCTGCCAATCACCCTTTTACTTTCTGTCTGTGTGGGTTTGGCTACTCTAGGTACTTCATACAAGTGGAATTATACAGTATTAGACATTTTATGACTGGCTTATTTCACTTAGCATAATGTCTTCAAGGTTCACCCGTTTTGTAGCATGTATCAGAATTTCCTTCATTTTTAGGACTAAATAATATTCCTTTGTGTGTTCAGACCACATTGGGTTTATCCACTCATTCATCAATGGACCCTTAATTTGTTTCCACTTTTTGACTTGTGGCTAATTAGGCTTTGAACACAAGTGTGCAAATATCTGTTCAAGTCCTTGCTTTCTATTCTTTTGGGTGTATATCCAAAAGTGGAATTGCTGGAGTTTATGGTAATTTTATTTTTAATTCTCTGAGGAACTGTCATATTGTTTCCTATAGCAACTTTACATTCCCAGCAGCAGTGTCCCTTTTACTTTTTACCCCCTGGCTGACCTCCCCATGAAGAGCTTGGGAGTATCAGTTGCTTCTTTCACATTATTGTACAAAGGACAGTGTCCCTCTTGCATCCCATCTTTCATGCCTTAATTTGGCATTTATTGCCTCCTTATCTTTGCTTTACTTTATAATTTTGTTCAGAGGTCATGTGCTAGAGCCGTAGGTTATACTTTAAATCCTCACAAAGAACACGTGAACACAGAAGTTATCCTTTGTATGTCTTTATTGGACTTTTGTCGTTTTTTATTACCATTAATATACTACCTGTACCTTTGGGCTATCTATCACTGAATTTCTTCAACCTCCTTAGCAATGATGTGTAAGAAATATCTGCAAAACCTAATATAGAAATGCGGCCCCTTAGAGACTTGTGGGAATAAAATTAATTTGAGAAATGTGTTTGATGTTAGTTAGAGTCTGACTTTGAGGTGTACTGACTGTATCTGACTACATGCTACCGTATTGGGGGAAAAGCACTTGGGGAATATAGTTACATTTACAATGTTCTCCTCCCCCTTGTCCATGACTCCAGATGGTCATTAATATCCTATCAGTGGAGATTGTCCTATTTTTTCAATATAATTTATCTCCTTTCACTTTTGAAATGGTGAGTTATTTTCCACATTTCTTAGGTCCCAAACCTGAAGGAATTTTAGGTTCTTAAGACTGTGTGCTTAGCCTGTGAGGAGAGGTACAAATGCATGAGGTACAAAAGTCATGGTGTAGATATAACAGTAACAAGTTCTCCCGCAGTTGGGTGCTCACTTCTGCAGTCAGAGTGTCCTCCACCAACACTGTCTTAGCAAACAGCAGGCCCCTCCTACCGGTGTGCTTAACATTCCAAGAAAAGCAACTTGGTGGAGACACAAGCTTAGGAAAACAAAAGATAGTCTAACTATGGCTTTGCTCTTCTTATATGACCTCAGAAGTCCCTACATGGGTGGTCTTGGAGTCCTCAGGAAGCCATCTTCCCAACCTTCCAGGCAGCCATGCACATGAGTGACAGTTCTGCTGTTGCTGAATTTTATCTTATTTTATTTTCCATCTCTGTTTCTGACATCACTTCTGTTTAATTCTCAGTGGCTTTCCTTTTAAGGGAAAAACAAATCCCCCTCCAATACTCTGTAGAAGGGAATTAGAATCACTGGGAAATTCCATGCTGGCTAATAAATAATTTAAATGTAAATTATATGAAGTCTGAATACAAGTGTCTGAATTCATGGGTGTCATTTCAAATCATTGCAATGTCCGTATTTCTGCTCTTTAAGAATGGTAAACTTTTTTAAACCAAGAATTAAAAATAAACTCATAATTGAAATCTATTTTATGCTAAATAGGAATTTTAATTTTTGTTGAATAATCAGCCTCAACTAAATACAAGGTTATCCTCAAAATGCTGACAATAGCAAAAAGGTTCTAGTAGCTATTTTAAATAACAGTTCCAGATAGTTCCAACTGCTTCACTATAGAGTGGTTTAATATAGAGAACTCATGTCAAAGTCGATCTTTTTTGACATGAATTCCTTTTTCTCTGAATGGAGACTGACTGGCTATCCTGTAAATATGGTGACATGAGATTAAATTTTATTAGCTGGCTATTTTATTATAGGCTATTTTTAATATAGGCTGTTTTATGATCATCCTGAAAGCACTACATCCTGATGGGAGATATTCTGCTCTCATTAAACCAGCAGAAACCTAGGTAGACTGAATTAATTGCCAACAGAACTGGGGTAACTGCCTTTTCATTTGCAAAATGCTGAGCCATTAAGAGGATCAATCAGTAGGGGGTGATGTAATCCACAAACACAGACATTTTTAGCATGGTTCTGTTGATGGGTTGATGTACCTGAATGCAAAATTGTAGTGTTTTGGAGTTTTTTTTAAGTGCCTTAAAGTGAAAAATGTCCCAGCAGGGGCTTAATGAAACACTTTTCCTCCATCTTTTTACTTTTTATTTTTATACTAAGCTTCATAGTTTGGAAACCTTTTGAAGTCAGTGTTGTGAATATTAAACAGGGAAGTGAATGAGGTCAAGCCGTTACCTTGTGGTAACAGTCAGTTAGAAACCCTTTCCCACTGCCTTTGCCGAAGGTGTGACATGCTCAGAACGACCCTTTTGATCTTGTTCAATGGGCAAATTTAGTAACAATGGTGAAGCCTTATGCAAGTGCAAGGAGGGTTATAACTGGTATGGACTTGTGTGGATGATCTTAATCTCTGGTATATAAACTTGAAGCTCCACCGGAAGACCAAAGCTGTCCTGTTGCACTGAATTAAACTAAACATGCTGGTGTTGCCCCTAACAACAGTTGCTAGGCGACCTTTGCCAGCACGTGGAGGGGGGGGAATCACTGCAGATCGTGGCACTATTTATCATCATACACCAGCAGTCTTGTTTAGAGGAAGGCCTGACACAGATATTGAGTGTGCCACATGATAGAAATGTCATGCACACACTGAGAGAAGAAAGCTTTGGGGGAAGGTCTGGGAAACCAGAAATAGGTGTCATGCAGCTGACATCTCATTCCTGCCTGTGTGGTTTCTGACTAAAACTTCCAACATGGCATTTCAGTTGTATGGCAACGTTAAATGTACTGTGTGACCATTCTGCCTCTAATGGGGGAGGCTTGGAAGGGAAGGAAAGGGAAGGAAAGCTAGAGTGGGCAGGAAATATTGACAATGTCATTGCTCCATCAGCATTGGGATTGCTACTTTAGTAACAGTCAGCATTGCACCATATATCATCAATATACAGCCCAAGTGATCACACACTTAGAGCGTTCTCTAAATCAATACGTGGCTTGATTGACAGACCACCAAATATGTCATGATGTAATTCACTTTCTGAGATACAAAGGACCCTATTAAGACTAGTTGCTCTTTAAAAGGTGTTACATCTATTTCAGTCCAAAATGTCACCACTGTTCGTAGAATAGATTAGCCCAATGTCATCAGAACCCGAGGGGGTGTTTCCAAAAATCACACCACTCTGAGCTGAGCGAATGCGTGGAGCAGCTTCTTTTTTCCTGTATTTTCTATCTACTCGGCCAGTCTGGGCAATCTCAGCAGTTGGGCTGGGACTCATGTGGTTTGAATAGTTAGATGTAGATCAATAGAGACCTGCCTGACCCCACCCTGCCTTTCTCAGTTTTAAAGAAACAATTCTCAGCAAGATTTTTTTTTTAACCAATTAAAAAACTATTTTTAATTAGAGCAAATTGAAGCAGTTCATAAATGAATTAATCCCTGTAGTGTGACTCAACCTAAACAACATCCCTGCTTCAGAGGTTTCAACCCTTAAACAATCCAGATATGTTACCACCAAGGAAAAGAAAAGGAAGCGTCTCTGGGACATTTTTCTATGGATGTGCCAGATAATTAAAATGACAGTAGCCTCAGGGTGAAATATCGTACCTGCCTTTCTGTTTCTCAACATTAGAATTGCACTTAGGAGACTTTTATAGGTCACCAAGAAGAGGAGTAGAAATAAATCAATGGCGGGGGGGGGGGGGGAGTTCATCTCCCTTTAAAAAGAAGGGGAAAAGAAACAGAAATTTAAAAGGTCCTTTGGAGAAGTGATGGGTCAGAGTATATTATTATTTCCCTGAGGAAGAAATAAAGTGGGTGGCGATCTGATTTCTGGACGGAATGTCACACATTGGTTCAGGACTCTGGCTCCGGGATTAGGCCTAGACTAATTTATTGTCACCACCACTTACTGCTGAGCCACTTTAGGCAAGTTATTTAATATACATAAGCTCCCATTTCTCCTATAAATTTAGGATAATCATTATATATTACATATACACTATATATAATGACATTAGATGACACATTGTATGTAAAGCACTTAGTACAGTGCCTGGTGCATGGTAAACTTGCAACAGATGTTAGGGTGGTTGGCACCTTATTTTTACTGTAAATTGCTAGGAAAGAAGTTCTTAGGCAGAACTCCAGAAGAGACTGAGTTATCTGAATGCAGGGAGTGGTGCTTGCCTGTCCTATTAGAGACCCTGAGCTTAAAGGCAATTTGAAAGGGTCCTGCTAATGGCACAGACTTATTGTAGAATGACATAGTGGAGAGGGAATGAATGCTACCCAAAGCAGATGAAACCAATGCCATGTATGCCCTGCTACTCAGAGAAGCTGTCAGGGAGATAAGGGGTGGGGGTGGGGCTTCACCAATAACCTTAGCAGCCTCACAGTGTTCGATGCTCACAGACCCAGAGTAAATAATGGAGTCCCAGAAGGGACCTTAAGTGGTCAACATAATGAATAGCATTTGCCCAACACTTCATAGCTCCTCACATTACCTTACTGGATCCTAGCAACAGCTTTGTGGCATGAATAGGGCTGGGGCTCTTCCCTTCTTCTCTCTTTCTCCCTCTCTCTCCAGAAGAAAAATTGATACTTAAAACCTATGGCTTACTTCTGATTAAGGAGTTTAAGGCCCAGGACCTAATGCATGCCTTCTGCCCCCATACCCTACAACCTAGAGCCTTGAATTACTGTGGCAATGCTTGTTGTGCCCATGTCAAATCCCCATGTCCCATTTGGCTTCAATGCAGCTGTGGGGACAGTGCCTACATGTGGTCAAAAACTTACCTAAGTACAGAACCTAAACACAGAAATTCTTCCAGAATTTCCCCAGAAGCCTCCTGACCCTGAAGTAAGAAGGAGAATTAACACCCTTGGAGGCAGCCCTCAACCAGTGGGGTGGGAGTCGCGGATAAATGCTCCAGCTTCCAGTCTCTAAGGGGACAATTTTGAGAGGCATTCTACAAGGCCCCTTAGAGTGTCCCTTTTGAGACTGAGCCCCTTTGCCACAGGAGAAATCTGCTCAGTCATGAGTCTTTTTCAGCTTTTCTTCCTTTTGTCTCACTTCCTGCTAATTCCTGAGATTTCCTCTCATACTACTCATAGCCTGCATTCAGGGGAACCCAGACTAAGACAGCCTTGCAGGCCTTTAACAAAGAAGCTCTCAAACCAACATATCAGGAAGAACAAAAACCATATAATGCCCGGCAGCGCACGGCCCAGCGGTTGAGCGTCGACCTAGGATCCAGGCGATTTAGGGTTCGATTCCTGGTCAGGGCACATGCCCGGGTTGCGGGTTGCAGCCGATCAATGACTCTCATCATTGATGTTTCTAGCTCTTTCTCTCCCTCTCCTTTCCTCTTTCTGAAATCAATAAAGATATATTTAAAAAAAAAAAAAACAAGAAAAAAAAACCCCAAAAAACATAATTAGGAAGGTTCCAGTTTCATATCCAAAGCTGCTCCTTTTGTAAATTTTGGAAAATTGAAAAAAAATTATTAAAATTCAACAGGGCACAAGGAAGATTGTTGTTAAAGGGAAGATGGGTTGTTAAAAGGGTTTGTCTTAGTGGAGCCAAAGTGGCCTGTGTCCTTGTGGATTTTCTGTCCCTTAACTATGGTCCTGCCCAAGCACAGGATGTACCGGAGCGCTGCTCAGGGCTCTTTCTGCTTCCATAGAGTCTATTCCTTTTGCTGGATTCACACAGAAATGTAAAAGATCTTCATTCCCCCCACTCCCCTCCACCCCTCTGCCTTGGAAATCCTACCACAAAGCTCTGCATGGGAGAACAGCTAGGGCCAGAGAACAATCAGAGAGGGCTGAGCTCTCAGGCTTGGGCATCTCCCCCTAGCTGGGTTCCCCACCGTCACTCAGAGGGATGTGCAGGGAATGCAGAGTAAGAACTGGGTTTGAGTTCAGGCTCTTTTTTCTGCCTGCCATGTGGATATGAGCATACCTCTTAAGCTCTCTGGGTCTCTGGTCTTCACTTGTAAAAATGGAGCTAAGATAATAAAGGCATATCTATATATCTCGTGGGGTTGTTGTAGGCACAAAGACAAGAGATATATGTGAAAGAATTCAGAAAACCAAAGGAAGGAAACAAGTGTTACTTATTGTTTTTTAGGAGGTGGGGAAAGGAGAGGAAGAGGAAAAAGGAAGAAGAAAGGTGACAGGAACTCTGCTTAATAAGTTCCATCCCTAACACTGCTGCTCCCTGTGCCTGACACTCCTGTCTCCCCTCCACCTCCAGCCCCCTTTTGCCTGGACCATTCTTCTCTTCCTTCGGATCTCAGCTTAAAGGCCACTTCTTCCAGGAAGCCTGCACAGGCTACCCCTTCACTGACAGGTGCCTCTGTGCCCTCAGGCCACTGTGAACTTGGTCCTTCAGAGTCCTTCCTTCATTGCCTGTGGATAAATGACTACTATGAGAGTGCACATATTCTTTTATTGCAGCACAGTTGAGATTTTGGAGACCCAATATACTTGGCCTGAGTCATCTTAACCTGTTTAATAACTAATACTATAGTTACCAAAATACCAGAAAGCAAAACACTTTGGGAGAAATATTTTTTTAGTAGAACAAATGATTTATTTATGAGCATCGGAGCTGCTTTAAGTTGGGAATGAGGAGCTCCACCATTTCCTGAAGGCTAAGGAAGCCCTGAATTCTGCCCTCCTGGAGGTCTGATCCATTGTGTAAACACCACTTATGGAAAACATGTCAATATACAAAACAAATACTTATCTTATCAAGTGTGCTAGGTAGTACACTTTAAAAAATAAGTTCCCACTCTATCTAATTTCCCTTAGTGGAAAGGATACTTTTCTTTATTTAGTATTGAAGGCACAGTACGCATTGATAATGAAACATAGACTGAATCTTGGAAAATTTCAGTGTGTCCATAACATGCATCTTTTAAAAATACCTTAAAATTTAAATTCAGAAATATTGTTACTCTGTACTTAGTGTCTAAATATGTTTACAGATTTTCTTTGGGGAATCACACTCAGTGCAGTTACAGTCTAGTAGCTAGTCTCTGCAGTGATTTAACACATGTGTATGTTTTCTTGTAACTTCACATTTGTAGCTCATGTAACAAAGGATATAAAAGGTGTGAAGTGAGTCATTGATACATTTGATGGCAAATTATGACTAATGTGCATCACTGAATTCTTGAGGGCTTTGGGTCTTACCTAGGTCATAGCCCAAATCCGATGCTCATTGCAGCACTATTCACAATAACCATGATGTGGAAACAATCTAAATGTCCATCAGCAGGCAAGTTAATAATGACAATGTGGTATATACACATAATGGAATATTATTAAGCTTTAAAAAGATAGGAAATTCTACACTGTGCAATATATGGATGAACATTGAGGACATTATGCATAAGTAAAATAAGCCAGTCACAGAAAGACAAATACTCCATGATTCTACTTAAATGGGGTATCTGAATTTGTCAAATTCATAACATCAAAGAGTGGAATGATGGTTCCCAGGGTCTAGGGGAAGGGAGAAATGGGGAATTACAAATCAATGAGTATAGTTTTAGTCAAGTAAGATGAAAAAGCTCTAGAGATCTGTTGTACATCATATGTATAGTCAACGATAATGTAGCATATATTTAAAATTTTGATAAGAGTGTAGATTTCACATTAAGTGTTCTTACCACAATAAAATAAAATTTAAATACAAAACAACAAACCACCTCCTTTGGCTCCAAGTATGGTGTTTTGGTAATGCTTGGGATTTGTTATTTCCTATGGTCATTCTTTATTTTCCTCATCAATGCAGGGAAACAGGCTTAAAAGAGGGCATCCAATCAGGAGCTCTCTATTGGTTTAAGATGCCTATTAGACATCAAAGTGGTAATTAGGAACACAGCTGGATGTATGAGTTCAGTTTAGGAGAGATATCTGAGCTGAAGGAAAAAATCCAGGCAACATCAACATGGCTCTGCCATTCAAAGCATGGGCTAGGTGCAATAATCTAGGGAGTGTAGCTAGTGAAGGCAAGAAGCTCAACCAGGCACTGCAACATTCAGCAGTTGGCCAGATGCTCCTGGCACATGCCCACCTGACAGTTCTGCTTAGCAGGAGGGTCCCACAGGTCTTCTCTTCAGTGTGGCAAGAGGCCAATGAGTTCCCAAGTACAGTAACCCCAGTGTATGCAAGGTAGTTGCCAACCACAGACCAGACAAGTAGTTATGCTACTGTGGGAAACTTCACTACAAAGTTTGCCCCAGGACCATTAGCATGGTGTTCCCCCAGCCCTCCCCTGCATTTGCTCCTGGAAATAAAGGTCTCTGAAGTGCTCCACACCTACTTTGTTTCTGTTCATCTCTATCAAACTACCTTGGCCCCCTGGAGGTGAGGGGATGGCCGTCCTCTGCCTCTCCTCCACTTTCTGCCACTGCCTAGTTGCTTTGCTTCCACTTGGAGTTTCCACCAGAAATGCAGCCTACTATTGGAGGTAGGATGACCAACTTGTCCCAGTTTGCCTGGAAAGTCCCACCTTCTAGGGAACCTCTTCAGTCCAGGACAAAGTTGGACTATTGGTCACCCTAACTGGAAGGAAACCCAGAAAATAATTTCTGCCATCCTCTGGGACCTAATCCATGGACTCCAGGGCTCCTCATTGTTTTCCAGACACTCCTCATAAGAAGTTTCTATCCTCAGACTGTGGTTGAAGCCCCTTCACCCCACCCTATTCTATCCTACCCCCTCTTCACTCTTGTGTCTTCAGTAGGCAAGTCAAGCCCTGGCCTGTGTGGTTCAGTGGTTAGACATTGGCCCACACACCAATTTCAGGTCAAGGGTGAGTACCTGGGTCAAGGCACTTGCAGGAGGCAAGCAATGTGTCTCTCTCACATTGATCCCTCAATCTCTCTCTGTCTCTCCTCTCTCTGACTTCCTCCCTCCTACTCTCTCTGAAAAATCAATGAGAAAATATCTGAGAGTGAGAACTAAAAACAACAACAACAAAATAGGCAAGCGGGTGTCCCTGACTCAACCAGCTTCTCCCTAATTCTCCTTTCCCATGTCCACAAAGCCCCTCCCTGCCTCTCAGCTCTCAACTCAGCAAGATCTCCCTGCTACATACTGACTGTGTCAGAAAGCTCCCTAGGAACCCCCCAATTCCATCCTTCCCCATCCTTTCCCAGTTCCTCCCTTTAGGGCACATGCCACATTTTATGTCTTCAGATTGTGAGACTTTGCTTCTAAGTCCATAGAGAAAGTAAATGAGCTGAATAGGTGTTGAACCTTTCTTACCACCACCTTTGGCGAAGTCATTTTTTGTTGTTGTTGAAATAAGAATAGTAAATCATTGTTGATGTGTATGAGCTCCTACTGTGAGCACCTTATGGATAGTATCTCTAAATTTCACAGCACCATTTGAAATAGAGCCTTTTTACTTGTACTTTACTAATAAGTCATTTGATCAAGGATTGTTTGTTGATTTATTTGTTAGTTGACCATCATCTGAGCTCCCTGCCTATTTAGGGGAATCTCCTACCCAATATGTAAGACAGGGTCTGCTGCCCAGGTTGTAACCTAAGCAGGGCCACATGTTTCCTCTCCCTGTTCTTCTGCAGCTGGATGCAGGCACATGACCCAGACCCAGCCAACGGCCTGTTGTGCCTGGTTCTCTGCACCTACGGAGGCAGTGCACCAACACAGGGGCAGGCAGAGGTGGTTAGAGGAGCCCCAGGGGCAGCATCAAGTGTCCAGTGGTGTGGAGTCCGCTATCTTAACTGACTGACCATGGAGGATTTCAGCTGTCTCCTCTGCCACGGAGACCCCTCGTTTCCATTCATTCTCTGCCTCTAGCCCTCTAGTCTCCCACTCAGTGCCGTGAGCTCCCCACATCCTTCCAATAATGCCTCTTTTCCTTGAATCAGACTAGAATCAGCCAGAGCTGCTTTCTTCGTTATGACCAAGAATTCTTATCTGTGCTGCTGAGAAATTGGGGCCACATTCAATTGTTGGCTTGCTCTATCCAGGAAAATATAGAACTCCCATAAAGATCTATGAACAGGGACGAGGCTGAGGAGTGAAATTGGACTGGGGAGAAGGGTTTCCTTTTCTCTTCTTCACCATCAGGTTGAAGGCAAGTCCAGCAACAAGAACATACCTTTTGGAAAATCTTAAAGACTATGAAAGAAAGACTCAGAAGCCCCATGGAGGATACTCACCCATGGGACTAGGTGGAGTTCTTTCTGTTTCACCTTCTTCTTGGTCTTGCTCAATTCTTGTCAAGGGATGTTGTGGGACTCAGATACTCTCTTTTCCCCTTTAATGTCAACGGTTGAATTTGCTGCCTGATTCTTAGTAGAGTCATGGGAGAACGTGGTTTGGAATGAGGATTATGATCTGTGCTTATTCTATACAGTGCTGCAAAAGTCATCCTAATTATTTCCTTTGCCTGCCAGATGGCAAAATCAGCAAATAGTCCCAAGGACAGAAGGCATGCTGCTGTACCCTGGGATTCTATATTCATTTCTGTGAACTCTGCAGCAGCACAGCTGTCTCAGGCTGATTGGAGGGTGATTGGTAGGAAGCTCACCTACAGGGCATGTGATAGTAGCTGATTTTGTAATACACATGTTAACAGGCATAGCAAACATACAATATCAAAACCCCATTGAAACAACAGATGAGCAGCAGTTAACAGTGATCAGGAGGATGCATTAGAGTGTGGTACAGGAAATACCTCTAAAGTACAGCACTTCCTAACAATGCAGTGGTGAGTGTGTATGGGAAGATGGGGGCTGCTCAGAAAAACCTCCTATTGAATCAATCACCCAGAAAATATTATTGTAGCCAGTGCAACTATAGGTGGACTAATTGTTAACTGGAAGAGAGCTACACCCCTTCCACTTCTGCATGTAACTATGTAGTAGCAAATAAGAAAAAAGCAACCCAAGCTACAAAAGTACAGATGATAAATTATGATAAATGCTTTAAAGCCTGAGCTTGGGTCGAGTTTAGAGTGATGCTAAAATTCCCTGTAATCCACAGATCCAGCCCAAGACACAGAAGTGATTGATCTAACATAGAGCCACGGGGCTGTTAATAGATGTGAGGCCATGAAGGCTGCAGAATTTGATCATAGAAGGAGAGAATCTGAATGCCCAGCACAGAGACATTTCCCCGGCTGCTCTTGCTGAAAGTTTCAGTCATCCTAATATGGAAGAATTGGCCTTTAGCATCAAGTTCACACTGCAGTTATTGAATTCTGTTTCTAAAACAAGATCAGGTTCCTTTTGATTGTGGTCAACCTCCCACATTCACAGTCCAGAGCACATAAGCCTGCTTGGGCCTTGAGTGTGCCTTTCAAGTGCAGGAGCATAGCTCTCTGGGGCTCCATTTGGGGCAGTAAGTCTGAACAGCCCTGGGGAAGATGGGTTGGGTACTGCTATGAGAAATTCCCTCATGCCTATTTCACATCAACCCTGAGATCCCTCTGAGGGGCCCACAGGACAATGAGGAGTTGTCAACAAGAACTTCATGCTGCCTGGCGATGTGGCTCAGCAGATGAGCATCAATCTATGATCCAGGAGATCGCGGTTTGATTCCCGGTCAGGGCACATGCCTGGGTTTCGGGCTAGATCCCTGCTAGGGGGCATGCAGGAGGCAGCTAATCAATGACTCTCTCGTCATTTATGTTTCTCTCTCTTTCTCCCTCTTCCTTCCTTTCTCTGAAATCAATAAAGATATATTTTTTAAAAAACTTCACACTAACACAAAGGTAAAACAGATCAGTCTCCGATTTTTTGATCAGTGGGATGGGCTGCTTCAAAACATACAGACTTTTCACCAGGGACTGACATAGCCAATCCAGAGACATAAGGTTTATTGGTTGATTCAACTAGTGCTGAATTTTTCCCCTTCCTGGAAGTTCAGGGAGTAGGCAATCAATATCCTAGACACTTATCTTCAGAGATGCTATGTCAAGAGTTCAGACAAGAAAGATGCATTTCATTTATCTTCTTGTTGCTCTCCAGCACAGTGAGAGTACTGAGTGCTCTGTGCTTAATGTCACAAGAGACTATGGTAGCTTTCTACGGTATTTCTTTTTTTGCCCTTCATCTTGGCACAATAGCAAAGAATAGATGTTTGAATTCTCGGCACTGGCAAACCATTGCCTATTTAGAATCATTTCCCTGTCTCACATTGATTTATTATTCAGACTTACTTTGAAAAACATCTTTCCAGCCCTTACATGTTGAATTAAAACCTGAAACGGATTCTGATTCTGACTTCAGCTCTCCAAATCGCAAAAGCCAGCCAACTATAAGAATGCAGTCCTAATTGTAGCGGCCTCTGCCTCTCTCTGCCTCCCTGAGCTGAGTACATTTTACTGTAGGGAAGCAAAGCCAATGGGTCTTTTTCTGCTCACCTGTTTTTATTCTCTTCTATTCTGTTCCTGAACATTTGCAAATCCCTTACATCCTACACTGAATGAACTAGGGTCACAAAAGTGCCCAGGATGATTGTGTTTTGTATGAGGGGAATGCCATAAAATCAGATGGTTTTTCTTATTTTTATGTCTTGGTGGAGGTAGATGAACATTATTATTCTATTCTATTATCCTGAAGGTAGAAGAATATTATTAATAATAAAATTGATAGCAGCCATTTAATGAGTGCTCACTTTCATTTTCTCAATTACCCTTATAGGCATTACTTTTTTTTTTTTTTCCATTGCTTTTCAGAGAGTGGAAGGGGTAGAGGGAGAGAGAGAGAGAGAGAAACATCAATGTGAGAGAGACACATTGATTGGTTGCCTCCTGCATGCACCCCAACTGGAACTAGGGATCGAGCCTACAACTGAGGTACGTGTCTTTGGCTGGAATCGAACATGGGACCCTTCCATCTGAGGGGCGACACTCTAATCACAGAGACAAACCTGCTAGGGCTAGACATTACCTTTAATTCACAATAATCCTGTGAAGTATTATCCCCATTTTACAGATAAGGAAACTGAGTCTCAGGGGTTAAGAAAATGGCAGAGTGTCACATAACTATTATGTGTCAGACTGGGTTGGAATACAGAGGTGTCTGATCATAAGTCTATTTTTTTCTATTTCACCACTCTATCTGTACAACTAAAAATTATTGTATAAACTTAGGAGTGCCAGTGATAGCTCTTATGAGTTAATAACAACCACAACAAGCTCAACAACAATAATAGCAACTAATATTTATTGAGCACCTACCAAATGCCATGACTTTTGTTTGCATTATCTTTGTAATACTCATAATAATTTTGTGATTTAGACACGATTTTTATTCTGATTTTACAAATAAGGGGACTTAGACCTAGAATGTCTAAAGAAACTTGCTCAGGGACACACGACTTGCAGTTGATGGAGCTGAGCCTTACACCCAGGTCTATAGTATGCAGCTCCCAAGTTCTTAACCATTTCTTAATGTTGACAGCAATGGGCAAATGTCCCCAAATTAGATGGTTTTGTCACATGATTTCCAGGGGATGAGGGTTCCACATTTCTCATTTATGAAATGAGCAAGTGTAATGAACTCTCTATAGATTTTAAAAGAGAGGCACACACCTTGGCTTGTGTTTTATTCAGAGACATGTACCCAATGCTGTCGTTAGAAAGAGGGACAGTGATATTTACAAGAAGCTCTCAGAGAGGGTGAGATCTGGCACCTCTCTGACCGTTAGGTCAGCCTTTCTCTGGAGATAGGGATGAAATGAAGCAAATTGTATTTTCCACCAATTCTCAAAGGGCATGAACTCAACTTTTTTAGTTCACAGGAAAATTCAAGTTTTTATTTGGGGCAGAATGACCCCATATGGAGAGGACAGGCTAGCTAGATTATCTGAGCATTCAGTTCTGCTTTAATATTGGAGCTCTGGGGAGTCAAAATATTAGTTTTATGTTTGATACAGAGCCAGTTGACATTAAATTGTTTGGTTTTTGAAATAAAAATGTGTGTGTTTATGTGTGTGTGTGTATTTGTGATATACTATGACAGCCCTATGTAATTGGTCTTAAGAAAAATAGAGGATATTCAAATTCATTTTTCAAGAATATGTTTCTCTGTTTGCCATATTTTCATACCTGATTTTAATTTAAAAAATGGCACCACTTAAAAAAGTTCAATAGCCCTAGCCAGTTTAGCTCAGTTGTTAGAACATCAGCCTACAGACTAAAGGGTTTCAGGTTGGATTCCAGGTCAAGAGCACATACCTCAGTTGCAGGCTTGATCCTTGGCCCCAGTCAGGGTGCATGCAGGAAGCCATCAATTGATATGTCTCTCACATCGATGTTTCTCCCCCCCACACACACACTCTCTCTGAAAAGCAATGGGGTGAAAAAAGAAGTACAGTATTTTGAATAGCACAAATTTAAGTGGTGGTATAGACATGGGCATGCATCACACACACCACATACCCACCCACGTAACCAACTTGGCCTTCAGTTAACATGCTCAAACCCTGCGCTGATGCTTATGCTGAGTCTTCACTTCATTACCTCTATTCGCACCTGCTTTTCTGAATGTGCTTTTGAAATGTGAACGATGTTAGTCAAAAGATGACAAAGTAATCTTATCCTGGGTAAGGATCCATCATTTTAAAAGTTCCCATGATTTAAACAGGTCAAGTTTTATTATAAAAACATTTCTCCAACACTGGTGCTGGAGGGAGGGAACAAAGACAAGGAAATCCAAATGAATAGAGAATCCCAGCAGTGTTTATATTAGTCAGTGGGGTGTATGTTGTGCTTCTATTACATGGTAGTTCTGTTGATACTGTGGGGATACTCAGCACTTGAAACTAAATCACAGAGCAAGCTTGGGAAATCTGATGTGGGAATTCTGGAAAATCAATCTGCATCCATTTCCAGCATTTTGCTTTTAAACTGTGAGGGTTTCATCATAATTTTTCTAAATGTAAGAAATTAATGGTATGTATTTCTCAATGACAAAAAAAAGAAGAAATTAATGATTTGTATTAATCTCAAAACTAATTTTATTTAATGCAATTACTTCAGATACATGAGTCACAAGTTGACTCAAATTTATTGTTTCATTGTTTGCTTTCCTGCAAATGTCTGCATCTTACAGACCTTAGCTATTGTCACAAAATTGTTTCTAAACCCCATTTTCTCAAACAAAGTATATTCTGCATTTGGGACCATAGCTATTTACTTCCTCCTAAGAAAGCAAAGTTAGGAAAACACTATTTTCATTTACAAAATAAAACATTTGTAAACTGGCCTATGAGTATATGGCTGTATAATCAATCATCCAAACTGGTGTGCAATGAGAGTGAATAGGAGTGCTGGTAATAATTATGCCTGAACAATAGGCTTGGACCAGTGACCCCAATCCAATGGGGGCATATGGTCACCACAGCTGTGTGAAAACATTTTCATTGTATACTGTCTGTGAGTATATAAGTAGGATTTGTATTCCTAGGCCATGAGTTTTGCAACTAAAACCACAGTAGAAGTCTTCCAACATTATCATCTACTTTGAATCTAAATTGATTTGATAAAAATTTGATTTTATTAAAATTTCTAGTAAAAAAGTTTTATTTGAAAAAAATAGTCATGAAGTGATTATTTTAAATAAATATCTAGCAATGCTCTTTAACACCTAGTGCAAGCCAGGAGCCTGTGTTAGACGGTAGGGATGCGATTGTGTGCAAAATAGATACAGTCCAACCCGATGCGAAGCTTGCAGTCTAGCGGAAGATGGAGATGGATAAATGCACCATTTCACTATTTTATAGTGTGGGAAGAAAGGATGTCACAAGAATACAAAAAGATATGTGAGTAATACCCAAACTGAGAACTGAAGGATGCATAGAAGAGATAAGTAAGAGTTCTGCGTTGAGAGAGATAAGAAAGAACTTGGCACCTTCAAAGACTTGTAAATGGGTCGCTCTTCCTGGAAAACATAGCCTGGGTATGGAGTGGTCTGGCAATTAGTCTGGGTGAGTGAGCCTCAATCACAAAAGGCCTTAAAAACGCTGATGAGGAATTTTGACCGTACACTTAGGGTAAGGGGGCACGATTGAAGTGCTTTAGAGACAATAGCAAGTGCTTTAGAGAAAGACCTCTCAGTCTATATATGAAAAATGGATTATAGGTCTGGGTGGGGGCACAAGAAGTCAATAAGAAGAAAATGACAGAGGTCTAGAAGAGGGCAGTGACAATGAGGGAAAGATATTTGGGAGGTAGAATCAGCAGGACTTGTCAATGGCTTTGATGTGGGAGCTGAGGGAGGAAAGGGAATTAAGGATTTTCTTACGGGTTGAATCGTGTTCCTCCGGACTTTATATGTTGAACTCCTAACCCCTAGTGTCTTTTAAAGAGAGGATAATTGGACACAGACATAGACAGGGAAGACAGTTACCTACAACCAAGGAGAAGACCCTAGAACAGATCCTTCCCTCACAGCCTCCAGAAGCAACCAACCCTGCTGACACCTTGATCTTGGAGTTCAAGCCTCCAGTATTGTGAAACCAAAAAGTTTCTGTTGTTAAGCCACCTATTTTGTGGTACAACAAAGTGCCAAAGGGCAGCCTTAACAAAAGAGCAGCCCTAGCAAACTAATATAGTGGCTACTCAGGTTTTAAGCTTGAACACATGCAGTTTTAAGCAGGAGAACAAGGATAACTCAGTTTGACTTGTTGGCTTAGAGGTACTTGTCCAACCTCTGGGTTAAGAGGTCCAGCTGGGGGTTGGGCAGTCAAGGCTCAGGAGAGAGCTGGGCTGGCATTCCAGATCCAGGCTCATTGTGTGTAGACAGGAAGTGCCGCCATGGGAGTGGGTCTTGGGACAAGTGTGCAGGATGAGAGGTGAACGAAAGAGAGCCTTGCCTAATGTTACTTTGGTACTGGACACTGTCTTCACATGTCACGTAGATGAAAGAGGCTCTGTTATGTGTTGTTTTAGAATATTTGCTTGTAGAAATTAGCAAGAAAGGAGTATGGAGCAAGGTCAGAATGTTAAGTAGCATGGTGAGCCACTGGGGGCCAGCTGTGGCTACCCCTTGAGTTAAGGTATTGCTCCTTTGAGAAAGTCCCAGAACAGATTCAGAGGTTCTGACTCACACTCACAAAGCTTACAGAAGATAATATCTAGAACCCAAATAACAAATTATGAATTTATAATAAGAAAGAGAGCTGGTAAGTAGAAATGATACATGTGTCTGCTTAGCCAGTCTTTTCTGTCGCTTATAGAAGAGCTATGGAGGGAAGCAGATGATCAGAAGGTTGTTTGGTGCACAGGGAACCAGAACAAGGGGGCTAGTGTAATGATTCGAGTTCGTAATGAGATCAGGCTCCAACAGTTGATGTCATGCTCCCCATGATCGAGGGATGACTGCCAAGCAGACTGTATATCCATCCTTCCCCAGCAGTCATCAACTGACTGACTTCTGCCCTGGACACTGCCAACTTCCGTCTCTGTGACTTTCTTTGCTTCCATAGATCATCCAGTCAGTCTAACGAAGACAAGGTTTGTCTTTGGAATATTAATATCTTAAATCAGATTAAAGACTTGTCTTGCTGTCCTGGGACTCCTTCACCTTCTTTGAAATAATTCTGTATCTCTCTGCTTTAATCCATTATGTGTTGATTTTAAAGTTTAATTTCCCTCATTTCTACGTTCTCGGCCGTGAGGTAGAAAAGGAGGGGGAAAATGCCTCACTGTAGTTCTCATTTCAATTTCTTAACTAGGTATAAATATAATATTTTCAAAGAAATAATTTTGATAGTAATTATTTCAAGCTAAGTGTTTTTCAGCAAACTTTAAGATATTTTGTGAAGTATTATTAATTTACTCTCACCCAATTAATATTCACCCTTTCACTCTTCCTGCTAATTCCAACAAGAATGCCAAGGTTCTCTGGAGTCAGGTGACTCTATTACTCTGGAGACATTTTGCTTTTAGGGCTTTTTATAATTCAGATGACAGGCTATCATGATGTGAAAGGCAGTGTACACTTATTAAAGGTTTGCAGTTTTGTTTCTTTGAGACCTCTTGAATATTTTCTTTTACCTTTGAATAGGTGAGTAATAGTTTCCTCTGGGGCTGCTCTCCATCACCCACAAGTTGGACTTACAATGAAGGTGACAGAAAGTCAGGTCTCTCTCCCCATAGCTTCAGGCCAGTGAAATTAAATTAATCAAGTGTCTCCTCTTAACACAGCCTGTCATCAAAAGTCATGAGCTCTGAGGAGATAAACTTGAGTCTCTTTTCAGCTTCCTCTTTCATCTTTTGCTGCTTCTGGATGGTGATCTGGGTGGGGCCCTGAATGGTGTCCTTGACAATTGGAATTTTATCCACATAGGCCTGCTTGCAAGATGCTGGTTCAATGAAGCTCTTTGCAGGAAAAAATACTTCAAAATTTAGTCAAGGTGCAATTTTCACAGTAAAAAAACACTTCCCTGGTAAATGTATTAGCTTGTCTTTTAATTGGCGAGACCTCAAATCTTTCTTCCTGGTCTGACTAGATGTGGAAGTAAAGGAAGAAAAACAAAGTGAAATAGACACAGCTGTGCTCTCAAAGGGCCCCCATTTGATGGGGAGACAGACACAGAGGCCAGTAACAGCCACACGGTGGCAGGTGTTCTAGGAGAGCCCAGGATGTTGCAGAGCAGTAAGGATGTGCAGACAAACCCACCTGGAGGAGGGCACAGTTCTGCTGGTGTGTGCAACTCATTTAGGAGCAAGGACCTTGATTCGTAAGATGCTCCTCAGAAACTGGGCGTTTCTGTGGAGTGGGCTTTCTGCACACTTTTGTGGGGCATAGATTTGAAAGAGAGGGCCTAGTAGTTTCCATCAGAGGGAGAAGAGCAACCCAGTCCTGTTAGCAAGATGGGCGGGACTTCTTCCCTGAGCAGAGAGATGGAGAGCGAGGGTCACCTCAGCACAATAACAGCTTTTCAAAGACAATGAGCTGAGGGAATGCAGGGCCTAGGCTCTGCTGTGAATGACCAGTTCCAGGGAGGAGCCCCCCCCCAAATCCTTTTAGCTAGCCCTTAGCAGAAATGAGTTAATGAGGGGCGTCCATGCCACACATGCCTTTCAGGTTGAAGAGGAGGGTTCAACCACAGAGGTGGAGGGTTGCCATAGGGTCCCCTCCTAGTATAACTACCTCTGCCCATTGCATTTGGCTGTTTTAAACATTTCTCTAAGAGCCGCAAAGAAAATGCATCAGGGCCAATGGCAGTGGAGTCTGTTGCCTTGCAGAGAACAACTCCCCCAGAGATAAGCATGGATTTGGCCTCCAGCCTAGGTTTGGGGAAGGGGGAGGAAGGTTCTCTTTGCTCTGCACAGTGTGGGAGCACTCAACCCTGGTACCTATGGAGAAAAGGTGGTGTGAGGTAGAGGGCGCTATGTTGACCTGGTTGAGCAGTTGTACCTATTTCCCCCAGGAGTGTGGACCATTGAGGTCTCACTCCCATGGAAGGGAAAGTCACCAGACCAACAGTTCTCAATAGTTTAATTTCAGAACCCCACTGCATTCACCAATAGCCAGCAGTGCCACCTGAAGGCATAAGGAAACAACAAATATTATTTACCTTTTCCAGGTGCTTTCATTCTAGTCATCTCCTGAACTTATCCATTACAATGCCGTGGTCTAATTCTGCAGTGGGGAGGGGGCAAGTATCATAGGTTGATGGGAAGGGGTCATGTGACAAGAATCATCTAATGAATGTCATTATAAGATGTAGCTTCTAATTTCTAAATCTCTCCTCCTACTCTAGATTTAGAATATCCGCTGTTATAGGGGGCTTAGCTTCTCTCTCTCCCTCTCTCTCCCTCTCTCTCCCTCTCTCTCCCTCTCTCCCTCTCCCTTTTCCTCTCTCTCCCTCTCCTGCCTCCCTCCCTCTCTAATCAAATCAGGTTCTCATATCTTCTACTCTCCAAATGTGATTTTGATTATTGCGCAACCAGATCACCATCACTTGCCCTCTGCAGGTATGCTTCGTGGTGAGCACTAGCTGAGTCTGGTGTTTTGCATGCCAGGGAGCACCTAGCCAAGCTGTGCTCACACAGCATACTAAGACCTTCTGCTAAGTGAGGTTTATGAAGTTTGTTGAAAATTATTCTGCACTGCCACTGAAGAACCCAGACACACAGGAGTTTCAAATGATTTCACAGCTGATTTATATTCACAAAGAATAATTAGCATCATGGAATTTTCTTTGCCAGATTGATTCTCATTTGAATATCGAAAGATATGTCATTTTAAAATAATTTCATACTTCACTGATGTACTAAAATTGAGACATTGGACACATACGGCACAGGTGTGCTTGTGGGAGAGCTATTGGTCTTCTGTCTTAGGAAGGCAGGGATGGCAAGGCCCACAGGAAGTAATCAGCTGTCTTCAAGGGAAGCAACCATCATTTTTAAGCCTTTTTTCTAGAAAAGTAAACCTGGGCCTCACTATGCAACAGCCAACTGCACCCCCTCCAATAACACAGATGAGTTCAGAAACAAAATGATTGGCATGAAAACCCCACAAAGTAAGAAATACAGACACAGTGAGAGTTTCCACTAATCTTTTTAAAGGTAATAATTTCAGAGCTATAGCAAACTAATTTGGTATCTATCGAAGGAAGTTAAGACCTTTCTCCCCAGATCAGGCCCTCCAGGGCTGGCCTTGACGCATGGAAGTCAGAGCGCCAGTCCTTGGCACCTGCCCCATATCATACTTTCTCTGCATATCCAACTTTCCAGGCTTCCTTCTCCACAGTTCTCCACACTGTGAAATTGGGCCTCCATTACCTTCAAAACTCCCTGCATGGCTCCCCTCTCAAAAGTTCTTCCCACACAGATGGAATGGTTAGCCTTGACCTGTCCAGAGAAGGAGTGAGCCAGGCTCCTACAGCAGTGCTCACCTGATCAAGAGGGTTTAAGGCCCTTCAGGTGAGAAGGGCAGTGTCCACACATCAGATCAGCCTTGCCTCTGCTATGCCCTACCTTGGAACTAGGCTCCTGAGTCTTGCCACATTGGCTGCATGACCTCCCTTTTTAGGAAATCTTTCCTCAGTTTTCCCACCCCTCACCCCAATCAATGTGATAAGGCTCTTGGTCCCTAATATCATCACATGAGCCTGCCTCCATGGCTATGCCCTGCTTCTGAGCTATGGAAACCCTGTGCAACTCAGCCCACCCCTCTGATTGCTACCTGTGTGCCAGGGCTGCCAAACTGCCCACTCAGCCCCCTCACCTGGTTGGTCTTGTGTGGAAGGACCTCAAGTTCTGACATTCCCACTTCCTCACTGATTTCAGTGAGTTGAAATGTCACTTACTTGTGGAACCACAATGCTTTCAAGCTATGTCAGTTTCCTCAGATTGGAGGGATTTCAGAGAGTATGGCAATGAGAAGACTTTCAAGCCCTATACCCAACACATACCAAAAAAAAAATCAGTTATTGGCAAAATGGTTGGAGGTAGAGATGGGGCCATCTGGCCCCTTTTTGGAGCATAAGGAGCATGAATAATTCTGAGCGTCACTTCTCTAGAAGTCAAATATGCATTTCTCTGCCTACAGTGGACTTAAAGGTGTTCATGTTAGCAACTGATTTTATTTTAAAATGGCATGACTGGCATATTAATAATATTATCAATAATGTAAGTAAAATTTAAACTGTTTACTAGGATGAGGCTGTATAAACGAGTCAACTTGAGGGTTGACTTGATGGAGCTAATTCACATTGACCTGGTGTTTGGGGCCTCTTTGGATGAGCATGACAAGTTGTAGTTGATCAGTGCTGAACAGTATTGTCATTTAGAAAAACAAGAGCAAACTGATGTGAATCAGTAGAATGCAAGTTGTAGAAGGACAGCAGAGGAGAGTCAAGATCCAGGCCTTTCAGGTCTAAATGGTTATGGTCAGTAGATAGCCTGGCTTAAAATCCAGTCTCTTGTTTCACAGATAGCCTCTGTGATGAGATTCATAATAGATACTATAAAAATGCTTGTAGGGCTGGGCTGGGTGTGGCTCAGTGGTAGAGCATCAATCTAGATGCCAAGAGATCGCGGTTTGATTCCCGGTCAGAGCACATGCCCAGGTTGCAGGCTCCATCCCCAGTCGGGGGTGTGCAGGAGGCAACCGATCAATGACTCTCTCACCATTGATGTTTCTATCTCTCTCTCTCCTTTCCTCTCTGAAATCAATAAATACATATTTTAAAAATAAATAAATACTTCTAGGAATTACCTCATTTTCTCTCTTGTCTTGAAATAAAGAGGGAAATACTTTTATCACTCTTGACTGCTGGCACTTGAGAGCTTCAGACAGGACTAATGCGATTCATCTTAAAAATTCAGGCCCTGTCCAAAACCAAATTTCCACTTCCCTGCAGTCAGATTTTGTTCCTTGAATGAGTCTGGATCATGGTTGTCCACAGGTACCTGCCCTCTTTCCCTTGGCACTTCTGAAGTTCTCAGAGCCCCTGTCTGAAGATATTCCTTGGGGCTTTAGCTGTGTCTGTTTGCTCCTCAGTTCTTGAAAAACAAAACAAAACAAAACAAAAATGTAGTTATTGGACACAGGGTTACATAGGGTGGCACAACTCAAAAAGAGCAAAGGCTGGTAGCATGAGACGTGATGGGATCCCAGGTTGGCCACCGCCTCATACTGTGATCTGAGATAGATATCTTGCCATCTCTGACCCACAGTTTTCTTATTGAATAGAAAAATAATAATCCAATAAAACAGAAAAAGTAATATTTACTCTGCAAATTTGTGGAAGGATTAGAATGTGCTGGTATGTAGTAGGTGTTCAGTAAATCTTTGCAGAACATGGTAGTTTAGCTAATTTCAAGCATGCCAGTCCTAATACAGGTTCTAGGACATTCAGGTCCTCATCAAAAGCAGCAGGTAGAGTGGACAAAGGTGTGTCCTTGAATGGGGAAGAATAGCTGGCCTGACAAAGAGCATCCAGAAACCTAAGGTGCCCATCATCACAAAGAGAACTCGCCCTAGTGCTCAGACAATGCAAGTGAAACAGAAACACTGGCTTTTGAGATCTTTGTTATTCTGTTCCCAGCTCTTTTTCTCACACAGACTGAGCCTTGTATGCCTGGCTTTCTCTTGCCTATTCTCTGGCTCCTTCGCACCTCCTATTTTCCTAGCTCCCTTTCTTACCCATCTCTTCTTTCATGAGTGACTCCACATCTAAGATCATCTTAACCCAGCCCTGTGACCTATCAGGATTTAGGTGAACCACATGAAACAACATGAGATTCTGTAAGAACTTTGTGAACTGTAAAATCTTACACAAAGGTAAAGTATTATGATGGTGGTGGTGGAGATGATGCTAGTTAACCCAGTGGATTAATCCTATGGATAAGAACTCCGGAGTACTGAATTCTAATCTAGGGCAGTTAATGAGCATTTAAACAACTATGCCTTCTAGGTAGAAGAAGAAATTAGTCCAATAATCAAAATTCTCCGCTGGTGTGAGTGAGCATATGGGATGAAGAAAGGATCAGTGTGTGTAATCTTCAGGAAAATCTTCAACTGTATTTCACACCAATTCAAACTAAATCATCGTGGAAATGGGAAATGACTACACATGGAATGCAAAAGAAGAGGAGAGAGTAGGGATAAACTATGGTGATTTTGGAAGAGACTCTGCTAGCCTTCACAGCATCTTTGAGAGAATTTCCGAAGGTGGTCCTCCATGCCGGTGGAATGCCTTGTCCCAGGAGAGGGAGCTGGAAGGCAGAGAGTGGGCTGGATTTCCGTCCAGCGCCCCTGTGACCAGGTACTCTCATGCAGGCCACCACCTGTCATCTCTGCTGGGTGGCCCAAAGTGGGAACCACATGGTCCTCCGAGGATCAGTATTTGGGATTATTTCATTTGATATCTTTTTAAATTGTCTAGAGGAAAGAGTGCATATTTACCTTGAAAACTTATTCTGTGTAGTAAAATATTTAACTAAAAAAATGTGAGTGCATCAGATGTAATAGCAAAAGTAAGGAAGTGAAAGTAACAGTTGAGTAAATTATGTAGATTTGATTTTCCTAATTCAAGAGATCTGAGCACATTTCTGTCCTCAGCAGCCAGTTACATTTCGGGCACATAATAGACACTTAGGAAATGGATGGGAAATAACTAA
The DNA here is from genome assembly GCF_964146895.1 of Miniopterus schreibersii. Classification (NCBI taxonomy): domain Eukaryota; kingdom Metazoa; phylum Chordata; class Mammalia; order Chiroptera; family Miniopteridae; genus Miniopterus; species Miniopterus schreibersii. Next base: position 89,214,851 of record NC_138101.1, on the reverse strand, counting down.
AGAAAGGATGGGACATTGGGGAAAGAGGAAAAATAAAGAAGGAGGTTCTGGATACAAAAGATTTAAAGATTGGTCCCTGTCTCTGGGATTTCCCCATCTCACAGAGGAGAAGGGCTCACTGGTGAATTGGTAGTTGGTATAAAACTAATTATTTGTCTTCTCCTTGGAAAACTTAAAGCATTTTCTTCCCATGAACAGAGGTAATTAAAAAAACACAATTCTGTTCTACTTTTAGCAAACTCAGATAGTGTTCCTACTTGGAACTGGAAGTGAGATTCTCGTGAGATTTACCTTGAGAAGAGTAAGAAACCAAGGAAAAGCCCTAAAATTATGAGGTGGTTAGGAAGAGAAGAGAAAAATTCAAACTGATTTTGATTACATTTGAAGTCAACTCCATCATACATAGTAAGGATCTGGTGAATACTTATTTAGCAAATCTCAGAATACTAGAGGGAATTTTTTAAAAATATGTTTTTATTGATTTCTGAGAGAGGAAGGGATATCAAGCCCACAACCCGGGCATGTGTCCTGACTGGGAATCATACTGGTGACTTCCTGGCGCATGGGATGACACTCAACTACTGAGCCACAGCGGCCAGGCCTAAAGGGAATTTTGGAATAACCACAGTTTAGGTGAAGCTGGTGGGGTTTCCTACACCCAAACACAGAGCCCATGAAGCAGCAGAACATGGCCGTGGATGTCACCCCCAGAAAGCATGACTGCACTTCTTTTCCCAATGGGGACTGCATTGCTAGCAGGCAGGGTTTTCAAAAGGGAAAGCAATCAAAGCTTTTTTTTTTTCTTCTTCCAAGAAGAGAATGGAATGACTGCTTAGGATAGTAAGATTTTCTCACTAAGGAAGCAAGGCAGCCAGGAGGCATAGAAAGTAGCAACTGAGGATCCTGTGACTAAATTCTTAAAAAGTGTGAAATGATTAATTTCACAGTAGCCTTTCCTTGTTCTTTGGTAAAAGTTGGTGAATGTACTGACTGCTGATTAATATAGACTTTCACTTGCTTGTTTATACTATTCTTTCAAGCTCTTCAGATAGTACCTCTAAGAAGAGCTTTCAACAGGAGTGGGGAAAGCAGCCGAACCCCTTGCCATAGTATTCTGAGGGGAATTGTGTTATTACACTCAATTATTCAATTTGCTTTTCTTCCCACTTAATGCTCTTTTCCTTCTAAAAGAGGGAAAGCAAAACAAAAGTCTAAAATCACTTTTGTTACTTTTAGTTTATAAATTTAAAAATTACAGTAAACAAAGAAAGCCTTTCTTTAATGCTTTGGCTAAGATTAGGCATTCTATTGTCTTAATAATTATATTCTGGTGTAAAATTAACTTTTAAACAATACCTTGCAATTCAAGTAGCAGACAGCAAGGGAACCACATTGCACATCTTATTTCATTTTTTATGAGTGAAAAAGATCAGTCTCTTTCAAACCTGAGCAGTTTGTATTGATGGCTTTAATTATTTTAGGGCCTGGCTTGTTGTTCACTTACATGGACACGTGGAATTTAAAGTAACTTTTGAGAGCCTGGAATGTATTTCTTTTCCATGGCTTTTCCATTAACGCCAAGACAGTGACTCCTAAAGGTGATGGTGTCTACCTTTTTTCTACTTAACTGGCTGTTATCATGCCATTGAATAGTCCCACTATTGGCGCTTTAAATTTTACATTATTTTATCTTAAATCTAATCTGATTAAGTGACCCAGTTCATCAAGTTTGCTTTAATTCAGTCACAATAATACACAGCAAAAAATTGGTATAATGTGCTTTTAGCTTTTAGCTTTATTGGTGTGATTCAGTCTTACAGATCACAATATTAAAAGTATAAATTAGCAAGGGACTATTACTTAGATAATTCTTTGCTTACATTTAGGAACAATGACAAAAAAGATTTTTAAAAACCACAATTGGTTGGTTTGTTTCTTTCTTCTCTTTTCCTTTCCTTTCCTTCCTTTTTTTTTTTTTTTTTTTTAATGTATCTTTATTGATTTCAGAGAGGATGGGAGAGGGAGAGATAGTTGAAACATCAATGATGAGAGAGTCATTGATCGGCTGCCTCCTGCACGCCGCTGACTGGGGAACGAGCCTGCAACCCGGGCATGTGCCCTGACTGGGAATCGAACCACGGTCTCCTGGATTCTAGGTTGATGCTCAACCACTGAGCCACGCCTGGCCAGGTTGTTTCCTTCTTTTCTATTGTTCCCAGAATTCTACAATTTTGTTTCTCTCCATGTGGTACAATGATGGTGGACTTTTAAGCACATGGGAAACACTTCAAATACAAGGTTATCTGTGCACAGTGGAATTCTGAACACCAAAAATTAATAAGTATTGATTGAGAATCTAGAGATACCCTGCCTGCAAGAAAGCTGCTATTTTTAGACAATATGATAGAGAAAAATAGAAATATGTGAAAATAGCCCCTGCCGGGCATGGCTCAGTGGTTGAGCATCGAACTTAAGATCCAGGTGATTGGGGTTGGATTCCTGGTCAGGGCACATGCCTGGGTTGCAGGTTCGATCCCCAGTTGGGGGCGTGCAGGAGGCAGCCGATCAATGACTCTCTCATCACTGATGTTTCTGTCTCTCTCTCTCCCTCTCTTTTCCTCTCTCTGAAATCAATAGATATATTTTAAAATAAAAGAAATATGTGACAATAATAATGCTGTACAAGATAATGTATATTAAGTACTAAGTTACAAATACTTAGAGTTCAGAAAAGACAGGTTATAGAATTTGAGAGCTAGAAGGGACTTCAAATTCACCTAATCTCACTCCCTTATTTTCCAGAGAAAAAAACTGAGGTTAAAAGAATTGCCTGGGGTCTCTCAGCTTATATTTAACATGGTGAAAGCCAGGTCCAATGTCTACTAACTCCCAGCCCAGTACTTTAGGCCCCATCCCTGCCTTCCTCACATCCAGAAGGGGAATCAGGGAAGACTTCATAGCTGACATGGGATTTGAGTTGGGCTTTGAGAACCCATATTCAGAGCTTCCAGATAGAGTTGTGCAGGCTGGGCACTGCATCTCTAGATGCTATTCCAGGGACTCTGATGACCCCCTCCCAGAGGGTAAGACATTCTAACAAAGGGTAGGATTTATACAGGCAGAGAACATGAAGTTCTGGTGTGAGGGAATGCTTTCACTGTCCTTGGTTCGACTGTTGCCTGGCTGTGTTTCTGCTTGGGTAGATCACCTATGCACAGAGCAGCCCTGAAGAATGATCTAGCGAAATCAACTGGACATCACTTCAGGGAATGGCTACTTCAAAGATTCTTGGCATTGCTAAAAGCTTGACTAGGGCTTAAATACTGGATCCCCTGCTTGCTGTTTTGTGTGATCTTGGGTAAGTTACTTAACCTCTCTGATTTCAAAGACAATAATAACACTTATTTCACAGGGTTGTTGTGAAAATTAAATGAAATCATGCTTATAAAACAATTACCAGGGCATCTAGTCTATGGTAAATGTTTTAATCCATTCCAGCTGCTATAACAAAAATACCATAGACTGGGTGGCTTAAACAACAAACGTTTATTCCTCACAGTTCTGGAGCCTGGGAAGTCCAAGATCAAGGTGCCAGTAGATTAAGTGTCTGGTTCATAGGCAGCTGTCCTCTCTCCGAATCTTGACATGGCTGAAAGGAAGAGGGAGCTCTTTGGAGTCTCTTTTAGAAGGGCACTAATCCCATTCATGAGGGCTCCACCCTTAATACCTAATCACTTCCCCAAAGGCCCCAACCTCCCAGTACCATCACTTTGAGGATTAAGTTTCAGCATAAGAATTGGGGATGGGGTGGAGGGGCACAAACATTCAGTCTATAGCAGTACGTGTGAAACACCTATTTACTCTTTTAATTACTAGAGCTGTATCTACCCCAGATTTTTGAACTTAGTCTTTGGTTTGCCCTGAGCAATCCCTCTGAGGCCCTGGGGGAAATCACCACTTTTTCTTCATGGCAGCAAAAGCATGAACCTGGGCCATTGTAAAAAAACGCATTCACCAGCAAAGACTTTCTGACATCTCTCCCTTAGTGACCATAAAGCATAGTGTCATTCATTCAAATGTCATTAAGCCAGTTACAGTTTCAGATTTTAAAACAGTTCACCATGTTGCCTACAACAAGCACCCACCACAAAATTATGCAGAGTCATTCTCTTGCTCTCCTGCTCTGATTTCAAGGCATCTTCTTGTGCTTGGAGGATATATATATATATATATATATATATATATATATATATATTTCTTTTCCTGGTGTCCAGTGTCTAGAGAAGAGCTGGCTGAGCTTGTGGCTGGCAGTGCAAAGACGAAATGATTTCCAGCATCAGGAGTGCAGATCTGTTCTTCCATTAAGAGAGGATGAGATTACTGGATGCTGGAGATCAGAGCTGACATCTGATACAGCTCTCATCTCTGATAAGGTGGCCAGGTGGGCATGGGGGCTCTTAGGTGAAGCTGGGAGGAGAGCTGGAACAGTGCCACTGCTCACTAGAAGCAGGAGGTCTAAAGAAGCAAAAGGGTCATGATGTGCTGTCTCTTATAATTAATATTCTCCCAAAGGCTTTTTCCCCAGAGCTTCCTATACAAAGGCCTCCGTGCCTCTGAATTAAGGTGCCAATGCCGCTAAGCAGCCCTTGTTAGTGGGGTCCCCTAGGGAGGGCCAGGGGGTGGCCCTGCAGAGATGCACCGCCCCCTTTCTCCTCCTGGGGGAGGGAGACCATTTTGGAGCTCTCCTGGGGCACTTCTTCAGCTCCAAAAAAGACTTATTGTCTCAAAGCATCAAAGGGAATGTCTGTTCATACCCTAGGCAGCATTTTGGAGCTCGGTTCTGCTTCATTATTCCACTTAGGTTTCCACTAAAGAGAAGAGGAAAATCTTGCAGCCCATTTCCCTGTGCTAAGGCATCACAGAGATTGAGTTCGGCTTTTAAGCATTTCACATTTAAATATCTCTTCTGGTGGCTTGTCTATGGTTTCCATTTGGAACTGGGATTATAATGTGTTGTAATGTCTGACAGTTTTTTAAGTCACTGAATTTGACTCATTCTTGCGATTCTTACTTAAATGTTAGATCCCAACTCCAAACACTTTGTGGTCTTAGAAACATCAAAATTCACAATCCAGCCTGGCCCATAGCAGACACTCAGTTGCCATTTTCTCTCTCAGAGACAGTGGGTAAAGCTGCAGGGGAGCCCTCAGTAAGTAAAGTGCAAGTTTGCCCTTCAAGATCTTATCATGGCAGGGAGGGAGGCACTTAAGAGAAACAAGAAGTGGCCCTTTACAAACAATATGCATAATTTGGTCTGATTCCTATGATAACTCTTTAGATATATTTATGAGCCTCAGTTTCCTTGTCTGTGAAATAGAGATTGATCTCTTAAGGGGCTCTTGTAATAACAGAGTAATTAAAAGCAAAGGTCCCAAACCAGACTGTGTGTTTCAGTCCTGGAACTGCTGCTCAGATCTAGTTGATCTTAGTACTAGCTCTGGAACCCTGAGCAAGTTTCCTGACTTCTCCAAGCTTCTGTGTTCTCACCTGTGCAATGGTGCTTTTGACAGTATCCATATCAGGGTCGTTAGAAGAATTAACTGAGCGAAGTCTTTCAAATACATTTGACACAATGTAAGCTCTCGATAAAAATTAGCTAAAAGTTATAAATTATTTCACTAGTGCTGATGAACCAGGGAAGTGTGGCTGGAATAGGAACCCAGTTCATCTAAGGTACAAATCCCATTTTCTTTTTCCTCTACAGTAACACTTCCTTAAAATACAAGTAACCATGGTACAAGGCCCAGTGTAAGGGTTGTGATTTAAAGGTGAACAGAATTCCTTGGGAGCTGGGACCCTGACTTCACCACCTGTGTTTCTCTACCGCCTATCCCAGAGGCTGGCACATAATAGATGCTCAGTAAATGCTAGTTATGGACAATACTGTTGAATATGAGCACATATAAACAGGCACGACCTCCCAGGACATGGGCAGAGGTCTAAGTCCAAGATGTCTGGAGTTAAAGGGTTGTATTACTTTGCTAGGGCTGTAACAAATTGCCACAAACTTGGTGGCTTAAAACAACAGGAATTTATTATGTCACAGTTCCCGGAGACCAGAAGTGTGACACTATAGAGGTAGAAAACTTTTTCCTCTACCCTCTTAAGCTCAGTGCCTGTGGCCCTGAAAATTAAATTGAGGAAAGACAGATTAACAAGAGGAGAGGCATCCACATTTTATTTTATGTGGTCTTGGGAATATCTTGGGTGGGGACTCTCAGGGCAGCGGCTCTTTTCTGTCCACCCTGGAAGTATTTTCGTATTTTAACATCACTTCACTGTTTGGTTCCCTGTTGTGCTGCCTAAATATCAGCCCTGCTTGGGGCCTCAGTTTCCCACTTATGAAAAGAAAGCTCTGTGTTAGGAGATGACCTGGAGTCCTTCCGGCCCTCACATTCCGAGCCTGCAAGCAGAGGGCTGATAGGCCTAATAGGGAAACAGAGGACAGGGTGGGGAAAGGTTGTGGAGCAAATGACTTCCCTTCAGCCAAGTGAGGAGGTTCCCAGAGGCACACCCTTCTTTATTCCCCAGGAAGGATGTATCACAATGAGCTTTAGGCTGTTGGGCTGTTAGAAGTAACTAGAAAGTTCCTTCACCCTCTTGTAGTGTCCTTGGGATAAATAAAATGAGAATGCAGAGTATGGACATGAGTGAGTGTGTGCAGGTCTGTGCACATGTTAATGAAATTCTCTATTATAGAAGTGATGTCCCTCATCCCTCAGCAGAGCCCCAGCAAAGCCAAGAACCAAGAGCAGCCTGATCAGATTTTATTCCTTCAGCAGTTATGACCAGAACCCTTACCTATGACCTCTCCCATATAGCATGCATTATTTAAACAATAACTTCATTTTATTATAGTAAGGTGAGGTTTGTACTGTCTTCCTCAGATTACAAAAATAATATATGCTCATTGTGGAGCACTAAAAATTCAAGCAATAAAGAAGGACATAAAAATCACTAGTACTACTAGTATCTACTGAGGCATTGTGCTAAGAATTTACAAGGCTTATTTCACTTAACCCTTACAGAAAACCTAAAGTGAGGGGTTACCATAATTAATAGCTTTTAATAGGTACAGAGACTGGGACTTTCAGAGTTCACATTTCATATACTGGTTTATATTATGCATTTGACATGTAACATAATAACTTGAGCATATTCCATGGTATTAATTATTCTTTAAAAGCATGATCTTTAATGGTTGCATAACATTCCAGAGTGTAAATATATTCTTCGTCTAACCATGTCTTAAAACAAAGGCATATATATAAAATGTTATTGAACATTTCAGGTCCCCTCTCTGGCTCTTCAGCTTTATAAATAATACAATACTGAACATCCGGGCATAAATGCTTATGGAATATCTGATTGGGTCTTTGGGCTAGTTCCCCAAAAGCAGCGGCATTAGGTCTAAGGTTGTGAATGATTCTATTTTTAAAAAGTAACTTTCTATTTTTCAGTTACAATAAACATTTAATATTATATTAGTTTCAGGTGTACAACATAGTGATTAGACACTTTATATATAATTTACAAAGTGATCACCCCAATAAATCTAGTACCCATATGCCACCATACGTAGTTATTACAATATTATTGACTATATTCCCTATGTTGTACTTTACCCATGACTGTTTGTAACTACCAATTTGTACTTCTTAATCCTTTCACCTTTTTCACCCATCCTGCCAACTTTCCTCACATCTGGCAACCATCAAAATGTTCTCTGCATCTATGAGTTTGTTTCTGTTTTGTTTATTTGTTTATTTTGTTTTTTAGATTCCACATATAAGTGAAGTCATATGGCATTGGTCTTTCTCTGTTTGACTTACTTCACTAGCATAATACGTGCTAGGTTCATCCATGTTGTTGCAGATGGTAAGATTTCATTCTTTTTTATGGCTGATATCCCATTATGTATATGTACCACTTCTTTATTCATTCATCTGTTGATGGACACTTAGGTTGCTTCCATATCTTGGCTGTTGTGAATGATGGTGCAATGAACATATGAATACATATATCTTTTTTAATTTGGGTTTGTTTTGTTTTGGATAAATACACAGAAGTGGGTTACTGGGTCCTTTGTCTCTTATAGGGGCCTTGTATCAAGTCTATTTTGTCTGATATAAGTACCATTGCCCCAGGTTTTTTCTTCTTCATTTTCATGAAATATATTTTTCCATCCCTTTACTTTCAGTCTGTGTGTCTTTCTATCTAAAGTGAGCCTCTGTTTGCAGCATATGTAGGGGTTTGCGAATCTTTGAGAGACTGTAGGAAAGTTGGCATCATGAGCCAAGACAGGCCATTTGTATGGAAAAGTCACTGGAAGCAGCATGGGTGGGTCCACAAGTTGGGTGGGGCGGGGGTCTCAGGGAATCACCAGGCCAGGGTAAATGGTGTTAGTTAGGTTGATGGAGACCCAGACATGGTGCTCACCTGTGTGTGCAGTCTGAGTGTCGGGAGAGCTCAACAAAGGAAAGATGGTTTCTACCAGCACTTGTGTCTTGGAGAAATCTGCCACTCCAGCCTTCGCCGTGAAACCAGGCAATTCACTTCCTCCCTATATGTCCCTGATGCCTTTGTAACTGTTGCCCCAGCCCTGGAGCTCAGAACTAATGAGTTCTTCAGTGAGTAAATCTGTGTTCAGACCCTATAAGAGGCATGCTTGGAATTCCAGCAGCTTCCCATCTCACTCAGCCACAATCCCCACTTGCTTTTACAGCCAGAGTTATGGGGACTTCTCTTCCTGGCACTGGAACACTGGGTTGGGGACACTGGCACAGGGCTGGGACCCCTCACTCTTCAGGAGTGACCTCCACAGACAAGATGCCTTTCCAGATTTTTACCCACTGCACATGGATGTGGGACCAGCCCATTCCTCATTTCTGCCCCCTCCTACTAGTCTTGGTGTGGTTTCTTCTGTATATCCTTAGTTATAGGACTTGTGTTCAGCTACACTTTAGAGGTTCTCAATAATGGTTGTTTTGTAGTTTGGTTGTAATTTTGATATGGTCATGGGAGGAAGTAAGCACAGGGTTTACCTACTCCACCATCTTCACTGGAATCCCATTGTGCATGACTTTAAAGCCATTGATTGGTCTGAATTAAATTGCTTCCCAAAAATATTGGACCATTTTGGATTCCTATCAGTAGGGCATGAGCCTATTGATCTCATCTCCAGTGTTTTATGCAATTAAAAAAATATATTTTGTTTCTCCTTTTAAAGCTTGGGATTTGAAATAGCTTTTTAATATGAAACATTTGGATTCACAAATAAGAAACAGTGAAAATAAATGAGGACTAAAGTGGGCAATGAAGCATAAAATATGTGAATATATATTAAAATTCAAAACACGGGCCTCTAATGTGGAAAAGACAGCTGCAATAATTTAAAAGAAAACCTATAGGTGGTAGATTCTTCTTTTAATTTGTTTTCCAATTTAAGTGCTGGCTGGTTGTCAGCTTGTTGCCAGGATGGGAAGAAGAAATGTGAACTTTCAAGTTGAGAAGGTTATGAGACCTTTGTGTATCTGTGTGTTTATGTGGGAGTCTGTTGGATTAATCTGAATATTTAGCTTTGGAAACAATCAGTTGCTGGGCAGTAGCTGGACATGCTGTACATCAAACAGAAAGGCAGATTGGGTCACTGAGACAAGAGCTGGCCCCTGGAAAACCAGCTGAGAGCCAGCTTTTATTTATCTGAACCCACTCCCTACAGAATATACTGTAAATCATGGGAAGAAGTCAGAGTCTCAGGAAGTGACAAGTGCTAGGCTTAGTCACTGGTCTTGTTTAATAATTGCACAGCAGCAGATCCCAACAGTTCAGAGCAAACCAGACCAGACATGAAACCTCCTCTCCCTTGGGAACCAAGCTGGAGGCTTGGCCACTCCAAATAGTTGCTATTTACCCTTATCCTGTTTATCCTTGGTTTCCAAAATCTTTGCTGTATTTCAAAGACTGGAAGCATGAACTCTCCTACTGCTAGGCATTAGCTGGTGCTTGAGCCAAGGGATAGGCCCTTTCCAGGATGAGATGGCCTCATAGGCATCCATCCAGAAGCTCAGACAGGACAGAGTAGGGTTAGCCTTTCCACAGGCTTTAACAAAGCACCGCACAAGTGTACGCTTACCGTAATGAGGGTGAGTGGAAGTGGCTCACATGACTATGGAGGCTGAGAAGTCCCACAGTCGACCATCTGCCAACTGGAGACCTAGGAAAGCAGGAAATGTAATTCAGTCTCAGTCTGAAGTCCTGAGAACCAGGGCAGCTGATGAGTAAATCCTAGTCTACAGGCAAGAGACGATGAAATGGCATGTCCCAGCTCAATCAATGAGGCAGGAGAAAAAGAATGAATTCGTAGCTCTTTCACCTTTTGTTCCATGGACTGGATGGGCTGGATCATACTCACCCACACTGGGGAGGACAATGTGCTGAGTCCACCGATTTACCTGCTAATCTCATGTGTAAACACTCTCACAGACTCACCCAGAAATAACGTTTAACCTGGGCACCCGTGACCCAGTCAGGCTGACACACAAAATTAACCATGGCAGTGATCTAGGAGGCTATGTTAGAGATTAGGAAGAGAAGACCCCTTTTTCATCCCAGTGAAGCAGAGGCTGTGAAGCCTGCGAGACTAAACAGTTTCTAAATAACCAGAGCCACTGGGGCCCTGGGGAACTTCTAACATCTGAGTTCACATTAGAAGTAATATCAGGCCCTGCCAGTGATTAGAGCATCAGCCCACACACCAAAGAGTTTCAAATTCGATTCCTGGTCAACGGCACATGCTTGGGTTGCAGGTTCAGTACCTGGCCCCTGCCAGGGTGGGTGCAGGAGGCAAACAATCAATGCATCTCTCTCACATCGATGTTTCTCTCTCTCTCTCTCCCTCCCTCCTGCCTTCCACTCTCTCTAAAAATCAATGGAAAAAATATCCTCAGGTGGGGATTAACAAAAATAAAGAAGAAGAAAGATTAATATCAGGAGCTCAACCAGGAAACAGGACTCTCAGCGCGTCAGAAGGTACATAGGGGTACAGTCAGCTGCGTACTGGGAGCAGAGTTCCATACGTTTTTCATTGCCTCGAGAACTTTCTGCTATGTCTACACTTGCCTTGAAATGTGGCTAGTGTAATTGAGCAATTGCATTTTTAATTTTACTTTATCCTAATGCATTTTAATTTAAACGGTCACCTGTGGCTGTTGGTTGCTGCACTGGGTGGCGCAGAGGTTACAGCAATAAAAAGCTTTTTAGTTCTATAACTAACAATGTTGGAAGCCCAAATCCTGTTTTAGATAAATTTTTGATTTATACAAAGAAGAGTTGTTACCATTTACTAAAAAAAAAGGACTGAGTGAGCAGAGCTTTGGTAAACCGAGGCAGTGGCACATAGCTGAGAGCGGAGAGACGGTAATGAAGTTGTTTGGAATACAATTGAGTTTGTGTCCCTCTCTGTGCGTCACTGGGGGGAGTTTATTCCTTTCCTTCCTGGTTCGAGTGGTTAGTTTGGTGGTTCAGTGCTTTTGTGTTCAATAGGCTTAATTTTTCACACTGCTAGGTTATCTTAGGCAGGAGAGCTCTCTGCTTAATCTTCTCAATTTCTCCCTGCTCGTTCCAGCTACACAGATGCGAGCGTGATGCTTTCATCTGTCCCTCCAGGCACTAATCAAGTATGACAGTTTCTTTGATGTGCCCACACAGAAAAATAAACAAAACGCAACTTAATGCAGAAAAAAAGTGGGCCCCGCAAAAGGAATCTAACAGCCCCAGTGTCACTTATCTTTCTTATTTCTTGGTGAAGTGGGTCCTAGCGGACTCACTTATGGTTGTGAGAATAAAAAAGATTTAACCCTGACTATGGCAGCTCACCTTGTGCAAGATAATTTAGTCTGCTGTGAGTTTCCACTCTTACATAAAGCCTTATTTTCCTAATTAATACTTATTTATGGATGATATAATGATATCTTTAAGTAAGTCACTCTTTCTTTTTTTCAGTACTTTTTCAAAGCAAAGGCATCTGGTTAAATAAGAAAGTTGACGAGCCAAAGAAAAACAATAGCTTTCCCACTGCCTACAAAAGAATCATTTTATCCCCTTCGACTCCCAATTAATGCAGAAACAGAATAAAGGGGAAATTGCAAAGATTTCTAATAGTGGAACAGAACCAAATGACAAGATGACAAACAAGGCAGGTGACATCCACGGAAAGCACTTAATGATTCAATAACCAAATAATCAAGACCATAGGAAAATAGGAGTAAATTTAGAAGAGTGAATATCTGTTATGTTTACTAGAGAGGGGCAAAGGCCACATGGCAGTGTTGTAGTGAATTAACTAACATCACCACTGCCTTTCTAGGATCTAGATACTGTCTAGAATCTAGTGTTATCCAAGTCAGATGCTTATTGGATGTCCCCTGTTGTGCAGGTGACATTGTAGAAACATCCTCCATTAACTACAGGAACACGAGTTGTATAATAATTAGGCTCATTTTAGGAGAGCCCAATCCCCACCAAACTTTGAGATGGAAAATGAGAAAATAATGATACTGTTGCTAATTTCTTCAACTTACTTCATTTTTTTCTCCATTCCAGAGCCCCGTTCCTGCACCTTTCCTTGTTCAAGGGGCACCACCACCTCCCGCTTCCTGACCAATGTCAGGCTTGGGCACATTCAGACGGGCTTCTCCTTGGTTGCACACTTCTGCCCACCACTGCCTTGTACACGATTGACTTGGTTTCCAAAATCCAGTGGTTGTATGTGGATTTCCAAAACATGAAGGTCCTCCTGTTCAGAATGGTTTGTGTAAGGTGTCAGGAAGCAGCCCTGTTCCAATAAAGCCTTGTGCCACCTGAGTGGACAGAATCACAGCTCTTGGGAATTGCCCACCAGGGGTCTGCCTTGCTTCTCTGAGTGGGGGGTCTTGCAGGGTGGCTTTTGGAACAGCCGAAGAGCAGAGCAGCAGCTTCTAGGGTTTAGTGAGGAGCTTCTCTCCTCCCAGACCACACTCTTTGCTGGACATTATGAAAAATAAACTACAAGGTAGCAGAAACTAAGTGAAATTGAAGGGCAAGACTACATTAGTGTAACTCAAACATGGCATGTCATCTTCTGAAACACTTGTAGGATTTTGCCTCCCAAGCTGACCCTGAAGCAATACATAGAATTCTTTGCCTACCTCACAAAAGTGAAAATCCACTTTTCAGTAAGTGTACCAGTCAGAGCCTAGGCAGAATCTGATATAGAGGTTTGTTCTGGGGAAGCGGGACGACAAAGAGAGGAAACCAAGATCCAAGAGGCAGCCACTGGGGAAGCTGTTCCCACTCCCAGTGCAGGGAACCAAGGGGGAAGGCTGCAACTCTTGAGACAGAAATTTGGAGGAAGAGCCCTGTGGAGGTCAGTCTGTCCTCTGGGGAGGGGGCAATGTGGTGCTGGGGCTGGGGACTGGGAGGAGGGGGTCTGTGCTGTTGCATCCTCAGCTCTAGGAGCTGGTACTGGAACCTCTGAGGTTGCCATCATGATGCTGGTGCCAGTGTCGGAAAACTGCAAGTGGTCCAGCTGCTGCTGCTGAAACGTGATGCCCGGGGCAGGTAGAAGCAACCAGGCTGTGGTGACAGAGACAGGAGAGGAGGCAAACAGGGAGAAATAAGCCCCTCTCTCCAGGTAGTTTTTTAGGTTCCCTCGAGCCCCGCCTATGGACAGAGCCTAAAAGAGACTGGGGGCAAGGTGACCTGTAAGCCAGCCCAGGCATCAGAAAGAAGTGTCTGGACGGGTGGATTTGAAACTGAGAAACAGTAGTTAAATGACTGGCACAGAGTCATACAGATTTTATTGAGGGTTCTGTGGAGAAGCCTGAGAGGCAGTTTACATTGCAGGGTGTTCAGCATTTTATGATTCCCTTCCCCACAAATAAATCCCCATCAAGTCTCTCTTCCTCTGGTCTTCCTCTCTACCTGCTTCTATAGCTGTCTTCTGCTTTTTAAAATGTACCCATCTAACTGCTCTAATCTTGCATCCCTTCTCCATCATCCTGCCATGATCAGTCTCTTTTGAGAAGGTGGAAGAAGTTTATACATTTTTTTTTCTGTCAAAAATAATATCTTTTCTTCACATTAGGATAATAAAAAAGAATAAAAAATTAAGATTCAAATTAATTATAAATTGTATAAGAACAAATTAAAAGAAATAAGAATAGAGAAATGGCATCACTTGTCTATGGAATGGTTTTTAAAATTAAACTCATAGAAACAGGCAGTAGAAAAGGCATTGTTGGGGGGAGGTGAAATAGGGGGCGGCTAGTAAACAGGGTCAGACTTTCAGCTGCAAGGTGAATACGGCCTGAGGCACTAATTAATAACACCGTGGCCAGAGTTGGCAACATTATCTTGTACAACAGAACTTTGCTAAGAGTGTAACTTAAATATTGTCACTAAAATTAATGAATTAATTACTTAAGTAAAAGAAGAAAATGAAAAACCTAATGCATAAAGTATAAGGGAAATAAATGAGCACTAAAACAATAGCTAAAAGGAAACAAGATGAAAAGTTTTTAAAATGAAACAAACAGCATAAGAATAAAATCAACAAGTAATACTTTAAAACTAGTCAAGTGGAATTAAAACTCTTTTTTGGATAAAAGCGGAAAATTAACTTTAAGTTAATTTTAAGAGAAGGGAAAACCAGGAAAGAGAAGATAGAAACAAAGGGCTTAAATGTAATTGAAAATAGTAACTTCCATTTATTAAGCATTTAAAGAATGAATGACAGGCCCTGTGCTAAGTGCTTTCAATATAATGTTTCATTTAAATCTTACAGCCCCATTAAGCAGGTACTATTAAGCTGCCATATTTCATAGTTTGGAAGACTGAAATTTAGAGTATTCTCACAGCTCATCAAATTATGGAGTTGGGATTTGAATTCAGCTAGACCTATCTAGATGCAGATCCCAAGCTTTGAATGAAAGAGGGAAAAACAAAAGAAATTAGTCAGTACCTTTAATGTAATGAGATGCCAAACAATACTGAATTACTGATTTATTCACCATTGTGAAAAGATAAAATCAGGGCAAAATCAGAAAAGAAGATGGAAGGGAAATGGGAGGAAACAAAATTACAAAAATAAGGATTCGGGAAAATAACAGAGTCCCCTGTGAAACTGGCTTGCTCCCAGTCCTCACTTTCCCTGTGGTCCCGTCCCCTGTTCAGTTAGAGCCTGGGGCATCCCCTCTGCCCTTTGCCTCAAGCTTAATGAAATGGTCGAAGCCCTTCCTTAGGCCTTGCTTTTATCTTGCCCGACAAAGAGGGCTTCCAAAGCAGGCTTGGCCCTTCAGAGGCCTGGGTGGCCTGCTTGGTTTGACTCATGCATGTCCCACAGCCTCCTAACAGTTGCATGGCACTTGCCACAACATCCCAGGCCTCACCAGCTTGCAGATCCAAATAAGGTCAACTAACATTAACACCTTCATCTCCCTCACCCTGAGACGCTATGCTCTTACAAGAAACTCAGTCCTTGCAGAGATCTGCTCCTCAGGGAATTTCAAAGAAAAGATCTGTGTCTAAGCAGCCATTCTCCTCTGGTATCTATTGCTTCGAGTTCTGTCGCTGTCTCAACTCTTATGCTTTGGGAATGTATTCTTAAAGTCTGGGAATTCCAATAAACTACTCAGGCCATATTTTCTAATAGGATGTACTTTGCTGGGCTGAAGGTGAGTGTGGGGAAACAACCAAAATGGCATGGTCCATCTTGTAGACTCTGCCTCACCAAAGAGCAGAGTCTACAGGAAGCAGTTTGAGCTGGCCTGAAGTGTGGTGGGTAATGAATAAGTAGGACTTTTCTGTATCTTTGGAATGGTTGGGGGGTATTAGTTTCTCAAGGCTCACATACACAATATGCTCATTTTCTAGGGTTAATAAGCTATAGACACTCTGGCATTAGCAGGAAGTTGGCATTTTAGGCACCAAAGTTTACATGTATGTTTGCATGTGTTACAGATAACTGTAGAGAAATGTAATGGTATCTGATGATGATGATGATGATGATGATGATGATGATGATGAAAGCCTTGTCATAACTAGAGTAAATATATATCCTATTTTCCCTGAATAATTTTGGTTTGTCTTTTGCTCCAACATTATTGTAGCGTCTCCTTTCACCATTAAAAGCTGTCATAAAACACTAGCCATGACACAATAAGTGGGGTTCTGATTTGTCAACTGTATAAATTATAAGGTTCCTTATTTGTCAGGTTAATGAGTCCAAGGAGTGAGCTTCTGGGTTGAGCTATTGGTCTCAGCCTTGTTGTAGCGCCATCTGGTGGCAGCTTTCTGAGCCTACTTAAGTATCCATAAGGACAATTCTGGGTGTTGTGATTGGCTGAGATTTTGAGGACACTGGTAACAATTGTAAGATTCTCCCAATTAGTTGGTTTCCAATTCATGGAGACTGGGCTGGCAAACTAGTGGGACTGAATCGACCTGTCCTAGACAGGGTTATCCGTCTTCTCTTGACTGGTCTTAGCCTCCCTTTGACATCATTCCTCCTCAAGATAAGAACTTTGTTCACACTATTTGGACAATTAGGGCTGAACACAGAGGGTTGGGGCAAATTGCCTATCACTTTCTATTTGAATTCAAGTTATTGCAGTTAGCATTAACAATCACAATCATAGCTAACACTTATGAGAGATTTCTGTGCACCAGCAACTGACATTAAGAAGGCATTAGGAATCAAACACCAAATAAACATAAGTGGAAGTACCCTGTAGGCTGCCGTAATGCATACCTTCCCACTGAGGTCATTGTCTCTCCATATCTAGGACTTATGTAAGAAATATTATTTTGGCTACGGCTTGAAATCTTTTTTTTTTTTAAATAAATATAGAACCTTCAGAATTTGACTTAAATTTCATTTTAGTCTTTGATTTGAGTTTTTAACGTTCTTCATGTATCCCAAAGGTATTTGATAATAGGTACTGTTTTTTTAAAATCCTCACTCAAGGATACGTTTAGAGAGAGGAAGGGAGGAAAAAAACATCAACGTGAGTGAGAAACATTGATTGGTTGCCTCCAGTACTCACCCTGACCGGGGGTCAAATCCACAACTCAGATATGTGCCCTGGCGGAATGGAACCAGCAACCATTTTGGTGCATGGGGCAATGCTCCAACCCATGGAGCCACCCAGCCAGGGCAATAATAGGTACACTTTAATGTTTTACAACCTATCTGGAACTTCTGCAGCTTGAGCTATTGGGTCCATGGCTGAAGGTCAGCCTGGTGAGATCAATCCTTGGGGAGTAGGTCAGGTTTGACTAGATCAACGCTGAGTTAATGTTCATCGTTGGTCCTACTTAGCCTCAGATATCCCAGGTTTCTACTAATGAGATTCCTGCCATATTCCCTTATGACTGTGTGTGTGTGCTTGTAGTTATGCTGGAAGGGTTTTAACATGGATTTCAGAGTATGTTTTTTCAGTTCCTGGCCATTTTAACTGACTTGCATTCCCTGAGAAAGTCGTTATTGAATCTCTGCTTCTGCTGATCTTTCACAAAAAGCTAATAAAGAGACATGTTAGCTGGTTTCAGAATATACTGAATGCAAATACTCAGTGTTGTGAAGCAGTAAAGAATACTTTAGATTCTTAGTTTGTTCATGTTCAGTGCAGGCACAAGAAACAATGACAGGGTATACAATGGCCACCTTCCTTTGTGCAACCTCTCCTGGGCTGTACGCATGCTGAAGACTTTGATGGACCTAACCCAAGGAGTCGCTGCTATGAATTTTATAATGCGATGCACTCTTAGAAAAGGAGACGGTTTCACTCTGGTCTTTTCCATCACTAATATTATCACCTCGTTCCTGGCAATCATATAAGAAATTGATTGGACTCAGCTTGACTCTTCCTGCAACAGGGAACACCTGGAGATCTCGCCGCAAGAAGAATCAGGCTTGATGTTCAAAACTGAGCAAGTTTATTTATTACCTGAGGAGAGAATGGAATAAATGGGGAACCTTAGGGAAATAAATTTTACAGATAGTTTTCAGTCTATAACTGCAGCCCTGAGTCTCTCTGCCATTTCCTGATGGCAACTGATATTTTATGCAAGAAAGCACAAGAGAGGTGGTTTATTTTTGTGAGAAAGATTTACTATCTCATGTAAATATGACTCTCTCCCAGGTATGTTTTTCTTTTTAAATTTCACTGAAATCCTGGGCCAGATTTTGGAGATTTAGTTTCTAGTTCTTGCTCCATTTCTAATTTACTGTATTATAATAGGCAATATCCCTAACCCCTCTGGGAGTTTCCATTCAAGCAAAAATAAGAATTAGGACATCTAGAGTACATAAAAAGGAATGTCAAGGGAATATGGTAGATTATTTTTGATGTTTTGGGAGAAAGAAATAGCAGATACTACTAATAATAATTCTCATTGTTCTATTTAAACCTGCCTTAAGAATAATGTTTGCCATTTTATTTTTAAGGAATGAAGGGAAAATAAAAGAGAACAAAGAGAAATTATTTAATGCTTTGATTAACCTGATGTGGAGTAAGAGGCATTCCTTTCCAAAACCAGGATGCGTATTTTTTAAAAAACACCAAAAAAACCCAGAATGTGGTTAATAATTTTCATCTAGCAGTATCTGGAGAATCAGGTGAGGCATTTTTTTAAAGGACATTTGAATTATAAACAGAACAATACGTTTTTTTTTTAGAACAAAAAGAAGCTTTTGCATTTTATTTAAGGAGATAAGGGGGTGTGAAATATGAGATTTCATAGATCTCATCCTCTCCACATCTCAGAAATGTTAAGTTCCTAATGGCAGGAACGTCCCTGTTTTTTCACCACCACCCACAATGCCTAGCATAGTGCTGTGAGAAGAAAAGGGATCATAAGTGGTTGATGAGTGAATGAAGGAATGTGTAGGGGGATAAGTTAATGAAGAACAAGTGAATGTTCTGACATCTGCTCAGTGCTTTGTTGTTTACTATTTTTTTGTTTTAGTTTGGTTTTGCTTGATGTTGTAGAAGTTCATTGCAGAAAATTTGGAAAGTGAAGAAAAGTATGAAAATGAAAATAATAATCACAGATGATCCCATTGTAAATATTTTGGGATATTTCCCTCTGTTTTTCAGACACGTGTGCATGCAGACATGTACACACACACACACACACAGATGTTTGTGTATATGTCCATAATATCATTGTTATAACTTGACACTTTCTCCAAAGAATATTCGACTGTGAATATTTTCTCAGATAAAATATTGTTAAAAATTTGACTCACTATACCTTGATATAATTAAATTTTCTTGCAGATTGGGCATTTAAGTTTTTACTGTGAAAATAATTCTCTAGTATTTCTTCTCTATAAATAGTTATGCCATCTTAGATGACTTCCTTAGGATAATTCTGGATCTAGAAGGGAAGGCCATTCTTCAAGCTCTTGATTCACTTTGCCATGTGTTCATGAACCTCATGTGTTCCTCCCTTTGCCTTGTTGTGTCCTCTGCCTACAGGTGCCTGTTTTATTGGGGAAGATAAAGCTTATCTCTCCTGTCAGGAAGCACACACATTCACTTCTCTCCCTCAGTTACCTGCTGGGGGATAAGAGCAGGCAAAGAGCCCTTTAGAAATATACATAAGAATTCCTGGGGCTTTCAATATTTTCTAGCTGAAATCCAGATGTTGGTGCAGCTGTTACAGAAAACAATTTGGCAGTTCCTCAAAAGTTAAACATAGAATTATCACATGACCCAGCAACCCCACTCCTAGGTGTATACCCAAAAGAATTAAAAACTGGTGTTCACACAAGTTCATGTACACTCATGTCCACAGCAGCAGTATTCACAACAGCCAAAAGGCGGGAACAACCCAAATGCCCATCACTGCTGATTGGATAAACAAATGACGGCATATCCATATAATGGATGTTATTCAATTATCAAAAGGGATAAAGTTCAGACACATGCTACAACAGACAGTACTAAAAACATTATGCTAAGTGAAAGAAGCCAGACCAAAAAAAAAAAAAGGGTCACATATTATATGATTCCATTGATATGAAATGCCAGAACCCATGAGTCTGTAGAGACAGAATGCAGAGCGGTGTTTGCCAGGGGCTGGGGAGAGGGAGCAACAGGGAGCAAGTGTTTAATGGGTACAGCATTTCCTTTTTAAAAAAGAATGATTAGGAATCCTGTTTTTATTTATGTGTAGACATAAATGTTAATGAGGTCACAAATGTTAGCTTAGCCTGTGTTTTCCCATGACTGTTATTATTCATTGCTAGATTTCTGTTCTTAAATTGAGGTGTAATTGACATTAAACATTATATTAGTTTCAGGTGTACAACATAATGATTCAATATTTGTATATATTGTGAGATGATCACCACAGTAATTTAGTTAATATCCATCACCACACCTACTTACAAGATTTTTTGTCTTATGATGAGAACTTTTAAGGTCTACTCTCTTAACAACTATTAAATATACAATACAGTATTATTAACTATAAT
The DNA here is from genome assembly GCF_964146895.1 of Miniopterus schreibersii. Classification (NCBI taxonomy): domain Eukaryota; kingdom Metazoa; phylum Chordata; class Mammalia; order Chiroptera; family Miniopteridae; genus Miniopterus; species Miniopterus schreibersii. Next base: position 89,194,267 of record NC_138101.1, on the reverse strand, counting down.
CACCATGTTGTACATTATATCCCCAGGACTTATTTATTATATAACTGAAAGTTTCTACCTTTTAACCCCCTTCACCCATTTTGCCCATACTCCTGTCCCCTGCTCCTAGCAACCACCAATCTGTCCTCTGTATCTATAAGCTTTGTGTGTGTGTGTTTATTTGATAGAATCCTCATATAAGCAAAATCATATGGGTTTGTCTTTCTCTGATCTTATTTCACTTAACATAATACCCTCTAAGTCCATCCATGTTGTTGAAAATGGCAAGATTTTATTCTTTTTATAACTAAATAATATTTCATTGGATATATGTACCGCATTTGAGTTATCCATTCATCCACTGATGGACACTTGGGTTATTTCCATGTCCTAGCTATTGTAAATAATGCTGAAATAGACATGAGAGTGCATATATCTTTTTGAGTTTGTATTTTTGGTTTTTGGATAAATACCCAGAAGTGGAATGGCTGGATCATAAGGTGGCTTTATTTTTAATTTTTTGAGGAACCTCCATACTGTTTTCCACAGTGACTGCCTCAATTTACAATCCCACCAACAGTGCATGAGGGTTTCCTTTTCTCCACATCTTTGCCAAGACTTCTTTGTTGATTTATTGGTGATAGCCATTCTGACAGGTGTGAGGTGATATTTCATTGTGATTTTAATTTGTATCTCTCTGATAAGTAGTGATGTTGAGCACCTTTTCATGTACCTGTTGGCTGTCTGTATATCTTGTTTGGAAAAAATGTCTATTCAGATCCTCTGCCCATTTTTTAATCCAATTGTTTGTTGGGTGATGAAAATATTTTGGAACTAGATAGTGGCAGTGGTTGTACATTATGAATTTACTAAATGCCACTTAAATAGTCACATCAATAAAAATAAAAGAGTTACATCCTGGAAGTAATTCTCTTCCCTTGAAAGTTCAAAGTCTTCAACATTTCTCCTCACCCCTCAACACATGCTCAAGCCCATGCTCACACACCTACGCATACAACAGAGAGCCGAAGTCACCCCTGGGTATCAGCAGGCAGCAGCAGCAGGTCGTTTTACAGAGTATATGATGGAGGGACATGAGCCTCCATGGGGTTTTCATTTACAGATTTGTGCATTCACTAATATATGTAGCTAGTTATATAAATGTAACTCATAACAATTCTATTCTTTAAAGTCTGATCTTCAAGGAATTAGAGAAAGAATGGGAATTCCTATAGTGTGTGTATAAAGCTTGACACAGAGAAGATTTCAGATAAGCATGGGACATGGGCTGGAGCAGATCAATGTTCACAACAGAATCAACTGAGAAAAAAAGCACAGAGGTCATAGAAAGGGGCAATACATTTCCCTCAGTCTCACCAAATTGAGGAGTGTGCCGGTGGTTTAGTAAGAGGAGTCTAAAGTTCACAGTAGAACTTCACAGCAAAAACTCTAAACATGCATGTCTGTTAAACAAACTACATATACAATAGCAATCTAATTATGACTACATCAGTATATCATCTCATGTGTATATATACATAAATGTATGTGTTCATGTATATGTAATTTTAGTTATGCTTAAGCCAACTGATTAACTAGGTTTCCAGTATTATTCCATGGCAGCCAGTATTTTCCTATGAGTCCATTGGCCTTTATAAAGCCCCAAGTTTAACGAATCCCTTTCATTATTGCTAAAGAGGCAAATTCGAAGCATAGAGAACTAAGTGACAGTTTCCAACAAGCAGTACCCCTATGCCACGGTGTTTAAGCAGAGATCATTCAGTGCTGGATGTATCATCTGTTATCTTGCCTGTATAGAGCTGTCCTTTGCAATCATCCATTCTGTATTACACTATTCTGTCTCTGCCCTGCATGTCTAGATTCTGCCTGTTTTGGAAAACCCCATTCACATGTCCAGTATGCTATAAAGTCTTCCCCCCAAATTCCCCTCTTTATCTGGCCTTTCCATTCCCCAAATCCTCACAGCAGTCCTGGTCTCTACTACATCATCTTGGATGATTGCATAAGCCATCTTTTATTAACTATGAATGGTTTCTGGTCGCTTCTCTACCCAACAAATTTGTAAGCTCCTTGAAGACTCATCTGGTTCTGGTTCTGCATTCATTCCTATGGTGTTATATTCACTGCCTACATTGTTATTGCACATTTGGTATGTGATAAGACACTGTGGGGATTAAAAAGTAATACACTGATTTTTTTTTTTCCTGGGAGCTTAGTTTCTGATTGATAAGACAAGGTCTCCAGAACTGAAACAGTTAAGTAAAAGTGTCAGCAAAGGCTCTATGATGGCCTCCAAAGCACATCAATGCAAGTTCTCGATGCAAGTTCTCAATTCCTTGGTGCATTATTGTTGATTGATTGATTGATTGTATTGATCTCCTGATTAAGAAGAAAAAGGCAAGGTAGAGTAAAGTTCATTGATTTACAGATAGTCCAAATGTGTTTCAAATCTACTAATCCACTGAGGTAAGAGTGTGTTCTTCACCAGATCATGATTTGAAGAATCGTACTCACACAGCGTCAGCCGCGGTTGGCCCAGAGTGGAATTTCTGAATACAGTATTTAACTTGACTTAGATATTGACAAAGATAACAGTACAGTCCTTGGTGTTGGAGTCAGCAAATACAGGCTGTTATTCTTTATTTCTTTTTGTGGAATTACGCTCTGTGCAAAATATATTTAGTTCACATTGCTATGTACACAGCCCTGACAAGTGCAGCCTGTTGGGGGTGATTACAGATGTAATAGTGAATAAATAAATCATCTTCTGGAAGATTCTGGTGACCTCTGAAAGAAAAGTTGACTCAAAATGCTTAAACACTCTGTCAAGGGATTTATTAAGGTTTTAAATTCTGTAATGTGGAGGCAGAGATGTCAGTTCCTGGATCTTCACAGATAGAAGTCACACCTTGATAATGCCGCACTCACTAAGGTGCTTGAGCTTCTTGTCTAATCTGTGCCGGGGCAGCAAGGCTCTTCTCTGGAGAGGTTAAAGAGGAAAAGAAGATAAATAACACAAGAGATCCTAAAACTCTCTTAAGGGAAGAAGTTCAAAGGAGGAGGTTTGAAGAGGCTGATGCCGGCTGAACAGAAGGAATGTGGAGTGCAGGAAGCTTACCACACAACTGAGTACTAACTTAACAGGTTTCTTTGCACAGAATTTGCACTTCCTGACTATTTATTCAAAGTTTTACAATTTTTCTAAGCTAACTAAGGTTATGAGTTATTTTTAACAAGCTAATCAATTTATTTTAGCATCTTTCAAACTAGATAAACAATGTATTTGTGAGTGTGTGGTGTGTGTGTATGTATACACTTATACCCAAAATGGTGGCATGCAGAGTTAAACAAAATCCTGTTAGCAGTTCTCATAGAGGAAAAGTGGAATGACATGCTTATTATTCCAGATCCAAAAGAGAGATTTTAATACAAAGCCTAGAAACATCGGTAAATTGAGATCCCCTTGAATGATAAGGGAATGGTAACTTCAGAGATAAAGAATCACCAGGGAAGCAGCTCTGCACCTGGGGCTGGGGCTCAGAACTCTTGATTATTAGTGAGTAAGGCTTAAAGTATGATCAGGTGAGACCATTGGGGATTAAGATCTGGTGATGTTTTAAGCAGGAATATGAAACACCTAACTAGGAGTAGTCTGGTGGAAGTGGAAATAAGCAACCACTGGGAAAATTATTTTAATTATAGAATAAAGAGAAAATAAGAAGTAATAATGAAGCAACATCTAGGAAATTTGTGTATAAAGAGTTATAATCACTCATAAAGAGATGGGGCATTTACCAGGAGAAAAGAAACCCAGCCAGTGGAACTGAAAAAATCCCATCTAAATATGAAAGCAAGGAATGCATTCTAGAGCTGGAAATATTCATCAATGTGTTAAATGTTACACATTCTAAAAATATGAGATAGCGTTAAACAACCCTATCTTAAGGAGTGATGATTGGAATTTTGCTTTTATGATGCCGTAGCAATTCAGATGGTTCTTAAGTCTCCATAGCAACAGCCTGATGCTACTTTTTGTTCTTCTGTGTAGTCACATGGTGCCTGATGCACTGCATAGGAAACAGAGAAGTAGTTGATTGCGTTTTCTCATTAGTGACTACAGAGACCCGGGCTACCATGAAGGATTTTCATTAGCAATGGTTCTGAGCCTTATAACCTAGAGCCATCTCATGCTCACCTTTCTTCTGCTAGCTGACACTTATACTGGGTGTCAACTTTTGCCTTGATGAGACACTGCTCTATATCAACAATATTATTGTTTCATGAATTATATGTCCATCTAGATAAAATTTCCTCAAGTAGATGACCCCTTTCTTTTGTAATGCCCAATTGTCTTTGAAGGTGCCACCAATATATGAATGGAGGTCATTATGGTGAAACACCTGCCATTCTCACTCTAGGATGAGCAACAGACAAGTCTACTAGGGAGGGGTCAGACTGTGTGTCATGAAACCTTAGACAAGTCTCTGTAGTGGTCTATATCTCAGTTTTTCCATCTGTGAAAGGGGAGTGATGACTAAATTCTTTTTCTTACTTACAGGGTAATGTCTGTAAAACATTTAGACAAGTTTTTCCAAATGTGTTTTGAAGGTGATGCACATGTTGAGAGAACCCCAACTGCCTTAGGTTTATGTGGGTGAAGTATCAAGGTGCTATGTGGCTTAACCTAGAGTCAAGGAAAACACCATGAAACTTGTAAGCATAAGTAAGACAGACAGAAATCTTTCCAGATCTCTCATTAAATTTATAACACTTTCACCATCATTTTCATTAGTGAGTATTATTAGGCTGAGTTAAGATCCTTCTAAACTCACCTTGTTGTTGGTTGGTTTTCAGTGGGAATCAGAAGTTTATGAACTCTAGTCCTCAGCAATGATACCAACATTTGTTATCCTGACTGAAGCAATTTTCTCCTTCATATTATTTCTTTTTTATATGAAAGGGCATTTATAAAAGAACACAGAATGTTACCTTGTATACAGGAGGTTGCCAGTAAATATTTGTTCTTCTCTTCCTCCTATCCCTTTCTCCACCTGAAATGCTTACATTTCTGGTATTTTGCTATGGCGGTTAAAATGTGAGCCAGAGACAAAAGTGTGTTTGGAACTAAGGATAACAGCATCCTCCTCAATTCAAGAGTGTTGAACATTGGCCCTAGGCATTTTGGCTCAGTGGCTAGAGTGTAAGCCCACGGATTGAAGGGCCTTGGGTTCGATTCCAGTCAAGGACACGTACTTTAGTTTAGGGCTCAATCCCTGGTCCCTGTCTGGGAACATGCGGAAGGCAACCAATCAATGTCTGTCTATCTCTCTCTCGCTCTCCTGTCCACTCTCTCTGAAAAGCAATGGAAAAAAGTATCCTCTGTTAAGGATTAAAAAAAGAAGAGTATTAAATATTATGTAAGAGTGTTAAGCACTGACTATATACAAGATATTATACATAGTGAGAAATACAAAGAGTTCTGAGAGCCTGTGCTTGAGGGTTGAAATGCAGTTGAAGGTTAAAAGATAACAACAAAGGTAACCCAAGCTAACTGTCGAATATGCAGTATAAATAACGTGGGCTGGGTTGCTGAGGAAAAGCTTCCTGAAGGAAAGAGAGTAGATGTAGACTTTGAAGAGAGCTAATATTTATTGTTCACTTATTAAATAATGGGCATTGGGCACTTTGCCAGGCTTATGTCATTGATGAATGCAGGCAGGGGGTGGATTCTTGATGAGGGAATAAAAGTGGGAAGGTGGAAATGGTGGCCTAGAAGCGGGAGTGATTGGATAATGAGTTTGGCAGGAGAGGGGAGGTATATAGAAAAAAAGATGGTAGATGGCTCTAAAAGCCAAATTTAGGAGTTTGAACTTCATTTTCCTTAGTGGGGAGCCATTGTACATATTTAGGTAGGGAACGATGTGTACCCAATGGTAAGATTTAAAAAAAGAAACACTGGGGAAAGCAAACAGGAGATCACCAAAATGGCCCAGGCACTGGGTCGTAGAAGCTTGGCATAGGAGGAGAGGCAGATGGCAAGGATATGTATAAGGTTGACTGGAAGAATTATTACCACTGATGGCAGCATTTGGAAAGTCTGGGAGGGAGCTCATTTGGGAGAAAGAAGGTTAGAGTCAAGTTTTGGATATATAAAATTTGAGGGGAATACAAGTTGACGGAGATATCTTTCCTATAAGGTGTAAGACACGGGGAATTTACACTGGGGGGGCTACTTGAATATACCCCCTCACCTTTCTTTGGGGAATTTCAAAGCCCAAAACTGCATGGCCCATAAGGCTAATGGTGCATTTATGTTCTCTTTAGGAAATAGCAAAGATTGGCCACCATTGGAAAATACCTTCTGCTTAAGCATTATGTCATTCTAATTACTAGGGCAGAATCAGACCTGTGTGTGTATGTTTCTAGCGAGTGCCCTAGGGTAACGTGAGCCATATATTTCTATTTAGTTCCATCTCTCTGTGTTTTATCTGTCTTCAGACTTTTCTCCTGGTAAATTATGGACTCAAATAAAAAAAACCAAATTATTTCAGTCTATTTCTAATTTTAAAAAAAGACGTCATTCAGCAAGTGTTTTTTGAGTAACTTCTTTGTGACAGGTTCAACCCTCTCTGTAATTTTCATCCACTATACGTGGCTGTCCTTTTCCTTACATACTTTACAAGGTGAGTGGAGAAATGCATTGGATACAAGTTAGAGCAAATGTTCATGAAGAGATTCCAAGTTATTCTACTGCATTTGTAAGGCTGGTCTTAATAAAATACCTTTATTTACAAAGAACATATGTTGCAGACATTATGTTGGAGGAGAATTAGGAGGGCTGGTGCCTTGTGTAATCTTAGGAAATCCAGCGAGGTCCCTGAGACTAAATTTACTTAGCTGTTAAATAGGTAGATGGACTGATTGAAATAGATTTCAACTTTAATTTCTTATGCTTTTATATAATGGAGTTAGGCTTACAATGCCTTTGAGAAGTAGCATCCTTGTTTTTGTAGCATATGAGCTGTTTCTTATTGTAAGTTACTCTTTAAGGGTACAACTTATGTCCCAGGCCACCTTGAGCAGCCAAAGGCCACAGAGTCCCTTGGCTGAATTCCCCGGTCAAAAATCTTGGGGCTCCACTCAACAGCTGCAGCCTCAGAGGCTGAATAACTATCTACTTTCTCAGGAGGATAGAAATATAATTAAGAGGGAATAAGACTCAGAATCCATTCTTATGGGTCGCATATGGGTGACATTGAATTAAAGAGAAGCAGGGTCCCCATCACATTTCCTTTGCTCAACTCTGTGGGTCCCAGCCTGCACTCCTACCTAATTCATTGCTTTGTTGATCATGGACTGTGAAGCTGATCATCTGGGCTTGCTCTTGTCATAACTCTTGACCCAGAATTGTTCTGCTCTGGCTGCAATCTTGCCTGATGCTTTATGAAGCTGTTTCTGTCCCTATCTCTCATCAATGCCATTAACATTCTATCCCATTCTACATGGAACTGGGACACTGCTGTTTCTGCTGGGGCCAACCCAACTCAGCCCCATACCTTCCAAGACTAGTCTGAATTACATTTTTTCTATTGTTTGCGTTGGTACCAGCTTCTTTACTTTTGCCACCATCACATCCTTCTAGAACTGCTGAAGATGCCACTCCCTGGTGCTGCTACTGTGAACACTACTCTCATATGTCTGCTGGAGATACTCCACCATGACTACCATCCCTGTTGCTACTGCATCACCAGTTGACTCTATACTTAACTACAGTTCATGTGACTTCTTACCCATAAGGCGCACTTCCTTTCCATACATTGTACCTCTCTGTTGTGTTTTTTCCCCTACCAAAATATGTCTTTGACACTTTAATAATATAGTTCTCTGGTTTGAGGGACAGGAAAACATGTTCTTGCTCTTTTACTTCTCCTTTTGCTTAGGGTAGTACCTCTTTCCCCAAGAACACCCTGCAGATGTTGGGGTTAAATCACACAGCTTTCCTGTGGTTGTCTAGGACTAAATGAAAAAAATAAAAAGAACATCTAGTTCTTCTAAATGTTTCTAAATTGGTCTTCTAGGGTCTCCCAGTAAGCAAGAGCCTAATGCAAATGATGTTTTTCTGGATTCTTGAAACACAATGCAGATTAGATACCACAGTGGCTTTGGGCTATGCCATATTATACATATAATAGGAAAAGTAGAATGAAAGGTTGTTTCTGAGCTGTATGCCCAGGAGAAACCTGTTTAGACACAGCCTATGGCAAAGGATGTTCAACCTGTGCAATGCCTTAGGTTAATTTCCCAAAGAAAAAGCAGCAAAGAAACTAAGGCCCAGCACCTCAGATTCAAAGCATTCCTCTCTCCTGGCCATTGTTTTCTTTCATTTCAAGCTCTCTGGTTGTGTAACTGTCTAAACAAATTCAGACATGAAAGGGGAACACCCTAAACTACTTTAGTGGTCATGCTTGTTTATGCTTCACTGTGCCCACAGAGTTGCATCCTGGCCATCCTTGCATGAGGACACAGTAAGGAAAACCAGCATTTCCTTTAAAAAAGAGAGAAACACATCTTTATTCCCTAAACTTCTCTCCCTTCATTTCTGACGCATCGCCCATGTGCCACACATCTGGGCTTCTTTGAATGAAGGCTTCAGGAGATTTATTCCATTGAGAGGTGAAAAGAAGTTATGTCTTGCCCAGCCCTGGCATGTGCTTCAGCAAACATTCAGAATGTCCCTTGGGAAATGGGCACAATGCCTACATAGAGAACTTAATCTTTGTTGAGCAAATGAATTTATTAAAATTGTAAAGAAAATACTTTTTTTTTCCCCCAGAAAGGTTTTGAAACATTTGAAAACTAGTAAGTAATTCTCCCATTTTACATTTAATACAATTGAAAGTCGGCTAAGAGAAGCTAGGTAAATAACCAAGACTGTTCAACAAGCTAGATACAGAAAATAAGTTCTAAAGAGTTTTAATGATCTGGTTTCATAGGCCTAATCCCTTTCCCCAGACCACGACCAGGTGGCCATTCCAAAACCATGCTTGGAAACCAGAGCCTTAAAATAAAGCCTTTTTCTGCAGCTGCGCTCCATATCCTATAATTTCTCTTGTTCTTATGATTAATTATATTACGTGTAAAGCCAATACTATTCACCTCCAGAGTTTGGTTTCTCAGGTTCAGACTGAGATTCTGAATGAGAAAAATAATGTTTCGTTAGAATTGAGGCAGAAATATTTTTCAAGTCCGATCAAAATGCCAATGACTTTGTGACCTTAGATACTGGTGCCTCTTTTTCTGTTTATGAAAAAAAAGTCGGTAGTTTTGCTTTTAAGACATAACTTTAGATATCGAGGTTAAATACAGTTTGCAAAACAGACTGCACTCCCAGGTGTTTGGATAAAAGATGCCCATCAATAACTAGCATTAATTTTACATTTTTGACACAGTAAGAAATTGAATCAAGCAATTATTTTTCTTTGTGCCTTAGGTCAAAACTGGCCAACAAAATTTAAGATGCAGGATTGATTTGAAAAACTCCTGAGAGCTATGAAAATAATACACATTGAGGCATATTTAATGTTTGAAAGGTCAGATTTTAAATGTAATTCCATTAATTAGGAGGTGTCACTGCTATTAATTCAAGAGACCATCAAGTACTGTGCAGGTATACACACTTCAACGTATAATATTAAATAACCTAGAAAAATGAGAATTAATAATAGAAAAGAATTACCTGCAGAACTTTAAATAAATTAATATGCAACTTTTCAGGAGAACACTGACAACTTAAGGTAAACTATACCTCAACCCCCTTTTTTTAAAAAAATAAAAAGTTTTATTCAACCTTTAAAAAGAATGAATTCTGACACATGCTAGGATATGGATAAACCTTGAAGGCATTATGCCAAAGGAAATAAGCCAGAGACAAAAGGACAAAAACTGTATAATTCCACTTATATAATGAGATACCTAGAGCAGTCAAATTCATAGAGACAGGAAGTAGAATGGTGGTTGCCAGGGACTGAGATGAGAAGAGAACGGGGAGTTATTGTATAATGCTAACAGTTTCAATTTTGGAAAATGAAGAGAGTTCTGCAGATGAATAATGATGATGGTTGCATGACAATGTGAATGTATTTCATGACACTGATCTGTACATTTAAAAATGATTAAGATGGTAAATTTTGTGTTATGTATATTTTCCCCAAAAATTTTAAGTTAAATTTTTTATGAATAAACTTCTAGATATTCATATCATCAGTTATCTACCTGAATAAAAACTCTATCCCAATTCCCAAATCTAGGTCCAAAGCTGACAGTTGAATTATCCATGGTCTTTGGAGAATTCAGTCAAATCTTAAGTACTCAGTAAATGCAGGTGGTGACAATGGTGTGACAGTTCTTTTCCTTGTCTCCTTGTGTAAGTAAATATCAATACATTTTAATATCATTTAAATATAATAATAGCTAAATTTCTCTAGTGTTTACCATATTCTGAGTACTAGTCTAAATATTAAAATCCTAGAAACCCTGTAAGGTTTTATATATGAGGAAACTAGTCTTAGGGAAATAATTTGACTTCCATTACCAGGCACTAAGTGATAGATCTGTGGTATTAATCATGCCAGCCTGGCTCCAGGGCCCACATTTTTATTTATTTATTTTATTTTTAAATTAATTTTTAATTTTTTAATTTATCTTTATTGTTGAAAGTATTACAGATATCCCCCTTTTTTTCTCCATTGATCCCCTCCACTCCACATCCACCTCCCAGGCCTTCACCACATTATTTTCTGTGTCCAAGGGTCATGCATATATGCATAAAAGTTCTTTGATTAATCTCTCCCCACCCACTCCCCCACCCCCACTTTCCCACTGAGATTCATCAGTCTGTTCCATGCTTCTGTGTCTCTGGATCTATTTTGTTCCTCAGTCTATTTTGTTTATTAGATTCCAAATATGAATGAGATCACATAAAACTGAATAAATCAGAAAACCTGAATAGGCCAATAACAACTGATGAAATCGAAGCAGCAATAAAACAAACTCCCAGCAAACAAAAGCCTTGGTCCAATGGCCTCACAGGAGAGCCTTCTAATTCTTTAAGTTGTAGTATTAGATAGTTTACTAAAAATTTTTCTTGCTTTTTGAGGTAGGCTTGTAGTGCTATGAACTTTCCTCTTAGGACTGCTTTCACTGTGTCCCATAGATTTTGGGTTGTTGTGTGTTCATTTTTATTTGTTTCCAGGAAGTTTTTAATTTCTTTCTTGATCTTATTGGTAACCTATTCATTGTTTAGTAACATGCTATTTAGCCTCCATATGTTTGAATATTTTTGAATGTTTTTATTGTAGTTGATTTCTAATTTCATGCCATCGTGATCTGAGATGCTTGATATGATTTCAATCTTCTTGAACTTGTAGAGATTTATTTTACATTTAAGGTTATTATTGATAGATACTTATCTATTGGCACTTTAATTCTCTATGCCTATATTTTTCTCTCTCTCTATTTCTACTTCTAATTACAGAAGTTCCTTTAACATTTCCTGTAATGCTGGTTTGGTGATGATAAACTCCTTTAGCCTTTTTTTTTGTTGGGAAGCTCTTTATTTCACCATCTATCTTGAATGATAGTCTTGCTGGATAGAGTACTCTTGGTTTCAGATCCTTGTTTTGCATTATCTTGAATACTTCATGCTGTTCCCTTCTGGCCTGTAGAGTTTCTGATGAGAAATTAGCTGACAGCCTTATGGGAGCTCCTTTGTAGGTAACAGATTGCTTTTCTCTAGCTGCCTTTAAGATTCTCTCTTTGTCTTGAATTCTTGGCATTTTAATTATGATATGTCTGAGCTTGAGACTCTTTGGATTCTTCTTGCTTAGGACTCTCTGTGCCTCCTGAACTTGTGTGACTTTTTCCTTTACCAGGTAAGGGAAGTTTTCTGCCATTATTTCTTCAAACAAATCCTCTATGCCTTGCTTATTCTCTTCCCCTTCTGGCATTCTTGTAACATGAATATTGTTACATTTCATGTTGTCCCACAACTCCCTTAAACTGTCCTCCTGTTTTTCAATTGTTATTTTCTTTTTGGATCTCTGATTGAGTGATTTTTTTCTACCCTGTCTTCTAATTCGCTGATCCTATCCTCAACTTCCTCTTATCTGCTGTTTATTCCTTCCAATGTATTCTTTATTTCTACTATGTAATTCTTAATTTCCTTCATAGTTTCCATATCTTTTCTAATGCTGGTGAGCATCCTTACAACCAGTATTCTGAACTCTATATTTGATAGATTGCTTATCTCCATCTCATTTAGCTCTTTTTCTGGAGAATTCTCTTGTTCTTTCACTTGGGGCTTGTTTTTTTGTCTCCCAATTTTGGCTTCCTATTTGGGTTTGTTTCTATGTATTAGGTAGATCCACTAGGACTCTCAGTCTTTTTGGAGGGTCCTGGTGCAGGCCAATGTCAGACGCTGTTTGTGACTGGCCCTGAGTACCTTGTTCAGAGCCAACCCTCGGCTTGAAGTCTCCTCTGCTGGGGCTTGGTGTGATTGGAGAGGACCAAGATGTACATCAAAGTCTGCTTTTTCAAGGCCTGGGTCCAGAGCAGATCAAGCAAAGACTCAAAGCCCTCTGAGGTCTGCTTCTGCCTGCAGGCTGATTAATCTGATTCTCTTAATGAGCCTCAGGTGGTAGAAACTCCACAGGGCTGGGCAGCTAATTGTTATCAGTCTCTTAAGGAGCTTCAGAAAGTAGAAACTCCTTAGGATGGGGCAAGAGGTTTTCCAGCAGGGTGGGGCATTTGCTTCCTCCTCAGGCAAAAGCAGCAAAATGCCTGCCTGAGAAAGATGTCCTCCACAGTCTGGGGGAATGACTCGGCATAGGAATCCAGAGGGTTACCTTCTGAGCTCTATCTCCAGAGCCCACAACTCTAGATTCTCCTCACACAGCTCCAGTTCACTCTGATTTCCCTCTGCTGGAGCCCAAGGTGAGTAGCTGCACACGAAACTTTATGCTTTGGCCCTTTAAGAGGGTGTGTGAATTTCCAGCCATTTATCCCTGGCAGACAGAAACCTGGCTGCTTTTCATAGCCAGTTGTTATGTGGGCACTTTTCTCAGTTCTGGTGCTCTTGGCTGGGAAGGTCAGCTTGGGGTTTAGATCCCAGAGTTCTCAGTGGGAACCCCCTACAGCTGAGATATCCCTCCAGACCTTCAGCTGCTGCCTGTGAGAGCCCAGCCAGCCCTCTTGTGCCTCCTCACTTCCTACCAGTCTCTATGTGGTCTCCACTTTTCCTGTTTGGTTATGAGGGTGCTCTCCAGCTCATCTTCAGTTGCAGTTTATTATTCAGAATGGTTTTTCTATATTTTAGTTGTAATTCCAGTTTGGTCCCAGGAGAGTGTCAGTGTAGCTTCCACTCAGTCTGCTGCCATTTTTAATCTCTCCTATACCTCATTTCATTTGTGCATGATGTATAGAAGAGGGCATAGAGGATATAAATGGTGATGGAAAAATAAAGTAAAATAAAATGTTGTCTGGGAAAAACACACACAAGTAAACTATGCCTCATTTCATTTGTGCATGATGTATAGGATTTTTTCCAAACAAGGTGAGATGTAAATTAAGCTTTAAATTAAGAAAAAAAATCTGAGCTCTTATAACCTGGTGATCATTTATCAGCACTCTGCTCACCTCAATGGTCTTACCTTGGTCATTGGGTGCCATGTTACTTTCTGCCTCTGTATTTCCTTTGCATGTTTGATCTCTGCCTAAAATCCTTTCTTCATTCCCACTTGTCTCAATGCCCTAAGCACCAGCATAATGACCTCCTCTCTGTGGCCTTGAAGACACAAGCATTGCCCCCTTGATGAAATTTTAATTCACAATGTCAGGTGAATCAGTACTTCCCCCAACCTTTGGTTCTACTTTAATTATCCAACCCTCAGTGCTAGTTCCCTCCCAGTATAATTCAGATTATTTGTTAAAGTGACTGTCATTTCCAATCCTTGGAGTTCTTTAAGAGCCATGATGAGCATTCAGTGCCTTGGTGACCTCAGGGTCTGACACACAGTTTCTTGCTATAGACTGAATGTTTATGACCCCTTTCCCCAAACTTGTGTTGAAACCTAATCCCCAGTGTGATGGTATTTGGAGGTGAGGCCTTTTGGAAGTGACTAGGTGATGTGGGTGCAGCCCTGGTGAATAGGATGGGTGTCCTTATAAAAGGGACCCCAGAGAATTCCCTTCCCCTTTCCACCTCATGAGAGCACAGTGAAGAGAAGGCTTTCTATGAACCTGGAAGCAGGTGTTCACAAGACACCGAATGGACCAATGTCTTGATCTTGGAATTCAGTCTCTAGACCTGTGAGAAATAAATTTCTGCTGTTTATAAATGTGGCATTCCTGTTATAGCATCCCATACAGACTAAGACGTTTGTTAACACATGTGTGTGGTGTGAAGGAACCCTACAATGCCCCAGCGCCAAGTCTAGATGAGCTTGGTGGTTAATGAGGTGTTTTTCCAGTAGAAGATGGCAGGTCTCTGTCATACTCCTGGAGTACAAGATGGGCAACTGGAGAAGAAAGCTCTTGCTCTGTTTACACAGCTTGAGGATTCTAAGATATCTCCAAGGTAGAAACTGCTTAGATTCCCATCTCTGTTGATCAGTTATTTTTGTCTTGTCCAAGTCCAGGTTTTGATAAACAATTGCAGAACAACTTTAAAAGTGATTTACCTAAGGCCTGACCTTCCTGACTACTTTGAGAAATATTAAGAAAAAGGTTTCCCTACAAGATATCCTTCAGCATAATGTTTTATTTTGGAGCTTTGAAATAAGTACACCATGAGAAACAGGGGGCTGGAAAAATGCGAGTGATTGCCCTTTGTGGGAGGTGGGTGGAGAGGATTAAAGGAACATCTACCTGCCTCTCTCTCTGTGAGCATAAGAAGGAAGGAAAGTGCCAGCAGCTTCCTGGGTGCCTCCCACCTGATGGTCCTTGCTCAGCTTTCTCATCTGTGCTCCCAGAGGTCCTCTAAGCAAACACTGGAGTAATGATCTGAGGCTGAGGCAGCTGTTGGTTTCCTCCCTCTTGACAAAATCACTTAAACCAAAAACCATAAAGAAAAGAAAAGAAAGAGGGAAGGAATGTAAATACCTCTTGTCAAACCCTTTGCAAAGTAATGTCCCTCTGTTCCTTATGCTTTTTCATAAAATACAGCAGTAGGTAGAGACCCATCTCCAGGATAATGAAAAAAAAAAAAAAAAAGCAGTTTTACTTTTCCCCCATGTGGCACTTTTTCCAAAAAGACAAAAACTGCTGAAGGAAGAAGTCTCCCAGGGCTAGATTCCAATTAACTGCTGTACTCATTGCAGATAACTCTCAGCAATCACCGCTCTTCAGAAAATGGGACAGAGAGTCTGAAAGCTCATAAAGACAAGGTGACTGATCAACCAAGACACAAAACCTAACCCCACTCTTTCCCCAGTCCTGCAATTTTAGGGCAAAAATAGTGGAGGAAGAAAAACGGGAGAATAAAATGTCATAGGTCTTGTACTTGATATTCAATCACATGAAAAGGTTGGTATGGGTGCCTGGAAGCTCAGATATTTATCCAGAGGTTTGGAAAAGACTTTCATCATCATAAAGTATTTCCACTCCTCTGCATGACTTGCTTTCAGAGCTGTGACAGAGTAGGAAAAACTTGGAATTTAGAATTAGAAGAGCTGTGTCTGGGGCTCTGGTTCTTCTGCTTAGGACGCTGTGATTTTGGATGAGTGATTGTATCCTTTAGCTGCATAAGGAACACACAGCTGGTGCCACACAATGGTAGATATTGGTTGCTGAGAAGTTTGCAGGGTTTTGTTGATCTAGACTGGGCTCAGCTGAGCTTGCTCACAATGTATGGCATATATTCTCTCATCTTCCTTCTGGGATCAACTGTCCTTCCATGGACATTTCCCAGATTCTGTTTCTCCCGCATTTGTTAAGTTCCATTGGCCAAATAAGTCACATAGTCACACCCAGAGAAAGTGATAGAGTGTGGCAAAGTCTGGATGGCAAATGGCATAGATAACAAAATGCATGAATAATTAAGACTAAATGATGCAATCTACCACTATACTTAATTTTCTCAATCTCAGTTCTCTCATCTGTGAAATGGGGATAATCACATACTTTTGAAGATTAAATGAGATGACACTTAAGTACTTAGCTCAAGGCCAGAACAAAGTTGATGCTCAGTTAATATTACTTTCTTTCTATTCACCTCTCCAAACTTACAAAATGGAAATTAATGCCTGTCATACCTAACAGGATTATTGTGAGATTTTAAAAAGATAACACATGTGAAAGCATTTGAAAGACTGTCAGTCACTTTCAATGTAAATATAATATTTGCATTGCAGTAACTTATAGAATGCTATACTTACACGGATGCAAACATTTGGATATTAAATCAGTTTTCATTGAGCACTTTACCTTAGCATGTAGTGAGTGAAATTTTTTTCTGCAATATATTTTGATATTTACATCATAATGTGAAGCAAATATGTGTGGCCTAAAATGAGGGCCCGAGGCAAATGAGAGTGAGAGTGGAAAGAAGATTTATAGTATTAGCTAAGTAACTCCCTTAGTGTTGCCCAGGATATCTGGAGTTGATCCAGGAATAAGGTCTTTTCTACTCTTTATTACCCTAAAGCCCAAGTCTTTAATGAGGATATTTCCCAATAAAAAGCAAAGAGTGATGGGTCACAGAGGAAAAAACCTATACGGTTGTTAAGACACAATCCTCTTGCCTTAATAAATCGAAAACTGTGAAGCAGGGCAATACAATCCTCAGATAACGACCCTTAATTGTGCGACTGGCTGTGGTCCCCAGAGACTATAAGGGTCCTAAAGAAATTAGCTTTGAAGATGGCAAAGATGTGGGGGAAAAAAGAGTCAGCATTTTAATGCAGCAGAGAGGGGAAACCTGAGAGTCTCGCCACGACCTATCTAATGACCTTTGTGACATTTCCAAGTGCTCCTGGTCTAGAGAGGTTTATTATCAATTTCTTCCTTTCCTCCCCCCCCACCCCTTAACATCAGAATGGGGAAGAATGGCCCCCAGGACCAGGGCATTTGCTAGGAGAGGTTTTGGTGCAGACAGTCTCTCCATGGGTCAGAAGCCCCCACCTTGCGGTGGAAATTCCTTGAGTCAGATTTCAGCCAACACTCCCTTTCCCTGCAGTGCAAAGGTAATTGCTATTTTACCAGTTTCTATATATTTGATATTCATTGACTTTTTCTTCCAAGGCTGAGTTAACCCAGATTGTAAATTCTGCCCTTTTGAAGCTGAAGGAACTCTTTTGGAACATAAAGTTGCAAGCAGAGAGCACTCCTCTTTTAAAGAAATCTGGGAATTATTGTTGCCACTTATAAATATTTTGGTGACACTGATCATTCTCCAGAGTATTGGGGTGGCTAATGATCTGATGATTACTGTGCACTGACATTGCACATCTAGTGCCTGGGCTAGACCATTTCCTAAACCCCCACCACTGCCACCTCTCCTCCTCCCCCTCAGCCCTTTTATACATATATATAAGAGATGGAGTAATCAGTTCTTCAAGGACTTGGAAATGATAGATAGTAAACTAACTGGTATGCTCCACTTTACAAATAACTGTTTATCTTAATGACATAAGACTTTGTGCTTCATAAGTGCCTTACATGGTGGATGGCTAATGAATATTGGTTTCATGAGCATATAAGTGAGTGAGGTACTAAAAGTTGACATAATAGCCTAAAATAATAGTTTCAAATGCTGAATTTGCAATCCTTGACTAATACAGAATAGACCATTAAATATGCACTTAACTCTTTCTATGTCTGATGTTGCTGGAGGAGATGAGAAGGAAATGTTCTCACTAGTAACGGGTTCATGGAGCTAAATGTAGGTCCCTTGTGTGGGCAAAATACTTAACTGAAGCTTCTGCGGAATAGCAATAAAGTCCCTCCCCCATAGGCTAGCTGAGGGGAGTGTGCGCGCTAATGCACGAAATCAATTAGCGCAGTGCCTAGTTTATCAGCTATTGTCATCTTCATCTTCATCACCACCATCAGCATCATCTCAAAATCCTAACTTGGTTCTGGGTCCTGTCTATTCCCAGGAGCTTGCTTTAGTCAGGGACCTCTCGGACCACTGTGAAAACATGGTGGACGACCCGACTTCTCGGGTGGGGCGACCAGTGTGAACAACCAAAAAGTTACGCATTTCTCATGTAGTGTGATGATACAGCATATTCAAAATTCCTTCCTAAAGCCCCTTTCTCTGGCTCAGGAAGCGTGTTCTGGTTCTGAAAACGATGCTTGGAGTTTGCCAGAAACCAACCACCCTCAAGCGGATTACAGTCTAACCGTTTTAAACCTTGACCCAGTCCCACTCTGTTCTACCACTTTAAACTAACCCTTTGGGAGACTGAGGGTCAGTTAGAGTAATAAGAAGTGGGGGTGATCAGTTGTGCCGAAAACAAAAAAGTCAAGGACTAAACTCTGGAAAAGTGATCCCGGTGGGTAATTCTGGTGAGAGGGTCTCTAGGATTAGGAAGAGACAAAGACCAGAACAGAATACTTCATAAAACAATCATTGAAAGTAAAAAGCAAATAATGGATATACTTTGCCAAGTCACTGAGGAATCAAACAGGACAAAGGCTAAGAGTGGCTCACGAAGTGAGCGCTGTCTCGACAATGAGCGGGGCAGCCAGGCCTAGTAAGCGGGGCAGGTGAGGAATGTCTTGAAAAGACACCCAAAGAATTAAAGCCTTTGAGGGGATGGGGGAGGATGTGGGGAAAGGGAGAGGGAATGGAATTAAGGATAGAGGTGCAGGAATAGAACTCTTGCGGAACAAATTAGTTTTCAATTGTCTCAGAGAAAGTTAATAATGGCCATCCAGTTAGGAGAAGGGTCGCAGAGAGAGTGGAGCTGTAGGGGAAGGGGACTCTCACGGGAGGGTTTACAATCCTGTAGAGAAACTCAATAACATGGGTGGAGGTTGATACAAAACATGAGGTGACCGATGGGAGGGCTTGGTCAGTTGGTTGAGTTTTGTATCAAAGCTTCCGGAGAATGTAAGGGCATGGGGACAATGGCTTTTTCTGCACTGTTCTCCGCTGCCTCCCCTGAAACTAGAACAGGCCCTGGCATACAGTAGGCACATTGCAACTGTTGGCTGAATAACTGAATGAATAAAACGAGAGATTAAGGGACTCCAAACACTAAGGTGCTGAGTAAGGAAAAGTAATATTTAAGCCAATGACAAGAGAAACAAGGTCCAGGGGTCCCCAGAAATGGCAAGTCAGGAAGTGACAGAGTTGTGTAGACTCTGAGGTTCTTTAGAATGCAGTGGTATGAATTAGAGGAGGAAACATGGGTTAATCAAGAATTAAGGACATGAAGGAAGGCAGACACTGGGTAAAGATGGGCAGCCTATGAGCCCATCCGGAGGACAGCGTGTGGATTGCCCCATGTCGGAGATGTATTGAGAGTCAGGCACAGCAGCACATAGAGGGAGGGGGCATCAGCTTTAAATACCGTTGACCAGTTCAGTCCAGTGTGCATGTGTCACGTGCATGATGTGAAAGCTTTGGTAATGGCATAGGTGGTCTCAGCTACAATTAAAGAGTCACCAGTTGAAGGAGAGATGCTAAATTATTTCCACACAGATAGTACCTCAAGCATAAGAGAGGTCAGGAAAATCTCATCTTTTCAACTTCTTTGTGCCCAGACCCAGGTCTTTGCAATACTTTTTCATTGTCTACTTTTTACAAGTGTCTAGCGGAATAAAAGAGTCTGTCCTGGTTTCTTTGGAGGCCTGGACAGTACACAAACTTATTCTTTAATGCTCAGCTGTTCAGGCACGGAGTCTATAAATATGGTTTTGAAACTTTTCCTAAGAAGAAGCCATGCTTCTAAACATCTGGTCAAACAGCAGTAACAAATAAATAAATAAATCCGGTTAACTATCCAGATGTTAGTCAACCCTGGGTTAAACAAACGAGTATTCGGAAATATCCGAGTGGCGAGATTGCTTTTTCAGTTTTCTGCACTCAAATCAGAAAACGATCCGAGTCATGGTGGCTCCCGGAGCCCCTGCTGCGGGGTCCCCGTTTCTGCGAGAGGAATGAATGGAGAGGGGAGCAGTGCCCTCCGCGGCCGGCGCTGCAGAGCGCGAACCGGGGCGCGGCTCGGTCCCCTCGCCCGCGTCCTGGGCGAGCGGGCCCGCGGTTTGGTTCAGATCACTTTTCTTGGCTCCGGTGCGGTACCTAAGACAGGGATCATTTGTCAAGTGAGCATGGTACCCAGAGAGCTGTAGGCAGATTATGGAAAGAGAGGGAGGAGAGAGAGGGAGGAGAGCGCGCGGGAGAGGAGGAGAGGGAGGGAAGGGGGCGAGGAGAGGCGCCGGCTGCTCCGGGAACGGCGCTTTCCGGGCGCCCGGACTCAAGTTAGACAGGGTGGCGGTGCCGCGGCGCCGCGGGCGGGAGCGGAGCGCCGGGCGCCTCCCGACATGGCTCTTTTCACGTGGGATGCTTAGGGACTGCGCGCGGAGGGAGTAACTTAAAGGGCAGAGCAGCTGGCATGAGGATTCCGCCAACATGGAAGGGCTCCTGTCTCCGATGAGGTCTAAGGTAAGAGGACGGAGCCGCGGTCCCTTCTCATTCTGCTGGGAGAGCGGAACGGCAGCCGAGGCGCCCGGAGCTCGGGAGCGCGCGGGGCTCGCGGAGCTTTTGTCTGGTTTGGGAACCGGGCCGGCGACGGCCACCGCGCCTCTGGAAGAATAGGCTCGCCGGGCAGGCGGGCGCGGGAGGGGAGGCCGGGAGAGCCGGCGGTCCGCGCGGACAATGGGCATCTCGTAAACGCGCTCTCCTCTTCGCCGAGGAGACAGCCATATTTCAGCAGGATTTCCAGTCACGCCCTCGGGGGCCGCGCCTCCCTGGGAGCTGTTCGTGGCAGGAAGTGCCGACGGCTCCGCGCTGCGCTGCGCTGCTGGTCGGCGCGAGCGGCGGTAACGCCGAGAGCGGAGCGAGCCCGGCGCCCCTGCAGATCCCCTCCCCCTCCCCCGCCGCTTCCCAGCCAGAGGGCCGGGGGCGCCTCCGTGGAAAGTAGGTTAATGCATTCTGGAAGCCAGCGTGTTTTCAGAGAACTATCCGACCCCAGAAAAGCACGCAGGGCACTGGACTGGCCTAGCCTCTTGAACTTGGACCTGAAATGTTCATTGGGGGGACTGCTGGCGGTCTCCAGGGGTTCTGGGAACTTGGCTTCCTCCGGCGAGGCTGGCTTTTTTACCTGAGAAAGGGCTGCTCAAAGACTAGGCTTTCCGTGGAGAGCTCAGGTGATGAGAGGGCTGTTCAGTTTCTGCTAAATGCCCATGGAACTCTAAATGGGTGGGCCAAAAGTTCTCAATCATGCTAGAAATACTACTTTTCTTCTTTAGAAATTTCCAGAACATCAGAGGGAAACTGGCTCTGTAAGCACACGGCAGAGTTAAAGCGAGTAGTGGGAGCTTTGACTTCATCTCTTGGATGCTGTTTAGTGATTCCAGCACAAATAGACTCTGTTGTCATTGAGCGTTTTCCTTCCTGCCGGTTAATGAGCATGGCCACAATGTTTTAAGATAAGGTTAAAACTAGGGTCTTAAGCATGAAAGCATCCTGTCCTTTGGGAGAATTCCCAATCTCCTGTCATGCTCACTAGCCCTCTGATCACCATTCCTTAGATGGATAGGCCCTGCCTGAGAGTTTGTCACCAGAGGTTCTAACCCCAGCCCCAGGCTGCTGGCTGATCTGGAAGAGCCTCTCTGCGACCCACTTGTTCTCCCTGAGCGTGGAGCTGAAGTCATGAGCCTTGCAGGCAGCAGACCTCAGTCCAGGGTGCTGTGGAAACAACAGCAGGTGCTGTTTCCTGTAGAGGTCCCGCTGCAAAGAGAACGGCAAATGGCACTGGGTTCCTGCATCCCTGTATGGACAGGACGGGGTTTGAATGTTCTAGCGGATGGTAACATACTCTGTCCCTTCCTCCCACTTATGAAATTGCCGCCTCACATACTTTGTCCTGGTATTGTGCACTCTGAGGCTCCGTCAGATCAGTGGATCTGAGCTCATAACCTTAGGCAAGTACAGTTCTCGGAGACTTTGAGGGGAGTTCCCTATGCAAATGAGCCAGGCACAGTGTAAATCACACTGAGGGCCCATTAGAGTGGCATGTTGTAGTAGGGAGAGAGATGGATGGCAGTGGGTCAGGCTACTCGTATATTATGTTTATCCGTTCAGTCCACATCATAGCTTCTTCCTTAACCATCGTATAATCTAATAGACATTGAAACAATGAGGGCTTGGGTCCCACCAAAGTTCAAACATTAAATCTATGCACAGCAAACTGATTCTCATTCAAACCCTTTAATTTTTAGGTTTCAAGGAATGTGTGTGTGTGTGTGTGTGTGTGTGTGTGTGTGTGTGTGAAATTGCTTGACTGAATTCTTTTTTAATCTCTTTATTTATGACTCCGGAAATTGATATTTCCATATTGAAGATTCAAATCACATTGGAATTTGGTGACCTACAGTAGCACCATGACTCAGGGAACAAGACCCAGCTGTGTAAAACTTTCACTGGTGAGGCTCAGCTTTAGCTTCTAAAGTGCCATGTCCTGTGTTGTTGACATTACCCAGGGATTTTTAAAAATTGATCCAAGTTCTTGTATCAGAGATGTGTTGTGATTTTTCAACTTTAATACATATTATACATTTTTAAGTCTATTCTGGAATATTCTCCCCTGCAGTAAAGATTTAGCTTGAAGTTTCTGATTTCATGGCATCACGATGGGTTGGAAAAAGAAAGCCTCCCGGCGCTTGGTTTTGGTGTGTGAAGGTTAGTTCATAACTTACTGACAGTTTAAAGAAAGTGTTGCGGTAAATTGGACATCAGGCAGTAATTTCATTATGTCATGTGATAAACTTAACCAGTCCAAATCATGGGTGCTTAATGCATTTTTATCTTGGGATTTGCATAATTTGCACATAAATATGGGTGTGAGTAACTGAAAGTGGCAAAATGGGGTGGGGAAAATGTTCATGAGTGTTAAAATCAGGCATTTGCACAGAGAGCACCCGAGCAGGCCCTGTCTCCTGAGTGGTGGCCACACGTGACGTCCCTAGAAACAGACAAGGCAGCAGCTGGCCTCCCGGTGTCACAGTCAGCGTGCTGTCCGCGATACACCGGCTTAGCTCAGCCACTGGCTTTTGAATGGACTCACCTGGGTACTCTACTTATTCTTCCTTCTATATATGATGCAGTCTCATAGCCTCTAGGCTGATGGATGTACTTCTGACTGGCCTCCTGCAGGCCACGACACAGGCCTCGGGCTTCTAACCACAACAAATGATGTTTTCAGAGGCAGGGGGAAGAAATGGAAAAAAGAGAATCGCCGATTGAGTCGTTTTTCCTATGAGGGTAAAAGAATTTTGCGATTAATCATCTTTGCGTACTTTTGATTTGTCCTTTTTAAATTTGACTTTTAATCCTCCAACCTTCATAATTCCCTTTAATCCTCTGTGCACTGCCTCCAGTAAATGAGGCTGGCAAAAAAATGCCCCTCGTTTTCAGCGTCTCGTGATGCCTGCTTGCCGGTGCCTGCTGCAAAATTTACAATGAGCCGCCTGGCTACAGCCACGGGGAATCAAGCCAAGTTTACTTTTCATGGATGCAAGGAGTGTTTTCTGGAGAAGCTATAGTATAAAAAAAAGAATAAAAGATTTTAAAAAGTGAATAAGAAGCTGGGAGAGAAAAAAGGAGAGGAGAGGAGATGGGAGGAGAGGAAAGATGGCTTGATTGGAGAACCATCTTTTTTTTCTTTCAGTTTTATTGAGATGTAATTCACATACAGCACTGTTTAAGTTTAAAATGTATAGCTAGAATGACTTGATATATTTATAAATAGTGAAATGATTACCACAACAAGTTTAGTTAACACTCATCATCTCATATGGTTACAAATTTTTTTCTTTAGTAATGAGAACTTTCAGGATCTATTCTCTTAAACTTTCAAATATGTATACCTTACAATAGTGTTAGCTACAATCATCATGTGGTACATTACATCACCTGTACTTATTAATCTTATAGCTGGAAGTTTGTATCTTTTGACCACCTTTATCTAATTCTCTCACTCCCCACCCCTTGCCTCTGTTAACCACAAATCTAATCTCTTTTACTATGAATTGTGTGTTTTTTTTATTGTTTTGGTTTTTAGAGTCCATATATAAGTGTGATCAGACAGTATTTGTCTTACTCTGTCTGACTTATTTCACTTGGCCTAATACCCTCAAGGTTCATCCATGTTGTTACAAATGGCAGGATTTTCTTCCTTTTCATTGCTGAATAGTATTTCATTGTGTGTATGTGCACACATATATATATCACATTTTCTTTATTCATTTGTTTGTCAGTGGACACTTGGATTGTTTTCATATCTTGTCTATTGCAAATTATGCTGCAGTGAATATGGGTGTGCAGATATCTCTTCAACATAGTGATTTAATTTCCTTAGGGCATATACCCAGAAGTGGAATTGCCGGATCATTTGATAGTTCTATTTTTAATTTTTTGAGGGACTGGAGGCCCATCTTTTATATCCAAACAAAAATGCAGATGTTTTTAATTAAATGCTTGCACAGTAAATGGCGAGTGGATTATAATTAACCTGGAGAATGGATGTTAACTAGACTTATTGTAGTGATCATTTTGAAGTATATACAAATATTGAATCATTATGTTGTACACCTGAAACTAGTATACTGTTATATGTCAGAAAATTAACCTCTTTATAAAGTATGGAATATTGATTTTTAAAAAGTTTAATTTGACATCTCGGTAGCTATTCTGTGCACTAACTAGGGTCTTTAAAACACTGTGAATCTGCTGCCTTTAATATCTGCTCTCTTTCACAATCAGCTAATTCCCCAGAGAAGGTGTTTTTTATCTCTCTGAACGTCTCTTATTTCTGCCGCAAAGACACTGTGTCATTTACTGCACTACAGTTACTTTTTAAAAGGAATGGCTTCTGGTTTATGGCATAAAGTAGTTTTCTAAAGGAAGTCTTCTGAAAGGATTGGGTCATTTATGAAAGGGACACTTACTGGGAAACGGAAGCTGAGCTTATAAAGAATGAGCATTTGAAACTAACACAAGAATTGTGTCCTGCAAGTTCTGCTCTTGTGTGCCCAGGGTAAGTGCCACACATACCTACAGTTAGTTAAAGAATTGTCCATCTCAACCACTCTGCAATTTTGGAAACACATTAGATACAGATGTAAGATGTGGAAATTCTAAAATTACAGACACTATAGATAGTTAAAAAAAAAAAAAAAAGAATCAAAAGAGGATAGTCAAAGGCTCTCTGGCTCATCAGACCAATTATCATACAGTATATGAAACCCTTAAAGTCACTTAGAATTGTGCTAAATCTGCTTGAAACTTTGCCAGGTCTCCATAGAGAATAGCGCCTAAAATGATCCATTGTGTTCCACTTGACACATGGATTCTGATTAAATACTGGAATCTCCCTTTTAAGAGCTCTGTGAACTAGACAGCAATAAGGACTGGAGGACGGTGTAGCCTGAGTAACATAAGACTAAAGGGGGCTTGACAATTACTTTCAAGCACATTAAGTATATACAGCATTATTCACCAGCTAATGACAGGCTATACTTTACCTTAATGGAGGCTTAAATAAGAGGACACCTGCTGGAGTTGAAGCATGACAGGTCTAGATTAAATTCAAGGCAGTATTTCTTGACATTAAAATGTTTTCCTGAGGAAGCTGGTATAGTTTCTAGTCTGGAGGCGTCTGAGACAGGTAAGGAGGATCCTACCTGAGAAGCCAGGAGGAGCCTTTAAGACATCCCATGTTTTTATGATGCTGTGAATTTTTATCATAAAGCCAATAAAAGCAGAAATAGATTTGTTTACAAGGTATGCATCAAATTCTTCTACAAAGAGCTACTGCACTGTAATGCTTTTATTGAACCACTGAACTCAGTTGGGTGAGAACAGGATACAACTTTATTCTTTTCTAATGACCACTTTCAAGGCATCTGTGAATCATGGAAAGGAAGTTGGGGATTCTAGGGCAATTTATTTGGTTAATGAAAAGGAGAAGTATGAGGCACCAAAGCCTATCCTAATCAGATTACCTGGGTTCAAACCGTAGCTCCACCACTTACTAGAGGGTAACTTTTCCAAGCCTCAGTTTCCTCCTTGTGTAAGATGCATACAGTAATAGCCTATATCAAAAATTATTGTGAGAAGTAGACAATTAATGCTTATAAGGTCTTGGCACACCGTAATAAATGTTAGTTGTTACTAGTATGAATGTGTGAACTAATATACAGATGGATATGTGCAGAAATTCAAGTCATGACACATGTGTGGAATGAATTGTCATAGTCCTAAGTGCAGAAGGAAAGACAGATGATCTAGCTTCAAGATGCTGCTGTTAGCTCAGACACAGAAGGTGAACTCCTGCCTGCAAGATCCCTGTGAAGTTGGGTCCTCGCCTATCAAGGGCTCAGAATAAAGCAGATGTCTTTGTAGTGTAAATCAGCTTTCATTACAATAAGGACTTTCACAACAAATAATTACGAGAGGTCGATTGTTTAGAAAAAAAAAAAGACTATGGATTCAAGCTTACGCGAAAAAGTTTCCTCTCTGGACCTCAAGAAAACCATATTTCTGGTCTGGTCTGTGGTTTTATCATCTCTTAACTGACCCCTTAATAAAAAACAATCTTTCTTTCTTTTGTGCTTTAGATCTTACAAAGTTGAACGTACATTCTCTCATGTGATCTTCACGGCAGTAGTTACAACCCAGAAATCATCCAGTTACAAAGCAGGGCCCTCCCACCCACGAGCTGGCTGTTAGCCATTTTCCAGCACACCACTGCCTGGGACCTGCAGGAAAAAGCCCAGGCACTATATCTGGACTTCCAGGCCTGTCTTGACCTGACCCTTACTCACTCCACCTCATGTGTCTTCACCCTCCCCAACATTCTGCCCTGGCAGTTCTCAGGCTTCAGCTGAGCAGCTCAGTCACCTGAGCTATTTTCAACAGTTCCCAGGCCTCTCTTCCAGAGATATTGATTCAGTAAGTCTGAGATGAGGCCCAAGAATGTGCATTTTTTCTAAAGGCTGGAGGACTCTGATTTGGGTGATCCTTTCACCACACGTCGGAGAAACGCTACGTCTACCCAGTCCCCTCAGGGAAGGCCTTGCATCTCCCTGAACATGCTGGATCTTTGAGGTGCCCTGTCCTTACCACCCTGCCCTCACCACCCTCCCTTGTCTGCCTTCCCAGCCCCCTGTGCCAGCTCTAACCTATCCTCTGGGAAGTCTTTGATGCCCAAGACAAGTGTGGGTCCACAGCACGCTCTACTCACCTGGGCCCCAGGCTTCCTCACACTCAGTAGCCACATGTATATTCCCTCCCTTTGCTATGGTTGGCCAGGAGCTTCTTGAAAGCAGGCTTCACCGTGTCTTGTTCACTCTGTTTGCCTAGTAGGTAGCATGGTGCAAGCAAAATTATAGGCACTCATTATATATTTACTAAGTGCAGGACACAAAGTGCTTATAGGTCTCTAAAGGCTCACGTAAGTTCAATAAATCCCGGGCATTGAGCAGATGTCGTGAGGGAGTAGCAGGTTAGATGCAGTGTAGAACTGTCTCCACAAAATAGGATGGAAAATTCCACAGGGCGAGACCCCGAGGGCAGAATTTTCAGGGACATATAGTGGGTAGGTCATTTTTGGTTTTCTTTTCCTAACTTGTTGTTTCTGGTTAGTAATAATAGCCAACATTGCTAGAGTGTTTTAATAGTTTCCAGGGTTAGGAGACTGTAGAGTGGAGAAACCATAACTGAGAGCTAATGGTGACTTCAGCTCGGGGTTATTGTTATTCTGACTTACAGTCAGGACTTTCTGTTCCAAAATGTCTTAATGACTCTACTTTTGTTGAAAAAGTAAATTACTCTTTTCCAGATAAAACCAGGTTGTGTTTACTCTGGGAAAATGGGAAAAAAATGCTGACTTTATTTTCCTTTATTGCCGGTGTATCTCAATAGGGAGCATAAACTAGCTAAAAAAAGTGTTTTAAGTTAACTTGTTTTAAGTTAATTCCTTGCATCAATACAAAACAATATTAATCAATACTTTGAAGTAACTGTGGATTAATGACAATATATTAATACAATGTAACAATAGGTAAATATTATAATAGCTATAATATATTAATATCTAAATATAATATGTCAATATATACATTTCAGTAGATATTTATTAATATATTGCTATAACATGTTAATATATTATTTATACAATATTGGTATTGGTTAGAAATATAATATAGTATATTAATAAAATATATTGCTATATTAATTATAAATGTTAATACATAATATATTTAAATAATATGGTATTTTAATAATAATTATAATAGTAATTGCCAATTATTGAGCATTTACTATAAGGACAAGTATTTTACTTTAAAAAAAAATGTCTAATCCTTATAAGAGTTTTGAAAAGCAGGTATTTTTAACCTCCTTTTATAAATGGGAAATGAAGGCTCCAAGGGATTGGGTTCCTCAGAGCTATGGAAATCATTAGTGGAAAAAGCAGGGCTTGAACCCAAAGCTCCCTGGCCCCAGTGCTCACCCTCTTCTATCATCCCCCGCTCCGCATAACCAACTTAGAAATGAAGAAGCGGGAGGAAAAGAGTCTGAATTCACTATTGCCTCATTGTAAGCTAAGAGTAATGGGGGTGCCAAGTGTACAGAGTTAGCTTAATCTAATCCACCAGTTCACTTCATTTGACCCACATGAATCCTGAGACAGCTTGATTCCTGAGAAAACCTTATCAGGGGAGCTGCAGAAACTGGCTTCAGAATTGCCTGGGGTACAGGAGCCTGGGGTTCCTTGGCAGCTGCCTGAGAAGAAGCACTGGGAACAAGCACAGGGACACCCCCACCTGGTATCCGACAGTGATGGCATTGGCACTTTAAGACCAGGCCTGGGAAAATGCAGGACACAAGGCTTGCTCCACACCCCACAGAAGGTAGATGAAAGAGCCAGCAGCACACTGCAAATGCCAGCCTGCTAACTGCTGGGCTTTCAAAGCTATGGCTGGTTTAAGTCCTTTTCAATTGTGTGCCAAAAAAAATTCCTGTTGGCCCAGGAGAGTTTTTGAAGTCACCGTGGAAGCCGTCTGGATGCCCTGCTGAATGAGAAAATACAGGGGCCACCGGCTTCATTAAATGGGACAACAGGGCCCAGGGTGGCCTCTCCCTGGGGCTGGTGGGCCAGGTTGCGCTTGCAGGGGGAGCTAGTCAATTGGCTAGAAGAGGAAGGAGGAGTGGCCCCAGGCCACTGCCTCATGCTATGTAATTAAACTGGAATATGAGTGTGGCAGGCAAGATGTAACATGACTGGGGGAGCGGTGACATGAGGCTTTCTCATATATAAAAAATGGGGGAGTTGATTTATTGATGGTAATTCTATTCATTTTCCTGTCATATCTATTCGTTACATCCCATGCAGGGAGAGAGGAGAACTCTTAGCAGCAAAGCTGTTGAAAAGGAAAAAAATAATCTGGCAGTTCTTCTATCTCATTTACTTACTCATCCAACAAGGATTTATTAAGTGCTCGTATTGAGTGTCAGGTGATAAACATGTTTCCTCTGTCAGGGTTGTACAAACGAAAAGGGAAGTGTTAAAGAGTCCACAAACAAGACAAAGCAACCAGTCACTTTCCCTTGGAAACACATGGGGGTTAGAAGCTAGAAGCAAGAGTCAAGTCATTTTTCCAAAGGCCACTTTTCACTAATTGTGATGCTTTTGATACAAGTGGATGATAGCACTTGGGTAAATTAACTCCACATTGGTATTCAGAGGGAATTACTAGGTTAATGGCAATAACCGAGTATCTTCAAAGGGATAAAAATGCCTGAAGGAGGATCTTATTTAGTCTTGTAAGGTTTCCTTTATGTTACACAAAGAGCATGA
Organism: Miniopterus schreibersii; assembly: GCF_964146895.1. Classification (NCBI taxonomy): domain Eukaryota; kingdom Metazoa; phylum Chordata; class Mammalia; order Chiroptera; family Miniopteridae; genus Miniopterus; species Miniopterus schreibersii. The sequence goes on along the minus strand of NC_138101.1, from coordinate 89,164,181 downwards.
ATTTGGACATCTTTTCTAAATGGAGAAATGGGAATGTAGTCATTTCTCCTAAGTCTTCCAAGTAAAACACTGTATTTAACACTAGGGAAAGCAGCTTAGAAAACACAGGGTAAGATACTGTGCAATTTGATAAAGATCAAGTCCTTACTTAAACAATGAGCTTAGAGAACTAGAATAACCCAAGTACATGCATGGGCTTTCTATTATTCTTCAGTCTCTACAGATTTTTGGTGGGAAATTCATATTTACTTGTGTGTATGTAAATTCATATTTACTGAAGCTTCTGAAGTTGATTCCCATGCCACTGTGTGTGGCAGGAATGGAGCAGGATTTAGATATTACTATTACTCTACAGGCTATAGAGCAACTTTTCATTTATTTCACAGGTTGAGTAAATCATGGATCACTTTTGGGCAGTACTCTTGGGCACGTCTATCATGGGTAGATTGAAAAGATGCACTAAGTTACTTTGTTTTTAATATTAGGAATAAATAAGACAATGAAGCATAATATGTGCCTAGGATATACCATAGTATATCCCCAGGGGTGAAAAATATTTAAGTTCTCTAACTCAGTGCTGGCCAATGGAAATATAACTTCAGCCGCAATGGGAACCACATATATCATTTTAAATTTTCTAGTAGCCACATTAAAAAAACAAAAAGACACAGTATAAGTCATTTTAATAATATATTTTATTTAGCTAAATATGTCCAATGTATTACCATTTGCCTATGTAATCAACATAAAAATTATGAGTGAGATATTTTACATTCTTTTTCATATTGCTTTCAAAACCCAGTGTGCATTTTATGCTTACAGCACATCTCAGTCCAGACTGGCCACATTTCAAGTGCTTAATAGATGCACGTGGCTAGTGGTCACTATGATAGACAAGGCAGCTCTAACTGATTTATTGTTACAACCAAAGAAGCCATAAAGCTGAGATTTGTCTAATATTGCTAAATGGCGATTGCTGTTCTAATAGTTTATTTTGACAATGTAGTTTCTCCCCAGTGCTGTTTTGTAGTTGCGATTGGCACAGTGCAGGACCTCCGGTACAAGCATATTTGGTGGGATGAATGCCCAGAGTACTCTGGCCTCTAAAGTGAAAGCTGATGGTCGCACACAAAGAATGAATTAGCTCAGTGTTCCCATTGTGCAGAAGGGGCATAGTGTCAGGTCAAAGGGAACATGTAGACACAGGGGAACGCAGCAGTTCTAAGTGGTTAACATGGTTATTTTCCACACTTTCCTCCCAGTCAATTTAGCATTAATCTTGAGTTTCTCTTTTATGCCATTTCAAGAGTTGTTCTGATCGCCCCCTTTTGTTTAACAGCATTCCTGTAGGGATTTTCTATGGCTAGTTGCTGCAGATACCAAGGCATTCTGTATAAAGACATTGTCAACCGAGGAGGCATTTCCTCTACTCCTCCCAAATAACAGGTCCAAGTCCTTGGCACTGTTGACCACTATTATGTGAGGCCTCCAGAATCTCTGCCTCTGAACCACACCTCTCTCCCAAGTTTCATTGCTATACACCCAAACTGATGTTTGTTTTTGTGGTAGTTTTGTTTGTTTGTTTGTTTGTTTTATCAATACTTGGATATTCCAGAGATATTTTTACCTTAATATAAGCGTGAACTCATTGTTAGCTTCTCAACTTGCTCCTCTCTCTGTGTCTCCTATCTCACCAAGTGGCCGCCTCCTCCATCCAGGCTCAAGCCAAAGCCCTGGGTCTTCATACACCTCTCCTTTGCCCTTTCTCTTCATATCCCACCTTTTTTCACTCCTGTTATTTCATCTCTTCAATATATCTTGGATCTGTTCCTTCCTTTACACACACATGGTTACAGCTCTGGTGCAAGTAGCCATCTCTTGACTGAATTCTTGCCGTAATCTCCTAGCTGGGTTTCTGGTGTCCACAACTCCTTCCTTCTAATCCATCAAATCATTACTGATAGAACCACTGTTCTTAAACACAAATCTGATCATGTCACTTTTCACCTCAAAACTCCCCCTGCTGTGACATTCAGGCCCTTCACAATTAGGTTCTTACCTACCTATTCAGGTCTCTGCTGCTGCCACTGCCTGTTGGGATGTTACGCTTATTACTGATGCTTCACCAAAAATCCATGGCTTCCCTGGCCCCGGGGCCTTTGCACATGCTGAGTCTGTGTCCAGATTCTGCTCTCCTCTTGTCTTCCTGAAGATTTTGTAGTCCTCCCAAAGTTGATTCAAGTGTCACTTCTTTCATGAATCTTTCCATGACTTGAGGGCAGACATAGGGTCACCCTTTCCCAGGTCTCCACAGTCACGCCCATTAACCACCACCCCTACACATTACCTGCTACATAGGTGTGCAACAGGGAGTTGATGAAAATGGTAAAACTGTCATTTAAGGATTAGCTCTGAGAATTGTCCCCCAAGGATTGTAAGTTTGGCTAGATACAAAGTTAATATTTCATTCATTAAATATCTGCCTCATGTCTTGTGTGTGCCATGCCATAATAAGGCTAATATTCACCTATAGATGTGTGGGTGCCAGATACATAAGACCAGGTGGCCTCCAACTTAACCAGATCAGCAGGGCTAACCTGCAGCAGGAGTTGTGTCAGTACTGGTGTTGGCTGGGCCCCAGAATGGTGAGGACAGTGATGCCATCTGCTGACTTCCAGCTGGTGTTACTAGTGCATGAGTTAGGTGTTTTCATCCCCATTTTAAAGCTGAGGAAACAGTGGCTCAAAACAGTTAAGTAACTTTCCCAAGATCCCAGCCATTAAGGGATAGAGCCAGGATCTGAACCATTATTTGTCCACAAATTCCACACTCGTTACACTACTAAATGCCTCCCAAATTTGTCTTGTGGTTGGTTTGTATTCTGAGTGTGATATATAGATGACAAAGTTCCTCAGGAAAAAGAATGAAGGGTGAGCCAGATTTCAGTAGGTCCTAGGCTTCACGTGGGCACTAAGATAGAAAAGAGGTGATGAAGACTCAAGGGCTCTATGGGAGGTCCAGATCCCAGGAAGCCTGAGCAACCTCTGTATGGCCTCTTGTGAAATTGATCTGATGTATGGAACCTCCTTTGAGGAACACGGGGGAGTTATTTTCCAACTTGGTTTTAGATTCAGGTTAGACTTTTGCTGTAGCTTTCAGACCTGAACCCCAAAGCTCCCAAAGGGTGGCGAGTTTTTCAATGAAAATATGTTTATTTGTGCTGCTCCCAGGAACTTTTCCTCTATCAAACAAATGAACCACCACCAACAATAACACCAACTACTTTCACATGAGTGTATTTGCTTTGAGAAAACACTTATCCATATTGCTGTAAGTTTCTTTGCTTTACAGACTAATGTTTTCATGTAGAGAGTCTTGACAGAATAACAAGTGGGTAAATGAGCCTCTTTGATGGAGCAACCCAATGAGATAATCAGGCAGGTTTGTGCTCGGCTTTATGAGCTGTGTTCCAGGAGTCTGAGGAAGCTTCAAAGGTTTCCATTAAAGAGTTTTCCAAGCAGAATTGAGTTTTACGTAAGGGGACTGGTTTGCTAAAGTGTTTTATATATCATGACTTATTTGAGATACATAAAAACACATAAAGAGTATAGACCTATGTATGTATCACCTGGCTTAAGAAATACAACATTGCTGAATGAGTTGAAGCTTCTGTGTACATACCCCAATTATATCCCTCTTTCTCCTCTCCCAGAGGGAATGCCTATCCTGAATTTGGTATTTATCATCTCATACCTTTATTTATATTTCTATTACAAATGTTTGTAGAAAAAATAAATAATATCCTATGTATATTTTAGTGCTGTCCAGAAATGCTTTACCAATGTTTATGTATTCTAAGTGTATGAATTTGCTGCAATTGTCTTTGTCACTGAATAGTTTATGTGTCCCTCCTGAACGAATTGCTTGAGCACAACAGTGCATGAATATATCACCAGTCATACATTCATTCTCTTGTGGGTGGACAGTTCTCTCTCTCTTTTTAATTATTGCAAACAGTATTGCCATATCCATTCTTACATCTGTCTCTTTGAGCTCATGGGGAAAGGTTTCCCCAGTGTCTACACCTGGGAAGGGATTTGCTTGGCTGGGAGGTATGGACATCCCCACATTTACTAAGTTGCTCTTCAAAAAGAGTGACTATTAAAACCTGTTTTGTTTCCTTATACAACACCTCTGTCTTTGCTGTGTTATGTGGTATGTGTATCTGCATGCAATTAAGAATGATGCCAAAAAAGGAACAATGTAAATATTCCTGTTTACATGTAGGAATTTGTTGTACTTGCATTGTATCCTGAAAACAGAAATAAAAGAGACGTTTGATTACTTCCCTCCAAAACCTCCATCTACTATCATTCTGTTCTAACCTGTACTTTCAATAACATCATCCCAATATCTTAGTGCCCTCCCTAGTGTGAATTCTGTTATATGTATGGTATTAATATATGTAATTAATATGTTAATATGTTTATTAATGATTAATTAATGAATTGATCATCAGTATGGCCTGATCAAGGGTTACTTGATTTTATTTTATTTTCACAAAATTCATAAAACTGAAAGGAAACCTACCAGACTCTGGTACTAAAACCAAACCCACATTGTTTAAGACTGTCCAAGGCAGAGGAATCTCTGTGTGGAAAGGGCCAGTAGCTAATTCTTCATCTGATTCTTCGAGTTTCCCTTTCTTTTTCTTGAGGTCCAGCTTCCCTGAGTATCGTTCATTATTTATCGCCACCACTACTCGGCTGGCCTCAGGGACACAATTACTCACACTGTTTCTCAGGGGGCCCCATAAGAATTTTTATTTTATGTTTCAACACAATCATCTTCAAAACACAAAGAGCTAGCAGAGGATCGTGCACCATCTGATAGCCGCCTGGTAGCTGAGCACTGGCCCTCAATCTCAGTGTCACCATATCCTTTCAGGCTAATGAAGAAAGAGTAGAAATTTACTTAATAACAAGTTATGTGGTTTGGCCAAATGTAGGTCAGGGGCCTCACTCTGCATTATTAGGGGTTGTGCAGAGGTTTTGGCAGGAAGAAAATGATAGGAGAATTGACTCTTTACTCAGCACATGGCAATACCGGCCTGCCATACCCAAAAGAACCCACCACGTGGGAGTCAAATGTATTCATGCTAAAAGCAGCAATTTAATTTCAGGAAAAAAATCATCAGGTTAAATCAACAGTGTTAATTTGAATTTTATTGATTTATATATATATATATATATTTATATATGTATATATGCATATATTTAGTTTATAAAATTGACCTTATAGTTATGTAAGAATTCTAAGCATAAAGAGATTTTTTTTAACGCTTGTACATAGTTCAGTAACAAAAATTACAACAAAAATAAATTAGGTTAGCTCTGGACATCTGGGAATAGGTTGTCTTCAAAAGGGGTCCCCACATTTCCAAGTGAAGTCAGACTTCTCAGTGCAGCCGAGACCCAGTGGGAATCTTTCTATGTCACTTGTAAAGTGTCAATGATCACAAAAGGGAGAGAGACAGACTCGAAATGGCAATCTCTATCAGGAGGAGTAATTCACTCCTGACTCACCCTCAGCATCATGTCCTGGTGGACTCTGTCTATTGTCTGCCCCTTTCTTTGGCAGAGGCCCTCCTTCTTTACCCCCCTGCAATCCCTGCAAAGGGGATAGAAGCTCTCAAAAGCCATACCCTTGAGCTTGAAATCAAGACAGAAAGAGCCTCCCCGCCTAACCTGTGTGGGGTCATCTCCTGGTTCAGTCAGGTTCCAATCAAGTATTTCAAACACACATTATTTAACACAAGGAATTGCTTACCCAGATGCTGGAAGAGCTGAGAAGCCAAGCAGAGGATGGTGAAGTGACAGCAGGAAGCCACTACCCCCATAAGGCTGTAGGGATGCAGGGAGAAGGTGACATTACCAGGACACACCAGGCTGAGCCATGTGTCAGGAGTTAGAATCACCAGGGATTGCAGCTAGGGGCCAGGTTCATGGAGGAAGGTTGCAGCTGGAAGGGGAGGGAGGACTACAGGGAGCAGAGAGAAAGGTGGCTCCCTTTCATCTCCCCTCACTACCTCCCATTGGCAAAGGCAACTGAAAGTCACCCTGAGGATGTTCCCTGTGACACACAGCGGGGGGAGTGGGGGAAACGGGCACGGAAGACTTCCTCCAGAGTTCTGTCTTCTTGCCCAGGACCCTCCACTTCTCTCAGATATTTGACACTGGGAGCAACCATTTTTGGATAATTCCACCTTTTACACCGGTATGTCCTCACCCTAGGAAAGGCAAATAGGACTCCTATTTTGTACCAGTTCTCATTGGTTGCTGTGGCTGCCTGGAGCCCCGTGTGGAAGTTTCTGGGATTCTATTTGTGATGGTTGATTAGTAACTGCTGTCCTGAGTGCAAAAGGTGAGTACTGGCACTCATAGTTGGTATATACTATCTCTGTCTTTTGGCTTCATCAGAAAAATCTTTCAATAGACAATATAAAAAAGTTAGTGTCTACATATAACAGATATGAATCTTAGTCTATCCGTAAATGCAGGTGTACATGAATGTTTATTTCTTTATTTTCTTAAATTGAATTCATTTGAATCTAAGTCTTTATCCCTCTGGATAAGCGGGGATTTCAGTCTCATCACTCTTCTCATATGGTGCATGGAAAATGGGAAAAGACATCTCCACTCCAGTCCACTGTAGTCACATGACGGCTCACTCTCAATTCTGCACACGGGAAGTCGGGGAGTTCTCTGCTTTTCTGCCTTGTGTGGGGCCCAGGAACCTATGCCACAGCCTGGAACCCTAGTGCTCAGGGCCAGCATTCCAAGAAGCCCTTTGCTGCCATCTTCTCCTTGGATCGTCTCCTTCCTGAGCTCTGCCAGAAAGTGGGGTTAAAGATCCCTACTGTTCATGGACCATGGAACCTGACCTTTACCACTTCACAGGCTGGGGAGTCTCTCTTCTCTTTGTTCTTAAGTGCAGATGCCCAATAAATGGGGTCCAAAAGGAAGATATTGTCTTTAGGTGTCCCTTTGGTCAGTGCAACCAAGATGCCAGCCAGTTGCTTTTATTTCAATTTCATGGACTGAGTTACTATCTTAAGAGTTTTCTAATGAGAGTACATGAACATATCCTGGTTTGGCTACATAGTTATTTATTTTCTGGCAAATTCTAGTATATGGAGAAACAGCATAAATACATTACATTGCCTTCCTTTCGTGCTGCTCAAAGTCCCATCCCCTCTCTCTTCATCCCCTGAGAATACTGACAACATATTTTCAATAAGCTTAGTCTTAGGAAACTAGAGCTGGGGTAGAAAGTGTCCTGTAAGCAACTTCTGGCTTTGGCTAGGGTGGAAACTTTGCTTAAGTGAGGGGCACAGGGACCTGCTGCTTTCCTAAAACAAAGGAGAGAAAACTATAAGGAGAAAAATGAATTAAACATCTCCAAAAATTAACCTAAAACATTTCCAAGAAAGTCACCCCATGGGTGGGAGGGAGAAAGAGCTGCAGGGGGTGTGGGCTGCCCTCACTGAAGAAGGTTCTGTCCCTTCAATCAGACATCCATTCCCCTGCAATGGAAAGCCACTGTCTGGGCACAGGGGTACCTAGCAAATAACCATCAGAACTACCTCATGGAGTTTTAAACTGGGACGTCAAGGAATTTCAGTAACTTCAGTCTCAGCCTCAGAGCAACATGTAAAATCCCTAAGCATTTAACAAATCCAATACTTAGGATATTAAATGAGATTTCTCTAAAAAAAAGTCCCGTCTTCTGCAATTACTCTGTGTTTCCATGAATGAGTATGAAATCGGTGGAGTAATTTGTGGAGTAATTTTTAAAAGTGCTGATGTATTCTTACCTGTGTCACCAGTTAAAGCTAATTGGGAGAGGAGGTGGGGATGAAAATGGAAATGTGTGATTCGGAGTTCTTGGCTGTGAGTGTGTCTCCTAGGAAACCACACGTGATAGAGAGTGGTAGTCTCTCTGAAACAGGAGAGGAGGAGTGAGAAATACGAAGGCAAATATGCACAGGGAAAGAGAGAAAATCATTGGCTGAGTCCCAATTAATAAAGAAAATACTCTATTCTTAGTGGAATCTTTTGGAATTGCTGATGAGGTCAAGGCAGGGTAAGGTGGGGGAAATAAAAATGAGTATATTGGCTAGACAAAATGCAATCTAATCTCACTAATATGCAAAATAGTAAGCAATGTGCAAATGAAATAGTCTCTACTTTGGCTTTGTAGTATAAATGAAAATAATAATCTAATTATCATCTGAGAATGAAGCTAATACTGCTTAACTCTCTACCACAAGTCACAGGTGTTGGTTTGCTTTTACTAATGGGGGCCGTGTATTAATGTGTTAAATGTCCTTGCCCTTCATTTACTTCTTTTTATAATCCACAGTGCAGACCTGTATCTCATGGGCTCCAGGATGACAAGCAGAGCATGTGCACTCTGCAAATGCATGGGGGTCTGAGTCTCCTCCAACACCTTCTCGGTAACATTGTACCAATAGCACAGTACACATTGGAATGGGGCATACCTCTTAAGGGAATGATAACAAATTCCAGACAATGCTTTTGAGAGCATATATTGCCCCAGACAGGGTTCTAAGAACTTACTGACATTAAATTCCTGAAACACCTTAAGGTAGGAATTATTTACACCATCCGCCCTTTTACAGACAAGGAAACTGAAGCACAGAACATGAACTAAGTGTCTCAATATCACATAATAAGTGAAGGAGCCAGGATTTGAACCCAGGCAGCGTAAGCCCAAAGCCCACAAGGCTTAGCAATGTTCTATGGCATCTCTGGTCTGAAGTTGTGGTTTGGCCCCAGCATCTAGAGCCAAGTGACTCACCTTACGAACATAATGAACACCTCTCGGGGTTGACTCTGGACCATCTCACCCACTATCTGTCCTTTAGACTCTCAGCTGCTTTGGCTCGTACACTATTTTTCTTCTGCAGGTTGGCATGAGGAAAGGAATACTTGTATCTTTTTCAAAAAATAGGTCCTAGCTCTCCTAAATCCTGCAAAATCCAGGCCTTCTTTCAGTGAACTGTGAACTGGGTTGTCTGAGATTTTTTATTTATAATTTATACCTTTTGTCCAAAATAGAGCTGAAGCAACTTATAATAAAGACATGTGTACATATGCTGATTAAATAAAAATAGAAAACTACAAACCTGAAAAGGAAATGAAGCAGATATATGATTATAGTTAGTATAATTAAGCATCACATTTAGTTATTACTCTGTCATTTGCCCCAACTGATCACATGCAGAACTACATATTTATTTTCAACCTACCCATAGACTCATTTTTACTGGGAACCTACCATGTGCCAGGCAAGTGCTGGGTGCTCTAGTTGAGACAAAGATGTTTAAGACATGGCTACATGCTGACATTTAGCCCCAGGGAAAGGCTGGCACACATGAAACCAATAGCTGAGAACTAGATTGCAGATGACACGGTGCCTTATAGTACAGCAAATGTTCAAAATAAGAGCTCTGAGAGTTAAACACCATGCAGGTGTGGGAGAGCTAATCCCTGGAGTTTCAGGATTCTAACAGGTATCAGTTATTTCATTATATAAGGATGACGGCCATGATAGGAGTCAACAGCTATAAGATGAGTAGAGAGCTGATCAAAATGCTAGATCTTGTTTCGCTATGTATTGTGTTGTGTTGAACTGTATGTATCGTATTATAATGTTGTTGGATTCATAGATCTTCGGAGGAAATATTCATCCTGACTCCCTTCCACACTATGTAGGAATCTTTTCCTTCCTCTATTACTCCTGTCACATGATCATCTATCTGCCACATTCAACATAGTCAAGGAACAATGACAAGTATAAGAGCTGATGTTTACTGAGCACTTTCTATGGGCCATTTTTAATGCATTCTCACATATCAACTCAACTTAATCCTTGCAATAGCTCTATGAGGTTGGTCCTGTTACTGGCCACATTACTGAGATGAGGAAATTGAGACACAAACATGTTAAGTAATTTGCTCAAGGTCATATGATTAGCAGATAGCAGAGCTCTTAAACCAAGCCTTTTGAGATGATTATCTTGTTTGTAGATTGTATTGTTAGGAAAATGCTCTAAGCTGCATCTGAAATCTGCGTTTCAGTGCCCACAGTCCACTGGTCCTATTTTATTATATCAGTACCAATAAGCCCACTCTTCTTCCAAAATGAAAATGCTCCCAATCCTGTGTCAGAGACCTTAAGTTTTTGCTTTTAAGGAGGGTGAACATACCCCCCCCCCCCAATTTTTTGCATCAGTTTCTATCTCTTAGGCAGCATAGTGAGAAATTGAGAGCCTGTCTTTTGGACTTAGGCAACATAAATTCAAATCATAGTTGTGCTAACCATCAGCTTTGTGACCCTGGACTTGTTGCTTCACCTCTCTGTGCCTCAGTTTTCTCACATAGTGAATACAAATTTTACAGATATAACTACCAAACTGGTAATTATATCTGCAAAATAGCCTTGTCATCATGTTTTAATCATTTGTATGTGTAAAAGATGGCCAAGCACAATGCAAGTAGCTGTTAGTGTTGCTGGGACCCTTCCTCTGAACTTGGGGGACACACGCTTAAGAGCAAGACTCAGAACTGGACACAGGATATGAGACACCGAGTCTCTCAATGACTTATAAATAACACTTATTTTTTTATATCTGTGAGCATTAATTAATCGTATACATTATCTCAATATAGAGAAGAGAGTGATGGGTTTATCTGGGCAAAGTTAATTAAGTGATTCTTCCAAAGTAACTCAATAAATCAGGGATAGGATCAGGATTAGAATTCCAGTCTCCTGGGGCTTTCTTGCTTACTTAGCAGTTCTGCTCCGTGGTTGTTACCACCCTGTATGTTGTGTATACTTCTTCCACTGGTCCTTGTATACATGCGTTTGCTCCGTCTTTCTGTTTCAGTGTAAATTTATGCTTGTTCATGTCAACACTAGTCTCCAAGTCACCCCAGGAATGAATCTTGAAGTGACTTTGGATTCTTTTCCCTTCTCTGCCACCAAAATCTTTCAAACCCCAACTGTTTCTCCAGGCCTCAGTAAAATGATGGAGCAACATTAGATGGTTTTGAAAGTCTTTTCCATACTCTTGAAGAGTTTGTCTCGCCAAAAAAAAAAAAAATTAGAGTTAAAGTAGTAAAAACAGATTTTAATAAAGAGCTATGGCAATAGGGGCAAACAGACCCAGGGAAAATGGAACTGGGCTCTGTTATGAATCCAGCATGGTGAAGATGAGATTAATAGCCAAAGACCAGGGTGAGGTCAGTGAATGGAAAATTGCTAAGATGAGCCATCAGGGGTAAAGGGGGGGTTCTGGTTAAAACAACTGGACAGGATTTTTGCTGAAGGTTGGCCGGGCTGATCACACATCATCTTGGGGGTGGTGAGAAATGAGGAATTTGCTCAGCTATTGAGAGTGATTAGATATTGAGGGTAGGGGTCCTGGCTCAACCAATTTGCCAAGATTCTTCCTACAACTAGACAATGCAAGACTGACAAGGACACAGGGAAGGACACTGAATGTCAAGGTCTAGAGGAACCTGATTAAAGTTTAGTCAAGGACAGAGCCTGTGTCAGTTTCCATGTCTTTGTCCTAATCCAGCAATTTCCTCCTCCAAACTCTCTCTTGACCCCACATCTTTTTCTGCAGTGTCACGATCCCGTTCACAGTTCTTCACTGCCTAATCCAGGACCAAGCTGACTGAGGAACACTCTAGGTTTCTCTCATTCCAGAGCTACTCTGAGTTCCACCCAAGCCTTTAGAAATTGTCCCCTCTTTTTCAGGCTCACGATGGCCATTCCATCAGAACAGATTCCCACATGGCACCCCAGCACGATAATACCCTTTTGAGTGACAGAAATTGTGCTGAGACAATTACCAAACATATGATAACACCCCCCAAAAGCAGATAGAAAATGGCTGGAAAGACACATTTATTGCCAGTGGGGTGGTGTACAGCGGAAACCCATCCGGGTTTTATACTTTTCGATTTGTGGAATGTAAGTTGTATATGATGCAGAGCAAGGAGAATGATTTATATTGTTTACAAGATTCACCTGAGCACATTTAGATTTTATTTTTAAGGATAAATAAAAATAAGAAAGAATTCTTTGAGTTATTAGAATCTGCTTTCCCTCCTCCCCTCCTTCCTCCCCCCCTATGAACCAGTCCCCAGGGGAGCCCCAACCCTTTTTCTGAGGCATTCATGATGCTGTGACTGCTTGTGCTGTGGCTCCCAGGAGTAATGCTGATTTGCATTTTAATGCAACTTCAAGTCAAATGAGTGAACTTCCAAAGAAGACATTTTGAGACTCAGGCAGCAGGTGGGGAGGACTTTGGGAGGCCTAGAGCCCTCCCCAAGAGCATATGGGCCTCCCCTTCTACTTACTTATGTTGCCCACACTTTAGCATCTTTTCAGTTTTCATGTGTTGTTTTTTAAATCCTCACCAAAGGACATGCTCTCATTGATTTCTAGAGAGAGAGGAAGGGAGAGAGGGAGGAAGAATGAGAGACATCGATGTGAGAGCAAAGCATCGATCGGTTGCCTCCTGTACTTGCCAGGACTTGGTACTGAACCCGAAACCTTTTGATGAAGGGGATGACGCTCCAACCAACTGAACCACCCAGCCAGGGCCAGTTTTAACATTTTATTCTAGCTCCTCTAAACTCTCACCCTTTGTCCTCACTTAGAAAGATGCTTTTGTGCTCTATTTTTATTACACCAACAACACTACCCTGACACCCAGAAATGGCAGGAAGATCCAAGCTCAGATACCGCAGAGGCTCGGATTTGAATTCCAGCCATTAAAATACTCTCTGGCTTTAGGCGTTTTTCTACACTTTGTTCTTGGTTTCCCACATCTGTAATATTGGTTATATTATCTCTCAAAGTCTCTTCCAGGTTGGAAAGTCCTCGATGCAAATAATGATTCAGACATTGGTTTGGGGAGCTTATTGTACACAAACTCTTCAAATCCACCTCCTGGAGCCTGATTTCCAGTTCAGGATGCATATCCCAGTGCTTCTGCTTCTCTTCATTCTCTCAGGGTGCATGATGGATTTTTGACAACATTTGTACTCCAAGAAGCAATCACCATGAGATTACAATTTCTGAAGGGTCAGCATTTTACTAGGCCACATTTTCTGCTTAAATTGCCTGACAGTGTCCCTTAATAGTATGCTTAAAGAGTATGCTTTACTTAGAAAACCTGTGCTCAACAATTTAGAGAATGTCACCAGAACATGTACATAAATGATGCACACATCTTGAATACCAACTATTGCATGACAGTGAGGAAGCCTACTCAACATGTTAAAGATGGGAAAGCTCGAACTTTCTGGCCGAAAAACTCCTTCCTGTTAGTAGCACCTTTGTTTAAAAATACATTTTTCCATTTCTTATAATGTCTCCATCTGTAACAGAGTGTTTATCGTATATTATTGATCCCAATAAAAACCAGCCACCCGAACCTTGTTTTTTTCATGAACCTTTCTTTGTGACAATAGAGCCTATTAGAGCCAATATGTATTTTGTGATGTTTGCAGGGAAATGAGATTTATCAGTTAACCAACCTTTATTGAATTCATTCACTATGCCTGGCATCAGAGGAGGCAAAGACACAAGAAGCTGCTAATATTGGGACACACACACACACACACACACACACACACACACACACGTATGCACACACACGTTGAACTCTAAACCAGAAAGACTACATGGTGAGAAGCACTGGAGAGAAAATGTGGAGGCAACCAACTCTGATGTGAAAGTGTAGGGGAAGGAAGCAATTAACCTTGCCTGTGGGCGGTGGCAGGGAGTGGGGAAGAAAGGGGACATCTGAAGTACACCTTAAAAAAGAAATGGGAACAAGGACACTATGGCAGTCTAGGCTATGGAGCTCAAGAACATGGCTACCTACAAACCTGTGGGAAGTGTGTCAGTATTTTAGCAACTGGTACAGCCATAGCAGTTGTACTAGCTGAGTATCATGAATGCTAGTAGGTAGGTTAAAATTACTAGGCCTCCAATTATTTATGGGTCCATTGTCAAAGTGGGTTGAACTTATTTATTTTGTTATTATTGTCATCAAGCATTTATTTCATTACTAGAAATAGATCATTATCTTAGGGAGAAAATGAGCCAATTATGTTGCTATAAAAGTCCTTTCCACTACACATAGTAGATTCAGCCACTTCATTCTTCCCACTGTATCATGAAGTCCTGAAGAGCAAAGGCACGTGTCACCTTGGTGCTTCCAACAGCTAACACTGGGATAGGCACATAGAAAGTGATCAATAAATGTTTGTGAATGAACAAGCTGATTCTTGATTCCTTTAGACTCCAGAGCAAGTTGAAAACTCAATTACCCATTTTCTATTCCCTTGAGGTAAATATGTTTGACACCTTTTGGTCCTTTGGCTTACCTGTAGGATGTTAAGGTAATCTTTGTATCTCACAGCTGTCTTCTTATTGTGAAGGGTTGGCTCAGGCTTGCTTATTGGAGGTATGTGCATAGTACTTTGTTCAAAGTACTTTTGTGTGCTAGAGAAAATGCACTTGGGGCTAAAATAATTCCATCTCATGAACGAAGGAAAAGAAGCAGGTATAAAAATGTTCAGATAGAATTAAAATTAAATTAGAGAACAGAGAATGGGGGCAGCAGAACACCCTTGCATATTCAAAGGTAGAAAAAAAATCCATAAGCAATTGGCAGTTAATGAGAAGAGAGATGATCCAGGGTAAGTAAGGAAGCTGGGGTGGAGAGGGGAGGGAACTACATCTCTGAGGTGTTTATATGCAGGAGAGCAGCTTTTCCTGGGCTGTGTAGCATTAATTTTTATCATGCCTCTCTACTCATCTCTACTCGACTTCAATCACTTCACTCAGATTAGGCAAACAACTCCTTGATGTTGAAATCGGTGTGTGCTGATAGCTCTTGAGTCAAAAGGGAAAATTCAAAGGGTGGGAGTTTCAACGGGAGAGGAAGAAAAGGAGAAAGGCACCAAACCAACTCGAAGCTTCTGTTCAGTCAAACGTTTCTGTCCCTTTTCGTCACTGCAAAACACATACGTTCCCTGGCAGAATTGAAAGCCCAGCTCAAATGACATAATGTACTTGCACGTAGACTGCAAATCTTATATCAGAGCCAGAGTGCACCCTTCCACTGGTGGTGGGGGCTGCTCATTATTCCAGCTGAGGAAGATGATTTTTAATGAATTGAGGTTCAAATTATATTTGTTCCATTTCGGTTGAAGGCAGTAACCATGAAGTAGCAAGACCTTCCTTGTAGGAGTCACCTTATAAAAATTCATCTATGTGTGCTAGCTTTCCAGATTTCAGAATAGCACTCTTGGTGGTTTCTTCCAATGGTACAGCTCTTGTTGAGTTGGAATAATCGGCAAGTGCTGATGACTGGAGGGTGGAGGGGCAGTGGCATTGATCATGATGAGGTCACCTGGTGGAGAGGAGGACAAGCTATGTGCATCCGTAGGAACTGCACTGCCCTGGCTTTGCTTCACTGGCAGTGCTTGAGTTTCTCTCGCTTTCACATTTCTGCAAAATGCATAATGCTAATTATGAACACTTGAATCCTACCACTTCCTGGGGATTAATTAATGAGATGATAAGAAAACCTTGAGCAGCCTCCCTAGAAAAAGCAATGAGAGAGTCAGGGATGACCTTGACGACAAGGGGGAATCAGGGTCAGTGAGGATCCAGGATATGTTCACAATTAGTTGAGCTTTTAGAATTCATCTCTTGACCCTGAGAATTTGAAAAACTGAATCAGAAAGCTGAATTTTTAGTTCAATCCTGCTGATATACAGAGTGTTTTTTTCTTATTAAAAAAATTTTTTTTTACCCAAATAGAATAATGGTAAGTTACCTGTGCAGCCCTGAGTCTGATACATATATATATCTCCCCTCAGAATCTTTTAAAATTCTCTTTTATGTAACTATAAAGGGCATCATATTCTGAGCCCTGCCATGATTGGGTTGGTGACCATGTGTTTCTAACCTTGGCCGAGTCCTCCTCCTCAGCAATCCTTCCATTTTTCTTTTATCACCCTTGTCAACAGCCAGACAAGGGTAGCATATACTTTTCCCTCACTGCCTAAGTCTTCATCATTGTCTCTACCTCATTTCTCTTTCTATCTATATGATTGTCAATTCATTCATCTATCCACCCACCCACCCATCTATTCATGTTTCTAAGGCTCATTCCAAAAAGATTTCAAGACATCTCACAAAAAATACATGCTTTACAACAGAAAACAAACAAAGAAAGAAATTCAAAAGGAAAATGGTAAAAGAAGCCCAAGATTAAGGTAGTCAACAGAAATATTTACAGGAAGTCTTATAGAAATTACAAAAAGTAGATCACAGAAGTGGCTCTAAATTTTCTAATAGTCATAACAAATAGAAAAAATCTGCCTGTCCCATGAATCACAGGTCATGCCAGATGCCAAAGGGAAACAAGTTCCTCAAATGTCCTCTTACTTTCCCCTCTCTCTCCCCTAACAAACTCTATTTTCCTATCTGAATTCATCCTGTGTGAGACTAAATTTTCATTAGAGGTGGAGAAAGATGGGCCCTTTGTCCTCTAAATGATGAGCTTTTATTCAGAATACACGGAATCACAAGATTCAGGCAGAGAGTAGGCAGGCTTTAAAGCCACTCTCATTGTCCAAAAGTGTAGGGGAAGGGAGGTGGGCCCTAGACAAACAGAGAATACAGGTTTATTGTACCCACCTCTCCATGAGGATATAGCACACAGGAGAGTGGACCATAGGGAACGCGGTCCTTGCTCTTCCATTTGGCTGCCAGGTAGGCCTCAGCCACCAATGGACTTGATGGGGTCCTGTTGGCAACTGGCTCAGGTTGTCCCCAAACCATGGCCATCAGACCGTCCTTATATGATCCATGGTTCTGTTTCTTGTGGAGATGGCCAAGCATTAAAAACTACTGTGCTGCCTGGGTTTGAGGGACCCACAAATGCTTTGAAATCCTATGTACACCTCACTTTTGCACTCCTAAGCATTGTTTAATCACTAAAAATCAAACTTTCATTATTTGCTCAATTTTCATGTGCCAGCTTTATATTTAAAACCTAGAGGCTTTCACAAACTGGTATTTGGTTAGCACAAAATAGCAGTGTCCCAAGGATCTCAAGGACCCCTTAGCAAGACATCTTTTTTTGCTAATTCAACATCAGTCAACTCAATCATATGCTATATTGAAATCACTTTTGTCAACAATGCTTGCTCTTCCTTCCACAGTCAAGTCTTGAACTAAATCTTCTGAAGTTTGGTAAGAATTAAATTACTCCAGTATCACCGATTTTCCCCCTTCTTATTCTGATCTAACTGATGAGGGCACAAGGGTAAAAATAGGACCAGCTCTTTACAAATTAGATAAGCAGGATGACTGCTCTGCCTGTAGAATTCTAATGATACAAAGAATTACTGTTGTCGAATCTACTTGAAATGATCATAAGAGCTTAACTCTTGTTCTCTAGGTCAAAGTGGGGCCAGATTGTGTCTAAAATGGAATGAAACTAATTTCCCTCCATCCATCCTGTGACTCAGAGAGGGCGGGAGTGAGCCAGTGATGCATCACTTTTATGGCCCTCGCATAGCCAGGCCTGTGTAATAGCCCTTGAACTCACCCAGATAGCCACTGCCTGCCTGCCAACACCAAATGGAAGGTTTTAGAAGAGAGGAATGGGGAATGGTAGGAAAGGCTCAAAACCCAACTGTCTTAGCTCTGGCTGCTATAACCATAGCCCGAGGGGCTTAAATAACAAACATTCATTTCCCACAGTTCTGGAGGCTGGGAGGTCCATGATCAAGGTGCACACAGGTGCAGTGTCTTGGGAGGGCCCACTTCGCGGTTTGCAGATGGCTGCCTTCTTGTTATATCCTCACATGGCCTTTCCTTGGTGAGTGCATGCAGGGAGTGAGAAGAGACAGAGTTAGAGAGAGAGACTGATTTTTTTGGTCTCTTTTTCTTTTCATAAGGCCTTTATTCCCATCATGTGGGCCTCATCTGCATGACCTAATCCAAGCCTAACTATCTTCCTAATGCCCCATTTCAAACACCATCATATTGTGAATTAGGGCTTCATTATACAAATTTGAGGGGGAAGACAACTCAGTCCATAGCGCCAGCCATCTCTACTTCTCTCCCACCTCCCATTTCCAGTGAGGGCCTCACAAATTTCCCAGGTGCCCATGGAGAGGCTCACAGCAAACAGGGACCGGTGCAGTTGACAACAATGTCAGCAGGATCAAAGACATTAAGAGGTGAACCCTGCCTGCTGTCTGCTCCCGTAAGCTCTTGACATCCTCGCCATCCACAGTGCACTCGCTCTGCTCTCCTTTTTCCCCGCAATCTTTCCCGGCCTGGTTGGTTGACAAGTTGGAACTCATGGCCCCCTGGGAACTCCCACCTGACTGTGTGTTTGAGTTTTCTGCCCCATTGGTCAGGGATAAGGAATTGGAAATTGCCTGTGTAACTGCAGATCAGAGGGTAACTGTCAGGGAAGCAGGGGTCTTCAGATGGGAGTACAGAGGTGGGCTGTTTTGATTAGGAGTGAAGAGGGCATTGTCATGGTTAAAAGGCCCATGATTTCAACAGCCCAGCTCCCAGTCCTGACAGTGTTTTTGCAGGCTCTGCAGAGAAGAAAAGATGAGGTTTCCTGAGTTGGTGAAGTACAGAAAATGGTCCCATCCATCTGGTGGTGCATTGTCTGTGTGCCTTTATCTCCTGAGCCAGGATTTTAAAGTGCATTTTCTTCTATGCCCAAATTTCCTGTAATGGACTGACAGTGGATCAGAAACTTTAGATGGAAGTCCCAGACATTTGTTTTGGGAGCCTCAGCAGCCACACAGCGGAGGCACTGACAGTTAACGAAGTTATGCTGTCTGTTTTGCTCATGTTTGGGTCTGTGTCCTTTCCAACAGTCTCCAGAACAGTCACACTTAACTGGATTTCATCATCAAGGCTGAGTATTGAATCAAGGTGACTCAGGAGAGACACCAAATAGAGGGGAAAGTGGGGTGCCTGGGGGACAGTGCCTTGGGCTAACTAGCTAAACAAGAAAGGTTCTCTTTCCTTCTCCCACCTTCCATCCCTGTCCTCTCTGGAGAGCCCTCAGTGCTTCCACAGCCCCTTGGCCTGTTCTCTCTGGTGGTTTTGCAAGTCCTGGTATTTTGGGTGTGGCCTAATTAAAGGAGAGATTTGTGAACTCTGCAATTCATTGTTTCCTTTGTTCTAGCAAAAGTATAATTTGGGGATTTGTGTGGTTGAATCTGTATTACAAATGCTGCAGTTAGGCACGCATGGCGTAACAGGGCCAATTACAGGAGAGCCACACCGATGCAACATGAGGATTTAACACTCTCGGGCACGGCTAACCTTTTCTGAAAGAATAGCAGTGCTGAGCTTCCCCTTCAGACGTCAGGCATGCAAACCAAAGAGTTTAGATTCCACCCTGTTTCCTTAACCTCAGACCAAAGCTTCATCTCCGACCTGAACTACAAGTTGCATGCCCCGTTGGAGAACTTTGAAATTGTGGAGGCTTGATCCCAGGCTAAACAGATTTCAGGGCCTCCTGGGAGCCAGGAGTTAGGAGTTTTGACGTAAAGCCTTATTTCCTACGTCAAATAAATAGACACATATTTACAAATGCGTGCGTGCAGACAGGTAGCGATACCTACGCCTTATGTGACCTACATACAATATTTAGGTATGTGGTGGTCACATCACAGGCAATTATGAGATTGTACTTAACAATATCACCTAAAACTACTGTTTACAGACCAAACTTTGCAGTAAGTTTTAAGGAGGAAATTTAAGATTATTAACTGTGGCAAGTGTCACAGAGAAAGGTCCCCATATTGGTGGAAGACAAAGGTCTCTGGATACAGTAAGGACAAGAATGGAAACATCTTAGGGAAGGGGAGAGAGAAGTGTTGGTGACAGCTGAAGGAAATGTGCTCTCTCCATCTGTGGCTGTGATCAGGGGCTCAAGGGAGAGGAGACCTCGGGTGGAGATCAAGCAAGGCGGATCCACAAACACTGAAGCAGCTGGAATCTAGAGCTAGGCCCACAGCCTAGAGAGGTGGCAGTGAGGACACCCAGGGGAACCACAACATGGAAGGAGCTGGATGGAACAGCTCCCAAGAGCCTCAGCCATGAAGAACTAGCTGCCAGCCCAGCCGGGCGTGGCTCAGTGGTTGAGTATCGACTTAGGATCTAGGAGATCACGGTTCGATTCCCCATCAGGGCACATGCTTGGATTGCGGGCTCCATCCCCAGTTGGGGGGGTGCAGGAGGCAGCCAATCAATGACTCTCTCATCACTGATGTGTCTGTCTTTCTCTCCCTCTCTCTTCCTCTCTCTGCAATCAATATTTCAGATATACTGATATATTAAAAAAAGAGAACCAGCTGCCAGGTGCCCCAAAATGGAAAATTAGGTAACATGTGGACAAAGAGGTTGGACAGCCTCAAATATCAGCCACTGACTTCTTGTTGTTTAATGTTAACCAAAGCTGAAAATATCCAGAGGTGAAATATAGAACTTCCTGTCTTATATTTCAGACATTTCCCAGGAGTGCTGAAAGAGGAGGGAACAGGAACAGCGACAGTACACAGGACCAATCACCCAGGGCAATTCCTGCATGGCCCCAGTGACAGAGCTGTTAGAACTGACCCTCCTGCCCAGGTTGGTGGTGGCCTGAGTCTCTGTTTTCAGAGACTGGCCTCCTGTCCAACAGATGGGCTGCCTAGGGGGTTTCCTTCCTAGTGAGGCACTGTCTGAAGTCTTGCTTTGGTACAGAGTGCTTATTCCACTCTGGTGTTGACCCTCTCTGTGATCTTAAGCTCATTTTTAAATTGCTAATTCTCAATTGCACTCTACCATTCATATATACCCAGGGATAATAATGGTATTATTATAAACTATTGGTGATTTTTAATCAGTAAGCAACCCTGAGGCTCTCAGAGGGACTTTTTGTTTGGTTGGCTTTTTTCCTGATTTAAAATCAAATGATCAAAGAGAAAAATGTCTCTACGCTTTGGTCTTTTGAATTATTAACTAGATATACTGTAATAAGATGCTTCACTCCCTTTCACAGTGGTGGAAAGAGAGAGAGAGAGAAATGAAAGGCTCTTGGGATGGAGGTCCTTCCACATCAGGCAAGTCAGGGGCTTGGGAGAAGGGAATATAGCGTTTGGGAAGAGCACCTGCACTGCTTATGGGCAAACGTGAGAATCAACCTTATTTCCTCAGCTGGAAAACAAGCAGTGTCCTTTCCACTCATGCTCCGGCACTTTTCACATTCATTATCTTACCTGACCCTCACAATCCAGTGATGAGGAATGGAGAGGGCAGATGAGGTTAAGTGAGGTCAAAGGAGGTCTGAGTCACACTGGAGATGGTATCAGGCCTGAGAGCACCGACAATGGTTGTGGTGGTGGTGGTGATGATGACAGTAATTAATATGCATAGAGTGCTTTACAATCCACAGAACTGCCATATGCATCTTTTTGTTACAAAACTAGAAGACTGGTTTTGCAGTAATGTATGGGACACAGAGTGGGAGAAAACTTTACATCCTAGAATGCTCAGCTAAAATATGCAATGCCATGTATAGCCCAGCAAATCTGTTTAATATTCACAGGGAAAACATACCAAAATTTGCATCAGATTTGGGGTACCTAGTATTCTTGGGGTACAATGACTATGCAAATGGTGCTTGCCCTCAAGTAGAGGGAAGATCACATGTGCCTATCACTATACAAGACAGCAAAAGATGAGATGTGACGAGAAAAATGGCCCAACATATAATAGTGAGCTCAAAGGAAGCGGAGGTGGCTAGGGGTACCTGAAGAAGGCATAACAGAGAAGGAATTTGAATTGGTTTCTGGAGGATGGGTTGGATTTCAGTAGGAGAAGGACCAGAGTTATTCTGGGAAGAGAAAATGTCTTGAACAAAGGCAAGGAAGAGGAAAACATGACCATGCTGAGAGA
Organism: Miniopterus schreibersii; assembly: GCF_964146895.1. NCBI lineage: Eukaryota > Metazoa > Chordata > Mammalia > Chiroptera > Miniopteridae > Miniopterus > Miniopterus schreibersii. The sequence goes on along the minus strand of NC_138101.1, from coordinate 89,142,072 downwards.
ATCAAGTGGGATATAACAGAGGGCACAGGAAAGAGGGCTCTGAGTAAAAAGCCTGAAAAGGTAGATAACTGGTCCAGTTGTTAAGGGTGTTGGAGGCAGAGATGGGCACTATCACCGTCCCTTTGACAAACAAGAAAACTGAGGCACAGAGAGAACTCGGTCACAAAGCCAGGAAATGGATCTGGGTAGTCTGACTGCGGAAGCCATTCTCAAGCTCTACATGACAGCGCCTCTTGTCTGGGTGCTTGAAATCCCTTCTCCACCTTTAGCTTGCCCAAGGTATGGCAGTGAGGCCTGCCCTCTACCTCACAGGACCAATGGCAATCAATTTGGTTTTGGTTGTGAGCGACAGACCCCAACTCAAACTAGCTGAAACAAAAGCACAATGTTTGACCTCAGAAAACAAGAAGTCCAGCCCGGCTGGCATGGCTCAGTGGTTGAGCATCGACCTAGGATCCAGGAGATCGCAGGTCGACTCTTGGTCAGGGCTCGATCCCCAGTGGGGGGGGGGGGTGCAGGAGGCAGCAGATCGATGACTCTCTCTCATCACTGATGTTTCTATCTCTCCCTCTCCATTCCTCTCCTTGAAATCAATAAAGATATATTAAAAAAAAAAAAAAAAAAAAGAAGAAGTCCAGAGGTCAGGCGAGAGCCATCGCAGGTTAATTCAACAGCTTAACAATAACTTCCAGAACGGAGGTGTTCCCTCCTGTCCACCTGCCACCGCCCTCCTCATGGGCCAGCTTCTACGCTGGCTGAATGTTCTCTTCACCCCTGCCTCTCCCCTTCCCCATTTCAGTTCAAGTGCTGCCTCTCAGGGCAGCTGCTCTGACTCCCTCTTGATGTCAGCTCCACTTCCCACGCCTCCTGTAGCGCATGTGGGTCTCCTCCTCCCATCAGGGCTGCACTTTCCCTTATTGTGTGAGCCTGTCATTAATATCAGTGCTCCCTCTTAGAGTCCAAGCTCTTGAGGGAAGAAACTCTGTGTATTTTTGTTCAACACTGTGTCTCTAATGCCTGGCACTCAAATACTTGTCAAATGAATAAATGATAGGTTTGTGTGGTGCCTAAAAACTCAAGACCACAATACATATGGAATATGATTATGATGTATTTTCCTATGGTACCTTTTCCCCGAGGCATATTACTATTGGTTTCTCCCCCACGAAGCATTTTCCTCTTTCTCTTTCCTATAAAAATCCATGATTTGTTCAGATATCCATGCAATCCCCTAGTGCAGCAGGATATTCTGATTATTTACCACCTCTGGCAACTGCTATGGGCCCAGGAGTGGCCCATGACGTAAGCTGCCCCAGCAGGCTGAGGAATGGCTATCCTTGCAGGTAAACAAGGCTGCCGGTTGCCCCAGCTGCTGCTGGTGGTCATCTTGCAGCCAGTGTAATGCTAGTGGAGTTGGAAGCAATAGAGCGAAATTTAGTAGGTAAAAGCGAACAGGATTTGGTGATGTTTGGGGCCATGAGGGATGAAGAAGGTGGTGTTAAGGAAGACTCCTTGTTTTCTGGCTTGGACCATGAGAAGGATGTTTGGATAGGGGTTCTAATAATTAGAATGGAACACTCTGGAGAAAATGAGAATCATCCAGACCAGACTTTCATGCAGTTTTTCATAATCAGTTTTATAAATTAAAGTGAGTCTGAATTCATCTTCGCTTGTTGTTTGCTCCCTTTGTACTGTGTCAGGCCCTCTGGTGTGTCCTGTTTATCACAGTCCTCCTTGTATCAGACTTTATTTAGTAATGTTTGCGTTTCCTCCTTTGACCAGTCTGAGAGCGCCGAGGCAGCAGGAGACATGCGTGTGTGTGCATGTATGTGCGTGTGTGGGGTTGCATTCCTCACGGCAGATTATTATTTTGTCCCTAGTGAGTGGTGGATAAATATATTCTGGACATGGCTGGGTTGCAGCATTGTGAAAGTGAGATAGCCACAATTTGGTGGAAAGTTGCATTTAACCTGGAGGCCAACAAAATTCCCAGCTCATCAGCTCCCCTTACTCCTGATTGTATGTTTTGTGGTTGCATGGTTAGAGTTTACACAGCAACCTTCTTCAAAACGCAGTTGGACCTTTGCAAACTCAGGCTGTGTGGCAGGGCAGCCATGTTTTTGAATGTCCTGGAAAGAAGTTTGTCACCCTTTTTTCTTTGGAAGGTGGGGGTACCTTTCTTTGTTAATAGGTTTGCAATGATTTTAGCAGATTGGAGATAATATTTCAAAGGCAATGAAGAAGCAGCTGGGGGACATTACTTGTAATTGCTTAATATTGTTATCACATTTGCTTACAAGAAAATAAAGTCAACCCGCCATCCATCAGGGGAGGGAATATTCATAGACAGTGATCGTGGTGCATGCTTTAGAATGCCATGGCAACCGTCCCATGGTCTGGACTTGATTACTTGCTGCTGCATTCTGGTCATAGCTGAGTTGCTTCATTAACATTATTTTTTCCAACCTCATTTGTAAAAGGAAGTTGGAAAACAGCCCCACATGGGGCCTTCATGCTCACCTGCTTAGAAAAGCTGATGTGGCAAAACCAAATAGTATCTCCTCTCTCTATCCTTTGCTAATAGAGTCTATAATTTTACACAGAGGCTCATGGGTCCTACTGTGGGCATCAAAGAAGGACTCACCAGAGGTGACAGGGAATTGCACACTATCCAAACCTGTCTTTCTGCAGGTGGGAAAAATGAAGCCAGGAAAGGTTGCTGCCCAGTGTTGAACAGAGTCATCTTTGGTGATCAGATACCCCTGGGTTTGATTCCTTCCTCTATCACTTACTACTTATTAAGTTACTTGTGCCTATCTGAGCCTCGGTTTTCCCTTGTGAAATGGGAATAACACCAGTCCTGTCAGCACCTAGTGTGAGAATTACAGATCAAGCCATGATCAATGGTATCTGGCACGGCGCAGGTGTTCAGTTCCCAGGGACTATTATTATTATGATGTCAAAAGTCACAAAAGGAGTTTGTTAGAAAGCTGGGACACAAATCCATGTCTCCTGAGTCTGGTCTGATTAGACCACATAGCTTCACTTGACTAAGGAGGCCTGGAGTGTGGGCATTTGTACTGTAAGTTCAGTAAACAGTCTCACTTATTTTGTACCCAGTGACTGGCACTATTCAGGTGGCAGGGGGGTGCTGGTGTAGGTTGGTGGGCTTTGCCGAGTATTTGTCCTAAACAGGCTGTATGTAGCACTTTTCAGAACTCTCACATCCTCCTACAGCACACTGAAGTGTAAATGGGTTGTACTGTAATTTGCAAATAAAATGGCCAATTGGTGTGGAAGATTCAGGGAGCTGCCTGAATGAAGATGAAGACCCCTCCACTCAGATACCTAAGTGACCGCTAAATGCTCCAGGGAAGACAACATGCTAGGCAGAGGCCTAATGATGATGGGAGTTTGAACAGAAGCTTCAGCTCCAAAATAGCCTAGCGGCCTCTCTACCCCCACTGGAGCCAGAGCACATCAGAATTCTTGAAGGTTCTGAGAGGTAAACGGGATGTCTAGCACGCAGAAGCCATGTCCACTGAAGAAAGGCTGCACATGGAGTGTGATTTAGAAAGCAGACCAGCCCAGGGTCCCTTCACAACTAGAAATACAGATGGGGGAGGCCGGGGAGAGCCAAGTGAGGTGGCCCTAGAGGCTGCAGAGGAGCCTGGCCTTTCGGGAGAGGCCTGTTTCCTCGCGTAGGGAGAGGACTGGGAGCTCCCCGTCTCATGGGTTTCAGCTTTGTTTCCACAGCCCTCCTGGCAGTAAAAGAAATGGACCTGGGCACAGCTGCGGAACGTATTGGTCAGAAACCCAAAGACGCTGACACGGCGCAGAGCAGAGTAAGGGGGCAAAGCCCGTGCTCGCAGGTGCCGCGCTGCCGGCGGAGCCCCCGCCCCGGCAGGTGAGACGCTGCAGCCCAGCAGCTCCAGCCGAGCGCAGGGCTGCGCGCCCCGGGCAAGAGCGAGCCTGACTCCGCTGCAGTCGGCTCATTCTCATTAACTTTAGCTGCAGCTCCCTTTGAGTCACGTAATCCTTCATATGCAGTTTCTCATTTAATCCCCACACAACATACCTGTGAAACAAGTCCTTTTATTTCCATTTAACAAATGGAGACAATGAAGCTGAGAGAGGTTAAGGAATTTGCCTTGGGGCCGAGCGGGGAGGTAGCTGAGCAAGGATTACAGCCCAAACCCACACTCACGCTAATCCTGTCATAGCAATAGCTCACCCTGATACAGAGTCATTCGGTGCAAGGCACACACTTTCCATCCGTTCACATGATGCTTACAACCCCTGATAGGGCAGATATTATTTCTAGCATCGTGTCCATTTAACTGAGGAGGAAATGGAGGCACAGAGATAAATTTGCCGCATAGCTCATGAGTGGCAGGCCAGGTTTTAGAGCCAGCTGGAATGGCTCTGAGTTGCACGATGTTAGCCATGAAGCTGTGGCTCTTATTGTGTGCTCCCAGGAACCACAGCAACAATATCACTTTCAAACTTGTTAGAAATGCAGATTGTCAGGTCTCGCCCCAGAATCAAGGCACCAACTGATCTGGCCTCTCCCAGTCCCTCCTGTAGTTGTCGCCCTCTCCAGGGAACCCATGAGCTAGCTGACACCCTCTTTTTACATTCTTGTTCCTCTAAGTGTGGTCTGTGAACAAGCAACAGGGCCATCCCCTGGCTGCTTGTTAGAACTACAGAGTCTCAGGCTCCACTTAGATCTATGAACCAGACCTGTGTTTTAACAAGATCCCCAGGCATCATGCATTCAATTTAAAGACTGAGCATATCTGACCTAGGATATCGCAGGGTGAGATCGCATGGAGGAAACTGCCCTTAGATCTCCCCACTCCCGAGACAGGGAAGAGAGGGAAGCAGCTTTCCTCCGGATCACCTGGAGGGATGTCAGTCAGGAGACACAGTCCTTTGCTAGAGAGTGGTGTACTAATTTAGATAGCCGTAGCTACCATAACAAGTGAACAAAGTCTGTGTGACTTAATGTAATAGGTATTTCTTACTTGTGCAAAATCAAATCAGTGGGGTGGGCTCTGCTCCCCAGCAAACCAGAGGTGAGGCCCATGACTTTCTCTTCACACTCCACGGCCACCTTTACCTGCGAGGGAAAGTGGGAAATGTGACCTAAAAGTGTGCTCAGGAGGAAGAGCATCCAGCAGTCCCTACCACCTTTCACTGGACACTTTTAGCTCTCAACTGTTTACTTATTTATTATGCACAAATGTGTGCATAATATCAACGCATATGATTCACATATTCATCCATTCATTTGTTCATTCAACAACCATTTGTAAAGGCCTGTCATATGGAGGAACTTGGATAACGAGGTGAATAAAACTGCTGTTTCTCACAAAGAGCGCAGCACCCAGAGGGGAAGATGACAAGCAGCCCAGTGACTGGCACCAGTGGGTAGTGATAAGCTCTCTTCTCTGGGAACACAGGAGAGGGTACCAGGCAAGAGGTATCAGGGAAGGCTTCAGGAAGTTTCAGTGAACCAAGTTTAGACACGTGGAAGGAACAAACCAAGCAAAGGGTGAAGTCTGAAGACAAGAGCAAGCTGCATGTGTGAAGCGGTGGAGGAACTCAGTTTGGGAAACTGAGATGTTGGTTGGCTAAATGGTGGTATCAGGGATGGTGAGGGACATGGAGCAATACAGTTAAAAATGGCTGGGTTGCCTGTCTCCTGTAAGATGGGAAACTGAAACTGTCGTCTGGCCCATGATGGCAGGAAAGGAAGCAAATAATTCTGACCACACACTTGTATGTTACCCTCATGCTTAGTCACCCAGAAACAACACACACATCCTACAATGAGCTTCCTCACGAAAATACTCTTTATAATTCTGCAGGAATGGAGGTGAAAGCTTCTTTAAATGACCCAATTTTTTTAGTCCTGGAACAGCTGTCATCTGCCTTTTCCTGGGAACTCATTCCTTAAAGAGGGATGTGCAGATTTCACACATTCGCCCCCAGTCTTGGGTGGTACAGGGCTTTCTGAGAAGCTGGCAACCTTGTCTCCACCAAACTGTCAGCTCTAAAGATGTCCTTTAGAAGATCTGTGGGACAGGACACAAAGTTCTGTCTTTCATAATTAGAGAGTGATTAATAACTTAATCAGAACAGGGAGAGGTACACACGATGTCACCTCCTCTCATTTGTTGGGCTACGGGCCCCCATTAATCACAGGACATTCTGAATGCAAAAAGAGACAGGTTGATTTGAAGCTTAGTGTTGGGGTAACCTTGCCACTGCTCCCTGCTCTGCTTCAAAAGCGCTGCCAATATATCACAGCCAACATCACTGTCACTGGCCCAGCCTCTGTTTCTGGTGAACAAACCTCTTGGAAAGCAGATGGAATATCTGCAAGTCAAGGAAGCTTACTCCATCCCACCTCCTCCCACTGTGGGTCCGGAAGGCTATGCCACAGCAAATGCACCTGTGAGGAAGTTTCTGGAGGTTTAATCCCGCCCAAGGGCCTGGAGCTCTGCTCTCCCAGTCTCCTGCAGACTGAAGGTTCTTGTGCTGCAGATTCAAGTCTTGTTTGAAAAGACAGTTCCTCCTCTTCTGACCTTCTCTCCTAAGGATGCTCTTGCAGAATGCTTTTCTCGAAGGTCTTTGTTCACAGGAGCCTGTAGCCCTGGTGTCAACCGGGGTGAGGATGAGTTCTTCTCCATCGTGTCTGTCACCCCATGAACTGGGATGCTCACCTGGCTTGTCCTGGTCGCTGGTAGGAGACCCCTGGATTCCTCAGCCCTGTTCATGGCCACCTCCCCGAACTACATGCTCAGTTTGAAACCAAGACCTCCCCCAACAAAAGACTACTCAGTTCTTTGGGGCTCCTAGTTCCTCACTGTAGAAACACATCTAGCTGACTATGCAGGGAGGAAATTTGTAAAGAAGGTCACTCAGGAAGTTAAAGAATTCCCATGAGAACCAGAATACTGCTGGGTTCAGGGTTATATGGCTGGGAAAGATGCCCCAAATCCCACCACCAAATGGGCCCTCTGAGGGTGCCACCTCCTCCATATCAGGCACCGATGAGGCAGCTTGCTTCCCAAATCTGCTGACTTGTACACCAGACACCCTCACGAGGACAGCTGCCACTGCTGGCCCAGGCCAGACACTCTTCCACTGCTGCTGCCACTGACAGGTCTCTTGGTGCCCAGGATTCCTTGACACCAGCTTCCCATTTCAAGTCTAAGGCATGTGCTCGTTCCCATGCCCACACCCGACCTCCAGGGAGCCTGAAAAAGTGAGTGAATACCAAATAGTTTTAGCTTCCATGACAGGAAATGGCCTCTTGCCCAGCAAGACATCCATCCTGTAGGCATGCCACAAACAGAAAGGAGGGTAGTGGTGGACTACTTCTGTTTCATGCCCATGAAGGATGAAGTGAGGTTGAAATTCATCAACACTGGTAAGCTTGTAACATTATTCATAACAGGTACTGACACTTTCAGACTCTCACAATGGGTTCATTGCCCATCCCTCCTGCCACTTCTTCAAACTCTTGCAAACATCTGCTGTTGTCTCCTTACCTCTCTGCTAATGGGGGCTGGTAGCCTCTGATACCCTGGATGTTCAGGAGGAGGGTCTGGGATTTTGATTCTATTTGGCTAGCAATGGAAGTTTGTTCAGTTAAATTTCTGTCTGTCACCTCCTTACCTTTGCAGTTTGGTGCCAAAAATATGGGCTGTATCTCTCTGAAGATTGTCAATTGTAGTGTCTTCAATACCAACTACATAGACTACATTTAGGGCCAGGAATTTTTTGGATGCTTTTTAAAATTCAGATTCTCAGCACCTAGATCCAGAATTATGGTGTAGTAAGTGTTTGATAAACTGACCAAGAGCTTCAAAGTTAAAATTCTTTGGCAATTTCACAATCTCTCTGAGTATCACCATTGCTAACTACTCACTAAGTACTCACTGCTAACTACTTGAGTATTTAGGGAATCTATGCCTCAACCCAGGCTGTAGACAAGAGCATCCATCCATAGCCAAGGAAATGTGTCCCAGCTGTCCTAGACTACCAGGTGATGCTAAACATGCTCCCGTGAGTCAGAAGGATGCCTTATGGGGGTGGTGAGTCAGGGCTTCCATCGCATCAGTAGATGTCAACACTTATTCATGTTGAAACAGGAGCAGGCTCTCAAACTCTTCTTGTACCCTCTTCTTTCACCCTTCCTTATCAGGATAAACAACCTGTCTGGCTTGGAGTGGACTTCAGCTCTCACTTGGAGATGTTGGCCTCTTCTTGATGGGATCTCCTTTCTCTGGTCCCACTAGGTGACAAGAAAGTTATTATCATTGCTTTATACCTTAGGAACATAGAGCTCAATGAAAGTTGGCTGCTAAATTCTAAGTTAGAGTCAGAGACCTGGACTCCCTGTGGCTCCCATGGCATTAACAGCCCCCCTCCCCCCACCCCAAGCAACTTCTAGGAAATAACATTCCTGCTTCCTTAGGAATGCATGGCAGTGGTATCAAAAATAAGGAGGCCAACAGACTGTCACTTGCACCATGTCATAAAAAGATTCATCTTTATAGCTAGGACTACCTCCTTAGCTGTGTAAGGGTCTCTCACTCATTCATTCACTAACTCATGCATTCAGCAAATATTATTTGAATGCCTACTATGTGTAAGGCTCTGTTTAGGCCCTATTTTATCATGGATTCTTGCCTTCTCCTAGATCAGTGGAAAGGAACCTGTGTGAGTCAGGGCCTTGCAAGAATCCAAGGCAGAGTTACACCTGCAAGGATTTTATTAGAGGAAATGCTTGCATGACAGGAAAAGGTTGGGAGGGCCCTCTGTAGGCAGTGCAAGTCTGACCTTGAGTGAAGGAAAGGGGGAGGGCTAGACAGACTCTAAATATTTGTGTCACCACCCCCCAACTGATATGTTGAAAGCTTCACCCCCAGAGGAGATGATATTAGGAGACAAGGTCTTTGGTAGGTGCTTAAGTCATGAATGGAGCCCTCATGAATGGAATTAGTGTCTTTATAAAAGAGGCTTCAGAGAGACCCCTCACCCCCTTCCTCCATGTGAGGATGTGACAAGAAGTTTATGACCCAGGAGAGGGCCCTCATCTAACCATGCTAGTGCCCTGATCTCAGGCTCTCAGCCTCTAAAACTGTGAGAAATACAGTTGACCCTTGAACATCATGGGGGTTACAGACCCTCCGTATGTCAAAAATCCACATATAACTCCCCTAAAACTTAACTACTAATAGCCTACATCGACCAGAAGCCTTACAGATAACATAAACAGTCTATTAATACATATTTTGTATGTTATACAGAGTGAGGCAAAAGGAGGCTTACAATTTTTTGTATGGAAAATAATACAGTAATTAATAACACAAGAATAAACTTTGTGTTTCAGGTACTCACAACTGTAGACCTACTTTTGCCCCACCCTGTATGTATTATATATTGTATTCTTATAATAAGGTAAGGCAGAGAAAGAAAATGTTCCTAAGAAAAACATAAGAGAAACACATTTCAGTATTTATTGGAAAAAACACACATATAAGCAGACCCGCACAGTTCAAACCCCACTTTTTCAAAGGTCAACTGTAAACTCCTCTTGTTTATAAGCCACCCAGCCTGTGGTATTTTGTTAAACAGCCTGCACAGATTAAGACAGGGAGAGAAGTTTGTGTAGCCATGTCCTAAACTGCTGTGCAATAGCAGAGTGCTTCAGCCACTGGGGAGTACTTCAACCTAAATTGGTCAGCAAATGATTGCAGCGTCTTCCAGGAGTGGGTCTACCATAGCCTCTCCACAGCCCTCAGTCACGGGCAGGGAGCAGCCCGTGGGAGGCCAGGCCTCCGTGCCAGCACATCAGTGGGTTCCAGCGCATAGCAGAGGGCCCTCCGTCAGTCATGCCTTCTGCTCTCTGAGGTCTGCCTCTCTGAGCTGCGTTCTCCTGGTGGCCACAGAGTCATGCTTTTAACCAAAACCAGAATGAGAAACAGAGCACGAGGAGATCTGGGCCCGAAGTCAGATCTAACATAAAAGGAAGTTATATCCATCTTCCTGAGATGGCTTAGGTGTGTTCAGTCAGTAGCCATTTCCTATCATGTAAAGGCAAGGAATAATTTAGGGCTGGTGTCTATGACTATGCCCGGTGCTGGTTTGAGTTCGCTCTTTCTTATGGGGGAAGATGGACTGGGCAAATGCTTTTGTGAGATGGCCTTTGTTGTCACATGGGGCCTTTGCATGTGAAGAAGCTGAGTGCCAGGACCTCGATCCTGCCTTCAGAAGCCGTCTTTCACCCCTTCTGCCATCTCATAATCAGGGCTTCTTTATTTGCCCTACCAGAGGTTGGAAGATCCCAGTACAAACAAGTTTTGGGGTAATTCTCATTATCTACTTTCAGCTGAGGCGGAAAACACAAGAGGCGTAACACTTGATTAAATCTGTTCAACCTCCCTGTTCTGATGGCTCCAGTTTCATATTAACAGAGGAATAAACATGCAAAAAACAGCCCCAGTGTGCATTCTTTATTTGAGTTCAAGGTGAAAACCAAGCCCTCATGGCAGCATTCATGTTTTCCTAACAGACACTACACATGTTTCTGGAGTGAAACATGTCCCCATTAGGATGGTGCAATGAGGCAGGGCATGAAATTCTCATAACCAACCCCCTCTATTTACATGCATGAAAGCTGAGACAGCCCGGGAGAGAAACAACTAATGCACACGCGATCCGAAGTGTTTCTGACTTATTGGTGCTGTTTTCCTAGTGCTTTGAAATTGATAAGTGCAGATGACATTTACACAACTTTTCTTCATTCACCCACTCAGAGATATTTACTGTCTATTATGGGCAAGATTTTATCTTATAGAGAATACAGTACAGCCAGAGATACTGATAGACAAAGGAGTGGGGTTCAGGGGAGGTAAATGGAGTTTTACATTGATTTCTGTGCACAAAATAGAGGAGAGACCTATCCTATAAACAATACCTCAGTCTATGGCAGGAAGACGCAAGACTAGTTAGTTATGGTCTATCTAACTAGGGAATAATTATTTATTATTTTTCCTTTGTAATTTGTGATTTTCTGAGATATAGTAGAGAAGCTGGAAATAGTCCACCCCCAAGGACCTTTGCATTAGTAATGATCAAGAAATAGCCTGATATGCTAAGATCTGCACGGCACAGTGCAGTAGCCCCTCCCACACTTGCAATGTGCCTTGTCTGAATTGAGGTGCTCCAAGTATAAAATACTCTCTGGATTTTGACAATGGGGTTGCTCTAGATTGTAAGCTTCCAGGAAGTGGGTTCTCTTTTATTTTATTCTTGGAACACAGCACACTTTCCGGAATGTACGAGGTGGTCTAAGATGTTTGTTGGGTGGATGAGTGTGAGTTAAGTACACATCAATGCTGTCAGCAAGGTAAGTGATCATTTATTATTTCACTTGTCACCCACTCTTAGTATCCCATTCATTCTCCATCCACAGCACTTTTGTGCCTTCTGACAAATCTACTCAGAACTTGCTCTAAGGCGTCCGATCAGATGGCCATTCTGGATAGTGTGCTAAATCTCCCGCACATGTGCTAATCTTGGCAGCATAAATAAGGCTTTGCAAGCAGAGGCACCTACTAGCAGATCTATGGGATTTGGAAACTCTCTGAAGGGGGTTTAGCTCCACATGCTCAGATTTCCATCCCTGCTTCCTAACTGCTTAAATTTCTCAAACGTTTTTTAGTTGACCCCAAAGAAATGTGTTCCATCCTTTTTTTTCTCTGGTGGTTTTATGGCTGCCTTTCTTGCTTGGAGTCATTCTTCTGACTCCCTCGCAGACGAGTTTCCAGTGGTCATTTCTTCCTGCTCTTCGTGGGTCCGCCTCTCCTAAATTATAGGCTATGAAGGTATGAGGGATGAGGGAACAAAAAGTGGGAATTTTAGAATTGTGCCTAAAAATAAGAATAAATTTGTTCTTAGTGAGGGCATGTGGGGCCATCTGTAAAAGATGGACACAAGGTTTGGAACATGGACTTTGTTCTTTTTTTGCTGGCTCTCCCCAGGGCTTCTGCTTCCTTCTGGTCCCTGGCTGCATTTGAGGTGAGTGGCATGACCAGGAAAGTGAGCTCTGAAAAATGAGGTTAAGTTGTATCTAGGATAATGAAGAATTTGGCCTCTTTGCTGTTCCTACAATGTGCCACGTACACCCCACCTCAAGGTCTTTGCATGGCTGCCCCTTCTGCCTACATCTCTCTTTCCCCAGATATCCACATGGTCTTTTCTTTATTTCCCCCAGGTCTCTGCACAAATGTCACTCCATCAAAGTGAAGCCTCCCCTGACCACTCTATATATAATGGCAAACAACCCCCAATATACCCTACCCTTCCCCTGATTAATTTCTTTCCATAGCCCCTACCACCATCAGACATTATTTACATTGCTTACCATCTCTTTCGCCCACTCGCATGCCTTTCTGTATATCCTTTTTGTTAAAAATAAAAGAAACCAAACAAAAAGTTTGAAACATGGACTTTGTTCTTTTTTGCTGGCTCTCCCCAGGGCTTCTGCTTCCTGCTGGGCCCTTGCTCCATTTGAAGTGAGTGGTGTGACCAGGAAAGTGAGCTCTGAAAGTGAGGTTAAGTTGTATCTAGGATAATGAAGAGTTTGGAAAGTTAGAAGCAATTGGGGTGAGGTTAAGATAGCATTTGGCCCTGGCTCACATGGATCTGTGGTTAGAGCATCAGCCTGTGCACCAATCCCTGGCCCAGGTCAGGGTGCATGCCGGAGGCAACCAATTGATGTGTCTCTTTCACATCAATGTCTCTCTCTCTCTCATCCCCTCCCTTCCCGTCTCTCTAAAAAATCAATGCAGAAAATATCTTCAAGTGAGGATTAACAACGAAAAAAGAGAGCATTAGGCCAAGGCACTCAGATCTACCCAACCATACTTCCAAATGACTGTTTTTGGAAAATATGCACAGAAAACCAAGAGTAGGACCTGGCTGGTGGAAAGGCCAGAGCTCGCCCATAGAAAGGAGACCCTGAGGGAAAGAATAAGGGAGAACAGGGAACAGGTCTCCCCAAGTTTGGGTGGAGCTTGCCCAGGCCATCTTCCCTAAATCTTTGTTGGAATGCACAGCAGGCAGTGGGAAGAGGCAAATTATCAGAGAAAATTTCTCCTTGGGGAGAAGACGAATTTCCAAAGGAGCCATTTCCAAAGGAGCCATACCAGCGCACACTGAGCTCTGAAAGAACCACCTCCTGAGACTGTAGCCCAACCCATGCACTGGAGGCTGGCTAATCCAGTCACAAGCCACAAAGGTGTTCTCTTCAATAATAGAAATTCCCTGAAGAAGAAAAACAGATATATACATACATATGTACATATATGTACATTTCTAATTAGGGCTTTACTAACTAGCCTTTGATTTGGAAAATTTGAAGAAATGGGCAACAATTGATTTCCAAAAATGGGTTGATTATGTATACTTGTATTTTTTAAAGGAACATTTAATTCAATAATGATGATGAAATATGAAATGAAAAATTGATGCACTTTACATCATTCTTTAAGCTGGTTTTCCCTTAAGGTATGAAAAATCAGTGTCATTAAAAGGGATTTTAAGCACGAATCTGTACTAGATACAAAAGCTCCTCTCTCTCACCCCTAAGTCATTCAGGCAGCCCTCTTGGTGTATATTTCACAATTAGCAGGCACTTAAACAGAGCCCTTATTTAATAACCTCTTTGTATGTCTCTTAATTATAATGATTATATCCACTAAGTAAAGATGAAGGTGGAAGTATTAAATGGATGTCCTTTTGAATTTCGAAAGAAATAAAGTTTAATCATGACCTTCCTTCCTATAAGTACAGCCTGAAGTGTGAAGATGGTGAGGTCCCGGTGGAGCTATTGTTATCTCTTAAAGGCCATCTCATTCTTATGAAATCAATTGAGAGAAAGTGCAGACATGGCCACATAGAAACTACGCAAAGGATTCTTAACAGCTCTCTCTGTCTTCTGCTCTCTGCTCTGCACTCATCCATCGCACATACCTGCCAGATTAATTCTCCTAAAATGCCACATTAATCATGTTACTCCTGCTCACCAATCTTCATAGCTCCTAATTACTTAGAGAATTCAATTCAACAACGATTCACTTGCTCCAGGCCCTCCCCTACAGGGCCCACATTCTCCTAGCTGACCATCATCTTCAGGCACCTCCATGCCTGTCCCCTTCTTTCTGAGAAACCAGCCTGCTAGTGTTTCCCAAATAATTCAAAAACATTCCCAGCACCAAGCATAACAGCTTCTGTCATCCTCTTTGCCTTTTCAAATGCTCTCTTCCTTCCTCCCTCAGTAATCATTGAGCACCTGCCGTGTCTCAGGATCAGGAGCTGACTGTGAACCCTGCTCTCTGCCCTGCCTGCCCTGCAGGAGGTCCTCCTTCTCCAGAGCACATAGCACTTAATTTTTGTCATTAATTTGTCAGTTAATCATAGAATCCTGTAACAATCTCTTACACTATTGTTGTACACAGTCTTAGTTCGTTCAGATTGCTATAGCAGAATACCATGGGCAGGATGGCTTACAAACAACAGGAATTTATATCTCACAGTTCTGAACATTGTTAAAGTCCCAGATGGAGGTACTTGCTGATGTCAGCAGCTTCCGGAGAGGCCCCCTTCCGGGTTCATAGTCAGCTGTCTTCTGGCTGTGTCCTCACCTGGCCGAAGGGGCTGCGGAGCAATCTAGGATCTGTTTTATAAACACACTCATCTCATCACCAGGGCTCCACCTTCATTACCTAATCACCTCCCAGGGCCCACACTGAAGATTAGGTTTCAACATGTGAATTTTGGGGAGAAGCAAGCATTCAGTCTATAGCATATACTGTTCATTTTTAAAAATGTGTTTACCTTGTCTCAGTAAGATTTCAAGTTTCTCACTGCAAGGATCGTGAATTATTCTTTTTGGTACCTCTGACATAATGCTTTGCCTGTGGTAGTTAAGCTCAGTAAACATTTCTTGTATGAATGAATGAATGAATGAATGTATAATGATTTCTATATTTGGATCTTTCCCATCTTTTCTTTTTTTATTGTTGATACTACAGAAGTCCTCCATTTCCCTCCCTTTGCCCACTTCTACCCACCCCCTGCTACTCCTCCCCCAACCATAGTGTTTTAAGCTTAACTATTCCTCCAGGAGGAGAAGACAGTGCTGCTTAAGTATCCGCTGTCTTGAAGAAAGGACTGTGTGAGAAAGAGTAATCCCTGAGCTAGAATCTGTGCACTTTATAAACTACCCAATGGCAACAAACCGTGCACCAGATCACAGTTTGGGATATTATCCCCTCATTCTCAGTGGATCCATGCTTCCCAGAAACCCAAGGCACAGAGGCCTGTGATTTTAAAAAGCAGAAATAAATAAGAGCTAAAATATTGCTTATGCGCCTGGAGGGCGATATGCCAAGTGAAAAGAGCCAGTCACAAAATGACAAAAGTTATATGATTCCACTTACATGAAGTTCCTAAAACAAGCAAATCATACAGGCGGGAAGTAGAATAGTGGTTTCCAGGAGCTGGGGGGAGGGGAAATGGGGAGTTATTTAATAAGGGAAAAGTTTCAGTTTTGAAGGGTTCTGAAGACTGGCTGCACAACAATGTGAATGTACTTAGCACTACTGAACTGTATGTTTTAAAATAGTAAAGATGGCAAATTTTATGTTATGTATTTTCTGACAATTTAAAAATTATTTTAAATCACCATTAAAAAGGAAAAAAATAACTGTTCATGAGAGAATTCTGAGAGCTGTGTTTGCAGAATAAAATCATTTCAGCAATGGCAAAGCAACATTTCCTATGTATTGATTATCAGCATAACAAAGGGATTCATGGGTGTTTTTCAAAATAAGTGAGAAATCTGCCTGAATATAGTTTAGGTGACTAAATGGGCCCCTCCAACCTTGCCTTTAAAAAAAAAATAGATGCATATATCTCGGTTGTCCAGAATGTTTATTTCTGCATTCTCTTTTTGAGTAATAAAAAAGGAGAAAACCTTATGAATCACCTTACAATGTATAAAATCCCTCACATTTGCTGTTTTCAAAGACATCTTCAGCCCCCCATTTCCACTTTTCATCATGGTCAAGAGGGGTTTTTTCTTTCTTTCAAATGAATTCTTTTTTTTAAATTAACTTCCCCTTATTTGGTTTTCTAGACTAGACTGAAAGATCTTAACAACATTTTCATATAGTCCTTATCATACTTATATACTTAAAAGTAGTGCTTGTAAGAAATAGAAATAGTGAAGACTTCTGGGCACCTACATTGAGCAGTTTATGCCAGTTGTCAGTGTATTTTGTACAAACTTACCTGGAAACATATTCAATTATGTGTTTTGTTTTCCAGTAGTAGAATATGTTCAAATTTAAGTTCACCTGAAAACAATAATGGGACACCTCTTAGTTTGTTATTATTTTTTAAAATATATCTTTATTGCTTTCAGAGAGAGGAAAAGAGAGGGACAGAGAGAGATAGAAACATCAGTGATGAGAGGCATTCATTATCGGCTGCCTCCTGCACGCCCCCCACTGGGGATGGAGCCCAAAATCCGGGCACGTGCCCTGGCTGGGAATCAAACCTCGATCTCCTGGATCATAGGTTGATGCTCAATCACTGATGCCACTCCGGACTGGCTGTTATTTTTTTAATCTTCACCTAAGGACATGCTTTCATTAATGAGAGAGAGAAAGCGGGGGTGGGGGGAGGGAGAGAGAGAAACATCTTTGTGAGAGTGATTGGTTGCTTCCCTCACTTGCCAGGACCTGGGATCGAACCCACAACCTAGATATATGCCCTGCCTGGAAATTGAACCCATGGCTGCTTGATGTAAGGAATGATGCTCCAACCAACTGAGCCACCCAGCCAGGGCCTACTTTTACTTTCTTTAGAAAAAATAAGCATAATTCTGTTTACCTTTCCTTAAAACACTAATGTTTCCCTTGAAGTTCTCCTTTGCAGATCTTTTACTTCCTTTGTAACTTCTAGACCACAGTGATCCAAACTGGACACTATGCCTTACTAGACAACTGATTGTGGAAAGAAATAAATGGATGAGTTCTTCTCAGCCTGTGCAGGGTACAGTATCTCCCCCATTGTTGTGGCCTCCAAGGCTTTTCCTGAAATGCTTTTACTGAACCAGCATGTTTCCAGCCCATATTTATAGTTCAATTCAGAAAGTACATGAATACCTACTAGTCTGGAGGCTGTGGAGCCTGAGGTACCTTGCAATTGAGGGGAATGTAAATTGGTGCAACCACTATAGAAAATGGTGTGAAGGTTCCTCAAAAATCTACAATTAGAGCTACCATGTGATCCAGCAACTCCACTTCTGGATATTTACCCAAAGAAAACAAAATCACTATCTCAAAAAGATATCTGCATCCCCATGTTCATTGCAGCATTATTCACAATAGCCAAGACATGCAAGTGATCTAGTGTCCACTGACAGACAAAAGGATCAAGAAGTTATAGGGTATATATAGTATTCAACAATGAGAAAGAGGGAAATCCTGCCATTTGCAACAATATGAACAGACCTTGAGGGCATTATACTAAGTGAAATAAGTCAGACAAAGATAAATACTGTATGATCTCACTTATATGTTGAATCTAAAACACCCAATTCATAGAAACAGAATAGAATGGTGGTTTCCAGGGTGTGAGAGGATGTGGAAAATGGTGAGATGTTGGTCAAAGAGTACAAACTTTCAGTTATAAGATGAGTATGTTCTGGGGATCTGATGCACACATGGTGACTATAGTTAACAACAGTGTATTATATACTTGAACATTGCTTTGACAATAGAGTTTTAATGTTCTCACCATAACAAGAGCAACATAGTAATTATGTGAGGTAAAGGATGTATGAACTAACCTTATTGTGGTAAACCTCTTGCCATATACAAGTTGTACACCTTGAATTTACATAATGTAACATTGCTTTGACAATAGAGTTTTAATGTTCTCACCATAACAAGAGCAACATAGTAATTATGTGAGGTAAAGGATGTATGAACTAACCTTATTGTGGTAAACCTCTTGCCATATACAAGTTGTACACCTTGTCGATATATAATGTCGATTATATATCAATAAAGCTGGAAAAAAAATAAAGAAAAGAGGTGAATGAGAAAACATTTAGCTCTTAATACAACCATTCCTTGTCTGTCAGGCTCACTGTTGGGGACCAAGTGGTGGATGAATGGGACTTTGGAGCTGAGATTGTAAGGATGAGAGGGAGTGTGCCATGTGAAGATCTGGGATGAGGGGAGAGCACCCCACTAAGAGGACACCCCATGCCTGGAAGTCCTGCCTGCAGTGTAGAAGAGTGTGGTGTCACCGAGTTTGGGTCCATTACACATGGATACTCCTTGATCTTCTCTCCTCAGAGGCCATGTAAGGACACAGTTCTCAACCCTGCTCCCACAACACATGCAACTCAGAATCTTTGAAAGGTCACTGTTCTGATAGGATTGCATGAGATTATTTTGTTTTTCCTCTTATGGGAGAGGCATAGACAGTAAGAGCAATAGTACTAAGTTGAACCACAGGACATTGACAACTTCTTGGGTCAATAGTGGTTGACTCTTGGCAATTTCACATGGTCCAACCTCATTATTCTGAGTATTGGGATTGGCCCATGGGGACAAGAGTGACTGGGGAAAGTCTCTTGCTTTATGTCCCTCACTTTCATGCACAGGCCAGGCTGGGGTTATAGCACAGAATTGGAGACTGAGGCAGTGAGCAGGACCTTTGTGGAGCCCAGTGATAGGGAGGAGTAGATGGGATCTTTATGACATTGCCTTCACTTTCTGGGGAGCAGAACCACCTTGGAGAAGAGAAAAACCTGCTGAAGGCATAGATTAGGGTTCTCAACTTGAAGCAATTCTAGTGGCAGAGACGGAGGTCTGTGTGGTTCATATTAATGCTCTAGGACAGAGAAGTGAGCATCATGTCTCTCTGGCATGAGAATGGTGAGAGACACAGTATAGAAAACAGAAAGAGAAAAAATTTTTCTCTTAGCTGTGTTTGCTTCATTTCTCAGCAGGGAGGAACTAGAATGCTACCATAGTTTACCTATGGTGGGTTGGCTTAAGCTGAACAGGAACTATTGAGTGCATGGAACTCTTCTAGCTTAGACTGGGTTCCACCATTTCTGACTCAATGTTTCAACATCTTCTTTATGAGTTTTGGAGTTTTAAACAACTACTAGGTGTTATTATAGAAAGAAAAATAGATAGCAGAAAGAAAGGTAAATATCTGGGCAAGCTTCCAACTAACCATTCCAAATAAAATTCTGGCCCATGGAGTGGAGAGACAAGGTAAGGCTTTCCCTCTACAGAGTACTGTCTTAATTTAGTAATTACGTACTAAATTTATGTACTATGTAATTTATGTATCATGTAATTTAATACTAATTATGTACTAATCTGATATTTGAAAGATAGTGCCCTGGCCGGGTAGCTCAGTTGGTTAGAGCGTTGTTCCGATGCACCAAAGTTGCGGGTTCGATCCCTGGTCAGGGTACATACAAGAATCAACTAATGAATGCATAAATAAGTGGAAGAACAAATTGAAGTTTCTCTCTCTCTCTTTCTCTCTCCCCTCCCTCCCTCCCTCCCTCCCTCCCTCCCTCCCTCCCTCCCTCCCTCCCTCCCTTCCTCCCTCCCTCCCTTCCCTACTCTCTCTTTCAAATCAATTAAAAAAGAAAGATAGTAATTTTATCAATTAGGTTTACATTCAGCTGAGTGTAATAGAAAAACTAAGCCTTACCAGGGTTACTAACAGTGGTTTAAATAGGATAAATATTTATTTCCCTCTGAGGAAAAACCATCTGCAGGTAGGCAATCCAGAGCTGGGGTGGACACTCCATGGTTAGTAGGGACCTAGCCTCTTGTATTTTGTTGCTCCACCATCTTCAACATGTCACCTCATGGCTCCAAATGGGTACATGAGATCAAAACATCACATCTGTATTCCAGACTGCAATATGGAGTGAGGGGAAGAAGCCTATGGCCCTCCTGTTTAGGGAGACTTTCATCAACATCCCATTAGGCAAAGTGTAGTCACAGAACATGTCTGCATAAGATGCATGTGTATCCCCTTTTTGATGGGCTTATTGCCAAGCTGATAAAAACACATGTTTTGTTACATAGAAAAGCAGGTTTGGGTTGACACTGCAGTCTCTGTCACTTTAGCAGTTGAATCTGCTGTTGTCCAAGACAACTACTTAGAGGAGAAGCTTATGTCAGGAAACCAGATATGGAAGACTCCCAAATAGAACAAAACCTAAATCATGCAATGCTCTTCCCCCCACTTTTTTTTACAGTGCTCTTGATTTTCTATAGGCTGGGTTTAGAATTTTAGAATATAAAGCTTCAGGAAGTTGCTGTGACAAGTTGCCCTGCGTGAAACCTCCCATGCATATAACCACTATACGAGATATAATTGGGAGCTAATTTCATATTTCCTGCATATCATATTGGAAAATTGAGCTGTCAGATCTATTTAAGGGCTACATGCCAAATTCGAACACCCAAGCCCTGCTCTTTTAAAGAGTATATTTCTGTGAGACTTCTTTTTCTCTCTTCAAAACTTAACAATAGCATTATGCTAGAAGCCAAATCCATATAATTAAGCCTTTGAAGTTCAGATATTTGTTGTGTATAAAAGTTAGAAAACTTACAGAAGACAATCTAGCTGGAGAATTCTTTTTATAGTTATTCTTTCTCATTGAAAAGTCCCTTAATTTACAAAGCTTTTAAAACTGTGGATTGTAATACAGTAGAAAGACGCCTTATGCATTATGTGAGGTTCAGTGAGGTCTGGATCATCTGTGGTCAGGGTGCTTTGACACTACTGTGTAATCAAAGCTTGGTTAACAAGAAATGAGCAGGGTATTAGTCAGCCTGTCTCTGGAGAGAGATTAAGCTACATGCTATGAATGCATATTACTGAAGTCATCTTGCTAGTGTGGTATCTTCAAGTCTGATTTATCAAGGAATCTCCCCAATCAGTGAACAACCCCACCTGCATTCTTTTCCCATAGCTTTTTCCGAGCTCTTTTACATCTTATTTTTTTTTCCAAATATGCTTAACTGGGAGGAAATCTGCATCTTCTATTCCCTAAAGTCCATGGGTTGGAGTTCAATACAGTAAAAGCAGCTTGATTTTCTCATTTAGTTTCTAGAAATAGTTGAGAGAGAGAGATAATGGTGATCCAACATCTGGTGGAGATATGTCTAAAATTAAATGAGATGACCTTGAAAGGAAATGCCAAAATGAAGAGGAAAGGAAGAGGGAGTCAATTTACTAATGTGATATGCTTTGTGAACAGTTGATGGGCAGTAGTCACAAGGAGAAGTGTGTTGTGTTGTGTTGTATGTATTGTGCTAGAAGTAGAGGCCAGGCTTAACACTTGAATGCAGAAGTTCCCAAGCATGGTGATGGTGTCCACACAGTCCAGGTCCAAATATGGTAGGCAGGAAATGAAATAGGTAGAATGTACATTGCTTTTATTTTTGTCTCTTTTCTTCACCATTTTGCCCTTTTCCTGATGTATTTTCCCCTTCAATTCCTGATGTTACTTTTTCTTCTCTTGTCTCAAAAAGATCTGTTAAAATTAATTCACACCTAAATTGTAACAGAGTGGCCGGGTCAGAGTGGCTCAGTGGTTGAGCACCAACCTATGATCCAGGAGACTGTGGTTCAATTCCTGGCCAGGGCACATGCTCAGGTTGCGGGCTTGTTCCTAGTGCAGGGCGTGCAGGAGGCAGCCAATCACTGACTCATCATTGATGTGTCTATCTCTCTCTCCCTCTCCCTTCCTCTCTCTGAAATCAGTACATATTTTTAAATTTTTTTTAAAATAAATTGTAATAGAGTGTAAATGAATTTCATTGGAATTTCAACCAGTAGGGAGTATCTGAGGAAGCATCTTTGGAGCAGCAGATCACATAGGCCTTTTTTTAACCTACTTATAAGACTTACTGTGCAGCAAGTAACTCTTTCAAGGAAAAAGCCTGGGAAATGTCATAGCAAAGTTAACTATTGCGAACCAGTTCTACTGTCAGTTCATTTCCCCCAAGAAGGATAACTGTAGGTAGTCCAGGGAAATCCAATCATTTTCATGAGATATAAGATTGATGAAAGGGTTATGAAATCAGAGGTAAGACGTTACCTAACTTGACTTAGCTATTACCTAGCCCAGAGGTTTTCAAACTTTTTTGGTTCTAAGTGAAATATTTTTATTTTTATTTTTATTTATTTATTTATTTTTTAATTAATTTCACCTCTTTTTTAAAAAATATATCTTTATTGATATCAGAGAGAGGAAAGGAGAGGGAGAGAGAAAGACAGAAACATCAATGATGAGAGAGTCATTGATGGAGCCCCCAACCTGGGCATGTGCCCTGACAGGGAATCGAACCCCGATTGCCTGGATCTTAGGTCGATGCTCAACCCCTGAGCCACGCCCGGCCAGGCGAAGTGAAATATTTTTAAGTAAAAACATGGAACAGATAATGCAGAGCAGTTTTGGTAGAAACCTAGGTAGGCATCAAAGGGGCAGGCCAGAGGCTCTTGCAGGCACCCCTGCGACTTGGGGTTCTGGAATCTAAACACCACTGTACCATCCAAGCCACCCCTTGTGAAGATCTAGAAGTTTGAGCTCTGAGAAGCTAAAAGACTTGCCCAAAGTTGCACAGCCAGGAAGGGAAAAGTTAAAACTTGGATCCAACATTCCAAACATCTAGTTCAAAGCTTTCCCACAACAGTGATCAAATGACTGATTTCCCTTGGATGTTTATTTTTTTCTGATTATTAGAAAACCTAGAAAGTATAGGGAAAAAATGAAATCCACCTAAAATCCCATCAATCAAAAAAATTCTATGCTATATTTCCAGCATGAAATAAACTTCAATAATCTTAACTTCAACAATCTTAAACAGATTTGACTTTTCTCATATTGATTCAAATGTGTGGTTGATCCTGAGACCCAGTGTGTATATAAAATCAAATTCCAGGTCATAAATGCATACAGAAAGTTTGAGCTATTTTATTTACTCAGATTTTTAAGGAAAAGAAATATATGGTGGAACAGTCCTCTTGAAATATCTCTGCCTAAAACTTCCCTAATCAGGTTTCCCAGAACCCAAACCCTGCCTAACCTTGCTGATAATGATAGAGTAATTTGAAAATATTTGCAACAGGGAATTTTCCTTTCTCCCCAAGTGTCCAAGTGTGTCAAGCTCTGGCTATAGCTGAATATTTCTAATAAATTCTTTGAAGCACCAGCATGGATGCTAGTTCCAAATAAAAAAGTGATAACAAATGAAATGTTTCTTTTACCACATGCGTTAAATAATTTTAAATTCATAAGTTCAGGTGAATCAAGATGAGAGTGGAAATGATGGTAACATAAGTGATAGGGTAACTCAAATACTGCACCTGGCTTTGCTGAGCTCACAGTCAAACAAGGACTGGATGAGCCAGCAAAGGCTGGCATATTTGGGGTGAAAACCAGAGATCTGTGCTCTGCCTGAGAGTTTGCATCAATGGCAGAGGCAGAGAATCCAGGGGAGAGTCGGACAGTGGATGGAGGGAGAAGATGCTTGCCCTACAGCCAGGTTGCCTTGCTTCAGATCAGGCTTCTCTCTGACCATTAACATCCCCATCTGTAAGAGAGGGACCATAAGAAGCTCACCAATTTTTGAAGATTTACTGAGTAAATCCACATACATCACTTAAACCAGGGTCTCTCATATAGTGTTTAATGGATATTAGCTATTTTGATAGTAATTATTATACAACCTTCTGATTTTTACCCTATTTAACCTTCCATCCCTCTACTAACGCTGTCCTGTAAATTTAGACTATAAAGACTGTTTTACTGGATGCATCTGGGAGACCAAAAGAAAGCTGAATTTTTGGCTTAAGACAAAAGTCAGGCCTGAATTGGACATTAAAGGACTATGAAGCTCAATTGAGACAGAGAAAGTCCTGTGTGCCTGGGTACCCCCTGAAACACGGATCTAAGAAAGGACAAAGACTTTCTCAAGACAAATGAAAGTAGCTTCCACTTACTGAATACTCTGTGTCAGGCGCTATGCTAAGTGGAATGCATCATGCTCTCAACAACACATGCTTCAGGCAAAGGAAACAAGGTTTAGAGAAGTTAAACAACTAGTCCAAGGTCACACATGTGGCAGGTGGCAGAGCTGGGAATCCAATTCAAGTACAGTCAACTTCAAAGCTCATATTCATGCTCACTGTGCTACACTGCCCCAGAAGGCAAGCCAAACTGGGAACATAGCATAGACAAAAGTCTTGGACGTTTTGGACATTGAACAAAGGTGTTCAAGTGGATATGAGGTATGTAATAGTTTTGAGTCAAGGTCATGGGGTCCTTGAGTACCATATGAAGAAGTTCTTATCAGTCAAGTGAAGGAAGCCATTGAGAGCTTTGGGGTATTGGAGGCAATGATATGATTTGCATTTTAAGAATGTAACTCTAATGACAGCTAATGGGAATAAATTTGTTGGAGCAGAAACAGGAGTCAGGGTTGACCAATTTGAAGACTATCACAATAGTTCACTGAGAGTGTCCTGGGCCAGGAAAATGGGAATAGAAAGAAATTATATATATATATATATATGACATAATATATCCATAAGTGTAATAACTAAAGGCACTGACTTTGGAAGCTGACAACCCAAAGTCTGAATCTCAGTTCTGTCATATAGTAATTGTTTACCTTGAGGTTCGGCTTCCTCCTGTGTAAATCTGAGAGAATGATTATCTTAGCTAGTTTGAGCTGCTATAACAAAATATCAGAGACTGGGTGGCTTATAAACTACAGACACCTATTTATCACAGTTCTGGAGCCTGGAAGTCTGAGATCATGATGCCAGCATGATTAGGTTCTGGTGAGAGCTGTCTTCCAAGTTACTGACTGCCAACTTCTCATTATGTCCTCACATGGCAGAAAGAGAGCATGAAGCCCTGGCTGGTGTGGCTCCATGGTTAGAGCACTGGCCTGCACACCGAAAGGTTGAGTGGTCAATTCTCGTCCCAGTCAAGAGCACGTACCTGGGTTGCAGGTTCGTCTGGGGAGCGAGTGGGAGACAACCAATCGATGTGTCTCTCTCACATCAATGTTTCTCTCTCTCCCCCCCCCCCTTTCCTCCCTCTTTTCCACTCTATTTAAAAAGCAATGGAAAAACATAGTAGGGTGAGGATTAAAAAAAGAAAAGAAAGAGGGCATGAAAATATCTGGAGCCCCTTTTATAAGGGCACTAATTCCATTCATGAGGTGCTCCACCCTCATGACCTAATCACTTCCCAAAGGCCCCGCCTCTTAATGCCATTACATTGAGGAGTTAGGATTCAACAAATGAATTTGGGAGGGATGCAACCATTCAATCTATTGAAATGATGTTAAGATTGTGAAAATTAAGATTAAAAAGATGAATCATTTAAAAGCAATTATAATACAATTGCCTAGCACATAGTTAGTGCTCTATAAATACTGGCTACTTTATTATCATTATAATAACTAACATTCCTTACTGTCTTCATCCTTCCTGTCAACCAGAGAACAAAAGTCTGCAGAGAATGAGAATACATGAATTTTTAAGCTTTTATTATGCCCTCATTTAAACAATTAAAATTTTTCAAAAATTTTCTTTCTAATATTTCTTATGCACTAGTAGGGTAGAGAAACTGGTGTGGAGCATGGTGTCTTCCACAAATAGATGCGTTTTTTGTTTTTTAGTAAATGAATAAAATACAATGCAACTAAACAAGCTACACTGCTACTGACCTCCACTGGATGGACAGAAAATCCACCATTGCTTAACTTCTAACTTTCACTGCCTGTTTCCTGGGTCCCCACTCCTGAACGGTAGAGTCCAAGTCAGTCTAGCTCTTTTTATGGCCAAGCAGAGTGAGCCCAATACAAAATTAGTTGCTTAAAACTTACCCTCTTTAAGTAAATATCTTTAGTAACTTTGGAGGAAAACATCTAATATCTAAAACTTATTTATTTGCAAAGGTGGTTAAGAAGTAATTTTTCTCAACAGTGCCCAGAGGATTTCTGTTAACTCCCTACGTCTAACAGGATTTTCAGATCACAAAGTCTATCTACAAAGTTGCTGCCAGGGAAAGAACTAATTAAGAAGGCTTGGCACTGTGTCCCCCAAGAACAGGATGGTGAGGGTATTTTTACAGCCTCTCTCTACAGGGCACAGATGATCTAAATTCACAGCATTACCGTAGTGTTCCAGTTTTTTATTTTTACTCCTCAAATCTTCTTGTTGTTCTCCTGGTTTTATTGATCCATGCAGAGGGAGTGCTCTGGTTGTTTTGCATTGGTGCGTTTTGGGCTTGTCCTGAGGTGGGACCACTGACCTGTGGAAGAGGCCCAGTGTAATTAAGCTTTGGAGAAGCTGGTTATTGTTCAGAAAGCATGTTAGCTGTGCTCAATTCTGTGCACATCGTAGATGGGCTAACACCTACACATGTGGTCTTTTTTTCATTACTTCACATGGACTAAGGATTTGTTCGACCATGCAGGATAGGAGCAATGATTTTGGAGAAATGGATCCAGTGAACCACACTGGCCCACAGGCTACAAAAAGCTAACATTGAGATTACTTTTAGAAGTACATTTATAGAATAATTTAAACAGTGATCCCTTGCTATATGCTCTTTATGCATTTGTTCTATCAATAGCTTATGTCCGCAACCATTACAATTCCACTGACAATTGTAAATTACAATACAAGTAGCATCAAATCAGTGGATGGCTCCATGCCAACTGATAGCACCACTTTTTCCATGGGCAAATCTGTTCTGAGTGTGAAAGTGATAGCCAGCAGGAGGCACTCAGCTACAGGCAGAATCTTTTAAAACTTTAACTAGTTCCTGGAGAGAAAAATATTTACACTTGGAGAATACCTGGGGGAAAGATGTCGTGAGCTGAATGGTCAGCCATCTTCTGAGTGAATAAATAAATCTTAGAATTTCATTTTTGTCTCATTTAGTTATTAAAATCATTAGGTTCTTTGTCTTAGTTTCTTACCATTTCCTTAACTAGCATAATCATTAAAATTCACCCTTCAGAGACAATGCAATAAGACAGTGAGACTCAGTGTCATTAGTCCCTTAGTATTCACACATGCACACACATGCACATTCATATGCACTCACATGCACATATCAGCCAAGCACATGTGTGCACATGCATGCATATACACACATTCCAACTGCAGTAGCCACTGCAAATCTTCAGTCCCCCTCTCCAGAGAGTCTCACAGGCATTACTCCCCCAACCTGAGCTACCTGCTTCTCCAGCATGTGCGTAGATCCTCGGCAGGGCTGAGGGCTCTTGAAATCCCAAAGGAGAGAGACAAGGCACATTCAGAAGCAGACAAGATTTCCCAAGGAACACCTGACTGAGTCACACCGTGCTCACTGAATCAGCATCTGGGCCCACCTCTCCTGCAGTTTATGTGCGGAGCGATGAAGGAAGACCCATCCGTTCAGTGTCCAGTGACCCTGGATGTGGGGTGTAAAGGTCGCCCTGGCCACCCTGGATTCGGAGATTGCAGCCTTTGTCTTCACACCGAGGGGAGATTGGCCAGAGGTGGGGATGTGGGAGAGCTGCACACTATTACATTTCCATTAAGATTACACTTCCTACACTTCTGGGATCTTCCCCCCAGGGGGCCTCATTAGCATCGCTTTAATGTCTCACATGTACAGGCCTCTCATTCCAACCACCCTTTTGGTATACCAAGCCCCTAACATCTGCAGGCTGTGGGCAATAAGACAGGGGTCCCTGCATTTGGGTTCAATCAAGGGGCGATCAAAGAAACAGACGATTCTGTGGAGCCCGACTGTCCTGATCAAAAGCCCTGTGCTGTGCTGTCACAAATTGCCCACCCCAAGCTGCCCTTTCCAGAGGGCTCCACTGGGGAGTGGCTTGCTTATGCGTTCTGCTCCAAGGGGTCGGTTTCATTATCTCCGCGTGGGTGTTTGGGCAGGAGCTTGCACCTTCCTCCTCCAGGCACCCATTATAATTCCACGATTGAAATCACTGGTTAAAGCTGTTGCCTTTTAAAAAGCATTTCTTTCCCAGCCATGGTTTCTTTCCCAAGTAAGTTCACTAGGTGGCAGTGAGCAGTGAGAGAAAGAGGGCTGCTTCCAACAAGCACGTTCAGAGGCGAGTGCTGTCTGACAGTCTGTGATATCGGGTCCTGAATATAAAAATCCTTCCGTGGGCTCTGGGCTCTGACATCCATTACCATTGGAAGGCCAACTGTAGTTTTAAGGGGAACATGTAGTTTTTACTAAATGAAGAAATGCAAGATTTATTGTCAAACCTCTTAGCAGTCTGTTGACAATTTCTATTCTGGTTTTGTTATAATATTGTCAAAACCAGAGACATTTATTTATAGCCTATAAACATACTTCCTTCACAGAAAATAATAATTATAGCTAGGTGCTACTCATTCAGTCAAAACTTACAGTGTGTGGGGGAGAGTGTGTAAATGTGGGTGTTTTCTTTAAACAGCAGGAGAGCCTCATGATCACTGCAAGCATTTAAGTGTTATTGTCCTTTCTCTACATAACCACCATCTCCCCCTTTTTCAATCAAGAAGGACTCTCCTTTTACCATATTAAGCTCAGGGTCACAGCTTTCTCAGTGGTAGAGCCTGGAATCTTAGATTGCCTCTGCTTAGGGAAGACTCTAAAACTTGAAATTTATGAAAAGACACTAAAATCTTAGTGCAGACACTCTCAATTCGTTTATTTAAAATAATGTGCCTGGTTTTTAACCTGAATGCACTTTGTTCTGAGGGCAAGCAAACAATTGTAAATCTACTGGAAAGGTGGTTTCCATAAATTGTTGAGTCTTGCCTATGGCTGGAGAGGTTGACCTCACTAGATCCAGAATGCAGGCACTGTCCCTTCATCTCCTTTGGCCCCTCCTCTCCATCCACAGCCCTGCCCTGGCTGGGGACCTTATCAGAAGAGATGCAGGGAGCTCTGTTTCTAGCCAAACATTCTTGGACACACAGCATCATTGCAGCAATCACATTGCTGCTCTAACCCTGATCCAAGACTCCAGCTCTCATGACTTCTGGATTCTTTTCTTCACCCAGGTGTCTGCCATTCCCTAAGCTTGAGCCAACATCTTAGTAACCAGCCAACCCCCTTTGGTCTGGTTTTGCTCTTGCCAGATACTCTCTAAGGTCTATCTTTGTAGCCTGGTCTTAGGACCCCACTGTCTGGTGACTGATGCCCTCTTCCAACTGCATGCCTCTGATTGATGGTTATTGCTAACTTCCGAGTCCCCAACAGTGTCCTCCACTGAGCTGTTTGGATACTGTGTGATTCCAACAAGAGTGACCATTTAAAAACTCCAGCTTTGCTGATGTCTACACTCAACAAACATTTATGCAGGGTTACTATGTGCTAGGCTCCAAGCTGGGTACTGGAGATACAGTGGGTAGAAGACATGGTTCCTATCATCAGAGAGCTACAGCCTACCTTCAGATTCATGTTGTGGCGTGGCACCTTCTCCCAAGGCCAGTGACAGAGTCTGCTCCCAGCAGGAAGCATGCAGGATGATCCTTTTCTAGACCACGTTCACTCTCAGTAGGTCCTGTCTTGTTGTAGCAAACTGGGCCATGGCTGACTGTGCCTGAGTTCATCACAGTGTCCTGCTCAGTTTCAGGTGAAACTCTTTCAATAGCTATCCCCCGGCAGGTTGGGGCTACCTTTATTCAATGTGAGAAGAACTAGAGTGCTGAATAGTCAGGTAGTCACTGTCTTCTTGGATTTGCATGGCCCTGTGCCTTTACCACACAAGGACGACACAGAGCAGACATGAGGAACCTGCCTGGCTTGAGGTGTAAAATCCTGGGCCACTCAAGTTCTGCTTGATTAACTTGTTATAAGAGAGATCAGTGTGTCAAGTATGTAAAATTGCCCCTGCCTTCACTTTAATTATGTAAGTGATCAAGAGATAGTGAGGTACTTCTAGGAATATATCCTAAGAATCCTGAAACACTAATCAGAAAGAATATATGTACCCTGATGTTCATAGCAGCACAGTTTACAATAGCTAAGATCTGGAAACAGCCCAAATGTCCATCAGTAGATGAGTGGATTAAAAAGCTGTGGGACATTTACACCATGGAATACTATGCAGCTGTAAAGAAGAAGAATCTCATACCCTTTGGGACAGTATGGATAGACCTGGAGAAAATTATGCTGAGTGAAATAGGTCAAGCAGAGAAAGACAAACATCACATGATCTCGCTTATATGTGGAATCTAAAGAACTTAATAAACTGATGAACAGAATAGATTCAATGACATGGAAGCATAGATGAGACTGACGAATGTCAGAGGGATGCAGGAGGGCGGGTGGGTGGAGGGGGAGAGAGTAACCAAAGAATTTATATGCATATATGCACAACCCAAGGACAGGGACAGTGGTGGGGAGAGGGACTGGGGATGGGGATGGGACTGGGTGGAATGTGTCATTGGGGAGAAAAAGGGACATCTGTAATATTTTAAACAAAAATAAATTTTTTTTAAAAATGCATATACAATAAATAAATAAATAAATAAATAAATAAATAAATAAATAAATAAAATAGGGGTCTCAGGGGGGGAAAAAAGAGAGAATGAGCCAGCATTGAGCAGAGTATAAGCTACTCCTTGCTAAGAAGATACAATCATCTGAAGCTATTTCCATAGGCAGTGGACAGTTGTACCTTCTAGAAAAGTTGTATTTCTGATACTGTGTTAATTATCTTGTAAGTAAACAGTGTGGGTAGTTAACAACATTGGTGATTCCAGTTGGGAACTTAAAGGTACACATAATAAATCTTAGTGATCTACTAACTGCAAAACAAGTAAGTAAATGTCAAGCTCCTCCTTGGTTCTCTCATTGAAATGAGGCAGATGTGAAAAAAATACCCTAATAGAGAAACTAAGATTAAAAAAATCTGTTCAGGAAGGGATACTCTTTAGGGGGGAAAAAAAAATCTTTAAGAACACGGCGTAATTTTTTTTATGCAGTTATTTTCTCCAAAATTTGGTTATAGTAGTGTTTTGCTTTGTTTTTAATGCTCTCTGTGTGATACCTTTTCCACTGTATACATATATGTTCACACACACAGACCACCTGATTGCTTTTTAATGCATTTTAAAAGAGGAAAGGATTTAAGAAATTAGGTATAGGAAATCCCTTCGAGGAGTCTAAACATCCTTCCTGTTCTTCCTTGAAGTTTTGTTCATGCCTCAAAGTTCTAATTGGCTTGGTGTCGTCAGTGTTTTGCTAGACTGTGCTGTCAGGACCCAGAAGTAGTGACTTCAGTGTTAGTCTGGGTACTTAATTTGGGTACTTCACTTTGGTGAAACCTAAAGCTCAAGAATTTATAACGATGACAAAAGACTATTGCGAAGTACTGAAGCCATGTTACAAAGTGCTCTTGATGCAGTTCATAAAGTTAAAAATGTGGAAAAATTTAATTTACAGATAGTCCCCAGGCCTGATTGCAGTATAGTTCCAGTGTTAACACATAACCTTACTCCTTGGGCAGTTGGTGAAGGCTTAACACAATGCAACTGGGTGGGTGACACAGCCTGATTCGGCCCCATTCTCTTAGACCCAATTCTACATTTCCTGCTGTGCCCTGCTCAGGTTCCTGCAAAGTGGCCCCTTCCTGGCGCCCACTGTCATGCTGATTACAGTGTCCTCAGACTCTGTCTGCAAATCTGCAATGTGCAGTACAAAACTCACCAATTATGCTCCTAATAATCTTGCTCTTTCCCCTCCTGTTTCCAATCCCTATCTGTCAGATCTGTGCAGCCCAGAGCTGTAGGAGGGATAACTTTTGTGCACCCTGTAAATACCACAAATATTCTCTCCTGGATGGCAGTGAGGAGGAGTTCTCCAGAACTTCAGACAAGAGCAAGAATATCTTCTAGATTGAGTGTTACCTTGACGACCCATCTCTTTTTACTGAGAAGGCTTTTCCTTTATAGTTATTTCTAGGCCCCTGCTATAAATATCCTCCTGGCAACCATCTGCCCCTGCGGCAGAGTTTTACTATTTCATGCTTGCTGTGTGGGTTACATGATCACAGTAGTGCCATCCCTTTTAGAGCCATTGCACCAATTCCCATCTCTCCTAGAGAATATCAGCCCTGCTCTATAAGGACAGAGCAAGATTTATTTTATTTTCATAAAAAAAAAATTTGTGCAATTTATACAAAGTAATCAGGAGCTTGTTGGCTTATGAGGTTCAGCCCATGGATTCATAAAGGGGATGGAGGAAACAAAACAAGGCCTGGAAATTGTTTAGACATCTGGACTGTGAGCTCCTGCTCCATGGAGCTGGGCCAGCCCTTCCAATAAACCCAAACTGCTGGTGATGGCATCTCTCAAGGGGCCAGGTAGACATTTTCCCACAAGTGAAAAATTTCCAGTAAAACTAGAGCCCATTTTTGTTTTTTTAAACTTGAGGGGGTAAGCTTTTATTTTCAATCCACAATAAATAAGGTGTTTTGCGTCCAAGACCCTAATGAGATAATCACCACAAAAGCTGCCACTGAAATGAGCATGTTTGAAAACATAGAATGGGGCTGGCCCTGTTCCCAGCATACTGGCTGAGATGTCGGGGGAGGGGTCTTTGTTGTCCCTATAACAGGTGACAATTCAGAGGAGGGCCAGCCCATCCTCTGTGGGAACTGCACTGATATGTGCTTGAGGGGCTGGTTGGAGGCTCCAAGAGGGGAAAGAATGAATAATAGGTGGGAGGTCAGCCAACGGCAGCACACTGTTCACTGTTCTCTCCCCGTGGAAACACAACCTTCAGAGAGCCATTGCCAGGGCCTGTGGGAAAATAGGTAAAGTTGGGAGCAACCTTTGTGACAGTAAAATCGACTGGAAAGTAAACTGACTTCAAGCACTGGGGACATTCCAAGAAAGAGGCTTTGAAGTGGCGAGACCACAAGTTGGCTGAATGAGCCCCACTGGCTTTCTCATAAATGAGGACTCATCTTTAGGGGCCTTTCCCAATACCTCCCAGCCCACCCCTGCCTTTGCTTTTGCCCTTTCCAGATAAGCTGGGATTAGGCTTATTATTAGAGCAGTAGGGAGCAGTGACAGGAGCCAGGTCCCTAACATGCTTGGGGCTCCGTCCCGGTCCCTGCACACTGTGTGATTGTGCATTGTGACTCCCCCTTCCTGTGCCTCCCTTTCTTCCAGTGCAGTGCTGAGTGGCAGGGCAGTCCTTCCAGAAGCACACCCTCAGCTAAGGGTCCTACTAAAAGTGACTTGTTGAGGAAAACCAGGAAAACCAGGAAAGGATCAGGGTGAGCAAGATAGGTGGGCAAAGAAGCCATGAAAGATGAGACTGTGGTGAAGGCAGCCCCAGTTTCAGCCCGATCCTGGGCAGCTCTGTGGTGTAAGTTGCATCTCAGAGTTTGCACCTCTGGAAGAAAGGGATCCAGTCTCTGTACTGTTTCAGCAGTCAAGTCACCACTAGCTTAAGTTCTCATGCACCTCTGGCTCTCGCTCTTTGAGCAAAACAGCTCCAGCAGCCTGAGCGCAGCCTTCTGAAGGAAGCAGCAAGTGGGAGCTGTTAGCAGCAAAGCCCACAGAAGCTGGGTGGACACCCAGGTGGCAAAGATCATAGCGGGCACCAGCAGAGGTGCCCGTTACAGTGTGGGATAACAGCACCTATTTTATAGAGTCAATGTGAGTATCATATGACAGGATTCCCACAAAGTGCCTACGTGGAACCATCCATATAGTGAACTTTCTAGTTTTGCCCAGCAAGCATCACACTCATACCCCCAACCTCTCACCCAGCATGCTGGGAACAGGGCCAGCCCCAATCTATGTTTTTAAACATGCTAGTTCCAGTGGCAGCTTCCACAGTGTTTGTCCCCATCATAGCACCGCTCATCAGTTGTGTGCTGGGCAGTGACAACGCTGGAAGGAGTATGGAATCTGTTGATGACAGGTGAGTACTTAGAAGGCCCACAGCAGGCTGGAGCATGGGCTGAGCACGAGAAAGAAAAGCTCACCAGTCCTCAGTGAGCTAACTGTGTGGAAAAGGTACAGAGGATTTAACTATCAATAAGGTCCCCATGAAGCTGTAACACACAGAAGAAACTATCAAAAACGTTAATACAGAGTGGTTCCATTCTTGAAACTATCATTTTTTGAACTCTACAAGTACAGCTTCATCTGACTCCAAGCTTACTGTCCCCCTGTGGAATCTTATGAGCAGTTCCTATCACTGACCTCAGTCCACGGACATCTGGACTTTTGTATTTAGATCTGGAGGAATTAGTTGAAGGGACCACATGTGGTTAGCCGGACAAGAAGAGTTCAGGCAGTCAGGACAGCCATCTCCAAATATATGTAGAACTGTCATGTGAAGAAAGATGTGAAGCTGTGAGGGGAAGGCCTGATGGGAGGAAGCTGCTCGAAAATTCTTTATGAACTTTCCTTCTGTCTACAGGTTCCAAAAACCACTGGAATTCCCAGGGGGTGTGACAGGACAGAGCCTTCCTATTACCCAGGGCATCGGTGCAGGTGCTGACAAGCAGTGGAGGGGATTCAGACGTGCAAGGGAAACCTCTTCCTTCCCTCAGCTGCTTAGAGCATAGTGTTTACCAAGGTTGAATAAGAAATAGATGATAGATGATAGGTAGTCAGACTGATAGGTAGATAAGTAGGTAGATGGATAGACAGGTAAACATATAGACATATTGGCAGGCAGAGATGGGTAGATAGCTAGGTAGGTAGGTAGGTAGGTAGGTAGATGATAGATATAGATGATAGATGATAGATAGATGATGATAGATAGATGATAGATTAGATAGATAGATAGATAGATAGATAGATAGATAGATAGATAGATAGATAGATAGATAGATAGATAGATAGATAGATGATAGATAGATGATAGATGATAGATAGATAGATAGATGATAGATGATAGATAGATAGATAGATGATAGATAGATAGATAGATAGATGATAGATAGATAGATAGATAGATAGATAGATAGATAGATAGATAGATGATAGATAAATGATAGACAGATGGATAGATAGAGATAGATGGGTGGATGGAGGGCACTGGGTTCAGTAGAAATAAATACAAAAATGTCTATTGTAACTCTCCTTGCTCCAGAGAGACAAGTGAGTGCGGACTTAGCTATAGTTTGCATAAGGTTTAAGGAGAATTGTGGCCTGCTTCCTAGAGGCAAAATAGACAGGTCTGCACTCTAAGCTAAGAGAGGTGTGTGAGCAGGTAGGAAGCAGTGTCCTAAACGCCTAGGCTGTTTGGTTTGCACAGTCTTCGATTCCGCTTTATAATTGTCTTGGTCAAGTCTCCGCACAGCTTCCCTATTTTTCTTCCCCTTCTTTACAGATAAGGATATTAATATAAGAAAAAGCCAAGTGCAGTAGCATCCTAGACTGCTAAGTAGCGCTGGTGGTTTCTGCTATTTTTCCAGGCATCAAGGTGACTTTATGAACCTAAAGGAATCTGCTTCCCCCTCTCATGAAGGACAAACAATTCCCAACTAAGATTTTCCTTTTAGTATCTAACAGAAGCCACAGAAGCACGAGCTTTGATAATGTGGCATGCACAGTAGTGTTTAGATTAATTCTTGTTTGTAAATTACTTTGAAATCCATGCTGCATATAGTCTGTTTATATCACAGCCATGTTCTGAGTTAGTACTTGCAGCACCATGTGAAAGAGATTTTCACATTTAATTTCTATTTCCCAGAGAGATAAACAGATAAGCATACCAGGGTGGGTGCTTGTTCCAGCCCTTCCATTCCAAGGGCTCACTTTCTGCTCTGGTTCCAACAGGAACCACAAGGCTGTCTAAGTCTTTTCACCTCTGGAGCCTAAGTGCTCTGCCTAACTCACAGAATTGCTGTGAATATGAGGTACACGTGTAGAAACATCAACAATACTAATAGCTAACATTTACTTAGTGCTTATGTGCCAGGAATATGCTAACTACTTTACCTATATAATCTCCTTTTCATCCTCACTCCAACCCTCAGAGTTTAATACAATTAATAACACATCACATAATCAGAGCCTGTACTCTCACACACTAGATCTCACACTCCCACACCCCATTAGGTGGGCCAGCTTGTCCTGGTTTGCCAATAACCTTCCCAGTGCTCCCAGGAAAAGTCCAGAGTCTTGGGAACCCTTGTCAATTCTGGGCAAACTGGAATGGTTGGCTCTCTCTGTCTGTCTCTCTCTGTCTGTCTATGTGTCTGTGTGTGTGTGTCTTTCTCTCTCTGTGTCTCTCTTTCTGTCTATCTCTCTCTCTCACACACACACACACACTGGCATAAGGCATATATTCCCATATATTCCCAGAATTCCAAAATTGGGAAGGACTTTGAGGCACACCCAAGAAATCAGGAAGCTGAGCTGGAGAGTAGTGAAATCATGTATCCAACTGGAGACAGGGTTGGGACCTCCTGGAGTCAGACAGAAGACTGAAAATGAGTCCACTCAGTGATGTTTCCTTACACCAGGGTGATTGCCCACAAATCTCAGAAAACATACATTATATAAATAAGCTCTCATTCATAGGGAATTTATGCATAAAAAATTGTGAGCATAGGCTTGCTTGACAGTGTTAACTATACTCTGGTCAAGGGCTACAAACTTTGCTCAAAATAATGACCCTGAAAGAATAGTAAATCCATTAAATCAACATTGGAAACAGTCATTTCTCCCTTTGAGCTGAAGATGAGCAGGTTTATCAAACTTGTTTATCTCAAAATAGGAAAATAGCCCTATTTTCCACTTGTAGAAGGTAAGATACAAATCATAAAAAAAAAAAAATTATAAAGAATTTTTTAAAACAAGTTTTTTCTAACCTTTGTCTAGAATACATGAAAATTGCTTCAAGTCTTTCATATTGACAGATTAGATGTTCATATTAGTAAATTTGAGGCACTATCAGAAGCTGAGCAATCAGAGTAATCAAATGTTCAGTCTACTAAGGCAGGAAAGCAGCCTGGTACATTAGCAAGTTCTTTTTTGTTAAAGTGGTGGCAGTCACACCGAGCTTCCTGTTTAGCCTTTAGTTAAACAGATAATTAAATTAATTGTTATATTCCATTCCCC
Organism: Miniopterus schreibersii; assembly: GCF_964146895.1. Taxonomy (NCBI): domain Eukaryota; kingdom Metazoa; phylum Chordata; class Mammalia; order Chiroptera; family Miniopteridae; genus Miniopterus; species Miniopterus schreibersii. The sequence continues at coordinate 89,104,797 of NC_138101.1, read as the reverse complement.
AGTCTACCTAATTAGTTTTATTTCTTTGTAGATAAATAGAAAAGCATATCACTTTCATTTATTTTACACGTATACTAAATGTGTGCATTTACTAGAGAAATATATATACAGGGTGGAAATACATGCCTTTCTATATGATGGAGAGCTCTTGAAAGACCTAGCTACAAAAGGCTTACTGCCAATCATGTTAAAATTGAACTTGCAAAGAAGAGAAAAGTTGGTTGCAGTCCTAATTAAAATGACAGAGCCATGCATGCCTGCTACAGTCCCCCCAAAAGGTGTGCCGATTCTCAAAGCTATGAAATGAATTGATAACTCCTGCTGCTGAACTGAACAGTTAATGAAATCCCTCCAGGTTCATGAACCACATTAGGGACCAGACAGATGATCCATCCCCCAAACCTGACTGCACCAATTTCACAGAGAGGAGGTTTTCACAGGACACTGAGAGCAAATGAGCAGGTGGGAAAATACATAACTTCAGCTCCCTCTCATTCCACAGGCTGAGCTCTCGCTGGCCTGTTACAGTGTCTAAAGCGCAGAGCAGTCTCTTTTCCTAGCACACCCCTGGGCATTGAGTTGACAGGCCAGCAATTCTGAGACCTGCTCAATCTCTCCACTGCAGAAAGAATTTCTGATCAGGGAGAGTACTCCTTGCAAAGTATTGGAGCTTTACCCACGGGTTGTTCCAAGGTACAACAGTACCAAGACTGCTGATTAGAGAAAAAAGAACTACTAAAAGCTACGTTTTGTGTAGTGTAAACTGGAAGCCAAACAACATGCTGTGTTCTTCGCATCCACCTCCTCATGTAAAGCCCATGACTGCAGGAGGTGGATATTCACATTGGCATTTACAGATGGGAAAGCTGAGACTTCACAGAGATACCTTACACAGTCACACAGCCAGTACACGAGAGTTAGGATTCAACCACTTCTCCGTCTCCAGCATGCTCACACTTGACCACTGTCCTGTAGCGGCACAGGGTAACCTCCCTGTAAGAAGGCTCTCAGGCTTGTGAAGAACACACCTCTTGGTTTGCGAACAGACAGAGGAGTGATTTCCTTAATAAAAATTAGAACTTATTCTGACATTTTAGGAAGGAAGTGTTTCAAAATGTACCCAGGGTTTTGCTTTTATTCGGGTCAGTAAGGATATTAGAAAGAGAGTTTGTCACTCATCATCACCATGCAGGGCCACACAGGGAAGCACTCGGGTCATTCAGGAGGCAGAAGGAGTATGGGAAAAGCATGGGCAAAAGCCTTTATTATGGTTTTTCATGAGAAAGGACAAGCAAGGCATGGTAAGCAGCTGAATAGACCTAGGGTTGGATACTTTAATTTTGGCAGGCTCTGAGCTATGGAGGTGGTCTCCAATTGTCCTGTACTTGGCCCTGGGGTTATTCAGGGCAGAGGGTTAGTATGCTGGACTGCAGGAACCTGATAAAAGAGGTGGGTAGGGTATGAACTCAGAATTGATCAGTTTGCGTATGAACCTGTGCTTGCAGGCTAATTGTTTGCTACCTCTAGGAATCTGTTAACCCTAGGAGAAGCAGTCTGTCCTCCAGTCCATGAGGCGCCAAGATTTCAACACATCATAAAATACAGAAAATAAAAAATATGATGAACACAAGAGGGCACCTAACACCCCTCTGTGCATGTGCCTTTTTTACTTTCCCCCATGACAACATAAGCAGCAGTCATAACTATGAACATTTTATGGGACGATTTACTGTCTTCAGAGCACACTGTATCTGGACAGTTTACAGGTCTAAGAGGACTGAAACATGGGCCCATTTGCTCTTTTTCTCTGGGTGTAACCTCTCATAAAATGAGTCTTTATTAGTTCGGTTGCTTGAATCATGGAAATATTTAGAAATATGATCATCTGCTCCTTCAACAACCAAAGTTTTTATTAACTAAAGTTTCAGTTGGACAAAGGTAGGGAAGAGATGCCTAACAAAGTTACGTATGTTGTTATAAGCTTTTAATAATATGATTCTCATGCCAAGTTTTCTGTTTTATTTATGTCTTTTGCAATTGCCTGTCTGCTTTGCTATCATAAGTGAAGGAATTGGGCCTATGAGAAGAATCTGTTCTAAATGTCTCTTCACCCATTGGTGGGCACTGAACAGTAGCAGTAACATGAGCAATTAGAGACACTGTCCATTTCTTCTGTCACTCCTCAGCTTAGCTCTGCCCTTAGGTGTGTCCCCAGACTAAAGCCATGCCTGGAGGGGCCACCTTAGTCAGCCTTCTCTACACCTGGACACACCTGAGGATCCAGTGCCTTTTATGCTAAGACAAAGCCCAACAGAGAAGAAGGTAGCATCCATCACACTCCTTCTTCCCTCTTTTCCCTCCTTGTTACAGTTCTGATGGCTGGGAGCCGGTGCTCAGCAGCCAGACAGTTGGGTTCCTCTTCTACTCAGACCAATTCAGTGACCAGGGCTGATCACTTAACCTCTCTGAGCTTCAGGCTCTCTCCCCTAATTTATAGAATGCATGGATAATAACAGAACTTATAGCCTAGGGTTGGTGAAAGGATTCAATAACTATTCCGTGAACCTATTTTATCCTCAGTCACCCCTATGAACATGAAAGCTGGTGTTATTTTCAGATGAGACACTTGCTGGGTCCTCTGCTTCAGAGGATTTTAATCAGAGATGGCTTTGCTGTCTGCTCTTCCAGCTGAGCTACCCAGCTAGGTACTTACAGGACACCCAAAGCAGGCACCCAGGCTTTGGGAGAGGGACAGTGGCCTGAATCCAGTTGCCTGATGTAGTGAACTAGCAAAGGTCTCATGGCCTAATTTTTGTTTTGTTATTGGCCCTTTCCCCTCATTTTACACATATACAGAAGGAAGTCGGTATCAGAAATGTCGCTCTAGCACAGACCAAAAATTGACCATTGTGGTCTTACAAGTCATGGAGAGTTTATTAAAAACTAAATTGATAGCTAAAAAGGACTCTGACTCAGAAAAGCCCATAAACTTAATAGCATTTATTAATTTATGGGCCATTATTACAAAATGAGTAATCTATATAAAAGCAGCAAAGAGCTGTGATTTGGTTAAGACGATGCTTGCTGTCTCCCCTTACAGAGATGACCTACTACCCACCAGTCAAGTCTGAGCAGGCCTAGGTGCCTAGCAGCACGCTCCCCGCCTCACCCAGAGGGCCTTTACGCCAAGCCTCTTTCTGCCTTGACACATTTATCTCCTTGAGATCAGTCCCTTACCCTGATGACACAAGCCTGGCAAACGATCAGGAAGACAGCAGGTGAGGCATAGATCCCAACTGGGTGCTGACCACCCTGGCTTCTTTTCCCAATCAGCCTCTTGCTGGCAGGACAGCACCCTTTCAGGCTTCAGTTCCTTTACCTTCAAAACGAGGGGCTTGCATGACAACTTCCCAATGTCTTTTAATAATTGTAAGCCAGGCCCAGGACCCAAAAGGCCATCTGGTCCAGCAAAGTGTTGTCACGCAATCCCCAGCCCCGGACAGGCTTGTCATCTTGGCCCCGGGCACAAAAGTGACAGGAAGAAAGAGGGAGGCACCGAGAAAGAACACTCCCTGCTTGTCAAGTCGCTCGCTCTTCCCTGAGAGTTGGATGAAAGAGGGTGAGAGGTGCTGGAGGGCTTATGACATTCAGGTGGGGCTCCCTTCCTTGGCTAATCTTTGCCAGAACGCCAGTTCCAGTGTCCACAGGCTGGAAAATATGGAGGAAAAGGGTGGGGAAAACACAAAAGCCTTCAGATGGTACATAAACAAATTTAAAACTGGAAAAGCAACAGAGAAACTGGATGGCTTGTAAATGTCACTATGGGACACTCCAGGGCAGGGGAAGGATGGAGCACCCAGTTGCTGTGTGCTGTTATTATACAGTCTTGCTGAATAGTGGGATGTTCAAGGTCCCAAAGGACACAGAACCAAGTCTCCATAGCCTGTTAGTTACTCTCTGGCCACAGTAACAGCCCTGTAGATTTCACCCATGCCGTTAAATACCGTCGCTATATAGGCTTGATTATCTGAAAATTGATGCTGGCTATCAAGATGGAATCAAGGGTCATAATTTTCATTAATGGATATATTAGAAAACATTTCTATCATTTTTATCTCATTTTCTTTTCTTTCACTTAAGAGACATAAATATACCTCACAGTTATTGAGCGCTTGCTCAGTACCGGGCCCTGTTGTAAGTGCTCTCTGTGGCACTGCCTGTTTAACCTCCGTGTTGACCTCGGGAGGTGTTAGCTGCTGTTACCCCCAATACGTAGCTGGGGAAAGTGAAGTGCAGAAATTTACGTACATAAGTGGCCAGAGGCAGATTTGGGATTTGAACCACCTGTGGGATAGACGCAACCTCTCACCACAGTGTGGGTATAGGCTGGGCCCCTCCTTCGCAGCACCACTGCAGGGCTGGGGTCAGAGAGAAGGAAAAAGAGGCACCTTGGTGCCCTGGACACTCCGAGATGACTAAACCCTGGACTGTCCCGGTCTCTAAGGGAAAGCCTTCAGGACCTAGCGGTAGTTGTGTTTCCCTCTTCCAGTGGGGAATTCTTAAGACTCTTCCAGCATAGAGAGCCTTTATAGGAACAGCCAGCTGGAAAGGGCTGAACACAGCTGCACTTGTCTTCAAGGAAAGGGATGGCAGCCCAGGGTAGAGAGAGGGTGACAATGGTGGAACAGGAAACACATGTGACTGGAGCCAGAAGACATGAGTTTGAGCTTTTTGGGACTTTGGGCAATTCACATAACTTCTCTGAGCCTCGGTTTCTTCATCCATCTACAGGGGTCACGATCCCCACCATACCCTAACATGTAATGTTGTTGTGAGGATCACAGGAGAAAACAGATGTCAAATGCTATAAAATGCAACATGTTACAGAGAGCACCTCACATATAATAGATGCTCAATAAATGATTGTTGAATGAGGCAGTTTCCACTCAGGCAGTAGATCAGCTGAGCCACTGCCTCTTTTGGAGGGCGAGAAAAGTCAGCTTTCTTCCGAGTCCCATTGCTTCAGATGTAGTCTGGTCCTGATGAAATGTAAGCTGCATGTAAGATTTGACACAGAATAAGGAGACTTCCTGAGAGCCAGGGTATTCAAGCCTCGAGTGTGTTCCCACAGGAGTGTCAAAGTGGCTGCTACCCTCATTTGGTTTGGTTTGGGGCTAATCCTGCCTAGAGATAAGGGACCAAGCAGACTGACCAATTCCCTACCCTTGGGAATTAAAAAAACACACAAATGAACCTGAGAATGCTAGGACCAGAGCTTTTGTTCTCTCAGGATCCAGCAAAGCAGATAGTGGAAGATGGACCTCTATCTTATATTTATTGTGTTTGTATTTGTTATGATGATTCACTCATGGTAATGGTCCCCGGCAATGAGGTGCTTTCTGCTTCAGAAATCTAATAACAAGGGTCATTAATCCTTGAGGCCACGGTGATTGTCAGGTTGACTGAGACTGAAAATATTCACTATTGTGTAATATTTTGTACAATTGGGATCATTTTATAAGACATTTTCTCATCTTCTTTCCTGCCCTATGCCTTTCTCGTGTGGGTGAGTGGGCACGTGCACTCACACCATGTAACACAGGTGTCTCCTAGAAACAAGCAACAGGAATATGCGAGATGGATGTTGAGCCTATATAAGAATGGGGCTCTGAATATTTCAGAAGATGCAGTCTATGATTTAATTATATAATTTTCTGAGAATTAGATAACAAACCTCAATTCACACAGATTTGTTTCCCCTTGTGTTTGCTTCTAAAAATTAACTCATTCATCAAACATTAAGGGCAGGTGACTCCAAATGGATCACTCCTCACAAGACACAACATCAAACTCCCATGTTGCAAAGGGCCTTTCAGAATTGACACCAGTGACCTCCTAATAGCAAGGTGAGGGAAAGCCTTTCCACTCCAATGAAGGGAATGTAGAAATGGACACTTTGCCAATGCTAATAATGATGACTGCACACATTAGCATTTACAAAGCACCTTCACATGCATTGTCCCCTCCGAGCCTCACAACAACCCTGAAAGGTCAGTGGAGTGGGCACTATTGTTACAATTATGCTTATGATTATCCTTACTTAATGAATGAGAAAACTGCAGCTCCAAGGTTCCACAGTTAGCAAGCAGCAAAAGAAAGACCCACATTTCAGCTGGCCAGGTCCAAACCTTGCATACGAGCAAGTAAAGAGTTTTTGATAGAAACAACAATTTGGGGCTGTGAGTACAATTCATATTACATGTACTTCTTGTATCATGGATTTTCCTCAGTCCTTAACAGCATTTTTAGTCCCTTGGTATGTAACTGTCACCATGGCAGAGCCTGAGATTCCTGGCATCTCTTCACTTCCCAAAGTGTTTGAGTGGCACAGAGCTGTGCCCTATGGAAACTGCAAAGTTCACATAGACCCAGGCCCTCCACTAAGAGGATCAAAGCTTAAAGTTCCAAGGGCTGCTTCCTCCATAACCTGCAGACTCTGCCCTCTTGACACAACCTGCACACCTCCTCTCTCAGCTCAGGAAATCTTCATCACTCTGCCCTCTCCTGTCTTCCTTACTGGAAAGCTCCGTTAGGACAAGGACCTTACCTCATTCAGCTTTGTATCCCAAACAGGGTCACCGTGGTTCAGGGTATAATGTGTAAAATGAACAAATGAAGACATTAATTAAATAATTAATTATTAGGGAGAAATACGAACAAGTGTAACAAAAAGCAAATTAGTGGATTTTATCCATGTCTATACTTTTTTTCACCCAAAAGAAATAGTAATGTGTTTGACAATTTTCCACATGTTAGCTTCTTAAAATGACGGTTTAACCCAGCCCTGGAAATGACAAAGTAAACCTAAGCACGTTTTACTCTTTAGCCATGCTCCAAACCTCCCAGGTCCTCAGTGAGCTCTGGGAGAGATTGGTAAGCCTTTGTGACACAGCTGCGGGCTGCTGCATTAGACCCATGTGGGGTTGGGGAACAGGAATGGGGTGCATAGTGGGTGCGTGGTGGGCTGGCCTCATAGCAACGAGATTGGTTTTTCAGAGTCTCCAACGTGGCAGACAAACCCAACACCAGGTAGCCATCCAGCTAAGGTCAGATTCTTCTGGTAAATATTAGTACAGTGCCCTTCTGTGGTTAGAGGTGGGTGGTATATTACAAGTAAAATAAGTTTTAGGTGAAATTCTGCCCAACATACAAACATTGTCAACAAATAGGCACCAACACAAAGTCTTGTAACTTGGGGAAGTTCCACTTCTGTCTTTATAACAATGGAAGAATATCATTAATTCAAGCTGTGGTTCCTAGATTAATGTTTAATAGAATATACATATATATTCCATTATATATGTATATATGTATACACACACTACATATATATATACATACACACACATATATATTTGTGTGTGTGTGTGTGTGTGTGTGTGTGTGTGCATACAGGGTATCCCAAAAACATGTATACAGACTTTAACAGCTGACAGCTCAATTAATGTTTCTTTCTTTTCAGTCAGACTAAGCTTTGAACAAAGGAAATTCATCCTAAAATGCTACTGGGAGTTGGAAAACACAGCTGAAGTATAAACACTGCCTTTATAATTATTCAAAGCATGTATACATTTTGGGGGTCACACTTTGAATAATTACTCATTCCAGTGGGTTAAATCTGAAAAGAAAGAAACATCAATTGAGCTATCAGCTTTTAGCACTGTCTACATTTTGGGGGACACCCTGTATATACACATACACATACGTATACACATACATATGCATACATGTATTACCCACACACATGCAGACACACAAATATATATATAGGGCCTATATTAAAAAATTTTTCATCATACATACCCAGTGAAACTTCACTGATTCATAGATAAAACACCTCAGCTGAGGTTGGCCTAAAGTATACTTTTTCACCTTTGATTTCGAGAAGCAGCCTGGTATCCTGGAAGGAGCAATGGTTCTGGAAGAAGGAAGATGCAGGTTCCAGCTCTCTCAGTTCTTAGAAGCTGGGAAAGATATGTAAACTCTTCAGACCTTGGTCTCTTGGTTTGGAAAGATAAAATTAATAATGAGTAATGCATAGTGTGGTTGTGATGATTAAATATGATAATGGAGGTGAAGTATTTATTACGTGCCTGGACTAATTAGGTGCCAAGGAAATAATATTTCCTTCCCTTCTGCCTCTCCTCTTCCCAACAATCAGGTGAGCAAGATTTCTTCAGGACATGAAGTGTTTACTGGAGAGAATACAAAATTTTTTAAGAGATGTAGATTATTTATTGTTTATATGTAAATGTGATTGTCATTTAAAATAAGTCCTACCTAGTCATTGCTGATGATCTTAAAGAACCTTTTCTTAGTAATGCTATATTAGCTAGAAGTTGGCTTGAGCTTTAAAAAAATATTAAGGTCCTGGCCAAATGGCTCAGTTGGTTGGAGCGTCCTCCCATACACCAAAAAGATGTGTGTTCCATTCCAATCAGGGCACAAACCTAGGTCATGGGTTCGATCCCTGCCCTGCATATGGGAGACAACCGATGGATGTTTCTCTCTCATATCGATGTTTCTATATCTCTCTCCCCTCCTCTGCCTCTAAAATCAATAAAAACATATCCTTGGGTCAGGATTCAAAAATTATTAAGGGTGTCTTTCTTTGACTATACTTTATAGAATATACAAAGTGTCCACTAATTATGGGTAATTTCCACCCCCTATCTACAGGATTTGCTATATTACAGGCTTCTGTAAGATCTAGATTAAATCGTCTAAAACTAGTTCCTTGAAGTCAAGACCTGAAGGCTTTTCCTTTACACAGTCCCCCATCACCCAGCCTTACGTGGTTAGCCATGGCTTACCAGTGTCATTTTAAAATCCCCTCCTGCCCTGTGGGAGTCTCCTCCTCTACCTCAGTAAAGTTGTCTCAAATTCAGCTGTGCGTAACAATAAGTAAACAAACTTATTACTGGATGTTTTCTGGACTCAAACAAATGTTAAAGGAAAGAATCTAGTTCTACAATCAAACATGCATGTAGGTCAATCCAATCCCCTCCACCAATCCTGCTGCCTGAATGAGACATTTCCTCCTCTATGTGCTCACTAGGAATGAACTCTGAAATCATGAATCCCCAGGGGCATAACACCAGGGCACCAAAGTGCTGTTATTCTGCACAGCCTTTTATAGCCTTCACAAAATCTGATGTCTTTTCACCTGTTGATTTTGATCACTGTTGTTCTCATCTCTGTGTATCCAACATTTTGGCCATGAAACAGCTGATAATTCATCTTGCTAAAGACCCAGGTCTTAAGCATTTGCACTGTCTGATTCTGATCTTCAGCTTCTGGCCAAGTAGAAGATTGGAGCACAGAATTTAGGTCAAAGGGCATTTGGCACACCCTTGAGGCATTCTGCCACCTCTCACCTTCCATTGCTTCCTATTTTGCTCTGTTTCCTGAGACCCCATGCTATAACCTGCACCCTATCAACTCACCCTGACCACCATTCTATTCACCACCAAAGTATGTTGTTGGTATCATGGTACTTCCTACATAAAGTTTAAAGGCAACTTTTGGTGACCCAACTCACATAGGGCAACTTCTAGTCTTCCAACACCTAAGTTATCAGAGACTTCAATTTGACCATTTAGGTGATCATAAATAATAGGATCATGAAAAACCCATGAAGATGGCACACTCTTTTCCCTGAACTGCCCATCACTTTATGCCCTCCCCCCAACAGCAGCCCTTGGACAAGGTAAGACACCACAAACCACATCAGCCATCATGTGAGATCTTTCCCATCAAAGATACCAGCCATGTAATATCTGACCTTAGGTCTCAGTTATATTTTGGTTTTGGAGTGTATATTTCAGGTCCTTTGTGTTAAATTTCAACCACACAACCACAAAACCAACCATACAAAGATGATGGGCAAATTTAGTGAATCACCTGGGAACTTGAGGAATGTTATGTTCCTTGTAGACAACCCAATGGATCTAGTTCTTCATGACACCTCCTTTCATACAAAGATGCTTCCAAGACTCATCCCAATAAACTCCTTGCAGCCCTTCCCTCACATCAACAACCCAGCATGCAGGTCACCCCCACGCCCAGTCTACTAAAGGGATTGGAAGAAGTACACTAATCAGCAAGATCACCAGGGAGGGCACATGAATGGAAGATACTGCCTGGCATCAACATCTGAGCTATGGGAGGCACCCTGGGTTGCCTGGGAAGCTGGTATAGGTATAGGTTATGGAGTATCCTCATCGAGCAAGACTTGCCCTTGTTTCTTTTCTTTTTTTCTATAACTATTTTATTTTTCTTTAATCCTTGCTCTTTGGTTCTCTCTCTTTCCCTTCAGATAAACTATAAACATATGTATATATTTTTCTTGTACTCAGTATCCCTAGCTATACTTTACTAAAACTTGCATTGAAGAAACAAACCTCATGACTGGGAGGGACAGAGTTAGGGAAGGATAGAACGCTATTTTCCAGAAGCATGTTTCATTGCTTTTATGACTCAATTATCTCCATCTCACCTCATTTTCCTTTAAGCCTAAATATGCAGCCAACTGAAATGTACTGACATGGGATCTCAGTGGGGAACGAGTGCAGACAAAAAGCTTATTAGAATAGTTCCCTGTCTTCTAAAAAAATCCTCGCCTTTCCCAAAATAACTGATAAATGATCCTTTGTGGTGATGGTTGTGGTGCTGCTTCTATTGCTGTCAAACGCCTACTCTATGTCGTGCTGAAAATTAGAGCTTCCCAGGTCTGGATGGCAAATGTGGATGCTTGCATGATGGGGTAACACCACTGAGGCTCAGAAAGCACTAGGCTTTTGAAAATAAGTCCACTGCAACTCACAAAATTTTGATTTTAACAATATTTTAGATTTTTAATTATACAAAGGACGCTTAGAACTAAGGAGAATGAAGTTATGTGAGCCTTGCATTGTGCCCTGAATTGCACAACCATGGTTGTTATATTTGGTTTATTCTTCAGATATCTCCTTTGCTTGGTACTTTGAAGACATTATCCCAAAGAAGTTGAAACTCCTGATTTCCCAAGACCCCGTTTGCACCCAAATTCAGCTCAACATCTCCTTGGCCTTAAATTGCTTTGCCTCTTCTTATCCACTTGGCCATCAAACCCTCATTGTTCCACTGGTCTCAACTATATATCCCAAAGAAGGCGGTCTTACTAAACATTCATCATAAAGAATGACTGATCAACTGACTTGAACCTTCCTGAGAGAACCTGTATTTTAAGGAGGAAGTTGTTAATATAAAATCAATGTCTAATGGCTGGGATTTCAGGTATAAATATCAATATTTATTGAAGACTTATTACATGTTGGTCACAGTCCTTTGTGCTTTGTGGTAAAGCCACAAAATTAAGAGAAGCAACCTTGCAAATACAAATAAATACTTCCTTTATTCACTTTCCCCCTAACCCCAGCCACCAGCTCTCACCTCATCCAAGTGTCCACCCCAGGGTCCACCGCACCCAGTCTTCTCATCAAGCCTTTTTCTCCTTTATTCAATGCTTACCTTGGAGAAGATGTCCATTGTGCCCATCTTTCCACACATGTGTCTGGTTATTTCCTCTGCCCTTATCTACCTGTACCCTAAGCCACCAAAAGCACCCAACTTCCAGGCTACTCACCCCTCAAGAACAGAGGTTAGAGACAATAATAATTTGGATGTTAACTTTTTCTCTCATCCCATCCTTATATCTTCCTCTCCTGATTTAGACAAGTGTTCTAATCCAAAGTAGGTCTTTTTCCCTCAAAATTGTTTTTTTACATGAAGTCTTTTCAGATGATAAAAAGATCACTGGATTATTTACAAAGAAAATTTTTCTACTTAAAATTTTTTAATGTATTCATCTTAAACCAGAGCTTTCTCCTGTGTTTTGATAACTTAAGCATGAAATATGAAGAGTAAATTTACCTTCCAGCTGAAAAACAGGATTTACATGGTGGGCAGTGTTAATATGAGGAGTGTTTAAAGGTCATCAGCGTTAGACTTCCTCCCCAGCCAAATGAGTATGCCAGCCCTGTTTGAATTTGATCTGTTGGTGAATCTGTGGGTTTTTTCTGAATATAGCATGGCATTTGGGGGCTCAGGGGCACTAAATTCATCTTGGGTTTATATTTGCTCTGGACTGACTTCTAAGAAACTGAGATCCAAATGCCCTCACAGATGGAATGGCCACAAGGAAAAGCAGAAAAGCAGCTCAGGAAAGCGAGGGCACAGCCTTCAGGGCTCTGGGCTCTTTCCCTGGAAAGGGGTGTTTGCCTTGGTACATTAGTGACCTCAGTTTATGCCTTTTCCCTAGAGCATAATTACTAAATATTCACAGTGTGGGTCTTGTCTTGCAACCCGTCAATCCCCTTTGATTAGTGCATCAATCTTGATCTGAAATCCTTGCATCTCCTTTGAAGAGGCAATGAATCTGTCAACTCAGTGATCTTGAAACACATCCTTCTCAATACTGCTGACTCAGTGTCACTCTGAGTAACCCATTTGGAGAAGCCACATCTGCATTTGTGCACTTTTGCACCCACACTGTCTAGCACAGTACCTAGTACACAGGCATTCAATGGCTGTAAAATAAGCGAATGAACCAAGATATACCATGACAACATGGATAACAGCCCAAGAAGGCTTCAGGGCATCAAGTAGATGAGAGGTGCAGTGCTCCTAAACCCCAAACAGACAGCGCTCCATTACCAAGTTCGTTCCTCTCGGGCGGAAGGCAGCTCTTTCTTTCTCTGCCTCTCTTCAACGCTTACCTTCTCTTACCTTCTTTGACCATTTTACTTTCATCCATTTTTTTCCAATGGCCCTCCCTTCTATATTGCTAATAAAATGTTGGTAAAAGAAAAATACTAGGGAAAAAACAAATTAATTGAAAGATTTAGATGAGGAATGTTTATAGTTGTCATTTTTCAGTCTCACTTATTACAACTGTAGAGTAGTCCCTCCTTATCTGTGGTTTTGCTTTTTGTAGTTTCAGTTACTTATAGTCAACTGCGATCCAAAAATATTAAATAAAATATTCCAGAAATAAACAATTCATAAGTTTTAAATTGCATGCTGTCCTGAGTAGCGTAATGAAGTCTCCCAGCGTCCCACTCTATCCTGTTGGATATAAATCATCATTCCTTTTTCCAGCATCTCCATACTGTACACGCTCCTCGCCCCTTAGTCGATGAGTAGCCATTTCTGTTAACAGATCGACCCTCTCAGTCTCACAGAGCTTGTGTTCAACTAACCCTTATTTTACTTAATAATGAGCACAAAGTGCAACACTAGTGATGCTGGCAATTCAGATTTGCCAAAGAGAAGCCGTAAAGAGTATGTATGTGTAAGAAAAAACACAGCATATATAGGGTTTGGTATTATCTGCAGTTGCAGGCATCCACTAGGGGTCTTGAAACATATCCCTCACAGATAAGGGGGGACAACTGTAACTTCCACTACATGATGGAGGACTTTATCTTCCAAAATTCCAGGAGAACTGCTCTGTAGGAGGAGACATAAAAAAGAAGGAAAAGTAGACACTGGATGCACACAATAGGCGTCTGTGCAGGGTGCAGGGTCCCCAGGGAGGAGCATAGGATGGGGCATGGTGCCATGCTCAGAAGAGGTAAAGCATCCAAGGGGAGGTTAGCAGTAGGAGGACAAAGGGAAAGAAGCTGAGCAGTTCTGGTCAATGAGAGATTTGAGGGAAAGGAAAGTCTAAATACGCTGTGATGTGTTGTGTGAACCATGCCTTGAAGAACCTATTCATTCTCCAAGGCTGATAACTATTCATTTGTGTTGAGTGGACTGTCCCTAGAGGCAGCCCAATGATACTTGATTAATATCACTCTCAAAATATCCAAAGAGAGACAGCAAAAGTTAGAAGTGAAAATAAAGGGCCAGGAGAATCCTCTATAAAAGCTATAATTCCCAAATATTTAGTTGCATAGGTGATGACTTTTTTTTTAATTTATTGATTTGAGAGAGAGATAGAAGCATTGATTTGTTGTTCCACTATATCGATGTATTCATTGGTTGATATTTGTATGTTCCCTCACCAGAGATTGAACCCAAAACTTTGGGGTATCAGGACGATGCTCCAACCAACAGGGCTACCCAGCCAGGGCATCACAGGTCGTGAAATTTTAAAAAGTTTTTTGAACTTAACTTTTAAATTTTGCCAAGGGAAGCCACTGGGGCAGAGGGAGGGGTGACTGCCCTATTAGCACTATCATAACAGAAAGGTGAACACCAAAAAACTAAAAAATATATACTTTTAAAATAAAATACAGTCTTTAAATTTGAATATATTTGGCTTTGGTGGAAACTCTCTTACAATTGTTCTTATTTTTCCCATTTCATCATGGTGCAATGAAAAATTCATCATAGGTCCCTAGGCCAGTGTTTATGAACAGCTATCCTGAGGCCCCAGGGTATATAGGCTCCCATGAACTCTGATGAAATTTATGAACCATCTCTCAAGAAAATACACATATGCAGACAAGCTTTTGCAAAGAACTTCAGAGTTTATGTCTAAGATAAGCACTTATGTTCCAAAGAACCCTTTGCATTGATATATCTCTGTCATTTGAATTAAACATACCATGGCCAGTAGTCTTTGCAATCTTATCTTAATTTTACAGCAGTGAACACTAAGGCATGGCAGATCTGTCACTTACAGTCTATCACCACGTGAATTCGTAGCAGACCAAAGAATAAAATTCACATGACCTAAGTTCAACATTGACTTAGTCAAACTATTTAACACTCTTAGAACATAACACAGAGGGCAAATGATATTTACACAAAAATAAAGAAAAATAAGTCAGCAAATCCACTCTCTCCCGGGGAGTCAGGAGTGGGGACAGGGAGTGGGAGGAGGAGAAGGAATTGGAAACCGTGACACTGGAGAGACCACAAAAGCAAAGCACTGTGCCATGGGAGATAACACATCCACAAATCATTCAGTATATTTTTAAGAGAAAGAGAACTGACTAAATTAGACAGCTTCCTTCATCTCATTAAACCTGGGGTGAGGGGTGGGGGAGAGACAGGAAACAATTCCAATTAACCCTAGTAAAATTAACATCCTAATAGTGAAAATCCCAAGTTCAGCTACTACCCTGCAGTCTGTGATAATATATGTGTGAGAACCTCGAGCTTACACGAGTAAGTGACATCAGATGTAAAATGTTATTGTTTCTGCACATTTTAATGATTTTCAATGGGAAGGAGAGGCAAATTGTCCCCCCCTCCCAGGAATCTTTTTAATCCCAAGGTTAAGACCTGTGAGTTCTTAGCTACTTAGCATAGGCCAAAGTCAGATTTAAATACAAACAGGATGAATAAAATATAGTAATATAGAAATATACTAGATCATAATTAATCAAAGTATTTAACTAGAATTTTTCTGCACCACACTTACATGACAAAAATCACAGGAAAACCAGTACATATTGGGGGTCTGGTATATATTATCCTTCCTTTAAAAAAAAAAAAATCCTCACCTGAAGATATGTTTCTATTGATTTTAGAGGGAGAGAGAAAGAGAGAGGGAGAGAGAAAGAGAGAGGGAGAGAGAGAGAGAAACATCCATTGGTTGCCTCCTGTACATACCTCTACTGGGGATCATACCCAAAACCTAGATTATGTGCCCTGACAGGGAAAGGAACCCACCACCTTTCAGTGCACTGGACAATGCTCCAACCAACTAAGCCACAAGGCCAGGGAGATATATTATCCTTTCTTAATCATAACTGGTTTATTCTCCCAAAAGTTCCCATCAGATATGTGGTATAATCACCACCTAGAGAAGCAATCTGCAAAATGGCTCACTGTTCCTTCCACTGACGCTAGTCAAGCCCTCGTACTCCCTGGGACCTGAACCTAGAAAAGGTTGGCTTTGTGGTATGACCAGCAATTCTAGCTAAGGTGTTAGTGACTTTATACGTTACTGCTCTCAGGCATATGTATACTCCAAAAGATAATCCTCGAAAGCGCATTGCTTAGTTTATTAAAATGAACTTCTAATGGTAGAATCTCAGATGGGACAACAGCTAGATGGAGAAGATATTTGGAGTGGAAGGAAACTTACCCAGCACAAGTTGAGTCTTGCTATGGTAGATATTACTTTTGATATCTGGAACTAGCCCTGGCTCTGCTACTGCTTACTACGACCAATGAGATGACTCTGTTTGTGTAAATACATATGGGTGTGTGTCCATGTCAATATTCTTAGTAAGGCAGCAGGCCAGGAAACTGATATGTTTATGTTACTTCCTAGTTCTGCTGTCATAAATAAGGCTGATTTTTATAAGTTTAGTTTTTCTTTTCTTTAAGTTTTGCTATATAGTGTTTTCATTTTCTTTTTTTCTCCTCAATACTGGTTATTATTGCTTAAGTGTTTTGTTATTAAATTCCATAAAAGGCTTATTTTCTATGTGACTGACTGCATCACAAATTTTTGTGTGGGCTCAGAGAAGGTTTATTCCCTGAAGGGCAGAAGGTTTGATGTACATCTATTGCTACACCCCATGACTGTTAACATTGTTCCATATTATTAGACTGTTTATTCAATCAGTCAATAGCAATAATGTTCCTTTCAATTCCTCTTTATATTTGTAAATGGCTTTTGTTTTATGTATTTTTATGTTAGGTTATTTGCTACATATATTTTCTTGACTTATTGTCACCGTGGATTCTATATACTCATCCAATACGCTTTGACCTTTAGTCCTTTGTGAGTCTTTCTTGCTTTGACCTCAGTGTGCAGCACACAGACCTAGGCTCCGCCTCTGAATCCTTCAAATGCTGGATGACCCCTGCTCCTTGTTCCTCTGCCTGCTTTTTTTACAGTCCTCTCTCCACTTTCAACGCAAATACATGTACGTTTTCTCTGCCTCACTCATCCTGTCTGTCCAGACTCAAAGCACTCTCTTGTTTCATTAACAAGTGCCTAAGCTAGAATTAGCCAGGTTCCTGACCTCAGGTGCTGAGTCAAGGAAACAGCTGTGTACCCATCCATTCCCCGAACACTCAGGCAGGCACCCCAGTCTCCTTCATCAGAGGAAGACTTGGGGCGTTGGCTCGGTTGTGCTTTGGGGGGGCAGTCCCCCGTTCTGATCTCCAATGGAAGTTGCAGGTCCAAGTGCACAGCTCCCCACCCAATTCCTAGTGCGGCTCTAGGGTACCAAGCTGGGCCCCGTCCTCCTCAGTTGCCCAGGTTTCCGCAGCTCTGAATCAACAGGGTCCTTCTGAACATTCTCTGCCTGTTACGCTTCATGTTAGAAGGCTATACTTCCCAGAGGCACTGAGCTACCACTGTCTGTGACCCCAGTGCCCACCAACGTACACGCATGCCCCATATTCCCCACTTCTCATTTCCTCCTCTGTTGTTTTCTGAAAGTCACAAGATGCTTATGCCAGTGTAATTATGTTAGCAGGGAGAATTAGGGGCTAGGACTCAGGTCACCTCTAAAGCATTCCATGGAAAAAAAAGTACTGTGACCCTTTTCATGCTTTATTCAGAACCGAGCCTGTGAGCCTGGAGGCATACCAAGGAGGGACAGCATGTCTTTCTGTCTTCTTTCATGGGGGTAGGGCTTCTTTGTTTCATAACAGTAAGCATGGTTATTTAACTTTGATTCCAGCAGCCTTTCTAATAGTGGACGTTTCTCTCAGATTCTGTTTCTCGATGTTTCAGTTTGGGGTACTTAAGTGAGTTCTTATCATTTTTTGTGACTTAAGAACTTCAGTGAGGAATTGGGAGAGACCACATTGAGGCCTCCATGCAGATGCTACTTCAAATGGGAACTAGAAAAACAAAGTTTGACAGAATGGGGGAAAGCTACTGTTCTCCATCTACCTCCTCTTATTACTGGTAAGATAAAAATATCAGTGATAGGTGTGAGCAAAGACCCTATGTGCCAACAATAGGAGCTTAGCATAATCTTCCACTCAAAGTAGATAGTACTATGAAAAAGCTTAAAAATGATATGGCACATGATAAATGGTTGGTGGATTTATTATAATATATTATTATCACTGCAATTTTGCATTCTAAAATTGCCTCTGCTGCTATTTCAATGAATGATCTATTTCCTCAGTGTTAAAAGTGAGCATAATATCCTGATGGCTGCATTTCACCGGGAGCACCACAGTAACGGGCACCAGCAAAGTGCCTTTCAAAGTTCATGCAGAAGAAATCATAATTTCCTGAGAATAAGCATTTCTTGTTTTCCAAAGGCTAAAGAAAGGCCTCCCTCTCTGGTGGCCATGGCAATGTTGAGTGGAGGAATTAGATACTCGGATGGTAGCTTGCACATGGCACTGTTTTACAATAAGAAATATTTCTGGGACTATTGGAAGTGGCTGTAACGACGTGTAATTTAAAAACATTACGGGAGGAAAAGTGGAACTGAGAACACATGCTTTCTTTCAGTGAAGCTGTAGTTGGGGAAAACACCAATATAAAAATAGGCTATTTTTAGGACCTCAATATCTCCGCTGAATGCTTCTGAGTCATATTTTATGAGGACGGCACACTTGGCTACTGTTGGGCTGCAGCTCCCATCCAGCTGGGGCGGGGCGGCTGGGTATTAAGTGGCATTCCATCCTGAGCACTTCCAGGCAAAATTGCTAGTGCACTTCCGATTGCAAAATCTTTACACTTGGTATTAACGTAAGTAGCAGGAAGATACACTGCCGCTCTTAAGCTTTTCAGCCATTCAATTGGCCTCAAAAGTCTCAAGGAAGTTGTAAAGTTTCTAATATATTTTTCATTTTGGGCACACTTAAAATTCATGGGGTAATTTTTTAATGGCACACATCTAACAAGTAGATTCAATTCTCATTTTGACTATAGTGTCTTTTTATATCGAGGCAGATAGTGAATCCTAAGGAATTTAAAATGCGTATATAGATAGGAGTTTGCTAAATCCACAGACAAGATTGTATGCTTTTAAGCAGCGATCCCTGCTCTAACCTAGTTTGGTTGGATAATGGCCAGATACTTATTAAGAGATAAGTATATGCCCAGCGTTTGGTCGGACTCTGATGAGTTTCCACAGAACAGAACAATAATTAGTATATCATTAAATTAAGGATACACAATTAAAGCATGTGATATAAGACTTTAAAAAAAGGAAGGAGGTACAATGGAGCCTAGTGGAAAGAACTCCCTTTCCTATGAGCACTGGCCATACAGACCCTGCCTATGTTTGTCTCTGAGAGTCTTCTTTGCCATGCATTTATGGCTCAGCCAACCTCGCCCTCACCCTCAATGTGGTGAATATCACCTACCTATCTCTTTCATCAGATACATATAATTTTACGTAAATGAAATCTTTCTCATACATGCTTTTTTGTAACGTGATTCCCCCCCTGAACAACATATCTAAAGTAAAATTTCTTGTCTGTAAATATAGATCTGCATCATCATTTTATTGGCTGTGTAAAAAGTGAATGATTTGAGCCAATATTTAACCAATTTCTTTTTGAAGGGCATTGAACTGGTTTCCGAGTTTTTCACTGCTATCAATAGTGTGTTATATACACAGCTCTGTCTACACGTCTGATTATCTTCTTGGGATAAATTTCTAGAAATTACATTTGGGGTTCAGTGGGTATGCACATTATGAGTTTCAATTTATTTTGTCAGAATGCTTCCACCTACAAAGAATAGGAAATCCAATTAAAGAAATAACAAAATATGCCCAGCAGGGCGTGGCTCAGAGGTTGAGCGTTGACCTGGGATCCAGGCGATCGGGGTTTGATTCCCAGTGAGGACACATGCCCCGGTTGCGGGCTCGATCAATGACTCATAATTGATGTTTCTATCTCTCTCTCCCTCTCCTTTCCTCTCTCTGAAATCAATAAAGATATTTAAAAAACAAAAAACAAAAATAATAATAATAATAACGAAATAAATAATTACGTCACATAAGAAGTTTGAAAGTTGGGGCATTCTAGGGTTAAGTGAGCAACTCAGTAATGTCACAAAATCCAAAGACTTCTTCCATATGGCTCATCTAGTATTTTCAAGCTTGGTCCTCAAGCTTGTCCTTCACAGTCACACAATGTTGCCACGGTTGCAAGCATCACATAACAATACTGGTATGAAAAAAGGAATTTTCTCTATGCCTCTCTTTTTATCATAAGGACATTTCCCAGAACCTCCCAGCAAATTTCCCTTTGCATCACTTAGCCAAAATGGGTGGGGCAACTAATGGAAATCAGTGACCTGTGAGCTAAGAAAATTCTTCAGATAAGGAGAATATTTACAAACTATTTTCCAAAAAGATTATATCCACTTGTATTTTTACCATTAGCACCTGCTTATCCACCTTTTGTCAATCTGATATTACATAAAGAAATGATACCTTGATTTGTTTTTTGGGGGGGGCATTTCTTTTTTTATTGAATTATAATAATTATAACTTGTTTTTATATTAATTTATATGATTATTGAATATCTTTTCAAATATTTTTGACTGCTTTTGACTCTTCTTTTATAAAACTGCCTGATTATATCCTTGGCCCTTTATTTAATTTTTTCTAATTGGCTTGTAAGGGCTCTGGGTATATTAGCAAAAGTAAGCTTGTTTATTGGGATCACTGTAACTTTTCCCTGATTTGTTATCTATCTATTCAAATTATTTATGGTGAATTTTTCCATTCAGAATTTTTAATTTTTTGTGTAGCCAAATGTATCAATTTTTCCTTTATGGTTTCTGGCTTTGTGATCATGCTTAGAAACCCATGACAACCCAAAGATCAAAAAACATTCACCTGTGTTGTCTGCTAATATTTCTCCTTTAAAGTGGCTAGCCACCTGTCCCAGAAAACAGTAATTAAATAGCCCATCTTCTCCCACTAATTGGAGAATGTCATCTTCATCACATACTAATTCCCATATATGGAAATAACTTGCGTACACCGGTTTTAAAAGCTACGCATTCAACCAATATTTACTGATTTTCTGCAATGTAGAAAGCACCTTGCTTACAGTTGAGAGTAGAAACAGGAATGAATTAGAGCTTGTGTTTGTCTTTAATCATACATATGCCTATTATTAGTAAAAAGTGCGAGCACCACACCAAGAGTGACTGGTTTGATTCGCAAGTTGTTCACTTGTAAAGACTGTGACCTCATATGACCTCAGCACAATATTTGGCTTTTCTGTGCTTTACTTTTTTCTAAAGAAAAATAGGATAATAATCGTACCTATTTCATAAAATTGATGTGATAATTACATGAGTGAATTCATGTAAAATGCTTAAAGTCTGGCGTAGAGGGAGAGTGCGATGCATGCTAGCTGTCCCTTAAACTCAGGGGAAGGGCATCAGAGTGCGTAAGGGCAGAGACTCTGGAAACAGGCTGCAGGGGTTGGAATCTTCCCAACGCTCACACGTTGGGTCACCTTGGGTTAGTTACTTAACCTCACTTACTATGTCTCAGTTTTCTCCTCTGTAAAATGGAGATGATAAGAGGTACTACTTCATAAGGCTATGCAATTATTAAATAAAGTGATACATGTAAAGTGCTTAGACACTTTCGTAAATGCAAAGTATGTAGAAGCTAGTTTTGTTATCCAAGAGATAGCATGTCACCTGATTCCAGACTATTTCAGAATCTTGACAATAGTCCACAGAAAGGATGAAGAACAGTATGGGGACCTTCCATTGTTGAGAACCCCGACAGGCAAACATATTCCCCCGCTGGCTTCCACATTATTTTTTCTTTTGGGGTAATATTGGGACTTCAGAGGAGACAGGAGCTAACACTGCCACCCGGGTTCATTTACACACAAACATTAGATTCCGAAAAACGTTTACAAAACATAACTAGACTTAGACCAGGTTCGCACTCTCAGTCCTGATATGATTTGGAATAAACTCTTTGCTGTTCAGTTAGTTGTTTTTCAAGCAAAATTATCAGATAAATCAGGTACGCTTTGCGTTTTGTCTTTTGTTTTCGCCTCAGTTATATCTAACTCCATCATTATCACCTTGATTACAAGAAACATTTTTAGTTTAGCCAGGGCATATTTTCCCCCTGCTCCCACCCACCTTCTAAACCAAGGGTAGGCATTATCCCTGATTACGGCAACCTAAAACTTGACATGTGGCCTTGGAGTGCTGCACATTGCATTTGGATCTGTGGTTTAGCTGGTGGTTATGTGTAAACTTGAGCAGCCAGTCCACTCTCTGCAAACCCTGTAATTGCAGAGAGCTCTGCCGCTTGTTCCTTCACCAAAGGGCTGCAATGTAACCGCTACAGGCTACCCTCAGAGACAGCCATGCTGGGAGTCAGCAGCATTCCTGCCAGCCCATCCCCTTCTGGTCACATAAGTTGTAGAGAAAGGACCAGGAGAGTCCAATCCGAGCTCACCTAGATTAGGTCCTCAGTCAACAGTTAGTGTCTGTATTTATCCTTTTTGTGAAACGTAGTCAATTTTTTCTCTAGTTTCTACGACACTGCAGAAAATGAAAAGTCCTACATAGGAATAGTAACACAGGTGTTAAAAAACACTGTTTACATTTCTTCTCTCTCAGACTCTTTGATTTTATGCCAGCGTTTTATTGATCCAGAATAGTCAATATACCTAAAAGATAAATGGGCCAAAGATTCTAGGGTGAGAAATGAAGATTTTGAAAGTATGCATTTCAAATTACATATATCTAACCTTAATTGGTTCTTGCAAAAAGCAAAAGGTATGTTAGTTAAAACTTCAGATTGACTCTAAGTCAATGACTTCTATGTGATCAATGAATTTAGTATGAAAAGAGCCTAATTTCCCCCCAGGGGCTTGGGAAAAGAAGAAACTAGCATTTGGGGATGGACTATATTTGGTAAAGGGAACCTCCCCAACCTATACCCCTTCCCTGAACCAAGCCTGGACTAGTCATCATTTCTCTCCAGTTCCACTCATTGAAAGAATCAGGAAGTTAACACATTCATGCCAGGCTCAGTTTAAGACCTGGGTAAAGATTTGTTTCATTCGTAGGGAACTAGATATTACTTCCCTGATCAAAACCATTCTTTTATCTGGGGGTAAGTTTTATTATTATTTTTTTTAATCACAATCACATCCACCGCACAGACAAGCAAACTGAGCTTGGTTCCAAGAGGCTGCAATGCATCGAATGAGAGTGAAAAGTGTACATAAACACGGTAGATGGGAAAGGGCCTCTTTGATACCAACACTGACTACAACATACATTGACTTTTGTGTTGTTTGATCCATGTTTTCCTTTCCTTGACATTTCCTGAATTGAAGCAATAATGCAAAATAGACACAGAGCCTGGTGTTTATTATTGTCTTATTATATGTCAATGTGACCTATTCTCATAAACCCAGCTCTGTAGAGTGAAGAGAGTGTGTGAAGGAGATGATATATTCACATTACACTGAGAAGGAAGAAAACCTCTCTCTCACTGCTTTCATTTCATTAAGAATGTTGCTGTATTTATTGGAATTTGAAAAGTAAGGTACCAGTGTGTTCTCCAGTTATGTCGCCTCGTGTAAGAGGCCAATGACTCAGTCTAAGATCTGTATTGACAATACTGCGTGACATAATTTTCACTGACCTAAAAAGCAAAAGGCCTTAATTGCAAAGCTCTTGGAAGCCTCACCCCCTACGCCTGACTGAAGAAGGTTCTTGCATTTTTATTGTCTGCTCCTTCTTAGATATGACAAGTCACGGGAGATCCACAACACATCAGTCCACTCGCTAAGGCTTCAAGGTTTTGTGACAAAACATAATTTGCCAAAAGTGATGGGATAAGGAACACGGATGGAAACGGATATTCCATGCAAACAGTAACCAGAAGAGAGCAGGAATGGCTATACTAATATAAGGCGAAATAAACTTTAATTCAAAAATGTTTTTTAATGGATATAAAAAACATTTTGCAAGATGTTTTGCAAGATGGAGAGTTCTGGAGGTGGATGGCGGTCATGGCTGCACAATATGAACTATGTAATATCACTGAACAGCACACTGAAAAACAGACAAGATGGTAATTTTTATGCTTACATGTATTTTACCATAATAAAAATGTTTTAAGAAAAAGACAAAAATTTAATCTTCCAGGCCTGGCAGGGCTAAATATAACCATAGAAAACTCACTTGCTAGCTGGGGAGATGTTGGGAACAATGAATTTTCAAAATATCCTATTAGCAATACTTTTATGTTCCTTTTGAATTTATGAGGAGCTCTTTCCTCTCACTAGAGCAGACAAAGAAGCAGCAAGGAGCTTAGCCAGGCATTTGAAATGCCTGAGTCTTTGCATGTGAATGAACCCAGCAGATGGTGGGGTGGGCTCTGATGGGCTCTGGGTTTGGATAGGGTGGCAGATGGGTGAGTGGCAGTTTAGAAAGCCAAAGGAAAATCAGGGGGCCAGGGAAGCAGTTAGGATCTGAGACTGGTACTAGAGAAATACTGAGGAAAAATCTTTCAAAAAAATTTTTTTCAATTAAAAGGGAATGAAATAAATGTGTTAAAACTGAAAAGAGCAAATATCTTTAGAATGAGGCAGGTCTTATTTACAGTCCTTTTGATCCTTCAGTTGTTTCAGAAGCTTTGTGAGAAAACAAGCAAATCCGGTGATCATTCAGTGCCTGCTGTGTGTTCCTAACTCATGGATTTGATTTGATTTTTATTTATTTAACTTTTTTGAACCAGTCATTTTGTGTATTGTTTATTCGAAAAAGATGTGTATTAGTAAATAAAACTTTAAAAGAATCATTAAAAATTCAAAGAAAATGTCTTTTTAAAAAATTACAAGGGCAAATTATTTATACTAGGCTGATAATTATGAATAGCTTCCTTAAACTTCATAAACCTACTTAATCAGTATGAATATGGAATTAGATCGAGTGGTTGCTCAGAACTCTATAATTGCATACCCCTTTCTCCTTTTTTAAAAATTTTTATTTTGTATTGGTTTCGGGTGTACAGCTTAGTGATTAGACAATCATAGACTTTACATAGTGTTTTCCTTGATATTTCCAGTGCCCAACTGGCGCCGTACATAGTTGTTACAACATTATGAACTGTATTTCCTATGCTTTACTAACTTCCCCATGACCATGTTGTAACTACCAATTTGTGCTTCTTAGTCCTTTCACCTCTTTCACCCAGTCCCCCAACCACCTTCCACATCTAATTCATGGATTTTAGGTCTTGAGTATATGTATATGACTGTGTGTGTGTGTCTATGTGTCTGTGTTTGTGCATATGTGTGTATGTGTGTGCGTGAGTGTGTAGCTGGAACAGTGTAGTGGTGGTGGGTACAGGGAAATCAGACAAAAGGGAATACAAGACTTAGTCTCTATTACTGAAGATCTCGTTTTGCAGATGGAACACATCATACAGTTAGTAAGTCAATAAGATGAACATGGCACCTGGAAAGAACTCATCCACTAATGTATATTCATATAAGGTAACCTGATAACCTAAGCTCCTTGAGTCTTCCTTGGAAAGAAAGAGTTCATTGATGTATTAATTAATTTGTTAACAAAGTGACCATAGTTGAGTCACTGGGGACAAATGTACAGGTAATAAGTATGTGGTTGAGGTGCAGTTTTCTCCGGAGTGAATCAGTATACTCACTTCCCATTTTTCTGGGAAGAGGCAAAAATTAAATATCTGTAAAGTGGACTTGAGATAGGAGTGGAAGAAAAACTCCCCCTCTTAGGATCCAAGAAGGCAGTTTTTCCTGAACCTGAGGCCTAGAGACGCCTGGGCCTGGAGGGGTTTTGGATGGCCTCCCTTGTTCACTGGGGACTGTTCAGGTTCCAGGCAAAATGCTGACTTCTACCAGACTCTAAGATGTCTCTAAATCCTTATTTAAAGCATCAGCCTAGTCTCAGGTGTAGTTTGGAAAATTAGGGCAAGTTTTATGTTCATTCTTAGGACAGAGTTATGCAGGCAAGAAAAAGCAGTGTCCCCTCTCATAAAACCAGAATTGGGGTAGCAGTGGCTGGGCCAAGAGAGGCAATCTCTCCAGAGTCACCAGCAGCATTCCTCCGGTGGCACGGACATAGCAGTAGATGAAAGAGCTTGAGTTGAGGAACGAGAGCTATTTGTTCCAGAGCATACTGAAGGCAGGGCCTCAAGAAGTACTCGGAAAGAACAGGGGTCTTTTTGACAGAGGTGGACTGATACCATAATAATATGAGTGTAAAAAGCCAGTATAACCTTACTTAGACATCAAAGGTGGGTGACGCCTAGGTCATGAGGGTGGAAAACCAACATCTAAAACCAGGTATATTAGCCCCTTACTCCTTATACACAGTTTCTCTTTGCGTGGTTTCAGTTACCCACACTCAACTATGGTCCAAAAATATTAAATGGGAAATTCCAGAAAGAAATAAATAGTTCATAAGTTTTAAATTGTATACTGTTCTGAGTAATGTGACGAAATCTTACACTGACCTCCTCCATCCTGCTCAGGATGTGAATCATCCCTTTGTCCAGCATCTCCATGCTGTAGATGCTTCCCCCTGACCCCACTCCCACCCCACTCCTACCCCTGTTAGGCTCTTAGTGGCTTCAGTTATCAGATCAACTGTCATAGTATCACAGTGCTTGTGTATAAGTCACCCTGATAGGAGCCTAACACTACATTATAATCCCTATGTCATTCACCTCACTTCATTTCATAACATAGGCATTGGATTATTTCACATCATCACAAGCAAAAGAAGAGTGACAGTACAATAAGATATTTTGAAAGAGAGACTGCATTCACATAACTTTTATTAGAGTATATTGTTATAATTGTTCTATTTTATTATTGATTATTGTTGTTAATCTCTTACTGTGCTTAATTATAAATTAACTTCTATTATGGGTATGTATTATAAGAAAAACATAGTATATACAGGGTTTAATACTATCTGTGGTTTCCAGCATCCCCTGGGGGTCTTGGAATGTATCCCCCACAGATAAGAGGGGACAAATGTACTCAGTGTTATAGACTGAACGCAGTCCCTCAAAATTTACATGTTGAACCTTCCCATTCCCAATGTGATGGTTTTAGAAGGTGGGGCCTTTGGAAGGTAATTGGGGTTAAATGAGGTCATGAGGGTGGAGGCCTCACGAATGGGATTAGTGCCCCTTTCTACTCTCTGCCATATGAGAATACAAAGAGAAGGCTGCCATCTGTAACCTAGAAGAGGGCTCTCACCAAAACCCAACCATACTGCTACCCTGATCTCACACTTCTAGCCTCCAGAACTGTGAGAAATAAATTCCTGTTGTTTACAAGCCACCCAATCTATGATATTTTTGTTATAGCAACCAAAAGGAACTAAGCCACTTAGGGAACATAGAAGAAAGGAGTTGCCTGAGTTGGGTGAGGACAGTGAGCTAAGGATCATAGGAAAGGTACATGGGAAGTAGAGTTCCAAGGAAATAAGGACATGGAGAAGAACATTCCAACTTCCAGCTGGGGGAAATCTGCAGGGATGTGCTCTGCTGATAGCAAAGCCATATGACTTACATGGTGTCCGGGCTGCAGAGAGTACTTCCTGCACACCCTTGCCTCAAGATCCTTATATTTTGAAAGTGTTTGCTTATGCCAGAGCAAGATTCCTCACAGTGATCTGACCCCCCTTGGATGCAGTTAATCAGCCATGCTCTGCCTTTATGGATCAGTGGTCCTGGGTCTCTGTTACTATGCCACTGTATAGAAAGATGTGATTCCATGACCTCCTATTATTAGCCTGGGAGAGAAAACAAAAATAAGAGAATAGAAAAGCAATGTTTATGTGTTTCTGACCCTACCAACTCTGCAGAAATCCTTCAAAATGTTTACCTGTGTGTCTTGGGAGTGCCCAGGAAGATGTCTAAGGTGTATGTATTAGTTACCAAGAGCTGCTATAATAATCCCCATAAACTCTCTGGCATAAACCACAGAAATGTTTCTCTCACAGTTCTCAAGGCTGGAAGTCCAAAACCAAAGTGTGGCAGGATTAGTTCTTTCTTGGGGCTCCAAGGGACAGCCTGTTCCATGCCTCTCTCCTAGATCCTGGGCATTCCTTGTACTGCTGGTGGAAACTGTGTTTTTCATGGAATCTTGAGGAAAGCATTTCAGGAGACTCATACATGGGGGATAAGGTTTAGTGGAAATAGAAGGCTGCCCCTGGGTTCCCAATGTCTCAAGTCCAATCTTGTCTTCATCAAGCCCAAAACAAAGGCCAAGGTCCAAGAGTTCTGTGCCATTGGTCCAGCATCAGCAAGCTCAGTTCCTATCCAGGTAGCTTAGTGCTGTTCTCAGCTGCTGTCCTTTGCTGTGCTGTTGTGTCCAGGCTCCAGCTTGGAGCCTACATTTGGTGTCCAGGCTTAGTGCCACATGGTTGCTATAGAGAGAGAAAGCTCAAGGAATGAGTGGACCAGCAGGAGTGTTGGGGGGAGGTGAGAAAGGAGTTTTGTCTTTGTTATGCTCAGGTTACATTATTTTTTGCTTGGGAAGGACCAGGCGTTCTTTTCAAATTAACCAATTAACTTCCCAAGCTTTCAAGAGCTTTTTATGGATCCACCCCCTAACTAATCTATTTCCTAAATCTTCAGGGGTTGTGTTTCTTATCCAATCCAATCACCTTCCCAGGCTAGACTGACAGGCCTCTGTGGTCGGTATCTTGGCTCCTATTGCACATGCGCTTACCTCCCCGGTAGTGTGGGCCAGTGGACCCAGGAGACTGAAAAGCCAATCTTTCCTCTCTATACAGGGGAGGGAAGGATGTTAATCCCCTTGGTAGGGCAATGCTGCTACCTGCGGAGTATGTGAAGCTGCAACTTCCTGGTTAAGCGGGTTTATGCTTCCTAGTTGATTATGCTTAATAGTGCCTGATTTCTTTGCTTATTTCCTTTATTAATATCTAGCTACCTACGCTAACACTTGGCTTGTAGGTACATTCCTCCAGTCTCGACTTCCATCATCACAGGCCTACTCTCTGTGTGTCTGTCTCTGAGTCTCTTCTCCTCTTACAACTTTAAATAAAGATAAAATCAAACAGCCCCTAAGGAAACTTGGGAGAAAAACAGATTTACTTTAGACCACAATGAATTATGAAGAGTGAAAAGGGCACAGTTTGGCTGACCTCTTTCCTAATGCGCCAACAACGGCACTGGGGGGATTCCCCCAGAGTCTACCTTTTGTTCCTGCTGCTCTGGAATGCTTGCCAGCTGGGTTCTCCGACTTCCTGTTCTCAACCTATTTTAAATACTCCATCTAGTGTGAAACTACTACACACTTCGCCATTAATTGCTCTTGTATACTGACAGTAATCTTATCCTCATCCCTCAAATCCCCCATTGCGCATTTGTAATTCTAATGGGCTTAATTGCTCTGTTTACTACCTTTAAACTTCTTTATTTGAAAAAAGTATGAGAGAAGTCTCAGGTACAGATTAAACCAGCACATTAAACCAGTAATTGAGGACTGCAGCACTGGGTAAAGCCAACACTCCTTTCACAGAGTGATGGACTTCTCACCTTCTTTCCACACAATTCTACGAGCCCCAGGTTCTTCCTGAATACAGAACTCTTGTGGCCATGGTCATTCTGTGCATCCTGCTCTTTTCTTTTTCTTTTATTTTAGAGAGAAAGGAAAGGAGAGGGGAGAGAGAGAAACATCCATGTGAGAAACATCAATTGGTTGCCTCCTGTATAAGCCCTGACTGGGGATCAGACCCAAAACCTGGGTATATGTGACTTGACCAGGAATGGAATCCTCAACCCTTTGATGCAAGGGACTATGCTCCAACCAACTGAGCCGCACTGGGTAGCCTGCATCCTGCTTTTTGAGCTACAAGTGGGTTCTCCACATTTTGCCAGTAAGATTCTGTTGTTCCAGACCACCTCTCATCACATTTTTGAACAGACTTCAGGAATGGGAGGTATAGGTTTCCAGGAATGGAAACCTCCAACGTCAGAAGGAAAGAAATATTTTTGTCTTCGTAACAACCAGGGAGAACCTCATTTTGTTTATAAAAATTACTGTTGTTTTAATTACTGTAAAACTCTGCCATAATAAGTGGGGAGTTTCAAGAAACATCAGTCATGCAGAATGAGGGGATTGTGCTAAGTGGCCAATGCAGTGAATAAAGCAATCTAAAGCTCACTGCTTAGAATTTCCTAAGGTCCTGTTTCGCCATCCAAATCCATCCCAGCCCCAGCAGCTGTGTGTTCAGGCTTGAATATCCTTAGGGACCGTCTGGGTCCTGTAGCTGGCTGGGACTTTCAGGGCAGGGGCAGCCATCCTAGTAGTATCTTGGTAGGCTGGTTCATTCTTCAACCTGATTCAGGGCCATTGGCTACTGCCCCATGCCCAACCCCAACATCCCTCTTCTGTTTTGCCTCTATTTCCTCCTCTACCGTAAGAAATCTACCCCCCCCCATTATCTTATTACCTTACTAATTAACAACACAGAAATAATGTCTATTGTTTATTGAGTGACTATGTGCTAGGCTGTGTGCTAAATGCCTTCACATTTTTCATTAAATGGTTAAAACAGTTCTGGGGGTGGGTACTGTTTTCCCCATTGGTGAAACAGACACTGGCCTTCAATGGGAACGTGGCCATGTCATGATTCTAACTCTGCTCTGCCTAATTCCAGAGCCTGTCTATTTCATGCCCCTCATTGACATTAAAGCCTGAAGGAGTCACATTCCCCCATACTTCTCAGACTTGGAAATCCCTCAAAGGGGAAATTTCTAAGATGGAAAGTACTTTTCATCCCTAAAGTTTCACATTTTGTGTGACAGTCAGTTTTGTTTTCTGGGCTACTCAGTACTAATAATACAATGAGGTTCTTCTTTGAGTTTTCAGACCACAGCTGGGAGAGAAATCAACAGAAATACTTGAATCATCTTCTCCATCAGCTGATGCTCATTACAAATGCTGAAAAGATGGTTTGAGGTCATATGAACCCCCTTGATTGACTTTCTGCTTTGGAAATGGCTGAAACTGACCATTCCTGTTTGAAAAACTGAAATGAACCCAACAGCTTCTCTTTCTCCCTTGCATGTGTATTTATTTAAACACATGCTGTGTATGGTCTTTGAGGTTTCCCAGTCCCCTTGATGCCAAGGGCCCCAGGGTAAGAATCCTTGTAAAGGTGATCAACACTGAAGCAAAAATTTTTAAAAGGAAATGTTCCAAAAGCCACCAGATGATCAAACGTAGGCTCAGGCCATGGTTACAGTGTGATTCTCGCTTTAAGACCCTCTTCTTCCCTTTTCAGTCATTTGCAAAAGATACACCAGGTTAATCACCTTAGGCTTGGGCCCCAGAAGACAACCTGTCACTTTGTCTTACTTGTGGGATATCAAGCCCTGGGCCACTTTCCATTGTGGGCTGCAGGGCTAAAGGCTTAGCTAGACCTTTTGTCTCATGCAGACACATTTAGCTGCCACTCCAGAAATCCCCACAAAGGCCAATTCCTGAAGAGCTCCTTGAAGATAAACATTCCCATCAGGGAACAAGAGGAGAGTTGAGAGAGTCCATGGACTACATTCTGACAGACGGGCTAACGAAGAACTTTCTTGCAGTTCCCTGAGCCCAGACCTCCAAGGCAGTGTCATGGTCTGGGGCTTCGCTGTGAGATGCTGGTCTACTCCAACCAAAGCACATCAGAAACTGTGGGCGGCTGTCACTCTTAAGGAACCAAAGAGTCATTCTTCTCATCTTTTCCACCAAGGAAGGACAACAGTAAAATCAGAATCCCAAAGGACAAAGCAGTTAAAGCAGTTTGTACTGGCATATTTTCACTATGAAGAATCTACTTTTTACTCAACAGATCTAACAGAATTGAAATTTCGACACACAAGACATCAAAATTCTGTTGCCTCACAGAGGGTCATTCCACAATATTCTGGGAGTGATGTTGGGGATGGAAGCCCAACCACTAATCAGAAAGAATATGGGTAGCATGGCCCCTTAGTGGAACTCCACAGCTATGAAAACCTTGCTCTTTCTCTTCTCTAGACAATCTCCAGCAACCAGCCCTGGTGACCATGCTCCCAACAGCAGCAGTCACTTCTTGGTGGGAATTTTCTATCAGCACATTTGGAGCAACTTAGATTTTCCTATTAGAGCAGACACAGGGTCATTACCTTAACCAGTCTTTGGACTGGGCTGGGCAAAGCCAGGCAGGATCCTGAATCACTGACTATCTGTGCATTCTAGCCATGAAAGGTGAAGGGCCTGATCCACACCCGGAACAAACAAATTATTTCCTCCATGGAATCAAGAACTAGAAAGGCTGGCAGTGCCATTGACTCAGGTTAGGAAGCAGAAAGCTATAGTTAGTTTGGTGAGAAATTAGTTTGATTTTATGTTCCTTTGCATAAAACCAGGAAAAGATACTGCTGTGTGGGGAAGTCTAGGCAGCGAGCATTTAGGACTGGAGTGCTGGACAGAGGTTAGAGCAGGTAGAGGGGATTTCAGAATAATCCAGCAGAAGGAGCCAGAGAAATTGTCATCAAAGTGGGTAAAATCCTGGACTGTGAGAAGACAAATGAAAAGGACAGACAGAGAATTTTGGAGAGCAGCTCAATTACACACCAGAGAAGAAGAGAGGCGATGAAAAAGGCAGAATTCAGGAAGCCAGTGGGCAGGGGTTGAGGGCAGGAGAGGGAAGAATAAAAAGAGTTTTTGGATAAATCATGATTTAATCCTTTTATAAAATATAAACATACAGTCTAGGACATTTCCTTTGAGTATCAGTTTATATCTACACAGCACACATGAAATTTTAGGATTTCTTCATAAAATAACATGGAACCTATAGCAAAAATTACTCATAAAAAATTCTTCACAAATGTATTTGCATTTGATCATCAGCAATTGTAATGTTATATATGTTCAGATTTTTTATGAAGAAAACTTTTTTGTCAGTACATAGATAGCATAGTAACATGTAGCAAGAAAAAATATCCTTTTTAAAAAGTTTTCTATGTCCTATCCTATCTCTATGCCTTTAAGATATTCGGTGTTGTTTAACTATATATCAGTATAACCGTGCAATACACACCCTTTTATATCTAGCTTCTTTCACTCAAAGATGTATTTATTGATTTACCCATGTTGTTGAGTGTAACGGAGTTTCATTCATTTTCATTGCTATCTTTCATTCCATGCTATGGTTAGTGGGTATGATTATACTACATATTTATCTGTTCTAGCTCTGATGGGCATTTGGATTGTGTTAATTTTGGAGCTATTATGAATGATGCTGCTATGAAAATCCCTGGGCATTTCTTTGGTGCTCACACAGGCACATTTCTTTGGGTACATGCCTAAATGTGAAACTTATTTGTAAATGATTCCCAATTTTAAATCTTTAACAAAATAGATCAGGTAAGAAGATTATAGTATGTTTCCCTTTTGGTGCAGAAAATTGATTTTTAAACAGACAAAAGGAATTTCAATTAGTAAGAATTTTAATGATGGAAAGCTGATCTGTAAACACTATGTTGAAATACTGGAAACACTGCAGCCCAGCAGGACTTTTCAGAGGATGTCATGAGAAAGGCTTCTTGGAAAACATCATGAAGAGAGCAAGTCAGGCTCCCTTTAAAAGCAGCTCTAGAGAATCTGGAGGACAGAAAGAGCTCTGTTTTATTTGGAGAAAGCAGAAGTGTTCTAATTGCCCAATTTCAGCCTGAAACTAGAAAACAAAACACAACAGAAGAATCCAGTGTAACTCCAAATACTCCATGACTTTTCCAAAGTACTGCAAGTTGCTCTTCTCAGAGCTTCACTATGATAAAATAAGTAATTTTGCTTTCTCACAAGGGAGCCATGTAATTCCTTTAATTAAGAGGAAGTAAAACAGTTATTCCGCTCTGAAGGCCTGGTGTGTGCTACTTCGCAGCCAGGGAAACACATGTGTACAGGCTAGTTGGTATGACACCTTGCCATTCCTTCTTGCGCCCTGCGTATTGCTGCTTCCGCCACCTTCCCATCAACACCTCATCAAGTGGAATGCCTGTGTGATGAGCACTGAGCCACTGTGTCCACTGCAGGGCTGAACTCTGCTTCCTTCGGACCTCAGTTCCTGTGAACAGATTTGCAGAGTGGTCAAGGAGACACCTGAGCTGGTCTGTGGCATCCGAGGAGTCCGCAGTTCTGTTAATACAGAAAGGAAGGAAGAGTGCTACACCTGGAGAAATGATTCAGGTCTGGATTCGGTTCACTAGCTCCAGGCTGGCCCTCAGCAGACAGGCCAAATGAGGCCAAAGTCCCTGGGGCCTGTTCCCTCATCTCCAAAACGCAGTTCACCTCAGATGAATTTTACACTCTTCCCAACTTTAAGAATTGCATCACTCTGTGTTTATTGCTCCAATATTAACTTCAACTAAATTCCTCTAGTGCCATTATTGAATCTCTCCACTACACAATGGAGATGCTATTAAGACTATCTTGTAATGAATACCAGACATTTTCCAGTAAGCCCCACGACCACCACACACACTTTTAAGCAACTTTGCTTCCTCACAAGAACTCTCTCTGTTTCCTTCAAGAGAAGAATGATTTTCCTTCAGTGGTAGGGAACAAGTGATTGCTCACAAAACTAGGTTGCTGTACACACACAAGCCCAGTGTCGTGGTTATATCACTGACCCCAGCCAGAGGACAGGGTTCGTATTCCAGTTCCAACATTGGACTGGCCCTGTGACTGTGAGTAAGTGACTTAACCATTCTGTTCCTGAGTTCCCCCATCTGTAAAATGGGAAGGGTTAAAATAATAACCACCTCATTGGGCTATTGTGAGGATTAAATAAGTTCATATTTGTAAGGCACTTAGAACAATAGCTGGCACAGAATAAAGATTAGAACATTACAGATAAATTGATTGATGATAGATAGATGATAGATAGATGATGATAGATAGATAGATGATAGATAGATAGATAGATAGATAGATAGATAGATAGATAATAGATAGATAGATAGATAGATAGATAGATAGATAGATAGATAGATGATAGATAGATGATAGATAGATAGATAGATAGATAGATAGATAGATAGATAGATAGATAGATAGATGATAGGTAGATAGATGATAGATAGATGATAGATAGATAGATAGATGATAGATAGATGATAGATAGATGATAGATAGATAGATAGATAGATAGATAGATAGATAGATAGATAGATAGATAGATAGATGATAGATGATGATAGATAGATAGATAGATGATAGATAGATAGATAGATAGATAGATAGATAGATAGATAGATAGATAGATAGATAGATAGATAGATAGATGATAGATAGATATAGATAGATAGATAGATAGATAGATAGATAGATAGATAGATAGATAGATAGATAGATAGATAGATAGATAGATGATAGATAGATAGATAGATAGATGATAGGTAGATGATAGATGATAGATAGATGATAGATAGATAGATGATAGATAGATAGATGATAGATAGATAGATAGATAGATAGATAGATAGATAGATAGATAGATAGATGATAGATAGATAGATGATAGATAGATGATAGATGATAGATAGATGATAGATAGATGATAGATAGATGATGATAGAGATGATAGATGATAGATAGATAGATAGATAGATAGATAGATAGATAGATAGATAGATAGATAGATAGATGATAGATAGATATAGATAGATAGATGATAGATAGATAGATAGATAGATAGATAGATAGATAGATGATAGATAGATAGATAGATAGATAGATAGATAGATAGATAGATAGATAGATAGATAGATGATAGATAGATAGATAGATGATAGATAGATAGATAGATAGATAGATAGATAGATAGATAGATAGATAGATAGATAATAGATAGGTAATAGCTAAGCAAATGAGCAATCAGTAAGACCTTACTTAGAAATTAGAAATGCACATTCTTAGATGTGAAAGACCTCCCTCACCTACAGAATATCTGACATCTAACCCGTTGTGAGCAAAAAGGATATTATTAAACAACAATACCAATAAATGGTCTAAGTACAGGTCATAAAAATAGCTCTATATCACCAGTCTAAGCATTTCCAGTCACAGGCTTAATAGCTTGGAGTCTGTAGTACATGACAAAAATCACTACAATCTCAATGCAAGTTCAATAGAAAACAACAAATTCAGTAAATATTTAATGTTTAATTAAGTTAAATTCATTAAATGAATTATTTAGTGGTTTGGCTGCTGTTTTGTAATGATTTTTTTTACATGTCCATGAAAGTAAAGGTGTGTACTTTCTGTCCCTTTCAAAAATGCTCAAGAAATGTTGTCCTGAAGGTCAGTGCTATTATTGTTTTTTCCAAATACAACTAGTGACCTTGAGAATAAGTGGAAACATAAAGAGATGAGCAACAGAATAAAATTGAGGCCCACCATAAATTTAGGGAGGCAGGGGGATCAGTCTTACTGATGATGAAAGTTGTTGGTAACAAGTCTTTGCTCAACCAAGTCTCAGGGGTACCTGCAGCCATATTTAAGTTGTTGATGCTCCCGTATATCTTGGCACACAGTGGAAATTCTAAGCACTTTTATTGCCTACACTGCTGATCCTTTATGAGATTAGCTTCTGAGTTTGGTAGATTTGAAATTGAGTAGCTGACAAATGTTATCAATTTTATACAGTTCACATCTGATTAGGTGTCATGGTCCAAAGTCTTTCGAGATTCAACCTTTTCTTTGCTTTGATATCTCTTCTCAAGGTTAAAGGGAAATTTTACGAAGGGGAATCTTTGTATGAAGATTCCCCTTGTTCTTGCTTAGTGTGGTTTTAATTTCCATTCATCCTAACAGGTGTGTTTGGGGTAGGTACAGAGATGCATAAGGGAACCATTAATAAAGATTCTCTTAAATTGCCTTAAATGTGGATTTCCGTGGGTAGATGGATCTCACATCTTGTTGCTAATCATTAGTTCATGCCCACTATTGGAATGTTTATGGGACACAGCTGGGCCCATTTGGATCAATGAAGCCTGGTTTAAAAAGGGGAATTAGCATTAGGGAATTTTATGAACCAATATATTTGTTTATTAAAGGAGATTATAAAATGCAATAAAAATGAGATGCCATTTTCACACATCACATTGTCCCAAATTCAAAAGTTGGCTCTCATATCACGTGTCTGGCTGAAGCCTTCTCTGTATTGTGGTGGTGTAAATTGCTACAACCTCTATGGACAGTAAAATGTACAATATCTACTTATTTTTAATATACATGACCTGTGATCCAGCAATTCCATTTCTGGAAGTCTACCTTATAAATATTTTGACACATATTAAAACACACTTTCTGTTGTATTAGTGACACATTCAAATACCCCATCAATAGCCCTGGCTGGGTAGCTCAGTTGGTTACAACATTGTCCTGATATGCCAAGGTTTCGGGTTTGATCCCTGGTCAGGGCACATATAAGGATCAACCAATGAATACATAAATAAGTGGAACAACAAGTCAGTGTCCCTCTCTCTCCCCCTTCCTCTCTTTCTAAAATCAATCAATAAAAATAAAATAAAATAAAATTTCTAAAAAAAATCAAAACAAATACCCATCAATACAGAATAGGTTAAATGAAGTACTGTTTACAGTTGTAAATATGCTACTATTTGTGATATATAACACATATACATTATATATATAATATATTCAGGCATAAAATACTGCCATTTGTGTGATATCACATACAAATGGAAAAATTTTATTCCTGTGTATATATTCTCATTTCAGACTAGTTAGAAGCTAGTCCTTTATCTGGAGTTATCTTATTCATTCTCAAAACAGCCCTGTTAGCCATGGAGATCTCTAAATCCCATGTACCATTTACAGATGAGAAAGAGACACCAAAAAAGTCTGTAAAAGATTTGGGAAGATGTGGCAAGGCTCTGTGCTTCCACAACCTACATTTGTTAGGGTTCAGGCAGTGGGGCTGAGATGGTTATCCTGGCACGCTCCCCAGTTTGCCTTGCTGGTGCCGATCACAGGATCTCTACAAGTGCCTTTTACTCCAAATGGCAGAGCCAGTGACAGGTGGCAAGCCTGAAAGATCAGGCGAGTTATTATGTGTTTCTCTCCATCACAAGCCCAGAGCACCACTGCATGTGCCTGACACCAATTTCACTGCCTGTTAGTTTTGAGAGTCTTGAAATTCATTCTTGTGAACAAGCAGGGTATGAGGGTGTAGGAGGCAGGGCTGGAGTAGGGTGGGAGGGACAGATGTGGAGGAATAGAGCCTTTGTCCTTGTTAGAGAGGCTGTTAAAATTGAAAATGCATTGTGAGTGGGGAAGACAAGGTTGGTTGTGTGGCCATCTGACACAAGCCCAGGAAGATGAGGCAGACACTGCATACAGGGTCTGCTGCCCTGATCCACTGCAGTGCCAGCCTGTGGGGGGCCCTGCAGAGGCAAGCCTTTAAATTAACGTCTGTCCTCTGAGAGACAGCTAGATCAGACAGGGAGCCTTTATAACTAGGCCAGACAGGCAGCTGTCGGTGGGGCCCCAAAAGAGCCTGCTTAAACAAGCATATCTTTTAGAATCCTCTCTCTTTCCACTTTTCAGTTAAGGCAGAAGCTGAAAGACAGGATATCAATAAGACATTAGTATCACTTGCTTTTACATGTATCTTTGGGGAGTGGGGACTGAGTATAAACTGGGTTTATAGAACATAACTGAATGATCAAAATAAAAGCCACTGATTTTACTTTTTAAAAAAAGTCTCAGTAATTATTAATCTTGGTTTCAAATTCCTGCTTAGCTTCACTAAATGAGGCACAAAACTGGTTAACTAACTAGGTTATCTTAATGACCAATTCAGATCAACTGTACAGTGATCTGATCCTCTGCTTGGTACCTGACCTTCAAATAAATGGTTTTGCTGAGTAGAAAATCACTACACTAGGGTGGACAGGGAGACCATTCCAGGAAAACATTTTGCATATCGCCACTGCTTGGGCTTGCACACTTAAGAGATGGCTTCTTATGAATGGAACTGTGCTCTAGTTGGACCAAGGTACCCACACTTTTGAAGTGGGGATTTCTTTTCAGGGCTGCATAATAACATAGTTCTGTTTAGAAGGATGGTTTACCCACGGTTTCCTTAGGGAGGACTGAGGGGCACTGGCTTCCTGTCTGTACAGGGAATTCAGCCAATCCTCACCCTCCAAAGACTTCCCTTTTATCTGGGTCTTGTCACTAAAATGTTGAGCCTGCTGTAAAGATTTTTCATAGACTTGGGAGGAGGAGGTGGTGACCCAGGATGCAAATAGAAAGAAACTCTAAATTTAAAAATATAACCATAAATGTTAGTATTTAAATATGAGGAACAAATTCAGATGTGCTGCTGATTATTGCTCTCAGTTGGTGAGCCCCAGCATGGTGGTATGAGTCAGACCTTTCTCTGGTGGTCACTAATCTTTGATCAATGGGTAAAGTGGTTTTTTTCCAACTGTGATTTATACCATCCAAGTGATATCTAAGGGATGGAATCAGGATCCCATGTTGCCACTATTGAGTCCTTGGCTTCCATCTTCTAAAGCCCAGTGATCTCTTGGCTTCCATCCTTAAATCCATCACAAGCCTCAGCCATGCTCCTGTCACTGATTGCTGCAAACCTCTCCTTCAGGAGGTGTGCTCTGTACTTCACTTGTTCTTGCTCAATGCCCTTTCCCATAGAATGAGAGGAATATTCTCCTCCCTTTATCAGTGAGCTCTCCCTCATCCCCCAACTCCCGGAGTGAGTGCCCCCAATAAGGAAGTACACTCTCCTTTCATATACCCTGAAAAGGTAGTATACTAGTCCTCATTTATTCGCACTTTCACTTTCCATGGTTTTAGTTATCTACAGTCAATCATGGTCCAAAAATATTAAATGGAAAATCCAGAGATGAACAATTCATAAGTTTTAAATTGTGCATTATTCCGAGTAGCATGATGAAATCTTGTGCTGTCTCACTCCACTCTGCCTGGGACTTGAATCATCCCTTTGTCCAGTGTCTCCACACTTGGTAGCCATCTAGTTTATCAGATCGACTTTGCGGTAGCTCAGTGATTGTAATCCAGTCACCCTTGTTTTACTTAATAATGGCCCTAACGCCATTCACATAACTTAGGTTAGAGTATATTGCTATAATTGTTCTATTTTGTTATTAGTTATTATCTCTTACTGCGCCTAATTTATAAGTTGAACTTTATCATAAGTATGTATATACAGGAAAATATATTAGAGGGTTCAGCACTATCCACAGTTTCACGTGTCCACTGGGGGGTCTTGGAACATATCCCCTGCAGATAAGGGGAGATACTGTATAAAATTACATCACATCCTGCCCTGTCTTCTCAAGACTATAAGATCTTGAAGAAGGAGCTGCGTCTTAATCTTCTTAGCAGGATTGATACCTATGCCAGTATCTGACCCAGTTTCTGAATAAATATGTATCAAAAGGATGAATGAAAAAATGAACAAATAAATGTTCAGATTTTATATAAGCATCCACAAAACTTCTCCATAATTACCAAAAATGTATATCAATTAGACATAACATTGTTACTAAAACAGCCTCCGCATTCAATCTGCCCAAGCCATTCTTTACCATATTTTCGTCTATTGATAAGCACTGATGGCAGTGAACTTGCCTTATAATACTGTATCTTCAAGGGTTTCCCTGCCTTCAGACTGATGTGGTCTTTCTTCTTCTAGGTACCAACTTACCCCACATAGCTCATATAGATCATCCACTAACACTAAAACTCATAATAAATATCTCTTTAAATTTTTATTTATTTATTCATTTTAGAGAGAGAAACAGAGAAAGAGAGATTTGTTGTTCCATTTATTTACGCATTCATTGGTTGATTCCCGTATGCGCCCTGACCAGGGATCGAACCTGGAACCTTGGCATATTGGGATGACACTCTAACCAACTGAGCTACCCTGCCAGGGCATTAAATGTCTCTTATTGATGACATCCACTACCAATTTCCTCATTCTCTCTTCCCACTAACTCCGCTTTGGAAAATTTCTCCCTTTTAGAAATGGTTAAAGTAATGATTCAGTTCCCAAAACTAGGGTACTCCTGATACATCATCCTCAGAGGCCTACCTCAAGGATACAAACCACTGACACTGCCCAAATTATGTAGTTTCTTGGCCTTGAAGTTTGCTGTTCACATTCTAGAAGAAACCACTGCAACGAACTGCCCTTAGAGCCCAAGAAATTGTCTCATAAAATAACCAGGTAAAGTCATTGCTGGAACTGGGAGTCTGCCTTAAATGAAAAATATTAACTGTTCTCCATTGGTTGATCCCTTATCCAACCCAAGAAGAGGGTTAATGAAATAAACAAGTATGTTTTCTATGAAGTTCCAGCTATTCAAAATGCTTTGTCCAAATGTAATTCATATGGAAAGGGGCTAGAGAAAACCTGGTTTTGAAAGCCCTCCTAAGGTTTCCAGGAGACCAGAAAAATACTGCATCTATGTAACACCTCTCTTCCCCAAGAGTCTCTTGGTTATATGGCTAGTGGTGCATCCATCTTACCTGGTGAACGGAGGCACCTGGCTTTTTGAGTACCTGATGGCGGCTGTAGTTTTAACAAAAGATGGCAACTGCATGGCAACAGCTAGATGAGTCTTTGTCACTGGCATTGCTTGCTCTGGTCATTGCATCAAGTATAGACATGGCAAACACATTAGCTGATAGGAAAGTCTGTGAATATGAGCTTGCTCATCAGGGAAATATATTTTCTATACATTCTTGGCTAGTGGAGCCATTCATCACAACATTGCGTCCCCTTCCTCGTGCCTTTGCCTAACAAGAGGTGTCTGTCATGAAGCCCACTCTATTTCCTCTATTAGAGGCCTGGGAACAGAACCCAAACCATAACTCAAAAAGCACTTCTGTACAATTTATGACCAACCGTAAGGCTAAAGTATTTGGACAGACTCCAAATCTGCTTTAGAAATAATATGATGCTTTTTAGTCAAATTTTTCTTTGTCCTTTATGGTAGCTTTATTTAAATGTTAAATGCCAAATTAAGTGGGTCTGTATCTCTTTTGGGAAGATGGAAATTCACAGAAAGATACTAAATTGGAGAGTTTCATCTGTTCCCACTTTAGGGAAGTCTGACGAGAAGAGGGAAAGTTTTATTGTAGAGCAAAACTGTTTATATTCATAGTTTCTTCTCAATTTCATGTGGGCTACCTTATTTTTTGTCATCAGCCATGACTACTAAGTGGACTCGGAGACCGGAGTTTGCATGGATTCTGAAGCTTGGAAATTGCTTAGGGAACAGGACAGAACTCCCTTGCAGACTGAGACTGTTTCTCATAAGATAGTCACAGCAAGAATGATGACTATAGTCTTGAAAGCCAAGTGTTCCGGAGAGATTTTCTCAGGCCTAAAAAGTTGTCCAAAGCAGTGGTCTTTCTTAAGATATAAGACTTCAGCCTTGAAAGGGAAAGAAATTCTGACACATGCTACAACATGGATGAACCTTGAACACATTATGCTAAGTGAAACAAGCCAGACACAAAAGGACAAATATCGTCTGATTCCACTTATATGAGGTACCAAGAGTAGTCACATCCATAGAGATAAAAAGTAGAATTCTGGTTGCCAGGGGTGGGAAAGCAGGGATGAGGGGAGTTGTTATTTAAGGAGTCTCAGAGTCTCAGTTTTACAAGATGAAAAGAGCCCTGGAGATTGGTTGCCCAATGATGTGAATTTACTTAACAATACTGAACTTTACACTTAAGCATAGTGAAGATGATAGATTTTATGTTATGTGTATTTTACCACAATTCAAATTTTTTAAGTAAAAAACAAAGCAAACTTTGGAGGCAGAAAA
This sequence comes from Miniopterus schreibersii, assembly GCF_964146895.1. NCBI lineage: Eukaryota > Metazoa > Chordata > Mammalia > Chiroptera > Miniopteridae > Miniopterus > Miniopterus schreibersii. The sequence continues at coordinate 89,061,879 of NC_138101.1, read as the reverse complement.
GGAGAAATGACATTTGCAAGGTTTAGCAGACATTTTTTAACTGGCAGAAGCTTGAGGAGTTGACACAAGAGATTAAATTTTTTCCTTGATGTTTATCTACTCTTGCAGAGGAGGGGGTGGGAAGATGGAGAGTGGGGGAGAGTGCAAGGGATCTAATAATATTCTAAGGAAAAATTTAGTACCCCCACAATTTTCGTTTCCTTGTTTTTCACAAGACTATGTGCTTTTCTGTCATCGCGTACAGAACAAGGTCTGATGCGTGTTTTACAAAGAACTATTGATGGCGTGTCTGTGTGAATTGCCCCAGCCTTGGTCACAGCCAACTTCTGTGGGACCCGCTGCCCCGTCTACAATACACTCCAGTGTGTTCGGCCATTTATGAAAGGTCAGAAATGAACTGAGAAATGGCTAGAGTCAAAAACATGTGGCCCTATAAATATCAGAGTCAGACGGTTTAGTCCATTTTTCTCCGCTCTGGCTTCTCACCCCATCTCACTGTCTCTCTCTCTCAACCTCTGTTGAGGTTCCCTGCATTTTGCCCAGAGCCTCAGACTGTGAAGTTACATTATAAAGAGCAGGCAGTGGCCAGATCTTCACCTGGTGCCCAGCCTGGTCCTGTAGCGCCATTAATATAGCCTTTTTTTTTTTTTTTAATCCTTTAAGATTTCTAGCTACAAAGCACCAGCAGTACAGTCTGCGATGCTCTGTTTTGTTTTAAGGGTTTCCACTTCCCATTAGTGGCAATTCGGCCTTGTGACTAAATTTGACGCCAGCCGTGTTTTCTGAGCTGAGAGTTTGCAGGTTTGGGCTGTCAGCCTAAAGACAAATCAGGACTTTCATTATGACGTTAGCTGCCAAACTGGAAGACTTTGAAGTGACGCTGGAACATCTGCTCATGGACGTGTTTGTAAGTAAAGACTCTCACTTATTCCACACACAATAGACCCTCCCCTGTCCCCCAAGGTCTTTGCGACTCTCCCCATTACTGAGCTTACTCTATTCTGCAACTGTGCGGTCCTCATGGTGTCCTTATTTTTTATTCATGTGCCTTGTGGGGAGAAAATCATAAGGTCTCTAAGTACGTGAGTGGGGTGGGATGTCTGTACAGATTACACAGCAGAGAAGTGACTTTCAAAATCAAGTAACTTCCAGAAGTCTAAAAAACGGGGTGAAGAAATATCACAGTTGCCAGAAGAGACAAAAGCAGCTTCAATGGGCATTCCTTGAGAGAATCAGATTTGTTTGGGAAGTGAAGTGGTGGGTCCAGAAAAGAGGGGGAGGGTGGGGTGAAAATACCACGTTTTTCAGAAGGAAAACGCTCAGGGCAAGATAGAGGGAGAGCTTCACTGTCCACAGAGCCCCAGTGCCGGGACCCTGACCATGTCCATAGGTGTTAGGTTACCAAGATTTCCTCAGGAACTGATTTTCTGGGATGAGCCTGTTTGCGTGACTCATTTTTAAAGAAACAGCAGCCGGCAGGACACTTCTGCTCTTGTGATGATTTAGAAACACAATCTTTGGAAACTCCTGGCACTCATAGCAACTTAAACATCGCTTCTACCCCGCACCAACCCCAAGCATTCTCAGCCTTTTCTCCTGGTTTTCTGTTGGTGACATGTCTGTCTGTTTTGTATTATTGATGGGGTTTCGGGAACTACAGACTGTGCGAAACAGGCAGGTGGTAACGCAGCTAAAAGGTGCTCTCCTTCCAAGAATAACACTGGCGCTGCCCTGGGAAAGGCGGCTCTGGTGCATTTTGAGGACAAGCCCGTCTGCGTCTGGAATCTGGAAAAGGCTGCGGAGGGCGGGCTGCCCATCACGGAGTCCCTCTCAGGAACCTTTCAGGAAATGATGTGTTTTGGCAGACATGAGAGTCTAGGGCTTTTTTTTCTTTATTAATTTATAATTTGTCTTCAAATTGAGGCAACATTCTGCTGGCAGGATTCCTAGAGGGAATTAGCCTTTCCAGGGCTGGGTACCAGGATTCATTTGACCGCAGGGTCAGGAAGTTATGGCTTAAAGAGGAATGTGTCGGGAATGGGGGTGTCCTTCTGCATTTCAAGCGATGGAGGTTCGTGGGCAGCAGCATCGTTACTGTATCTGAAGTTTGAATAGAGAATGAGCAGCAGGATGGGGACGTTGCTTTGACAGCAGATGTCCTCTCCCCAGCCATCACTGCCTGCCATGGAGGGGGCTATTGAGGTGGTGGGAGGGCCTCCTGTGGGGCAGTGTGTGGGATACCAAAGGGCTGGTGTGAGTTTGGTCATCTCAGGGAAATAATTCACCAGAGCGTTGTTTTATTTGAATACCACAAAGTCATTAATGTATTACCCTTTTCTCCTTAGCTGTCCCTACCCCCACACCATTTCCCCAATGCCCCCACCACCACGATCTTTTTTGGAAGTTCCCAGATACACTCCCTATTGGAAGGGAATGCAGTCATACACGTCATGCTTTTCTGTAAATACAACCCATAATTACATGGCCCCAGAGGAGATCCTTACAGCCTCTCGCTTGGACTAACCGTACAATTACTCTCCTGCATTCAGCGTTTCTCCTCCAGTTCATCCTACATTGTCATCACCAGAGCAACCTCCCCACACTCTATTTTTGTAATTAATGAGAAATTATTTTTTAGACTAGTTTTAGGTTCATACCAAAACTGAGCTGTAAGTACAGAGAATTACCATGTACCACCCCACCCCACCCCCACACACACACACAACCTCCTTCCCGGTGGACATCCTGCACAAGAGTTGTTATGATCATTGAACCTATATCAATACATCATTACCACTCGAAGTCAATAGTTTACATTAGAATTCACTCTTGGTATTGTACACACTATGGGCTTTTCAAATGTGTAATGACATGTATCCTTCTTTGAAGTATATACAGGATATTTTCATTGCCCTAAAAATCCTCTACGCTACATGTATTTCATCCCGCCCTCCCCTCTAACACCTGGCAATTACTGATCTTTTTACTATCTCCACAGTTTTGCATTTTCCAGAACGTCGCCTATTCAGATTGGCTTCTTTCACTTAGCAATATGCAGTTAAGTTTCTAATATGTCTTTTATGGCTTGGTAGTTCACTTCTTTTTAGCACTGAAAAGTATTCCATTGTCTGGATGCACCACTTTTATTTATCCATTCATCCACTAAAGGATATCTTGGTTGCCTCCAAGCATGGGCAGTTATGAATAAAACTGCTATCAACATCCATGTGCAAAATTTTATGTGGACATAGTTTCAATTAATTTGGGTAAATATTAAGAAGCTCCAGCCCGGCCCGGCCGGGCGTGGCTCAGCAGCTGAGCATCGACCTAGGATCCAGGCAATTGGGGTTCGATTCCCGGTCAGGGCACATGCCCAGTTTGCGGGCTAGGCAGCCGATCAATGACTCTCTCATCATTGATGTTTCTATCTCTCTCTCTCCCCCTCCTTTCCTCTCTCTGAAATTAATAAAGATATGTTTAAAAAAAAAAGAAGCTCCATTGCTGGATCATATGGTAATAGTAAGTTTAGTTTTGCAAGAAATTGACAAGCTGTCTTCCATGGCTATACCATTTATATTCCCACAGCAGTGAATGAGAGCTCATGCCAACATTTGGTGTTATCAGTGTTTTGGCTTTTAGCTATTCTAATAGGTGTGCAGTGATATCTCATTGTTTTAATTTGCAATTCCCTAATCATATATTATATAGGACATTTTTTCATATGCTTCATTGCCATCTGTATATCTTCTTTGGTGAGGTGTCTGTTCAGGTCTTTTGTTCATTTTTTAATCTGGTTGTTTTCTTATTGTTGACTTTTAAGAGTTTATTGTATATTCTGGATACCAGTCATTTTTCAGATGTGTTTTACAAATATTTTCTACCAGCCCATGGTTTGTATTCTCGTTTTCTTGACAGTGTCTTTTGCAGAGCAGAAAACTTTCATTTTAATGAAATCTAGCTTATCAATTATTACTCTTATGGATCATACCTGGTGTTATATCTAAGACGGCATGACCATATCCAAGGTCACCTAGGTTTTCTTCTATATTATCTTCTAGGGGTTTTATAGTTTTGTGTTTTATATTTAAGTCTATGGTCTATTTTGAATTAATTTTTATGAAGGGCATAAGGTCTCTGCTTAGATTCATTTTTTTTTTAAATATGGATGTTCAGGTATTCCAACACCATTTAGTGAAAAGATTATCTTCGCTCCATTGTGTTACCCTTGCTCTTTTGTCAAATAAGTTGGTTATATCTATGTAGATTTATTTCTTTACTCTCTACTCTGTTCCATGAATCTATTTGTCTATTCTTGCACCAATACCACACTGTCTCACTTGGTGTAGCTTATCAGTAAGTCTTGAAGTTGAGTAATATCAGCTCTCTAACTTTGTTCTTTTCCTTCAATACTGAGGTGACTACTCTGGGTTTTCTGCCATCCATATAAATTTCAGAATCAGTTTGTTGATACCCACAAAATAACTTGCTGAGATTTTTATTGGGATCATGTAAAATCTGCAGATCAAGTTGGGAAGAATTGACACTTTGACACTATAGAGTCTCCCTATCGTGAACGTGGAATATTTATCCATTTATTTAGTTCTTTGTTGATACCTTTCATCAGAGTTTTCCCATTTTCCTCATATAGATCTTATATTTTGTTAGAATTATACCTAAATATTTTATTTTGGGGTTCTAATGTAATTGCTAATGTGCTTTTTAAATTTCAAATTCTACTTGTTCATTGCTGGTATAGAGGAAAACAATTTACTTTTACATAATAACCTTATATCCTGTAACCTAGCTATAATTATTAACTAGTTCCAGAGTATGGTTTTCAATTCTTTCAGATTTTCTACATAGACGATCCTGTCATCTGTGAACAATGACAGTTTTATTTTTTCTTTCCCAACCAATATACCTTGTATTTCCTTTTCTTGTTACATTAGCTAGGACTTCCGGTACAGTGTTGAAAAGCCATGGTGAGAAGGACACACTTGCCTTGCTCCTGATCTTAGCAGGAAAGCTTCATGTTTCTCACCATTATGTATGATGTTAGCTGTAGGCTTTTTGTAGATATTGTTTATCAAGTTGAGGAAGGTCCCCTCCATTCCTAGTTTAGTGAGGGTATTTTTCATGAATGGGATTGGATTTTGTCAAATGCTTTCCTTGCATCAGTTCCTCTGGTAAAATATTTTCTCCTGAGGGCAGGCCTTATTAAGAACAGAATGCTCTCCCTACCTCCATGTAGCCTTCCTTGAAGAATATTGAGAATGAGCTTTCAGGTTGCATGGACTTGGGTCTCAGTCTCGGCTCAGCACCCTCCCTAGTCATGTGACCATCTGCAAGGGTTTAATCTTTCTGAGCTTTCTGAGCTTTGATTTCCTTATCAGTACAGTGTAGCTAATACTAAATTACCTCTTTTCAATCTTCACTGTGACAGTTTACAGGGTGACAGTAAAGACTGAAAAGAGGTAATTTAGAGCCAGTGACAGGGCCATGCCTGATGTAAAGGAGGCACTGGGTGAGTTACTGCTCTTTTGCCCTTTGCCTTCTTCTAGAAGGGGTATCTGTTTTAAGTCCCTACCACAAAAAAGTTATTTCCCATTCCTTTGCTTCTCAAGCTCTCTCTTGCTGTTATCACCTGACCTTCCCCCTTGAATTATCAGGGGTTTCGGTTCTATGAAAGAACAGCATTTTCTCCCTGCTTTAACCTCAGCTGTGGCTGTTTCTCCCTTCTGCTACCAAACTGGCAGGAGGTACCTGGTCCTGAGCTCTGCAGCCAACAGGGGGATGGAGCCCTGGAGACAGGACTATGCTCAGCTTCTTCTGCTCTCCAGCTGGGCTTCTGTGCTGGGGCCTCTGAGCAAGGCAACTGGGCTGCATTTCTAAAGCTACTTCCCAGGAGAGAGCCAGGAGGAGTGTGTGACATCCCACAGGGTGTGGAAGGATAAACCCCACATACGAATGAGGGCTTGACATCCATAGGACAGTATCTCTCTTCTCATCCTTGCTATGGATGACAGGTTTTCTCACATGGGCCTACTTGTCTAGAAAGTATATTTCCATCAGAGGGCCATTAGCCTTGGCTTTCCTCTATAGCTCAGAGCATGCTCATTAGGATGTCATCCCACTATCTCAAGAACAGCTGTTTCTATATTGACACTTCCTTTACAGGATTACAAAAGGCCACTGGGGGGGTTTGTGGGATTGCAAGGCTTCTGCAAGATGAGATAAAAGGGACACATCAGGCCTGATGTTTCATAATTAATTGTCACCACTCTGGGGCTCCAGTAGCTGCTGCAATGTTTCTGGATTCCTGAACAAAAATAACATGCATGTGCATGTGTCTGAGCATGTGAACACACACACACACACACACACACACACACACACCCCAAAGAAAAGAGCACAAAAGGTGAGGTTAGTGAAAGTCGCAGCGTCTGAATGACTCTTCAGGACTAGCTCCAGAATTGTTGGCAGTGCCGCTGCTGCTGTAGCTGTCTTATGCCTTTTGTCTATCTGTCCACATCTTGTTTCAAAGGACTTAAGGGTCTTCTGTCCAAAATATAGCTTAGAGGCTTCATGTCTCTAGCAGGCCTGTGGACTAAGAGCTCCGTAACATACACTGAAGGAAAAGAGAACAGAGGAGATTAAGCAGGTCCCTTGAAACACTGTTTGTTGCATTAAGTAGCCCAATATCTAGATTCAGGTTTGTTCATTAAGAAAGAAGCCGCTGGCTCCCGCTCTCCCTTCCAGCATTCCATGCACACTTTCTCAAGGCCCTCAGTGACCTTCTAGTTACTACCCACTGCTCTCAGTTTTTATCTGGCTTAAACTCTCTGTAACATTGCTCCTTCTGTTTGTAATTTAATTCTTGTTTTTATCAAACTAATACACATGCATGGCATGTGTAATTTAAAATAACATTTTAAAGTTCAAGAGTACTACAGGGCTTATCAAAAACACACACACACAGACCCTTTCTCTGAATCTCTGAGTCCCTCTCCCCAGGGACACCTGCAGACATCCCTTTCAGCTGTTGCTTGTAGTAGTTAATTCAAGGCTTCTCAACAATATAACTATACTGTGATGTCTTAACTACTCAGTTTTTGACACTTTATGCTATCACCTTAAAGCCTTATTCTGCATCCCTACAAGCACATGCACACCTCTTCTTTCTTCTCAATATATCTATATCATAGTTTAAATCAAAATTCAGTTTTATTATGACTACCAAGTATTGTTTACAGCTGAGAAATATTGTATATTATGATTACATATCCTGAATTTTGTGACTTTATGTTTTTTCAGGAGTGAATAATTGCCTTGTTGTTTGCTGAATATTCTATGTACCCCTCAATCATTTCTTTAAGTTCTTCCATAGAACTATGTATCTCCTCTCAACTTGGGAAACTCATCAAATAATCAACACATTCTCTTTTATTTTCTTATTTTTGAGACATTCTTCCTGCAACAATTGGGCTGGCTTCTACGTCTCTTGCATGACGACTGTCTTCCTAGGCTCCTCTTTTCCATTATTCTGGGAACTCCCTTCCACCTCCCCTGTGATTGGTTCTTCTTTTCTTGGAATTCATGTTCTCTCTGTAGGTCTAACTTTCTTTTGCTAGAGACTGTCTTCCAATAAACTTCTGAGAAAAGGTGAGTGAGAAGTAAAATTTCTGTTCTTGAATATCTGCCCTCACACTTAACTAATAACTTGTCTAGCGGTTACTTGTCTGCTGTCAAAACCCGAAGCTACATTTCCATGCTTGACTCTTAAGTTCCAGGTCAAAATGTTCAGGCACCAGAAGCTCTGTATGTCTGGAGCTACTCATTTTCATCTCCCCAAACCTTCTCTTTCTCTTGTGCATTTAACTAGCAGGACCATCCTTCCTCTAGTCCCTTAATCTAGAGAAACACTGGGTACCTCCCTCCACCATTTATGACTCTCCAATACCTTACACTCAACCTCTCACCACTGTCCTACTTCTGGACTTAATCATTGCTTATCTGGATGATTGCAACGACCTTGTAACTGCTCTCCTAGCCTCAAATATACATTGCCTCTCCATTGTGCCATTTATCCTCTATCATTCAAGTTCAGAAAACTTAAGCTAGATGTTATCACTTCCTCTCCCCAAAAGTAACTTTTAGTGACTCCCTCTTGCTCTCAGAATAAGGTCTGAAATATATTTTTATATATGTACAAGTCAGAATCTGGTCTCATTGTCATTCGTTATGGCCTTCGTTCTTACTAATGATTCTATTTCATTTCATTTTCACGACAGTCTATTATCTGTATTCATACTGTCGAGGTGTAAAATTCAAATAGAATGGAGTACCCCTAAGCAAGCAGTAACAGAGTCCCCTACCCATCCTCATTTATATCTAAGGGTTTGTCCATTAAAGGAGAAATAGCTAAGATTTTGCCCATCCTGATCACAATCTCTTACTGAGAAACCCTCTGGCATTTTGACTTCTGGGATACTGGGAATCCTCTAGGGCATACTCAAGATAAACCACATTCCTATGATGTGAGACTTCCAAGAACCCATCTTTCTAAAAGATCAAGTGATTTCTTTCTTCACCTTGGGAAATACAGACCACGTGGCTTACCCCCCAGAGACCCCTAGGCAAGTGGGCAGCTGCCCTTGGGAGTGGCGTGTTCATGGGCAAAGGAGAGAAAGCTCTCTGATGGCCCAAAAGAAAGCCAGCCTCCTTTGAAGCACCACCATGATAACTTAAACCAGGATGAACCATTCTCTTGTTGAAGAAAATGACACGTTAAACTTCTGAAAAGGAAAGCACAGAAATTAGAAGGAGATTTAAAAGTTGATCATTAGCTGCCCGGTGCTTATTTAAGACACTTGAAATTTGGAAGCTAAGCCTTGTAAAAATCAAAAGTCAACAGTCATTGAGTGTTTGAAGGTGTACTATATATATTCCACTAAGCCTGGGTAGTCAATACCATAGATAAGGACACTATTTATTTCGCCATTCTAGGTGCAATTAACAGTTTACCTTGTGCAGACTTCACTTTATAAACATGGCAAATCAATGCTGGTTATCAAAATCCATCCACAACTGATAGCCCATGAACAAGGGCTTTGCAAAATGGCCTCAAAAGCCAATCAACAAGCCAGCCCCACATGGGTCAGCTTATTACCTACTTAATCACACAGGCACTCTGGCAATTTTATTGATTTGTCAGGACCTGGACGTGACATCACTCCTAATAGCACAGACAGTAAGCCATTACCACCATGCAGATAGCCTATCCCAGGCTGCAGCCATTGATTGCCTGACTTAGCCCCCTGCTGGGAAGGGCAAGTGGCACTCTGATGGGGCAAAGCATGCCAAGGCCAGATGTGAAGGACCTTCGTGTGGAGGTGAATAGTTGAATGATTCTTTCAGCATGCTGATAAGCCTGGTATTTGATGTCCATGAAGCAAGTGATGTTAAGACAGAATATAGACTAATTCTCCACACAGGCTGTTATTATTTTCCACTTGACATTCTCTACAGCTTGATCATTGCCATCAAGATTGAGTGAGACTCTGGGATGCCCAATTAGCATGTGAGGTTTTCATCCAGTAAATGCTGCATTTTCCTCCTGCCCTGGAAGAATGGAGGGCTGGTTTCCTTTGGACAGGATGTATGTTTTTGCATTGATGGAGATAGGTCTTATGCTGGGCTAATTGATTCTCTCCTCCTATTTACTCAAATGAAACATACTAAACAGAAAGTTCAGAAAGGTCCAAGAAGAAGACTGTTTACAACCCAAAATATGTAGCTAAGCTGGACAACCTTTAAGGCATTTGGATGAATGAAACATGGACGTCACAATACAGCATGTATCAAGAGGAAGAGGGAGAAAGATAGATGGTGAGGTCCAGGAAGGCTGCTGTGGTGATGGAGGCAACAGGAAAATAGACACAGAATTGAGAGTGGAAACAAACGAGCTGTGTGTACGTTGTGTGTGTGCCATTCACAAAGGACTTTCGCAAACATTATTTCATTCCTTCTTATTGGGTAGGTGTTCCGTAACCTTCCAGGTGCAAACTCAGGTATCAGCTTTTTTCATTTCACTATAGACATCACCACAGAGAGGAGCTGAATTTGAGCAACAAAAGGAAACCCTTCCCATAAGCAAATGTTCCCTCATATCCTCAACTGTTGGCCCAGCACCTGATACAGAGCTGCCGTACAGGAGAGTACAGTGGTTAATGGATTCTGAAGCCACTTGCAGTGTCACCTGGGCAGGTTACTTCACTTCTCTATGCCTCAGTGTCTTCATCTGCACTTAGAGTAAAGAAGAGTACCTATTTGATAAAGTGTTGTAAGAATTAAATGAACTAATATATTTTAAAATCTTTCAAATATTGACTGCAATGGAATGTGCCATACAAACGGGTTGCCATTATTTTATTAGACACTTAGAAAAATAATTGGTGAATGAATGATGTGGCTTAAGCAATAAAATGAAATAATAAAATTGGTTTAGACAAAGACAAGGCCAATTCCATAGAGCTTGGTATCGATACCAGAAAAGCACAGACAATGTAATCTCAGAAGCAAGCAGTAGAGGCACGTGCCTAGTCCACCAAACCTTTACCAGCCATGATATTCAGAAGTCAAGCTGAACCATACACTTTAAACTTCTCTTATTTTCTTTGCCTGGCTGTTCATGGAGCACTATTAAATGAAACCCAGAATGTAATCTAAGTAGACAAGGGAAAGGGGAAGAGGAAAGGAAGGAAGGGAGAAAGGAAGGGAGGGAAGAAGGGGAAAGAAAAAGGCAGGGAAAATGTATCTGCCCACCCAAACAAGCTATAGATCTACCTACCGTTTCTTCCAAATGCCACAGGAGCCGGAAAAGTCTGTGCACAGATGGGCAATGCTAACAGTGCACTGTGTCAATGCAAACCTTAGTTAGAACCAAGACAAAGGTAAACTACCCTGCTCTGGTGAGATGTAGATGACCTCCCAGGCCCCGGGCATGGAGGTCTGGTGATAACTGTGCTGCTCGATGTCTTCGTCCTGTTCTTAGGGATATTAGGTTTCATGTTTGGTCTAAATTCCAGCCACTTTTCAAACAGAGAATTATGGATGTAGGCAGTGTTTCTGTTTGCATAACCTCAGTCACAGCTTCCTCTAATGAGATGTGACATGAATTACCCAGGTTAGCTGAGTTAGGAGCTAAGGGACATGGTGTGGGATGTTGAAGAAAGACAGGACTCCTCTTCTAAACTTCCCTCCATCTTATTCTAGGGATTGTCCAAATGGGTTAGGACTATTGTTTTCTTCATGTGTGTGTGTGTTAGGGTCAATCTCATCCTATTTCTCTTCTCATCTGTTTTACATGAAAATAATTGACAACAGCCACCTTCATTCAAGGCTACAGCTTCTCCCCTCCCCCAGCTCTGTGTGGGTGAGGCCTGCTGTGGGAAAGGAGGGCTGTGGGCCCTCCTCCCTGCCCAGCCTCTAGCAAGTCCAGGGTTAAGGTGGGTGGCAGAGGTCAGGGCAGGAAAGTCTCTCTCCCTCTGGGACTGACAGGTGTTTATACCGAATTCTTGCCCCTGTGGTGCCCCTTCTGGGGGCTTTGAAGGCCTTCTTCCCCCCCTTTCCCACTACTGGGGGTTTCTCAGTGCAATTCCCTGGCACAGTGAAGCCTCCCTTCAAGTTAGTCATTCAAGATTCCTCTCTTCACCTGGGCCCCACACTCAGCCTCTTCCAGGTGGGGTTCCCTTGCCCTTCACACAGTCACTGAGCACCTGAGAGGAACCAAGACCAACTCCCTCAGGCAGCCGCCTCTGCCCCGAGACAATGGGATGGAAGTTACTCCCAATGTCCCACTCTTCCCTTCCCTTTGCTGCCACCAGCTGCTCCAGCCAGTCTTTTTCCCTTTAAAAAGCGCCCTGTGCCCTCCCAAGAGGTTTCTCCAAGCCCCTCTCACCAGGCCTGAGGGGAGGGGACATTAGCTCCCACCTCTTCCTCCTCCTTCTCTGAGAGCCTGGGGGAGACAAGGTCAGCTTAGGGCTTCAGAACAGCCCTCAGACCCTCCTTCACAAGCCCCCAGTGGATTGGAAGGTGAGAATGGTCGGTGCCCGTTGTCTCAAGATCTCCAATAAACTTGAGAAGGACCCTCTTTTTAACATCCTGCTAAATTTACTTGAGATGACATTAAAAAGGTGTCTACACTGTGTTTTCTATTGTCTTTGTTTCCTTAATGTAAGCTATCTTTTACCTTTTACCAGAGAAGGAATGAAAATGAACAAAAGGAGAAGAGATAGCACTTTCCAAATTGATTCTGCCCGTCTTTTCCAGAAGGGCACTTAGCTCACCCTCCCAGCCCTTCTCAGCTCATTGCTCTTTGCCACTGACCCCCGCTTCCAGTGGTCTCAGGGTGCCCGCTGACCCCGGAGCTTCATTATGCACCTCCTGTGCTGTGTGCCCCCGTTACCACCACCTCCCCGCCCCCACCCTCGCCACCCTGAAATTTCTGTCCTGTAGACCATTCTTTTTTGTATTCTGTCAAATGAACAGAATAAAGATGTGCAGATGAGCATCCTTAGCGCCGGCGAGTTTACTGAGGTAAGCTATGCATACACGTGGGCCTTCAGAATCCCAAAGGGGTCAGCGGCACAAACGGTCATTTCAGGCACTGGGCCAATAGCTGGATAAGACCTGAGTCCAGTATGTCAGGCTCACTGCGAGCAGAGCCCAGAGGTCCTCCTATCTGTGCCATGACCCAGTATTCTGTCAAGATGTGACCCACCCTGCCCACGGCTTGTTAGCAGACATCAGCTTGGCCAGGGCCTGACTCCTGAGTCAGCTATTGCCCCTATGCCCACGCACCCTGGCCCTGTGGGCCAGCCCTCTCCTGCTGCTGCTTCCCCAGCACCAGGTTGTAAACTGCTTTCTCTCTGACAGGCCATCATCCCCAAGTCCCTTTCCCACCCCTGCGCCAGTCGTGATTAAGAACACCCATTTGATTTGATACATCTTGCTTCGGTGTATCAGGACCATTGATTTATCTGAAATATGGTTCAATCGATTCCTATGCACTTTTGTTCCACAGTTTGAATGTAATCATCTCCATGGAGACTGGAATGAAGTGTTTGAAACAAGCAACCCCCAAACTTCACTGGCCTTGAGTGCTCTGTTCCAGGAGGCACAAACCCAGCAGCTTCAGGGACTCTAGGACAGAAGTCTGTCTTCTCTGCCCCATCTACCCAGGGTTCCTTGACACCCCATCCCAGCCCCCTCCTCTTTGTCTGTCCCATGGCCCTTGCGCTGTTTCCTGGATGCACAGGGAACCAACCCCTCACCCACTCCCCTGGCAGAAACATGCTTTCTTTAGGTCATATGCTGCTCTCTTCCAGTTATTCCTAATTCACCATTTTCCATTTCTTTGTTCCAATGAATCCCTGGTCCCTTAGTGCTGGTCCTTGGCTGTTGACCCTCAGATCTGTTCCCTTTTCCCTCCCCTGCCTGGGTGGCTAGTTCCACGGCTCTGTGTCAGTTGGCAGCTTCAGTGCATGGAAGACGCTGGTGGGAGATTAGAAGGGGGTAAGAAGGGAGAAGCAGGGCAGTCCTTCTCCCACCCCGGCTCAGTCTTGGCACACGACTCCAGCCATGGTCGGGTCCCACCTGATGAGTCCACGGTGTTCCAGCCTCTGCCAGGTGACCCTGGTCCTTGGCTCCAGGGAGCAGCTCTTCCCTATGTACCCTCAGGCCAAGGCTTACGCTGGCTTTTGGCTGCCTCCTCAGCTCCTGTGGGCTTCTTCCTCTTCCATCACCTGTGCTTAGCTCCAACAGACATGGAAGCAGTGGTTCCTGAGCCCCAGAACTGTAAATCTAATACCATTTCCTGTATTGACAGAGATTTTTCATTTTCCTGATAGGCCCAATGGATACATCTCCAGCCTACTGTAATCTGATAAAGTCCTCTGTGACAGGTGAGGGTATAATGGACTTTGGTTTTCATCTTGACTCTGATAGTTCTAGCTGTGCTACCTTAGTCAACTTCTTAAACCTCTCTGAGCTTCATCAGTTCTGCCATTGAGACAGGCTTAGTAACCTTCCAGCATGTTGTCCGGCAACTCCTGGGTAGTCAGCAAACATTAAGTCCCCTCACCTCTCCTGAAGTGGTCACATCCACCAAGGTATAAGTGCATATCTCCTCCAGGGAAACGTGTTAGTGTTATAGCAACGGCCTTCTAGAAATAAACAACTTTAAACTCAGTAATTAATTTTAAATATATAAAACTTAAACTCCCACAATTAGAAAGACAGTCTTGGACAAGCTGACCTTTGAGAGCCTTCATATCTCTCTGTGAGGACTGGGAGGGCTTCTGAGCCACCTTCTCCTCTCCGTTAGCTGGAAGGAGGTGCTGATATGAGATGTGATCCTTCTCTCCGTCCCCCAGAGGGGTGGAATGTGTGGGGCTCAAATGTGTGGGAGTCTGGCCCAGAGTTATTTTTGTTTCCATTAACATTCTCTTCTATATGTATTTTAACCTTAATCAATTGCATATGTTCTTGTTTTATTTGCACTTAGTTCATCAAAGTGTCCCTTATGATCTGAACTATGCCATGAGGCCTTAAGCTCGTCAGTGAAATGCTCATTAATACCCCTGGGAAACAGGAAGTTGCATTTAGTCAAATATAAATAAAGTCAGCTCCCAGGGGCTTAGCCCTGGCCTGGGTCAAGAAGGAGCCGGTGACTTCTCAGTTGATCTGATCCATTGCCCCCTTTCAGACTGCACTGGAGGAAGAAATTCCCAGACTCTGGACAAATGAGTGCTTTGAAAATGTGCATGTCCTTCATTCAACACCGTAACGTAGTGAAGCGTGTTTTATAAAGGAAATACTCTATTGATTTGGCTAAATAATTGGGCATCATTCCAGATTTATTTCCACCCCCAAATAGTTTGAAACCAGGCGGTACAGGGAGGAAGTGAGAAATAGGAAGAAAGGTATGGAAGCCTGAACCACCTCGCCAAAGACGCCTGCAAGTCCTGTTATAGAGCTTTCCATCTTCCCCGTCTCTCCCTTCTCTCTCCCCCTCTCACTAACTCCCCTACTGCACATATGGAACCAATTACGAACAAAGCCCGATTGTTATATATTTGGAATTTCCCACATCAACTTGATGCTTTCTTTAACTGCCTCTTAATGTGTGTCTGCACTGGGTGACCAGACCCTCCTTTCCAGTCTGCCCACCCCCCCACCCCCCCCATACCCCCCTTCTAAGAGTGTTTTTCCTGATTCATTTTATAGTGGTATAAAATTCCACTCCTTTCCTTCACACCCACCCCCACTTCCTATTAGTTTCTTTGAATAAACAGAACATTCTTTTCCATCATTTTCAATAAACTGGTCTGTAGAGAGTAAATATAAGCTGGCTCCCAAAGCATATGAGTGATATCAGGTTAACACCCAAAAGCATGAGATGATTACAAAGGAAATGGCATCTCTTTCATAAAACCCAGAATGGAGAAGAGAAGTGGATGTAGAAATACATTTTTTTTTCTTTTTATGTTCAAATTATTATTTTTTTTAATTTTATTTTTGTTTAAAATATTACAGATGTCTCTTTTTCTCCCCAATGACCCGTTCCACCCCGTCCCATCCCCCTCCCCAATTCCTCTCCCCACCATTGTCCGTGTCCTTGGGTGGTGCATATATGCATATAGGAGAAGACTAAAATACTTTCAGTCTTGGAAGTTCTTTATGTTTTTCTTTATAGTAATTTTCTCTACTACAGAAATAAGCAGCTTTAAGGAGGAGTAGTGATGGGGGAGGGGCAAGTAAACAATATATCAGTTATACAATATTACAGAAAAGTTAAAATTTTAGAGCACGGGTGCCCTCAGATAACCTGAGGAGATTTTCTAATATGGAATTATACAGTAAGATTAGAAAATAATAGGCCAAAGTGATGGATGAATATGAGCTTGGGCAGCTTTTTTCAGAGCCTCGTAAAGTTAAACACAACTTCTTCATGTTTACTGGCACACATAAAATTAAATGTTCTGTAACAGACATTTAAAGGGGAGGTGCCAAATGCAAGTAGATTTGAATTGATTGATCTGAACCACGTGATACAAACATTTTTCCCTTCCTTCTCTCATTCCTCCTCCTTGTGGACTGCATTCACATATATGGTTAATGTCATTGTATGCCGACAGACATTTATTTCCTATGTGTAGAAAGCAGAAGGAAAAAAACCAGATATGTATGTCTGACACTCAGGGTCATACATATAATTTATGACTGCAAAGAGGGAACCCCCCCCCCAAGTCCCTAATGTGCTATGTCACTGGTCTTCAAATATTTTCTCCTGTGTTGGGAAGAGAGTGAAATCAGAACGCAGGGTTTCACCGGCATCTCCACACCAGATGGTGATGTTCCAAATAGTCTTCTTAAGGTGAGCACGTGACCTACTGTACAGCCGAGGGGCTCCGGCATCACGTGATGGGATGAATAATCCGTCTGATAGAGCTTTGATTAGACAACTGACCTGGTTACCATCTGTAGCCAGGAGAAACAAAGTTGACATTTCTGGATCACTCTTCCCAGAAGCGTCGCTTGCCCACTTCTGGGACATGCAGCCTCACGGAGGGACTGACACACAGGAACAGACAGGAGGGAGCTAAAGCTATGCTGCTGAAAACACACTCAACTTGCAGAACTTGGGCTATTTTTCTTCTTCCCCATCCCCCCACCTCCCGACAAACCACATCTTGACTCATATGGTCGAAAGAAAAACTCTTTCAGTTATTTGATATTTGGGAAACCTCCAGGAGACCATAACTTTGTTTTAGGAAGCCTCTGTCTCTCTCTTGCTGGGAACGCTCTCGCGAGCTCGCGCACGCACACACACAGACACAGACACACACACTCACTCACACTCACACACAGCTCTACACCATGGTGGTTCAGGCTGCAGTGGCTCCGAATAGACCCCAAAGACTTTTGCTGAAAATTCCGTATGGATCTCTGAGAAGACGCAGCGTGGAGAGGGTAAGCGACGCGGCGGGCTGTTTGTTTTCAGCCAGCAACTGCTCCAAAGAAAGGGAGATGTTTGATTTCATTGTACATAGCATCCCTCTGCTAGTCCTGTTTTCCTGAAAAATTCGAATTCCTGGGACTGTAGAACACTAAGTCATAATGTAATCTTTGACTTACTAGATAATGATGAGAAATTTGAAACAGAAATGTTTGTCAACTGTGCATGTGGGGAGGGGGTTGCTTAGAGAGGAAAAATGGAAAAGACTGGGGTGGGGGCTGGCCTTTGTAACGGATATGGAAGATGAGTGTGCTTGTGGAGAAATGCATCCGGCTGCAGGGGCTGTGAAACCTGTTTTCTTCTATGTTTAATGAATCAGATCCATTAGTGCAGCAGGCTGCAAATTTCCTCTCTGGGTGATAGTGTCTTCAAAGGAGGTGATGATGACGTTAAGGAGCTGTGATGTCTTGAGGATTTAAATTGTATACCCGGTTGACTAAAATCCCCTCTGTGTTTTGTTGTTGTTATTATTGTTTCAAATACTTTGCTATCATTTTGGTTTATTTTTTTACTACTATGGATTTTAGCTCAGAATTACTGTGTTAATTTTCTGTAAGAGTGCTTACTTTAATGGTAGTCCCTGGCAGAGAAAATCCTGTAAAACAATAGGAAGGATTTGTTCTTCTCTGGAGTGACTGATGCAGTTTGGGGGTTGCTTGTGGCTAATGCAAAGCTGATTGTCCTCAAAACGGTGGGCTCATTCGTGTGGTGACAGTACCTACACCCATGCAGGTGTGGAATTCTTGGTGGGTCTCAGAACCCCCTGTCTGAGTCATGGCAGGCCCCTCGGTGAGCTGTGGACGTCAATTTAGAAGTCTTAAGGTGTAATCTGAGATCAACAAGGCAAGGAGCTCTCTTGATAGATAACAACCTGCCACATGTTATAAAGGGGAACAGCATTTAATTTTAAGTGACTTTTTCTGGTTTGTATACTTACTACTCAGTGACTTGTAAATTTCAGGAAAACATAATTAAAGCTTTAAAAATATGGCCCAGCCAGCCATGGCTCAGCAGTTGAGCATCAACCTATGATCCAGGAGATCGAGGTTCGATTCCTGGTCAGGGCACATGCCTGGGTTTTAGGCTTGATCCCCAGCAGGGGGCGTACAGGAGACAGCTGATCAATGACTCTCTCATCATTGATGTTTTTATCTCTCTCTCCCTCTCCCTTCCTCTCTCTGAAATCAATAAAAATATATTAAAAAGAAATATGAAGGGCTATCTAAGCTTCTAGTTAGGGTTGACTTCTGACTTTTTAGAAGTTGTATTTTTCCCGCCATTTGAGTAATAATGAAAACAACTTCACTTCCCACTCTGGTTATGGGTACATCTTTACTTTAAGACATTATTCTTGTGCTCAATATCAGGGTCATCAGCTCATATGTATTCAGTGCCTACTGCGTGCTCCCTTTTATACCAGGAGCTTTAGAGCACAGGACCATCAGTAACTGCAAAAGTTACACATTTCTCAGGCTTGTATTGAATGTGATTTTAGGCTCTGGTGAAAACGTTTGGACCTGTACTGTAACTAAAGTTAGTTAACATGTTCTGTTCACAAATACTCGCTTGGAAACGTGAATTGCACACACTGGAATTGTACCACATGGTACTAATGAGAGAGTTATCCTACATATAGGTACACAAAAAATCATATTAACCTGGTAACCTCTGTTTAACCATTATAACCTCTAGCTGGGTGTTTGTTTAATAAATCAAGATGCGTACAGTTACCATTTCTGTTATTCACTGTTCACTAATTTTAGAAAAACTGACAATGTATGAACACAGTGTCATATATAGAACCTATTAGTTGTTGCATACGTTGGCGTATATTTACATTCAAAACACAAAGACCTGTTTTCTGCCCTTGGGCACATGCCAGTGTTGCTCCTACCTTAGGCGTTTGATCTGAAAGTTTCTGGGCCCTTAAGGAAAGTATGAATGCCCATCATTGGAGCATCAGACATGTATTACTATCCATCTTTAGATGGGTAGCAGCGGGCCTGGGACACCAGGGACATCACTCACAGGGAAAGGGCTCTTGAGCTCCTTTCACTCTCCACCACAAAGGAGAATGAGACTAATTAGAATATATGATGTTACATCAATTACAATTGGATATTTTATACTGTTGGTGATTTTATGACAATTTTCAGGATCAGAGTCATATATTTATATAAAAGGAGGGCAAGAAAGGTGAGAAACAACATTTGCTTTAAGGGCAGACACTGAGGACCAGCTCTCTGTTCTGGGAACTTGCTGAATTCAAAGCAACAGCAGCTTTTTCAGTTACATCAGGAGCCTAGAGGGTGACAATCATTGGAGTTGTCTCATGATATTTGGTGATGCCAAGACCTCGCATTTCTATAACACCTTTACACCAATACACTTTCTTTTTTTTCTACTTTTTTTGAAATCCACATCCGAGGATATTTTCCATTGCTTTTCAGAGAGAGTGGAAGGGAGAGAGAGAAACATCGATGTGAAAGAGACACATCAATTGGTTGCCTCTGGCACATGCCCCAACTGGGCCGGGTGATCAAGCCTGCAACCGAGGTATGTGCCCTTGACTGGAATCGAACCTGTAGGCTGACGCTCTAACCACTGAGCCAAACTGGCTAGGGTACCCCAATGCACTTTCTTATCCATTACCTCACTTTACCATCATGAGTTGTTAAGGAGACACAGAGGATTGGACTATTATTTTTGACCCGTTTGAACAGGAAAACCAAGGTATGGAGAGATTTAATCTTCTGTCCAGGGAAATACAGTCAATGACAGAGCAGGACCTAAGTTAGGTACCTACCATTGAGCCCGTGTTCCATCCGTCACCTTTGCTCTCTGGGAGCTTTGATATTGCAGCCTGGCCCTGAGAAATCGGTTACAACCAACTTGTCACCAGAACTTCACATAAGCATAAGTGTGTCACTTACCTACTTAAAACCTTTAAGTGGTTTCCTGCTTCAAAGTAACTACAAATGTCTGAATATAATTATAAGGTCCTTCATAACCAAGATCTTGCTACCCTCTCCAGTCTCATCTCTCCCCATACCTTACCCTGAGTATGTTATACTCCAACCATACTGACCATGTGTGCAGTTCCTCCAAACTACCATGCTCTCCCTTGCCTCAGGGCCTTTGCACTTGCTTTTGTCTGGCTGATACACACTTCCTCCTCCCTCCACCTTCTTAACTTCCTATTCACACCCTTCAGTCTAAAGGTACATCCTGTGGGAAGACTTTCCAGGTACCCCATCCCCTCTCCAAGTCTGAAAACATACTTTTCCTTCTGGCTCCTCTAGCACTCTGCATTTCCCTTATAAGAAAACAAATCACACTGCACCAAATCCTCTCTCCATCCTGTTTCCATCATGTCAACCCTCCACATGATGACAAGCTCCTTGAGGGCAAGGAGCACATCTTGGACCCTGGTTCATAACAGAAGTTGTAGATATTCACTAGATGAGAAAATGAATGAAATCTGTAAGTTCTTATAAACTTCCCTCAGTGAGAAAACTTGGGAAAAGGGTCAAAATTAAGATATTAACAGAAACAGCCTCACTTCTTATGTTAAATCACCACAAGCCCCATTACTCTGGTGGAAAACGTGTTCACTCTAACATGTTAATACGAACTGAGAGGCGGATGCTCTTCTCCTATTCATTCTGAACTCTAAGACCATACCATAAATCTTAGAGTCGTACAAGGGGACTGTGCAAACAAATGACCCGACTCAGATGACACATCTCTTCAGACTAATGTAAATTTGACATTTTTTGTTAGGGAAAAAAAAGAAGCAAGAAATCGTTCTATTTTACCACAATTACTTGAATATTTAAGTGAAAGGGATTTTTTGTCATGGAAAGACTGAAATGGTGTGATATTTCTGGAAGCAGTATCTTTAACACAGTATAAATTAAGCCTTTTTTCACCCACATTATTCATTATTTGACGTGTTACTCCAGGTCGACTCATTGGCAGTCTATTATTTTGCAAAGCATTACATTATCACAGCTGCTAAGCTGCATAACTTAAGAATTCAGAATACAACAGAGTCTCTATAGTCAAGTGTGTGGTACTTACATTCTGAATGTGATCATGCAGGGAAGTGTAAGACTTTACCAAAAACATGTACAGCAGACAGCTTTTAGTGGATATTTATTACCATTGAAAGCAGACAGCCAAGAAAGTGTTCAGACCAATCAGTATAGTCACACATATTATTATGCTACACCCCCGCCCCCCCCCCCCCCGCATCCTGCATGAGGTTTTGTTTCTTCTATAAATAGAGAGAACTCACAATCTCAGGGACTCCCGTCCTCTGGTTCACAGGCTGCATTGGAGACCATTTTGCCCATGTTGTTTAGTCCCGTACGATTTTAAGCGACCTCAGCTTGGTGAACCAACATTGATTTTATTTTCGACAGCAACTTATGTCAAGTTAAGCCAATGACTTGTCATCTTGGCCAGACTGAGACTGTGTAGTGGATAGGTTGTTCCTGCCGGTTCCACCCCAGAGTTTTTATTGCCCATGCTTTTGTGGAAACCAGGACTGGAGATCTGTCTTTCAAATGGTCAGGACCCCCAAGAGCGTCGCTATCCTGCACCAGATGGCGGCTATCAAGCTGAGCATGAAACCAGGTGGCGGCTTCTCTATTTAGACTATTCATCCCCAAGTTCTTACTCCTTCTTGAGACTTTGGCTAGTGTCATAGGTCAAATTCCACAGCCTGTCCTAAATCAGTGCTTCTCAGTCTTGGTTTCACATTAGAAGCACCTGAGGAGCTTTAAAAATCCCAAGGCCCAGCTGTCCACCAGACCAATGCATATTAGAATCTCTGGAGAGGGGCCCGCACAGCAGTATTTAAGCCCCCAGATGATTCTAACGTGCAGCTACACTGAAAACCACTGCCCTAAGGGAAGATTACTGGGCACTAAGCTCCCTTGAGATTAGCTGGTTCCTGTGCTTTCTTGTATCTTTACATGAAAAAGAAATACATGAGTTGATTGTGTTGAATTTTTAGTCAAAATGTTATTCCCAACAGGAGAAAAAAATATGCTCCTTGCTAGTTGGGTCCATATTCCTAAGACATCCTATGCAGTAACCAGCACTTCAAGGCCAGTTTCTGGATAACTAAACCCAGCCTTCTGAAGTCAGAGAGGCTAGTATCGTGCAGGACTTCCAGATGATTGGAGATCAGAAACACCAACTCAGCTCCTCCTGCAAGGTTCTTCTCCACCGGAGTGTGAACAAAGCCAGTCGGGTTTTCTCAACCTGCCATCTTGCAGCTATGTTCACAAAACCAATCGTGTATTCTCAGAACACTTTCTATAGGTGTTTTGAAATCAGATCTCTTATAAATTGCTCTAGAAGAATGAATACTACCCACCTGTGTAACATAAGAGTTTCTTTGAACACACAGTTGAAAACAATCCACTTTTACTTGTATTGATTCATCAATGGGCCTCTGAGAACAATATTATTTTATGTGCAGGAAACAATACAGAGGAAACTATGACTGTGGGTCTTTGTTTTCTAATCTGGGAGTGGACGAACCACATCTGTGGGTTTTTTCTTTTTTCCTTTTCTTTTCTAGTCATTTAATAACTAAGCGCTTCAAAGGATGTGGTCAGTTTTTCTACTACACCCCAGAGCCTAGAACAGTGCCTGGCATATACATAGGGCAAATAAATATTTATTGAGTGACTGTGAGTAGATCAATAAAAAGAATGTCCTCATGGTCCTAAACTAAAACCTTTATTCAAACAGGACTGTCCCCCAAAGGATAGGATTGCCAAGCACTTGCTTTTCTTACTTAGATGAATATTTGTGTCATGAGTTTTTCTTAATTTATATTTTTTATTAAAGTAAATTTGGCATACAATATTATTTTAGTTTCAAGTATATAGCATGGTTATTTAACATTTATATACCTTATGATGTGAGGACGCTAGTTCTTTGAGGAGAACTTGATCAGGAAAACGTGAAATCCAACTACAGAGTTTACACTTTTGAGCGCGTGAGCAGCCCTTTTCCTTCCCAATCAGAATCTGTGTGTGAGTATTTTGAGATAGTTTATAAATATGCCTCTGATCATTTTCCTCCACTACTTACTACTTTTCTCAAAAATGCCAACATCTCATTTCCACATAGACAGATTACTTCCAAATGATGGCTTCAACCCCTCAATTGGAACATTAACCAGGAACGCCAATAAGGCTTACCAGTATATTGATTATGTCTGGAAAATGTGGTCTGAGTTCAATCAAACAAAATCAGTCTCAGAACATAAATACCACTGGGAATGTAATATCTAGAACCCAACACTGTATTTATGAATTCCGCAAATATTTATTTATACCTACTGCACGCCAGGCAGTGTTCTAGACCCAAGGAAGATAATGAAGTATCTATGTTAAGTGGTGATAAGGTCTCTAAATAAAAATATAGCGAGATAAGGAGACGGGAGAGAAGGTGCGCCACACTCTCATACAGCGTGGCTCTCTGTTAGGATGATGTTTGAAGAAAGACATGAAGGAGAAAGGGAGCAAGCCAGGCAGTCATCTGGAGAAAGAACACTCCAGACAGAGGAGCTGCAAGTGCAAAAGGTGTGATGCTAGAGCGCACTTGACGGTGTGAGGAACAGCAAGCAGGCAGCCGGAGCTGGGCAGCGTGAAGGGGATGGGGTACGTGGGGAGGAGCGGCAGTCAGGGAAGTGTTAGGAGCCCAGATGCCAGAGGGCTGTGTGCGCCATGGTAAGGACTTTGGGGTTTTACAGAGTCCTGAGTGAGACAGAAGAAGACCAGTGGTTGGGGGCAAAAGGATGATATTAGCTGACATTTTTTAAAGGAGTCACTGTGGCCACTAACCCCACAGAGAAATGGGTGAAAAGAAGGGTGCCTCATCAGGCCATTAGTGTAATAATCGTGCTGAGAGATGATGATGGTTTAGACCAGATGATACTCTGGAGGGGCTGAGAAATGAGTAGAGAGAAGCTAGAGTAGACAGGATTGGCTGATGGGTTGGGTGGGGAGTGAGAGAGGAAGAGAGGAGTCAAGAATGACTCCTGAGCAGCTGTAGACTGGAGGTGACACTTACTGAGGTGGGCAATGCTGTAGGAGAAGAGCAGGTTGGTGATGACACTGGGGCTGGGGAGATTAAGAGCTATATTTGGATGTGTTGAGCTTGAGATGATAATTAAAAATTCAAATGGAGGACATTAAAAATGTTTGTGTTTAGGAGAGAGGCCTGGAATGGAGATATGAATGTGGACATTATTGGGGGGTGCTGGAGCCAGCTCCTTCAGGCTCTCAAGAGCTGATCATGTGCGTCTCTTCACAACTCCACATTGAGTAATGACGCCTGTGTAGTTTGAAACGGGGCCCTGGTGGGGACTTTACACCATGGAAGCAAAATCAGTGTGACTGGGTATGGATAAGTTTTGCCACCAGTGCTCCTAGAAAGCTCTTCTGCATGTGTGCAGTGTCACCCTTGCTTTTGCACTGCCGTGTTGCACGGCCAGGTCCATCCATGTAGGCAGCAGTGTGGGTGCTGGGTTAAGGAACTCCTTTCATTATGATGTCAACCCAGTACCTAAGAGGAGGGAGAGGAGAGGGAACCCCTTCATCCTGCTGGGCCCCAGCTCTGGGTTTTCCAGTAGCAGAGCACTTAGGAAGACGAGCTACCAAAGAAAGAAAAAATCCTCTGGAAACACAGGGGTACTTGTAGATTTGCATCAGTAGCACAGAGTGCTATGCTCACACCTTGGCCTCTAATGGCAGCTATGCAGTCCCCCTGGGGACCAACCCAACGATCAGGAGCCAGGCTCCCCAGGCCATGCGCCCTCCTTTGCAACATCACTTCTGGGGGCAATACCCATATCCTGAGGCATTTAGTTCAGTCAGAAGCCATTCACAGATCATCTAAATTTTCTTTTATTTCTAGTACAATCCCTGGATATGTGTTCTGTGGTCCCCTCTGGATAATACTGGACCAACATGCCTAACAGCAAACAAAAGTATCTTCGGGATGCTGCAACTTCATTTTTCCTTCAGTTAAATGGCTTTAAGGTGGCATGAGAGAAGCATGTGTAATGTGTGTTAGAAGAGGACCTATGCAGGACAAGACTTCTCTTGCTCCTTCTGAGACCTACCAATCAGAAATAAGCAATTTTCAAAAACATGTATCTATCTCCTGCAGTACCCTGAGGGCCCAATCCTTCACCTTAGTCCTGGCTGCTTCTATCCATTCTGTTCATCCTATGAAATAGGGCCCATACAGGCATTATAACTCAAATGCGTTTAGGAGCCGGGCTGGGCAAATACATGTGGGACATTAAAGAAAGAGGCACGTTGCAGATGGGAGCACTTGTGCCCTAGCACCTGATGCCAGCTACTCTGTTTTGCCACCAAGGAGCAGGCTGGTGTTCCTGGAAATTCTGACTTTTCAAAAGAAAATCTTTGTGCAGTTTTCTTATAATAATAATAATTATATATATATATGACAGAGAGTTGAAAATCTTAATATTTTGTGCTGGCTTTCATTCCAAGCATAGGTAAAAACATTGCAAAGCAAACAAAGCACATGTACAGCCCACATTTGGCCCACAAGATCCCATGTTTCAACTTTTACAATGAAATGAGTGTTATCCCACCCCAAAGATCTATATTGTAGATCCTCTCTCCCCAGTCTTAAAGTTCATGAGGAGACATCTCTATGCAAAAAATTAATTTTGAATAGATCCTCAGGCCCTCCAGCTGGCATCACAATCCTACTGCTAAATCAGAATTTAAAAAAATATACATTTAGACAAGTCACACACAAATTCTAAATTACATTTAAATGAATCGAATGCATGTCTTCCAGCTATGGGAAGTAGGAAGACAGCATCCTCTTTGCTTAGAGCGTGGTTTACTACCTAGCAAGAGGAACAGAACTTCAGAAGCAACTGAACCTGCAGCCTAATCATCGCCTGATATGGCAGCTTAGCATCAGCAACATTGTTTTGCTTTTGGCAGGTGTTCTCCGGTGTTAAAGTGGACCACAGTGAACAATTTCATCTAATGAAGCAATCATTCCACCATCTAGAGGTCTAGTTTGCCGCTAACTCAGATTTACAAACCGGCAGCATGTGGTCCTACTCAAAACCAGAGGCAGCATGAGAGCCAAAATGAGTTTCATTTATGAGCAAGGTGGTTGGCTGGTAACAGCTGAACTAAAACCGTTTCGTTCTAAATCATCTTTTTTGTGTTCGATGGAGGAGAATTCTGGGGTCTCAGCCAAGTCCTTGAGCAAGAACTTGAGCTGATTCACAGCTCTTTTTCTGATGAAAACTTCGGTTCTACCGCATAGGAACTCCTGATCTTACCAGAATGTCAAGGTGAAATGGTGCTCCAGCTAGGGGACAATACAAGTCACACCTCTCAACTGTTCCTCTGAATAGCAGCCCTCACTTGTCAAATCCACAGCAGGGATGTATCTCTCTAATTTTAATCTCATAACATCTTTACTTCTGCCTCTTGCGGGGTAAGGCAACTGAATTGTCTGCCTTCCAGCACTTAGTCAAAGACCTCCTAGGGACATCTGCCACCCACGAAAAGCAGACCAATGGATATGTTAATTATTCATTACTTTGCCCCCTTTATATTTATACCCTTATGAAGTTAAATAATCAAATATCAATAAACCTGGACTGTTTTTTCTCAACTCCTTGCTGAGATTATTTTATTGAGTTAAAATTTAATTCATCTTTATTGAGGGCTGATGGTCAGTATCCTTTTTATAGACATGCAGCAACCTATTCTGTGGCTGAACTGGGGCCAAGTGACCCAGGTCTTGCACAGAACATGGGGGAGGAGGGCAGGATTTACAGAATATGAAACCCAGGCAAGATGTGGGAGATGGCTGGTGGCAGTGATCTCCCAAACGAGCCCCGCAGACAGGTGAACGGGTCACGAGTCTGAATGTGTTAGACGGAGCTGGAAAAATATGGAATGAAACAGCCAGGTGGAGACCAGAGAAATTAGAGAAGTAGATTCAAAGCAGAAGGTAGAAGGAAGAGTCTTGAAGAATCGCCGTAAGGATGGGCTGAGGCAGGGAGGAGAGGGTAAGGCACCCCCTGGCTCAGAGAGCCAACAAAGGAAACATCCTTAAAAATGCTTCTGAGGCTTTTTAAAAATTACAGTTAAATATATTGCTCCTTATGTTTTTTTTCAGTATCCCTTATATAAATTTCACCCTGTTAATTCCTTTTAGGAGATGATAAGAAATATGTGATTTGATATGCTTACACTTTTTACCTTTGCTGCCAGGAAACTCAGAGCTACAGTTGGGGTCCAACTGGTTCATTCTAGATACCTTTTCACATTTATCTCATCTCTTTAAGTAGCTCTCTTCTATTTTCCATTATCCTTAATTTCCTAATTTACCCTTATTGCCCAAGTGTATATGTTTATGTGCATGTATTTTGCACCTCTGCCAAGCAGCATGAAATCCTGTAACTTTCTCTCCTGTTTGTGTTGGTTTCTGTAAGGGAGACCAGCACAATGGAAATATAGCTCACTGAGAGTGAAAAGATAGAACAAAGGATGTTACCTCCCTTCCCTTGGCAGAACTAATGATCCCAACAGGTGTATCAAAAATGCTTCACCGTAAGCTGAGACATGGGAACATCGTGGTCTGAACAAGGCAGTGCTTTTTCCCAGACGAGAATGAATTTATCTGGAATGTTCGGCCCTGATAAAACAGAGCCACTCCATTTCACCCCATTGTGTGTGCTGTGTGCTCGGCGACGTGGTGCAGCTCCTGGTGGCAGCTGAAAGGGTATTCCCAGGAAGAACAGACTACACTACAGAGGGGGATCCCCAGTGGAGGGTCAGCGGTGCACAGCTCATTCTGAACCTCCAAGTCTGAGGCCCACCTTCCATTAGAGCTACACTGTGCCCGAGAGTGCCTTGTCTGCAGAGTCCTAACTCCCTGTGTTGAGGCTGAGAAAGAGGAGGTTTCTGCTCTCAGTTCCCACAGGGATGGTGAAAGCCTACAGTTTCCCCTTTTCACCTGCACTTCTTTTTTCTTTCTGAATTTTGCTGTCAGTGCTCTCTGCCCTAAACAATCAGACCCACAAACAACAATAGCTTCCTGGGAAAGAGTTGTGGCTGCAGGCGATAAGTCTGTGCCAAGCGGAGTTATAAAGCCAAGAACACTCTTTTAGGAAAACCACAGCACTCAGAGAACAGTTTCAGGGTAATCGTCCAGTTCCATTAGGGACCCTGGCTAGGAACCCACCATGGAAGCGGGCTCCAGTACCTCCTCCAATGAACTTGGAGTCGTCCCCTCCCCAGATACCTTGGTGTTCTTGTTTTATTTGTTTAACGTTTAAGGACAGACCATTGCAGGAATCTGGTCTCTGGTCTTGGAGCTCATAAGAAGAAAGATGGGAACAAAAGCTGGCAGGCGACGGGGCTTCAGTGGTTTACACCAAGAGGAAGAAATAATACATCTCAAATGCCTACTCCAGTACTTGGTGACTTTCTGAGAATTTCTGACCTTGATATGTAAGATGTCACTGTCCTAGGGCTTGTCCCCCTTGCCAGGCTATTTCAGCTCCCATTGATCAGCTAAGGGTCAAGGAAGCAAGAGCTCACTCACCCCCTGATTGCTAAGACATAAGGCCAAGACGTTCTGGCAAAGGACAGTCTCCTGAATGCACTTCCTTCCATCCTGGAGTGAATTAATTGGGGCGGCCAGGGTCAAGGAGCAAGTATCAAGTGACACATTTTCCTCCCTCCTTCCCTAGCCCATCTGCAGACACGGCCCTCAGGGAGTAGGAGGAAGGAAACTGCCAGGCCAGAGCCCCCGGGAAAGAGGGGAAAGCGCCTCCTGCTATGGTTTTTCAGGCACCAAGTTCTCTTCTCCCCCCACTTCCCTCTTTTTATTGATCTCAGGTCCCAAGAAAAATGACCAGGAGCAAATTCAGACAGATAGGAAGCCACTAAGACCCAGGAGACCTTGATAACAATGTAAAGTACCTTTATTCAATGAGCTCCTACTGTGTGCTGGGCACTGTGCTTTACTTTACAGATATTTTCTCCTTTAATCCCCAGACAGCTCTGATATGCAGGCTTCCATGTGTATCTCTACTTTATAAAAGAGGAAAACAGAATAGAGAGATTCAATCATTTGCCCAGAGTTGCACAGCCAATATTGGTAAATCCGGGATTTAAATCCAAGCAGTCTGACTCCAGAGAACTCTCCAGAGGGAATCTGACTGAGGTCTAAACTGGAATGAGGCTCTTGGGTCCTAAGGTGCTGAGAAAAGTACCTCTGAGAGAGGAATTGGGGTTGCCACATTCAGCAAATGAAAACACAGGATGCCCAGTTAAATTTGAATTTCAGATAAACAACAAATATTCTTTAATGTAAATATGTCTCATGTTGTTTGCCTGAACTTCAAATTTTACTGAGTGGTCTGGCAGCCCTAATCAAAGGTCATTTCTCCATCTCTTTGTGTGTTTTCCTCGAATTGTAAGTCAGCTATCTGCCTGCTTTCTTTGATTTCTCCTCCTATGCCCTTCTGTGGAACTTCTGAGCTCTACTCCTGCACACAACCTTGCTTTAAAATCAACTTGTTGACTATCATCTAGTATTGCTTGAATTCCCAAAATATGCCAGTGCTTAAATGTTGTTTAGAGACTCAGAATGGAAGCCTGTGTCCTCTAGGCCAGTAGGCGTTAGGGTGCATGCACCAGGAATCCTTGTTGCCTCCATAGAAGTAGAGGAAGTACCTCAAAAAGGTGGTGGGGGTGGGACATGTCACCAGGGGGCTGGGAAGACAGGCTCCTCACCTGCCTCCATCGGGGGTGTTCTGCTTCTAACATATTTCTTATGTTTCTACCTATGATTTCATTTGGGCGAAGATTTCCATCACTGAAAACAAAAGTTATTGAAAGTCATTGTTCCAGGCTGTTACTTTCCAAAGCTGTGCATCTTGAATGTCAGTACAAAGGGACCACCTGGGGATCTTTTCAAATGCAGGCTCTGATTCTCAGGGTCGGGCCTGAGAATCTACATCTCTGACAAGCTCCCAGGTCCTACTGATGCTGGAGTCCATAGAGGACTCTGTGAGCAGCAAGGCCCTACGGTGTCCTGAGGTACATGGACATAGATTATTTTTCTTCTCATCTTTGTTTCAGATATCATCTACCTACCTATCATATATCTGTCTAGATCTCTGGATATTTATTTTTCTATTTATCACCTGTCTATATCTCTATCTGTGTGTCTATATATCTACCTATCTCTATATCTATCATCTTTACCATGATGACTACTTTATACAAACATTTGGGCAAGTTCAGTGCAACTGTCCAGGCCACTTAATGAGAAATGAAATCCTCTTGGTGCAGGGAGTCATGAGAGATAAAGAGTGTAGCACATTGACATGTTCCTTCTGAAAAGCATGCTTTCCTTGGATACTGTGGATCTTAAAAACCCAATCCACTCTGAATAATCTCTTCTTCCTTGACGTCCTACCAAGGTCAAAGAATCCACTATGAGTATTTTACATTTGTCAAGTTTGGAAATCTTATAGACAGAAACAGTCCTGGGCCTTAAAAAATCTGCAACCCTTGTGTGAGTAAATGGGAATCTGTATGTGTTGTACATAATCCTAAAGACGTACTCTGCATGGATTAAAGGCAGCTCGTGGCCTTTAGATATGAAGGAGATCATTTCCATTTCCCTCTCTAAGGTGTACACTATTAAATCAAATAAGTAGGCCTGAGACACTTTGTCTATTGTCTGATCAGATTTTTTTTCATGTTCTATCATGTTCAAATTTACTTGTTTCTGTAAGAGTTAGGGCTCCTCCTTTTAAAAAGATATGTTGAGTGTTTGTGTTTTGGCCACAGATGATATCAAGTGCTCCTGCCTTGGAGAGATTTAAATTTGTTTTTTCTCTTCACTTACAGCTGTGACCTAGTTAATTGTAAGTGGGAAGTAAACTGAAATCACTGGACTTTCTGCTTTGCTTAGAAATCTTGCTCCCTCCTTAATAACAGGAAGTCAGGTTCCAAGATCAGCAACATTTGTGTTTTTTGTGCATTGAGATAAAGAAGAGTAAGTATGTTGCCTGCAGTTTCCTGGGGGGGGGAGGGGGGGAGATAGACAAGAAAATAACCCAAAGATGAGTCACTCATTTCCAAAACAAGAGTCTAAACAGTCTTTGTTAAGAGCAGATTGTAACCTCTGCATGTTATGGCCTCTGGGCCTGGGGGACAAAGGAGTGAGTGATTCAGGGTCTCAGAGTGGCTGCTTCATTCCTGCCTTTGGGTGACTCAAGCACTAAAGTATCACATCCTAAGAAACCATTTTAATTTAGAAATAAATGGCTGCTGCTAACATTCAGGCTTTTCAAGTCAATAAGTGGTCCCTCGAGGTGGGAAGAAAAATTTGATTCCTTTTAACAAAAATGTTTCTTTTAAATCCTTAATTATTTTGTCAGGGGAGGGAGCAAGGAAGAGTTGGGTGGAAGGTCCTAAGTGATGACTTTCCATTCTGCATACAGAGAAGGGGTCATTCCTTAGCCCCTCCCAGGGGCTGGCTGCCCTGCTGGAGTATTTCTTCCATGATACTCAGAAGTAAATAGCAGTTCTTGAGATGAGGGTGTCAAAGAATGAAACTGTACAGTGAGTGACACCGGATTTCTTACTTCCATTTCTGTCAGCCACCCTAAACCCAAGAACTAAGGGGTGTCCTGGGCCTATATCAGGACTTCTCAGTGTGGTCCCTTGGCTAGAATGTCAGCCTCACCTGAGAACATGTGAGAAATGCTGGTTCCCACAGCCTTACACAGGATCTACGGAGCCAAACACTCTGGGTGAGGACTGGGGATCTGCATTTTAACAGGCCCTCCAGGGGATTCTGATGCAGGCTGACCTGTGAGAACTGCTGATCCGGACTCTCAGGCATCATCACGAGTTACAGGAGCTCTTTTGCAGGACAGTGACCTCAGTGCCAGACGATGGCAGTGGTTCTTTCCCTGGCTGCACCTTAGAATCCCCAGGCTGCTTTTTAAAAACAGTAATACCAACTCCTTCCTCCAGACATAAAATTTTAGTCCCTAGGGGTAGGACTCTATGGAAAGCATTTTGTAACTCCTCCCAGGTGTCTCTAATGCTCAGCCAGGGTTACCTTTGGTCCATGGGAAAAGCGGTCACTAACTCAGCTGCAGTGCCGATGCTTGGGAAAGGGAGCTGGCAGTCCTTAGTGCAGGGCCCAGGCAGGCCCTGCAAACTTGCCTTTCAAGGCAGTGGGGATGCTAAAAGCCACTGGTGGTCCTCACTGTCATCACTGGGCACATGGGGGTGGGGAGGGGCCTCATTTAGAGCCAGCTGGCAGTTGTCAGACCCCTCCTGGCTAGCCCTATCCAGGTACAGGTGTGAGAACTGCCAACACTCCATGCCTGACTCTGCATTGATCGCATCGGCAGATTCCAGGAGGCAGAGGCTGTTGGTCAGAAGTCTGATAGCCAATGGCTGAGGGTGTGCCAGGGCCAGGTCCCACACGTCCCAGGTGTGGTTGTTTCCTCCTAAACTCAGGCCAAGCCAGTAGGCTGGTGCCGTCTATCCTGCTCTGCGTCTGCTTCCCCATGGAGGCTGGAGCCGGCAGGACTATGCTCCTGAGGCCCTGCTCCACCCACTCTTGCTAACCCTGCCTCTAGTAGGGAGCCCTTCTTCAGAGCAGAAAGGATCCTAATCCCTCTCTGGTGGCTTTCCACGTCCTGGTGCCTGACCCTAACTCACACTCACTAATCTATGGTCAGGGAAATTTAAATGGGGCCACAGTCTCAATCAGCCTGTAGCCAGTATAATATACTCAGTGGGCACCACTCACGCCCAACCTCCTTCCCTTGCCCCTGGCCCTCGGTGGAGGAGCCAGCCCATGGTCATGACAAGCAGAGTGGTCACTGCTGGATGTCCAGGAGGAGGGAACCGTGTAGACCACAAAGGGTGCCTTGGCCCCAGATATGTGAGCTGGATGTCAGCGCTGGACCCCAGTTCCAGCCTAGGAAGGAGAATGCAGATTATAGAGAGGTAGTAAAGGACACAGAGGCTGAGGCTCATCATGCTAATAAGCACTGGTTCACCCGGGGCCACCAAGCAGGACTCATTGGAGCAAACAAATGCTAAATGTCAGTCTGTGGGCAAAGGCCAACCTGCCTCAGGAGAGGCCTAGGGACTGAACAGGGCAGAAGCAATAGCTGAGAAGATTAGCATCCAGTGCTACGGCATTTCCTCACTTTAATCACCATGTGATCCAGCAAATCCAGTTCTGCGTATACATTCAAAAGAAATGACAGCAGGGACTCAAGCAGGTATTTCTAAATCCATGCTCATAGCAGGATTACTCATAGAGCCAAAAGGTGGAAACAACCCAAGTGTCTGTCAATGGATAAAAGGACAAACAGAATGTGATATACACATATAATGGAATATCATTCAGCCTTAAAAAAGAAGTATATTCTGACACAGGCTATAACATAGATGAGCCTTGAAGACAGATACTGTGCGATTGCACTTACAGGAGGAACCTAGACTAGTCTAAGTCATAGACAGAAAATAGAATAGTGGTTGCCAGGGGTTGAGGGGAGTTGTTTAATGGGCACAGTTTCAGTCTTGAGATGGATGGTGGAGACGGTTGTACAACAATGTGAAGGTACTTAATACCACTTAAAGGTGGTCGGTGGTAAATTTGTTGTGTCTATCTTACCACAATTTTTAAAAATCAATATCTGAAACCCAGAAGGTTGTGACATGTGAAACCCGACAGGTAAGTGCTTTCAGGTGTCACACAGGACATGAGGAGGTGGTTGTCTACCTGGGACTGAGCTATAAATACACACCTACCTTCCTGAAACCCCTGCCTCATGGGCTGCTCTGGCTTTCGCATTTTGCAATCCATCCTGATTTTAGTAGAGGAGGAGGGGTACCCCCTTGAGAGAGTGCCTCAGGCCGCTTATTGTGGTCAAACTCGGGAAGGAGATCCAGACCTGCCCATTACTGGTGCTTAATTAAGGAGAAGCCAGGTCCCAGCTGTGCTACAGTGAAGCCATTGTCCCGGGTTTATTAAGAGCCACGAACAGAAGGCACTTAGCTCCTAAGCGGCTCCTCGAAGGAGAATCTTAAATCATCACCTTTGTTTCTGCATCAAGGGGGACATAACCAACACCCTGATCCAATTTCCTTTTCCTCTGGTGGAAATTTACTTCACATTATACCACACAGAAACTTCTTTTTAAATAAAAAATTCATTATGTTCTATTTTTCAGGACAAATCAAACAACAAAGTATAAGCTGGTGTTCCTTATAGATTTTCAGATGCCTTCATGGCCTAGGTGGGTGTAATTACATTTTTTTCTCTTAAGTCATTAAAGGGAGTTCAATTTCTTTCCATAGTTTATTTCCCTGGACCTCCTGCCTTTTCAATTTTAGGGTTGCTAAGGAAAAGGACCTTGTGGAAATTCAGGGACACACTGAGCCTTGGGTTAAGTAAATGTTTCACTTACATGGGCTGCTTGGCCTCTGTCAGAAATTGGCAGGACATAGAGGAGATTCAAATACAGTTATGCGTCGCTTCACAGCAGGAATATGTTCTGAGAAATGTGTCCTTAGGCAATTTCAGTGTTAGGCAATTTGTTTCAACAAGATAGAGTGCACATACGTACACAAACCTAGATGGTATAGCTTACTGCACACCTAGACTATCAGGTCCAGCCTATTACTTCTAGGCTACAAGCCTGTACAGCATGTTACTGTATGAAATACTGTAAGCATTTGTGACACAGTGATATTTATCTAAGCATAGAAACGGTACCATCTAAAAGATGAGAAATGGCACATTTATGTAGAGCACTTTCCATGAACGGAGCTTGCAGGACTGGACGTTGTTCTGGGTGAGTCAGTGAGTGAGCTGTGAGTGATATCACTGGACACTACTTACAAGCTACTTAGCCTTATAAACACTGACAGTTAAGCTACAGTAAATTTATTAAAAAATATTTTTCTTCAATAACAAATTAACCTTAGCTTACTGTAACTTTTAAACCTTATAATCTTTGTAATATTTTTTAACTTTTCAACTCTTTTGTACTGAGCTTAAACACGGGCACATTGTTGCAACATTAGGACAGGTAAGATATCACTAGGAAATAGGAAATAGGAAATATTCCGCTCCATTATAATCTTATGGGACCCGCGTCATATACGTGGCACTTGACTGTAAAGGGAACTTCAGGTGGCTGATAAGAATAACCTGGCAGGACTTTACTTCCTCCTCTTCTGCACACTTGCGCTGCAGCAGGCCCCACTCACCTGTTTCCACCTGCAGGTCACTTGTGTCCCACTGGGAGCTTGACTGCTGCCCCAGTAGGAAGGAGATAAAATCTCCTGGCAGACGGAGCAGGGTCCAGCCTGTTTTGCTTTCCCTTCAGTCTTCCATTCAGCCCTGACCGCCCTGGCTTGCTTCATTATATAGCTTTTGTTGTTTGCTCTCAGTCCACCTAATTTCCAGCCTCCTGGCCAATGTGAATTCTGGATTCATTATTCACAGATATTTTGACCTCCTGCTTTGGACTCCATTCACCTTAAAGTTGCGGATGACCCTGGATGTCTGTGATGACTTCCCTGATTCCCTAACCATGATTTGCCTAGATCTCCAACCCCACATTGTTCTTGGTTTTCCAAGCTCTGTTGCTAAATCCTAAGCCATTCTTACTATCCTTGGCCAGCCGTGGATACAAACAGATCACACTACCTATAATTTAAATGGTTCCAAAAAGCAGCACTCCAAATAAATATTTTTATCCATGAGATCTTAATGAGAAAGTACAGTATTAAAATCCTTCAATGGTAGCCCAGGCAACTCAAAAAGTTAATAAGCTTATCCTAAAACAGCACTGATTTTGTAATATAGAAGTTCAATTTATTGGCAAATCCAATCCCCATTGATCAACTCCAATAGAGAACTCATGATTGCTTTTTCTTTTGTTTTGTGCTTTTTGGGGTTTTCCATTATTGTTATGGGTGTTACTTTGTGAGAGGACTTTTGTTAAGTTTAGGAAATGTGATAAACTAGAACAAAATAGACTTCTGCCACCACCACATTGGAATACAGTCTCTAAAACCAGGCATAACTGTGGGCTTGTTGGAGCTCCTGTCCTTGGACTTAGAGATGCTAACTAAGGACACAGATCACTGTGTGAGACAACGTGATGCTCAGCAGACAGTCTCCCGGCTGGGTTCTTGGGATGGCCAGACAGCTTTTACATCTCTGTGTTCTCTTTCCCCTTGTGGAAAGCATTCTAAGAAATAGAGACAAAAACGTAGCCTAGAAAATGGCTTCCTGAAGTCATTAGCTGACCAAAATTGCATCTGACCCACAGAAGCCATGCTGACTCCACCCACATTAGTGAGGCCATTCCATTCCCATTCATCAAGCTCCGGCGTTGTCATTGTCACAGTGTGTCAAGTCTCCATTACTGAATAAGAAAGGGAATGCAGGGCAAATGCTATTACGCGGGCTCTTTCAGAAGCCAAAACAAAAAATAGTAGCTCCAGTTAGGGAGTTAGAGCTATTCCAGGGTAGATGCTATGAAGGCATGTTACCCAAGAACAGGGAGAAAGTCACAGCCTACACTTTTATACAAAAATACACATTTTCATTCATTCAATACTCAAGGCATTCCTATTAAGTCCAAGACACCAGGGATATATTTAAAAAAAAAAGTAAGATTGCTAAATTAGAAGGAGTTTTAGAGAGGAAAGAGGCTTTACTAGAATTGAAGAACACTTTCTTTTTTAAAGGAAAACTCTCTAATATATTATAAACAACATACAACAGGTCCTCAAGTAACATTGTTTGGTTCAGTGTCATTCTGTTATAACATTGATGAGCTCTTGTTCATATCAATTAGCCTATGGTAAAATTGGCTTCATTATACGTCATTTTTCTTAAAGTCTCAGAACTTATCAAAGATGTTAAGTGAGGACTTACTGTGCCTGCAGTTACCTCTTATAAATTTCACTCGCCTCCCTTTATGCTGGAAGATAAATGTTAACTTCACAGCTCCTAGACACAAATTTTCTAAGGTCTCCTAGGTTCCCACTTGGAGAGAAAGTGTTAATTCTCTCTCAGCAACTCTCCTGTGGGCATTCACTCATCTTCATCCTCACCTTCATCTTCTCCCGTGAGAAGGGAGTGGTTCTCAAGCCCTTGCCCTTCTCCGTGCAAACCCACTTCTCACGCAGGAAGACCCTCGTTTGTTTGAATAGGCCATTCCATTCTCATTTATCAGCAGGCCCCAGACCACGGCTCTTCCAAGTGTATGTAACTCCTAAATAAAATAAGGCTTACGTGTTTTCACATAAGGCTGCGATCACATAAACACATGTTGTAAAATATATGCTCAAAAATCATCCTTGGCCACTGAGTTCCATGGAAACCAAATACCAAGAGATTGAGAAAAGAGGAGCTGCGGGCATTTAATTTCTCATTCAGAGCCTGGACTGATTTAATTCAGACAGCCCTGATTTTATTTCTGTTGGGGTCTGGCATGTATATGAGAACTGACTTTCGTAACCGGGGTAATTGATAGGATGACATCATTTTTATGGCCCCAAGACCACTTGTATAATGGCTTGTGAAGCTTGGGGGAAATATTTCTAAACATAGCTCTTGGCATGCAGCTCTGGAGCACTTAAGCCAGAGGGCAGCTCTTGCCTCCCCCCAACTACTTTCCCAGGGACCCAAAATATTTTTATATACACAGCCAAGCATTTTTCAAAAGTATTCGACAACCCCCAAATGAACAGAGTACGCTCCCTTGCGTTTATATAAGGCTCTCTCGGGTCCTCAGGTTGAAGCGTGATGACGCAATGATGACTCTGTCAGAGCTGGGACATTTTCCAGACCCAAATATGGGATTAACTGTGTTAGTGAGCAGTCCTGAAATGCCTCAGGATTTTAAGAGATTGTTTGGGTTTGGGTTTTGCACGTCGCCCACTCACTTTACCATACAAGTGCTATTTCTAAAATCCTTTCCCCAAAGAGCTGGCACTGGGATTACAAAATGACAAATGGGAACTTCCAAAACTGTTTGGACTCTTGCCCCAGAAGGTGGGAGTGAGAGTGTCAGGAGTAGAAGGCGGTGGGGAGTGGAGGGGAGCTGTTGATAAAAGAAGATAAATTGCTGGGCTCTTCTGCACTCTCCATCTCTGTTTCCCCAGAGTCCGTCTGCTGCATGCTTGGGACTAAGTCGGGGAGCAGCAGGCCAAGCACCCTAAAGCCAGCCCCTTCTGCTTGCTGCCCACACCCCACTCTACCAATGGCCATGCCATAGAATTCATTTAGGAAAGGAGGGATGCTACCACTTCATACCCACTAGGATGGCTAAAGTAAGAAAGACAGGCAGTAAAAGGGTCGGCGAGAATGTGGAAAAAATTAGAGCCCTCAGACATTGATGGTGGGAGTGTAAAATGGTGCAGCCTTTATGGAAGACAGCTCAGCAGTTCCTGAAAAGGTTAAACATAGAGTTACCATAGGATCCAGCAATGCCACTCCTAGGTGTCAACAGAGAGAAATGAGAAATATACATCCTCCCAAAAAGCTGTATGTGAATATCTATAGTAACATTCTTCATAATAGCCCCCAAAGCGAGGACAACCCAAATGCCTGCCGCTGGATGAATGGATAAGCAAACCGTAGTCTATCCGTACAATGGGTTTTTGTTCACCAGAAAAAGGAATGAAGTGCTGATATTTGCTACATGAATGAACTTTCAAAACATTATGCTTAGGGAAAGAAGCCAGTCCCAAAAATCACATTTATATAAAGTGTCCAGAATAAGCAAATCTATAGAGACAGAAAGTAAATTAGTGCCAGTGTCTGGGAAGGGAGGCAGGAGGAAGTGGGGAGCACTAGTGCTAGCTAACGGGTACAGGGTTTCTTTAGGGGCAATGAAGATAGACTAAATTTAGATTGTGGTGATGGCTGTACAGCCTTGTGAATATTCTGAAAAACCACTGAATTGTATGTTTTGAATGGACAAAGTGTTCCATATATAATTTATATCTCAATAAAGTGGTTTTGGGGTTTTCGTGCTTTTTTTTAAGAATGCTAATGTAGAGCTATGGGCTTCCTTCATTTAATGAGTAAACATCCAGCTCGGTCCCAGACCAGCATTTTGGTTACACATGGATGGAAGAAACAAAATGTGCAAGAGATTTAAACCTAAGTTTGAGTCCTGTGTTGGAAGTCAGGAGAGGAATGTAGGATTAAAATGTGAATTTGTAGCGAAGAGCTGAAAAGGTCCATATGTGGCACAGAGAAGTTAACTGCACAAAACTCCAAAGGAATCTGCTTTCTACAGAAGCTGAAACTATGGCTGACCAGTGTTTCTAATAACACCCTTGCTTTCCCCGTGCTGTCGTGGATTTATTTATTTTCCAGCACCTTCTCAGGCTCACTTTGGAATAAGTTGCCTATTGATCCTCTTTAGTTCTTCCAGAGAACAGATGTGGCTTATTAATTTGGATTGAAATATTTGAGTATTTGGGGCTTCAACTGAACTGGGCTTTGATGTTGGAGAAACTGCCTTTTACCTTCAGATTCTATCAGTAAAAGATAACAAAAGCCAATTATGAGAATCTTTTAAAAAACACTATTTGTGTCTCCCGGTAGCTGACTTTGGCCTGACATGGAGTGTAGGAGTTCTCCAGTCAATCACAAGGCTGACATTTTCTAAAATAGATGTCGGTAGTAATCACCAAATAATTAACATGGGTTAGCTTAGATTGCATTTATGAATATATTTCTTTGGTTGCTATAAATATACTTCTGTGTGTGTGTGTGATTTCCTGTGTCTTCCTGTATTTGAAAATGTTGTTCATAACTGTGCTACACATTACTTACAACTTAGAGTTTTTTCAAGTTCTTCTCAAGGCTGTAATTATGTCTGAAACATCCCTAGAGTCAGGCAAAGGCATTTATGGCTTTAAAAAATATATTCCTCCATTTTTACAAGAACAGTGAACCAGAGTCTGGGAGCAGGGACAGAAAATACAGAGGTGTGGAAATGGAGACAGGGAAGGAGATGAACAGCTGGACAAAGTGAGAGCAGGTAGGAGAGGGGTGGCACTGAAGCATCGGTCAGTGTCCCGCATGGCCCTGTGTGCCCTGCGTGCCCTGCACAGTCCCCCACCTCTCCTGCCTTTGTCCTGGGAGAAACTCCTGGCTGCACGATGCCTCCTCCGTCCCAGAGTCAGCACCAGATTCAGAGTCCCCAGCCTCGGTCTCTTCCCAAATGTGGAACCGTAGGACCAACACTTCAGTTCTACTTATAATGACTCACACCCCCAGGGCATACAATAGGCAAATGCACACAACTGATGCAATCCTGCCAGGTAACTAATACTTAGACTCTTTGCACCCCAAACGTTAGCAAAAGAGTACATGAAAAGATAGGTGATAATGGTGATTGCTTTTAGTTACATCTTCCTGGGATCTCAGTGATGTTGCTTA
Organism: Miniopterus schreibersii; assembly: GCF_964146895.1. Classification (NCBI taxonomy): domain Eukaryota; kingdom Metazoa; phylum Chordata; class Mammalia; order Chiroptera; family Miniopteridae; genus Miniopterus; species Miniopterus schreibersii. The sequence goes on along the minus strand of NC_138101.1, from coordinate 89,021,225 downwards.
CCCTTTAGCCACCCATGGCTAACTGATTCATAATTCTTTAAGTTTTGTGATCAACTGACTAAGTGGTAAGCTGCCTAGAAAACCCCACTTTTTCATGATTATTGAAGGACTAAAGAAAGTGATTAAAATGAGCTGTGAGTCAGGAAGACAAGTCCAGGTCATTTATTTGCCTGGTGAGCCCTGATGTTGGGTCCCAGCTCCATCACAATATCCATGAGGCCTGGGAAGGCCACTCTGACCCTCTGCACTATGATTTCCTCCTCTGTAAAATGAAGGTGTACACACACACACATACACACACACACACACACAAGACAGATACATATACACAGATACACACACACACAAACACAGACACACAGAGACACATTTACGCACAGTCACGCATACATATACACACATCTGTATCTAATTGCTCTGAGCATTACAAATCCCTTTTCAAAGCAAGGGCATCATGGTCAGTGGCAGTGTGCCGTTTGTGTGCACAGCCTGTCAGATGCCACTGGGACAGCTGCCCTGTGAAAGCCTGAATTAGCAGCTTATAGTCTACGGCAGAATCAGAGATACGATTGAAGAGACTGGGCCAGTGAAACTGCGCAGCTCCTCCACCAGCACCGGGGCATAACCAGCTCCTGTCCCCTGTGCTTCCAAGGGCTGGAAGACATCTGCTGATATTACCAGGCTCAGATTGCAGGTGCCAGAGCAGGTCCCCAAAGAGGATGTCCCTGTCCCTATGAGTGGTAAAGACTTCAAACAGTTTATGTAGGTCTCACTGTTCTCAGGATTAATATGTTGGTATTCAGGCATGTTTTAAAATACTTATTATGGCATCTTTGGACTTAAAAGATTCCCAGACCATAAGTTAAATATATATTTAACTTTAAAAAAATTTTAAAGTTACATTATTTAATCAGAGAGTAAAGAGTACCTTTAAAACTGTCCCCATCTATTCCATAATTACACACTTTGGATAAGAGCCTGGTTCACAGCCAGAATCCCCAGAGGGTAGAGAGCATGAGCTCGGGGACACAGGCAAAAGCTAACTATGATATAGCTGGTCTTTGTTCTTTCTTGAAAATACCAAGGTGGTTAGGTAATATTAATGGGGCAATCATTTTCCGCATACCATTTGTTTTTTTAATTTAGTTTCTTTCTTTCTTTCTTCTTTCTTTCTTTCTTTCTTTCTTTCTTTCTTTCTTTCTTTCTTTCTTTCTTCCTTCCTTTCTTTCTTTCTTTCTTTCTCCTTTCTTTCTTCTTTCTTAAATAAAACTATCTTTGCTGATGGGGTGTTTGTAGAAAGGCAAGATCCTTAGTACCCCTCCACTTTTTATTACAGGGTATGTGGAAATAAAGGAATAATATACAGGAATGAAATCATGCATAATGTTTTCCCCCAGACCATTACTCATGGGAAAATGATTAAAATTCATCAAAACAGAATTTAAATGAAAATGGCTTCCCATACTTATTAAATAATTAATGTGTCAATCCATGGCAGCAGGAAAAAAGGGATTAAGAGAAGATGGTTTTGGGAAACACAGATTTTGAAATGATCTCAAGAGCTTCATGTGTTCAGTGGTAACGTCCTTGAATTACATTGACCATGTAAGTGCTCCAAAAAATAAATAAATAAAATCAGATGCATGCCATGCCCTGTGTAATCCACTTTAAGTATATGGTCTTATTTAATCTTCACAACAACACTATGAGGTTAGTATGATTCCTGTCTTATAGATAAATGTGGCAGAGAAGTTAATTTGTCTAAGGTCACACAGGAGGTGGTAGGCCAAATTTAAACTAAGTTATGTCTGACTTCAGGACATTCCAATAGGTTCGTGAGTTACGTGCTCTACTACCATTCTGATGATATTAAATGTTCTGGTTGGAGAGATATGAAGAAATAAAGAGAAAGAGAGAAAGAGAAAAAGAGAGAAAGAGAGAAAGAGAGAGAGAGAGAAAGAAAGAAAGAAAGAAAGAAGAAAGAAAGAAAGAAAGAAAGAGAGAGAGAGAGAGAGAGAGGGAGGGAGGGACGGAGGGAGGGAGGGAGGGAGGAAGGAAAGAAGGAAGGAAGGAAAGAAGGAAGGAAGGAAGGAAGGGAGGGAGGGAGGGAGGGAGGGAGGGAGGGAGGGAGGGAGGGAGGAAGGAAGGAAGGAAGGAAGGAAGGAAGGAAGGAAGGAAGGAAGGAAGGAAGGAAGGGAAGAAAGAAAGAAAGAAAGAAAGAAAGAAAGAAAGAAAGAAAGAAAGAAAGAAAGAAAGAAAGAAAGAAAGAAAGAAAGAAAGAAAGAAAGAAAGAAAGAAAGGGAAGAATGTGCACAAGGCAAATATCCCTCAGTAACTACCGTGGTTCTTCGGGACTATCCAACCAAAATGCTACTGAGACTAAACACACCCCTTGTCTTAACTGTCCAGGTTGTGTTATGAGTGAACCTCTCCTACCTGTCACCTCTCCTTCCTGCTCTGGAATCTATTAAATTAGGATACAGATGCCCTTATGAAACATGATTTAAAATAATCAAACTCAAAACAACTGAGTTGACATCTCAAATAGCTGTACCATGTTCAGCTGGGTGTCCTCCCTTGGGTTGAGATTCACATAGGGTAGATCCAATATGTATTAAAGTCGTAAGAGCTTTGGAGAAAGTACCTCATCGTGGGGAGATGTGGGATATTTTGCCTATATCTCCTTTATCTGCTTTCCTCCAAATTTGAGAAAGTTGGTATAAAATCTATCAGATAAGCTTTCTTATAGCCCTTTTCATCTTACTCTCAATTTGGGAAATTTCCAAAGAAAATGCCTGGGATTTTACAAATTGGCTACAGAAATAATAACTTCTCCAGGGTTGATGTAATACGGGCGTTTTGCTTTGCCACGCACACACTCATTGGTTCTCTAAGCTTGAAAGAGTTAAGAGAAAAGATGGAATGCCTTGGGAATGTTGGCAGGGAGGCCGCAGCTCTCTCCTCTCTGCTTCTCACCCTGGACGAGCTCCCGGAACCAGGAGAACTCAGTGATGACTCGGGATCCTGCTCTTCCCTCGATTCTACCCCAAAAGCCGCCTCTGTGTCCTACAGAGGGAGGGATGTGCAATTATCTACAGCTTGAGGCTTGTTTTCACCTTGACCCTGGAGGGTTCCCAGAGAAACGGAGAAAACATTTGAATTAGGAGCCATTGGCTTATCCTTGTGGGGGAAAACAGTCCCTGAAGATTAGTGGGGGTGGTGGGGAGGGAAAGTAGGGGAGAGCAGAGTGGAACAAGAAGAAACAGAGTTATTTTGACTGCATTTTTTCCTTGCCTGATTAAATCTAGTGACCTTTGAACTTTGCGTTACTAAAAGAACCCAGCTCTGAATGTGGGGCCTGGGACCAGAGGGCAAAGGCGGGGCCTGGAGCTGGCATGGCTGCAGGGTTGCTTGGTGCGGAGGACCTGCTCCGTAGCTGGGACCAGCTGGTGTGGGACCTGACTTGCCGGGCACTGAGGACGTGCCGAGGGGAGAGCCTTCGGGTCCTGCAGCTGATGCTGAAACCATGGTGCTTCGCCAGAGCTGTCTACCAGGTGGGACCTGCAGCTACTCTTAGTTTCTTTGCAGCATGAGAAATGTGGGGAATGGTGGTGAAGGGGCAGAGACTTGTCACATGTTTAGGACTATGAAGTGTGTTATAATGAGTGGAGAGGGTATGGTTAACTGTAACTGAGCACCCTCTTCAAGGTACCAGGCACTGTGAGAGGTGCCTTGTAAGCAGCATTGAATTCGGTTTTCCAACCATCAGATAAAGTAGGTGCTTATGTCACCTTTTGGAGATGAGGTTATTGACGCAGAGAAGGACTTAAGTTGTTCAAAGTCATACAGCTGGTAAATGACAGAGCCCTGCAATTTAAACCAAAGATTTTCTGGACACAAAGATGAAGATGCTCTTTCCATGAGTTTATGCTCCTCTTATAAGACTGTTTTCTCAAAATGCGTGTTTGGGTAGGGACAAGCTGGTAAGGGGCCTGTGGCTGTGGGGACAGGAGGCAAGGAGGGGAAAATGCTGAGCAACAACAAGAAGTCCTTGTCCTCATTTCCCTGTCTCTTTGGTGGCTAACATAGTGGCCTCTGAAGTCAGATGTTCACACAAACTTCTGCTCAAATGTAAGAAAAAGAGAAAATTTTCTGCAGGAAGGTAGCCCTTCTGAGTCAATTGGCAGGGGGTGCAGAGTACTTCAAAGGGGGAGGCCAGAGAGTCTCTTTTCCTTGTTCATCCATCCAGACTGGTGTCACTTTGCCACGGAGACTTCAGTCCCCACAGCCCAACCCAGCCTGAGAGGAAGGAGCCAGACTGACCCAGGGGGAAGGCAAAGTAGTAAGGGGGCAGGGCTTCCCCTGACCTGGTTCTGGAGTGGGTGTCACTATCTCTTCTTCAGTGGACGGTGTCTTTTGTAATCCAGTTTGTTTCACTAAGTCAACTTGCGTGGTTTTGGCCCTCTCTCCTTGTTAGCTAGCTCACCACATGCTTGGAACCGGGCAGGCACAGCTGGCCTTTGTATTTTTAGGCGTAATTTGGCGGCGCAAATCCCTTAATGAACTGTAATGACTAACAAAGCAGGACCATGCAGCCACCCTTCCTCCCTCCCCTCCTTGAGGAATGTCTGGACTTACAGGGAAGTGACAGCTACTTGGAAGGTGTGCCTAAGAGCCCTGAGTTGGTTTTAGAGGAGCACAGCCTTCCCTGGACCCCTCCTCCCGCTTCTTCATCTGCCCATTGGCAATCGGACTGAAGACCCTTCAAATGGTTTCTGGAAACGAAATGTTTTTCCCAGAATTCTTGTGTTTGAAGGGCATGTACCTATAGATTGCTATTAACAGCAAATATGTCTGTAATCAATCTTATGTAAACGAAATGCAAGAGGAGTCTTCTCAAATTTGACACAATCTAAAAAATTTATACAATATTTCCAATGACAAGTTGTGAATCTGAAAGAAATCTGGGAAAGTCTCCCTGAAGGGAGATTCAGTTAGTCACGTGGTTGGTTTGTCCACTTGAAGATTCTTCTGATTTGGTTTAGAGTCAAATCTCAAACAGCTTGGCATTTGGGGATCATTTCTTAGTCAAGGAAATTCTGTGTTAGCTGTTGCTGAGCTTGTGAATGAATTTGAGGGCCCTGGCTTCCTGTCTCCATCTCCCACTTTCTTTTTACCTCCTGTTTGCCTTCTCTCATGTCTCAGAAAGTTACATAAACACCAAGATTCTAAATCAAGTAAGCCCTGCTTCAAGGGGCTTTTTCAGGACTCCCTTTAACATTGTAAGTGTACTGAAAAGAACATTAAAATTTATTGGTCACTAGGTTTGGAAAAAAAAAATTGTTGCTGCTCAGCCTCTCTTCAGTTCGTCAGACACTTACTGAGCAGCAATGTGCCTGCCCTTTGCTTTCTCCCTTATAGAGTGGGGGTGATAGCTTCATAGCCACATAAAAATTAAATAAGGGCACATGTGTTAAAGTGTGCTGAAAATACTAAGTATATACAAATGGGAAATGTTGTTTTTTAATACACTGTATTCCTGCTGTTTTTTCTCTTGAGAAAAGTTCACCAAGAGTGCCTTTATTTTTTTAGTGAGAGGGTAACTAATGGCCATTTTTACGTATTTTGTTTAGGTAATTGTCTAGGAAAAACTCTGTTTCCTTTTACTGTCACACTACTACTCTCATACAACACTTCTGGTGCCAAATATGGGTATTTCCTCCACATCGAGAAATACCGACAGCAGCTGGAGTTAGTGCAGACCCTACAGGTTAAGGGCTCAGTCCCACAAGACTGAACCCCTACTTCAGATGCCAATCCCATGTAGTAGGTCCCCAGGTTACCCACAACTTCTGTCCAACTTTGCTACAAGTTAGAGGTTCTCATGAGCCCCTCCTTGGTTTAATCATTTCCTAGAACAGCTTAATCACTTTCTAGTACCCACCTGGCATCATACATAGTTATTACAATATTATTAATATTTTTAATTTATTGATTTTAGAGAAAGAGGAAGAGAGAGAGAGACATTAATTTGTAGTTCCACTTATTCATGTATTCATTTGTTGCTTCTTGTATGTGCCCTTACTGGAGATTAAACCTACAACCTTGGCAAATCTGGACGACACTCTAACCAACTGAGCTACCCAACCAGGGCCAGTATTACTGCTTACACGCTTTACCTTACACCCCCACGACTATTGTGTAACTACCATTGTATTACTTACTCCCTTCAGTTTTTCACCCAGTCTCCCAACCCACCTCACATTTGGCAACCATCAGACTGTTCTCTGTATCTATAAAGTCTGTTTCTATATTGTTTGTTCATTTATTCTGGTTTTTAGGTTTCACACATAAATGAAATCGTATGGCATTTGTCTTTCTCTCTCTAATTTTTCTCACTTAGGATTACCCTCTAAATCCATCCATGTTGTTACAGATGGCAAGATTTCATTCTTTATATGGCTGAATCTTATTCCAATGCATATATGCACTGCTTCTTTTTCCACTCATCAATTGATGGGCACTTGGGTTGCTTCCATATCTTGGCTATTGTAAATAATAATTCAGTGAACATAGGGATGCATATATCTTCTCAAATTAGTGTTTTGGATTTCTTTGAATAAATATCCGGAAGTGAAATTGCTGTGTCATAAGTTCTACTTTTAATTTTTTGAGGAACCTCCATACTGTTTTCCTTAGTGGCTATACCAATTTGCAATACCATAACAATGAACGAGGGTTTCTTTTCACCACATCCTCACCAGCACTTGCTGTTTGTTGACTTATTGATGATAACCATTTTGACAGGTGTTAGGTGAGCATCTTTTCATATGCCTATTGGCCATCTATCTGTATGTCCTCTTTGTAGAAATGTTTATTCAGGTCCTCTGTCTATTTTTTAATGGATTGGGGTGTGGGTTTTTTGGTGTTAAGTTATTTTGGTATTAAATAAAGTTAAGTAAGTATGTTATTTATAAATTTTGGATATTAACCCCTTATCAATGTATCATTGATGAATATCTTCTCCCAGTTAGCAGGTTGTCTTTTCATTTTGTTGAGGGCTTCCTTTGCTGTGCAAAACCTTTTTAGTTTGATGCAGTCCCATTTGTTTATTTTTTTCTTTTGTTTCCCCTACCCAAAGAGGTATATCAACAAAAATATTACTAAGAATAATGTCAGAGAGTTTACTGACTGCATATGTTTTCTTCTAGGGGTTTTATGGTTTTAGGTCTTACATTTAAGTCTTTAGTCTATTTTGAGTTTATTCTTATATATGGTGTAAGAAGGTGGTCTAGTTTCATTTTTTTGCATATATCTGTCCAGTTTTCCCAACACTATTTATTTAATTGACTGTCTTTACCCCATTGTATATTCTTGCCTCCTTTGTCATGGATTATTGACCATATAAATACAGATTTATTTCTAGACTCTATATTCTGTTCCATTGATCTATGTGTCTGTTTTTATGCCAGTACCATGTTGTTTTGATTACTATGGCCTTGTAGTATAGTTAAGATCAGGTATCATGATACCTCCAACTTTGTTGTTCTTTTTCAAGATTGCTGTGGCTATTCCAAGTCTTCTGTGGTTCCATAAAAAATTTAGAATTACTTGGTCCAGTTCTGTAAAAATTGCCATTATTGCATTGAATCTATAGATTGCTTTGGGTAGTATGGACATTTTAATGATGTTATTTTTTCCTATCCATGATCATGGTATATGCTTCCATTTATTTGTATCTTCTTTAATTTCGCTCTTCAGTGTCTTATAATTTTATGAGTACAGGTCCTTTATCTCCTTGGTGAAATTTATTCCTAGGTATCTTTGATGCAGTTGTAGATGAAATTATTTCCTTAATTTCTTTTTCTGAGAGTTCGTTATTGGTATATAAAAATGCATCAATTTTTGTATATTAATTTTGTATCCTGCTACTTTACTGAATTCATTGATCAGCTCTAGTAGCTTTTTTTGGTGGAATCTTTAGGGGTGTCTCTATATAGTATTATGTCATCTAGAAATAATGACAGTTTTAGTTCTTTCTTTCCATTTTGGATGCCTTTTTTTTCCCTTGTCTGATTGCTGTGGCTAGGACTTCCAGTACCATGTTGAATACAAGTGAACATCCTTGTCCTGTTGCTGATCTTAAGGAAAATGCTTTTAGCTTTTTCTCAATAAGTATGATGTTAGCTGTGGGTTTGTGATATAAGGCCTTTATTATGTTGAGGTATGTTCCCTCTATTCCATATGATCATACGGTTTTTATCTTTTGTTTATATGGTGTGTCATGTTAATTGATTTGCGGATATTGTACCAACCTTGCATCCCAGGAATAAATCCCACTTGATGGTGCTGTATGATCTTTTTAATATGTTCCTGAATTTGATTTGCTAATATTTTGTTAAGGATTTTTGCATCTACGACCATCATACATATTGTCATATAATTTTCTTTCTTCATTATGTCTTTGTCAGGTTTTTGTATCAGAATAATACTTTCCTCATAAAATGAGCTTGGAGCCTTTTCTCCTCTTAAATTTTTTGAAATAGTTTGAAAAAGATAGGTGTTAATTCTTCTTTGAAAGCTTAGTAGAATTCACCTGTGAAGTCATTTGGTCCAGGACTTTTGTTCGTTGGGAGGTGTTTTTTTTATTACTGATTTGATTTTGTTAGTAGTTATTGGTTTGTTTAGATTTTCTGTTTCTTTTTTACTTGGTGTTGGAAGATGATGTGTCTACGAATTTATCCATTTCTTCCAGATTGTTCAATTTGTTGGCAAATAACAGCTGGTAGGATTTTCTTATAATCCCTTGTATTTCTATGGTGTCAGTTGTCACTTCTCCCCTTTCATTTCTGATTTCAATTATTTGGGTCCTCTCTTTTCTGTTTTTCATGAGTCTGGTTAAAGGTTTATCAGTTTTGTTTATATTTTCAAAGAATCAGCTCTTGGTTTCATTGATCTTTTGTATTTTTTTTAGACTATTTTTTTTTATTTCTGTTTTGACAATCTCAATTATTTCCTTCCTTCTACTCCTTATGGGCTTTGTTTATTGTTCTTTTTTCAGTTCCTTTAGGTGTATTGTTAGCTTATTTGATATTGTTTTGTTTGTTTCTTGAGGTAGTCTTGTATTGCTGTGAATTTCCATCTTAGAACTGCTTTTGCTGTGTGCCATAGATTTGGGGTCATTGTGTTTTCAGTTTTATTTGTCTCAAGCTATCTTTTGATTTCTTCCTTAATTTTGTTGTTAACCCATTCATTGTTTAGTAGCATGTTATTTAGCCTCCATGTGTTTGTGTGGTTTTCAGTTCACACAAATTCATTTTTAGTTTCTTTTAATTGATTTCTAGTTTCATACCATTGTGGTTGGAGAAGATGCTTGATATGATTTCAGTGTTAAATTTATGGAGACTTGTTTTGTTGCCTAACATGTGGTCTGTCTTGGAAAATGTTCTGTGTTTGGCTGCCTACTTTTTGACCTCTTCAAATGATTTTGTAATATTTCTGTAGAGACAGAAGAGGAAGATAAACTGGACTTTCCTCTAAAATGGCTCATCAAAATTTTTCCTTTTGTGAGTGTTAGTTTAGAAAGGTCTCTTTCAGATTCACAACTTGTCATTGGAATATTACTCAAATTTTAAAAATTGTTGCAAAATTTGGAAAGCTTTCTCTCAAGTTTCTTTTATATATGATCTATTATTGAACAAACTTGTTGTTTAGAGTAAGAGTACAAGCGTGTGCCCTCCAAACACCTGAATTCTGGAAAAATTCAGTTGCATTCTATGAAAGCTATTCATAGAAAACATCATGTGGTTCTTCTGTAATGATGTATGCTGTATATTATATAGAACCCTGACAGGGGACACACTTCTGCTTTTGACTGGAGATTGTGAGAACTGGACCCTCTACTTATAATTTTACTCTGATAATTAGAAGGTTTCTCCACTGACTAGCTTTTTAAACTGTGTCCTATGTGGAGGCCACATTCCTGCATAGCCAGGTGCTGTGAGATGTAGTAATATCTGGTTACAATCTGGCCCTGTACCTTCATGTACAACTTTTGGGTGAGGAGTGTGACTGGGTGCCATGCCTACATTAGTACTGCTCATTTTTATCTTTTCATAGATGGAAGTGACTATGAACTTCATAAATACATCCCACTTAAACCAAACTACATGCATCCCAACTCAATTTCCCTTCAGCTGAATTAAAAAAAAATGCCCATGACTATTCTGATATTATCTGGTCAGGAGGGAAAGTTTAACGGAGGGGAAGTTATCGTGAAAAGAGACATTACTCACAACTGAAGTGTAAGCTTGATTAGTTTCATGATGAATCCACCTCTGTACCTTCTCACCCCACCCCCATCACTGCTGGTTGTACAGTACAAACTATAGGAAAAATTAAATAAATAAGACCAACAACCTGGATTACTGCCATGCCATAAATTGCTTCTGGCCCCAAATATGTAGAACATATGTATGGCATATGTAAACCTGTTTTAAATTATTATTTTTTTAAGTTGGATGTAATTCGTTTTTGTTGGGGTTTTGGGGGGGTGGGTTTCGTCTGTAGAAACTGCATCTTTCATTGGAGTTGTCTACTTTGTTTCTGTTGTGTGGTTTTGTTTTTTTTTCATTTTCTAATACCTGCTGAACAAAGCACAAAAGAGACAACATACCTGGTCCTCCTGGTTTTAGAATGTAAGATGTATCAGAGAAACTAGGAGAGGGACAGTGTCCCAGGGGACATTCCCACCTTTCCTCCAAGAAGTGTGGTTTGTTACATGGTTTTAAAATCATCTATGGTTCACCCAGCTCTGCTGCTTCTGGAAGGAAATATGGACCAGTGGCTAGAGTAACTGTCTAAGTGTCAGAATTTAGGGAGGGTCCTTTTTTAAATTTATATATCCTGGTTCTTACCCAATGTTCTAACAGTAGCTCTGTCGCCCACAGAGTCACGCCTGCAGTGACCTGTATATACCACATTTCCTACAAACATTGTAAGAAAAACATTGAGCTAATATATGAGATCGCCTTGTCATCCTGGGAGGGGTTTGTCATCACAGAGAACAAGTTGTGTTTTCTTCTTAGCAGAAATCACACTTCTATACTGAGAGACTCTAGAAACATGAAGTGTTTTGAAAATGGAAATTTATCAGTTATATGCACGGTTAATTATGATGATGTCAGTAGTAAATTCTAATGACAAGCAATTTCTCTAAAATGAGATTGGGTTTTCAGTAATTCATTTGTATCTTCTTAAACAACTAGTACAACCAGTCTGGGGCCGAAGGATTACGCCATGATTCAAGCAAACGTTTCCACATGTGGAAAGTTAGGCTTTGATTCTCAATTTGCTATTTTTGCTGTTCCCCTTTCATCATTTCGTTATGGCGATGTATGTTTTCAAAGGGCTGTGCCCTTTGTATTATTTAATGCCTGCATATGGAGTGGGGCTTAGCCTTTTCTCCAATGATCTATAACATATGTTATGGTTAAAGGGGGAAAAATAGGCTTGCACCAAGAAGAACAATTAACAAATTTATTAGGTTTGTTTGTAACATTTGGCAAGTCTGTGCATTTGTTTTAACCTTTTTTGACAGTCATTAAGGCTGTTGGCACCTGTCGGTAGAAGATGTGCTTGCATTCCCACCAGTGGGCCGGAATGTCACACACCGTCTCCTGCAACGGTATTTTCTTACACTGACATGGAATCACGCCTTAGTAATGGGGTTGGAAGCAAAACTCTCATTCTTGAATTTCCTAATTTCTCCTCTTAGATGTGGACAGTATTTGCAGACAATGTCAGAGCTCTGTTTTTACTCCATAAAATATTTGTGAGTCTGACATGGGGTATGTTTGCGTCCTCCATAAAAGCACTTTCCTGGTTTGGGTGAGAAAGTGATAACTTTTGGAGGGTTAGTGTTCTGTCAGTAATCTCGGTCATCTCTCACATTGGGTCAGTTCCTCCCAACATATGCTAAGCTACTTTCAAAGCATGGTGGAAATCAACTCCTTGTTTTAGCTTTTGACTAACATCAAACTACATTTGAGTAGTGAGGGCTTCTAAAATTCTTCTTAGGTGGGATCTGGAGATAGTAATTCCATTGGAAGGAATTCCAGTTTTTTACTTAAATTGTATGTTTGTTTGGGGATCTCTTGGAGTGGGGCTGATGGAGAATATGGGGGGTCTAATTTCTCTGTCATTGCCTTGAAAAAATGACATTTAACTAAATGGAGAGTCTGCATAACAACCTGGAAAAGTCCTATTCTTTACAGAATGGTGTATTTTCAGAGTCCCATGAACTAAGAGACAATTTTTCACACATACTAACTTCAAAAAACCCCACAAAATACTTGCATGTCTTTTTAGAGTTTACAGAGTATTTTCAAATGTGTTCTCTTATTTTTGATTCTCAGTACCACAGGAAGGTATTATAAATAAGGGCACTGCATTGGGCTCAGAGAAGTTGGTGGCTGGCCTCCTGTGGGGAGGATCTCAGAAGCTATGCTATCGACATTTGTTCTGGGGTAATGATCACCTAGGCAAGTGCCAGCAGGTTTCGAGTAGCCCCTTTCACAGTCATTTGGAAGAAGATGGCTAGCAGCAGATGCTGAAGTCAAGTATTCTCAATTATATTTCTAGCTTTTACAGTGAATTAAAGTATGGCATATTTCTGCCTCGGCTTCCCCACGAATTGAATTAAGATTCATTCACTCACTTCTTTATTCATTCATGTTTTGTTCATTCATCTAACAAACAATGAACAAACATCTGCTATGTGCCAGATGTTGTGCTAGGTTCTGGAGATGAGATGGTGAACAAAACCAAACATGACTCCATATTCTTACAGAAGCTGTATTCCAATGGTAGATACCTGACAATCATTCATTTACTCAGCAGTGCTATTACAATAGTTACACAAGTTAAAGTTGGAGGTCAATGTATTGAGCACAAGGTATGTGGTGGCTTAAGAGGGTGTAACAGGGGTACTTAACCTGTTTAGAGATGTCAGGGAAGGCTCCCTGAGGAGACAATACATGAGCAGAGATCTTAAAGGCAAGTGGGAGTTAACTAAGCAAAGGGGGTCAAAGGGCAACGGGCAGGAATAACACTATGTACCAACCCAAAGTTGGTGCAGCAGATGGGAAGACAAGAATACTGAGTTGGTTAAGCCTAACAATCGTGTGTTCTAATTTAATAAATATCATGTGTTTTAAATAATTTACAATAATGGTGACCATGCTGTTTGACCACTGGCTTTTCATTAAGCATTGTCCTAACCCTGCATTAGAACTTGCGAAAACCAGCTGGCCTATTTTGGAAACCTCACCACCCAGCCTCAGCTGGAAATTTTCTTCATTCCCAAAGGTGTGAGCTTATTACCACACCAGATGGGTTCCCTATAAATGATGATTGTGCAATCTGGTGATTTTCATGTCGTGCCGAATCCCTTTGGAAGATGGAAACGAGGCATGGGGTCTCTGTCATCTTTCCAAGTTAGAGGAGAATATCCTTGTCATGGCCACACACCCTGCAGATTGAGAGAAAACCTGCAGCTCAGAACAGGGCGCCAATTCTGGAATAAGGACCCACCAACCATCACTTCTGAACTGGAGAATCAATTCATTTTTATCACAGGGTATATCAATTAAAGTAAGTTGAGCTTCCACAGTGATACCTTGGAAATCTCAGTGACTTAACATGACAGAAATTCCTTTCTCACTCATAGTAAATCCAGCAGTGTCCTGGTTGGTAGGCAGCTTTCCACAGTATTGTTCAGGGACATCTTGTGGCTCTGTCCTTCTCTAAGGCCCTAGTGGTCTATTCATTGAGCAAAGGGAAACAGAGAAGGGAAGCACCCTCAGAAGTTTTTATGGGTCTTCCCTTCTACTCACATCCCATTGGCCAGAATGCAATCTCGTGGCCACCCCCAACCAGCGGGTGGGTGGGCAGCTGGCTTGCCTACGACAAAGGGTCAGCTTAGCCAGTGGGAAGGATGTGTGCCCTGGAGGCAGTGAATTAGATATAAACCCCAATTCCCAGACCAAATCTTGTCATCTATAAAGTGGAAATAACTCTATTTACCACATAGTGTTATCTTTAGGATTGAAGGAGGCATTACATGTAAAATAGTTAGACAGAGCCTGATAAATAGTACGTGCTCAATAAATGTTATACCTTCATTATCAATGTATTCATTGCCTACAACATAAAAGCAAATGTAATTTTTGTATTACCTCATCTCAGAAATGAGTGGGGATACAAAACAATTTCTCAAAGAAGGAAAAAAGCCCTTGATTATCAAAATTTGGAGAGGATTATTCTTCCTGAGTCTCCTTTACGTTTCCAGGGGAATTTAAGAAAGCATTTTGACAGACAGTTTTGTCAGGAAATAAGCAAGCTGTGACCAAAGATTCAAGTGGGCAGTTTTGGTGTCCTAAGTGGCAGCCACTGTTCAGGCAGGACTCACAGCTGAAAAGAAGTCACAAGGTCAGCGGTTCCTAGAAATCTGAAGGGCTCTCTGTTCCCTCCTCTCTGTGAGCCTGGATCCAGGAGCGGGGCTGCCTCTCCCACACCATGCGGCTCCTCTGTGCTTCCCCAAGAGAGCGTTTTGTTTATAAATTCCCTGTTCTGGAGCAGCCACTCTGGCTTTTCCACAGCATCTACTGGTCTGGGCCAAATAACCCACAGTTTGTTTTCTCTCTTGGCCAAGTCAGGAGCAAGAGCAGGGCACCCTTGAGCATTTTCTGAGCAAGAAGTCCTTGTTGACATTCAGCCCTAGGGGGCAAATTGCAGCTGACACCTCCTTAAAGGGCTCTGATCCAGGCTGGCAGCAGAAAGGCATAAGTGCCAGCTCTCACTTCACTGTGCGCTCAGGAGAGAGGAACAGAGGAAGAGGAAGAGGTTGGTGTGGCCTCCTTTGAGCAACTGATGCTATATTGAGTTCACCTCCCCTGCCCGCGAAGCCTTAAATCAAGCCTTAGAAACTATTGCCTCCGCTGATGTGAATCCTGGCCTTCCTTTACAATGCCCACAGGATATTTGGATCATATCACCAGGTGACATCAAGTCTTAGCAACAACAACAAAGTCACAGCTTTTGAATGTGTGTAGACATTATTTGATAACTATGTGTGAGACATTATTGGATGGGGGGAGGGGTTGCTGAGAAGAAGGGATTCTGGGAATTCCAGCCAATGCTGTCTAATAAAACCTTTATATTTAAGCCACTTTATAGAATAAAATACTTAAGAGTGCTGGGGAACCTTGTGAACTCAGTCTAGGGTAATCCTTCTCTTCAGTCAAGGATACTTCTCAAGCACCCAAGGAAATTACTTGTCTAGACAGGTTATAACTATAAAGAGTAAAATAAATTAAAGATGTTTATTTAGTTCTGTTTCGAGTGTCTTACATATACATTAATTCTCCCAATGAGCCTATGAAGTAGTGACTATGATTACTCATTTTACAGATAAGAAATGGAGGTTAGATCACCCAGTCCAAGGTCACACAGCTCAAAAGAAACAAACAGGCCAGATTTAGGCTGGCTTCTCATCACTGTGTTTAGATAACCATCTATCCTCAGGAGAGCCTTCCTGGTGCCCATCCTCCGCTCCAACAGCCATCTGAGTGTAGTCTTTCTCTCTCCTTTTCTCCCTCTCCCCACCTCTCTCACCGTGGTCATGTGTTCATAGTTACCATATATGATCAACTTTCTAAGTAGCTGACAGTACAGAGGGAGAGAGAGAGAGAATTGGGGGCCAAAGACATACAAGGACAAAACCAGGAATGAATGGAATGGGGAACTGAAGGCAGAAAAAAGTCAGTGATTCGCTCAACCCTGTGAATTAATATCGCAACCAGAAATAGCACCAAGGATTTCCAATTCCCAGTGGATTCTCAATTTGAGACACTGTGCTTTCCCCAGTAAAGGAGGGTTTACACTACCTCCTTTGTATTTAGACTTTGCTTATGATAAAGTATAAACCAAAAAGAAGTGTTGAGATTTGTAAACAAACAGTTGGGCAGTTTAGCCTCTTAAAGGGACCTGCCTACTTGTCTAATCTTTCAGCTTCAAGGCAGACTCTCCTTCCCACACACATCTGTACAGACTCAGAGCCATCATCCCCCGGAGAGAGGGCCGATCCTGTTATTAATAACTGCCTGGCTTACCCTCTGGTTCAGAGCCTGCGACTCTTTTCACGACTTTCTAAGCCAGTTACTTAACAGCAATGTTCATGGCAAGCAGACACTCAGTTCTCAGGCTTGAGGAAGTGCCCAGGGTGGGGCTGGAAGGAGGATCCAAATGTGGAGCTCACTGTGAACCTCAGTTTTCAAAAATGCTCCCAATCTCCTGCTTCCAGCCCTTTCCAGGCACTTGCTGAGGGCCAAGACTTGGGAGTAGCCCATTTGTTTTGTTTTCTTACCCAGCCTTGTGCTATTGTCCAAATTGTTAATGCTGCTCAGAAATTCTAGTCAATACATTTGAATCTTAAAACTTACTGCTAAATCAATTCACAGTTTTCTGTGCCACAGGGACAAATACACATCCATACATCCACAATCATTTTCTTTTTCCTCAACTAGTAATTTTACATTTTCCCCATTTTTATTGAGATATAATTGACATACATCACTATAAAAGTTTAAGGTTTACGGCGTAATGATTTGACTTATGTATATTGTGAAATGATTACCACAATAAGTTTAGTTAACACCCATCATCTCATATATATATAGAAAAAAGAAAAAGGAAAAAAATGTGGTTTTTTTCCCTTGCAATGAGAACTCTTGAGATCTACTCTCTCAACAACTTTACTCTGTATCATACAGCAGCGTTAACCACAGTCATCATGTTGTGTGTTGCATTCACAGCACTTATTTATCTTATAACTAGAATTTGTACCGTTTGATCCCGGACCCTGGCCTCTGGTAATCACAAATCTGATCTCTATTTCTATGAATTAGGTTTATATTTTTTGGATTTCACATATAAAAGAGATCATATGGCACTTTTCTTTCTCTGACTGACATATCTCACTTGGCATGATGCCCTCAAGTTCATTCATGTTGTTGCAAATGTCAAGATTCCCTCCTCTTTTATGGCTGAGTAGTATTCCATTGGGTATATGTATCACATCTTCTCCATCAGTTTCCCCATCAATGGAAACTTAGGTTGTTTCCATGTCTTGATTATTGTGACTAATGCTGCAGTGAACACGGGGGCACAGCTAGTAACTTTATATAGCATCGTGGCATATGTGAGATGATCAGAGACTTTGGTGTCAGATAGATACAGGTCCAATTACCTGTCTCCACCAAATACTGGTCCATCGTCTGTCTACCTGTTACATGAACTTGGCAAGCTACTTAGTTGTGATGAGCCTGTTTCCTCTTCTGCAAAATGAGGTGGAAATCAATTTCTTATAAGATTGTTTTAAGGATAAAACATCCTACCTAAAGCACTCAGCATATTGTATAACATGTCCAAGGTGCTCAATAAGTGGTAGTTTTATTGTTAATCCCATATTCATCATTTAAGCACTCTTGGAGATCTAGCTTTGCTAGGAAGGCCCTTTGCAGCAAGCAGCATGAGAGATGAGTTTGAAAGGGCTTAAAATAAAAATCACCTTGTTATTTTTCACATACGTTGCCAATTTTGAACCAAGAGTGGAAGAGCCTGGAAAATACAGAAATAACCTTCATATGTACTGCTTTATGTCTAGGAACAATGTCCTTCTCCCCCTCCCAGCACTGACTGTGAATCAATCCCCACCTCCCCTTGAACTGTGCTTTTCTGGAGGGCTGAGTATCTCCACATATGGAGCACAGTTTCTCTGAAGGGCCTTTAATACTAGAAATCCCAAAACAAAGCAGACCCTGGTAGAGCACTGGCTCCACACTCACAAATCAGCCTGCCATCAGGCGCCACCTCAGGTATTACAATGTGCTTTTAATTAAGCAGGGAACTGCAACCCAGACTTCAAAGGTTAGCTCCTGGTCCTATGCAATAGCAGGCTAGTAGTCCCACTCTGCAGAAAGGAGGTACCTGGAGCCAGAGAGAAGCTCTCCACTCCTGCTGTATTGTCATCCTCACCAGCCGTAAACTTCTCTGTGCACTGATACCTCAATAACTTGGGTTAGAAGTACAATGAATCACCCATTAAATGGCATTTAAGAGCAGAATTATTAACATCGGGTTAAATGACGACCTCGCCCAATTGAAGATGATGTATGCTTTAAGATACTGTGATGTTTGAAAAATGGGGGCTGTCTAAGAAAGAAAATTGTGTCTATGGCTAAAAGAATTGAAGTCACTGCTCATTCTTAGAAGAAAATTTATCTTGCTTTTAGACAATTTGCTGATTATTTCTAGCTTACCTGCAATCTAAACTATCACAGATTGAAAGGGCAGCTACAGCCAGCTTTGTGTGCAGACCCTGCATTTCCCACGGGCAAGCTGGGAGGGTTTGGGCAGGGTTCTGGACCAGGCCTGGGGTCTGTGATAGATTTCCCACCATGGAGGAACTTTGCCATTGACTCCAACAGCCACAAGAGGGGGTGGGGAAATGCTGCCAGGGGACTGTGGAACCCATTTCTGGGAGGGATCTGGTAGCACTAAGGCCACCTTTCTTTCCCATTTGGCGACCTTTCCCATTATTTGAACAGCCAGAGCCACCTAACACCATAGGAAACTGATTAGAAAGAGGTCTCTCCTTTTATTTATGTCTGCACAAACACAGCCCACTCTAAAGAAGAGCAGCAAAGACTGGGTGGAGAACTGAAAAGTACACACATTTTGGTCCGTTTCTGCCCTGCTGTCCTAGCACAGCATGGATCGTTCACTGTTGCTTGTCTTTTGTTTTCGTAAAGAAGAAATGAAGACTGGCTACTGCCGCCCTGTCTTGATTCTTTGTGGTGTCAAGTGATGACTCTTTGTAAAGTGAACCTCTTGCCCTGGCCGGGATGGCTCAGTTGGTTGGGCACCGTCCCATGCACCCAAAAGGTTGTAGGTTCGATTCCTGGTAGGGGCACATGCCCGGGTTGTGGGCTTGAATCCTGGTGGGGGGAGGGGTGTGCAGGAGGCAGCTAGTTTCTCTCTCCCTTTCTCCCTCTCTAAAAAAATCTTAGTTAAGAAAAAATGCAGAATCCCAGGCCCCTCCCCAGACCTGCTGAGTCTGAATCTACATTTTAAATAAATAAATAAAGTGAACCTCTTGTGTAATGATGGCAGGCTAAGTTCTTAAATTTTACAGAGTAAAAACAGTTGATACTGCAAAACAAAGGTAATGACAATAAGCAGTTCTTTGGTTTCTTGGGGTAATCCTGTCCTAGTTCACTTTAGAATAACAAAGGAAATGTTATAAATGTTACAGGAAAATGTTCACAAGTTAATTGTGTGTGGAAACAAAAGCAGGATACACAACTGTTCATACAAAGCAACCCCCATTTCACAAGGGAAAGAGCATCCATGGAGGAATCAGGTGAATGGCATTGTCATGAAAGTGGAATGTGAGGACTTCCCATATGCCAGGGATCGGGCTATGTGTCCTGGCGATGCATCTAATTTAATCCTCACAACAGTCCTGGTAGGCGGTGGACACAGCAAGGGGCACAGCCGATTCTGAACCACGGCAGATGCTTTTAGAATTCATGCTCTTTGCTACGAGGCTATAATATAGCACTTATTTCTGGGTAGTATAATTACAGACATATTTCAACTTCCTTTCATTTTTCTGTGTTTTTCAAGTTTTTTTGTTTGTTTGTTTTTACAATGAACTTATATTACCTGAAAAATCAGAAAACAAAAACACATAAAAAGGGAGGAAATCATATACATTGTGAAAAGCAATCACACTTGCTTCATAGAGGAAATGTTAAATTAAACCAGATTTAATTACCTCTAAAAGAAGCCACTTCTAGTCTAAGATGTAAATCTGAAAGGACATCCTGAGAATTCCAAAACTGAGATATTCTCACCTATCACTTCTCTGTAAAATTTTAGATCATAATAGCTGGTCACCCTTAACATTTTTCCTATTAATTGGGATGACATCCTCCATCCCCAAACGTGGTCAGCTGAATCCCTTCGGCTGTGCTTTTCTTCCTTCTTGTCTCACAGTACCTTTCTCTGTGAACCCCCCTCGGCCTCGTTCACGTGTCCCGTCTACAGTTTCCTCTCACTCAGCTCCAGGCTTCTATCTTCCCGCCTGTCCTAAAAAGCAAGTTCTCTCTAGTTGCTGCCATCCCACGACGGCCCACTAATGCCCTCCTTCCTTCCTCCTGAACGTCGCCCCCACATCCTCACCACCCACCCCTTAAGCCCTTGTGGTCTGGGCCTCTGCCTCTGCTGTCCTATTTCCCACAAAATCACCAGTGACCATTCATTTGTCACATCCAATGCCGGTTCCCATCGTCGTCGGTGTTTCTGTAGCTTTGATCACCTTTCTGGAGGTGCTCAGCACCCTCGGCTTCTATCTCCCTGTACCTCCCTCTTCTCTTCCTTCTCGGCTTCCATTGCCGGCTTCTCTTGCTCCACACTCCACCAAATGGATAAACCCAAAGGTCAATTCTCAGTCTTGTTCTCTTCTCTCTACATACTCTTTTTGAATCTCAGTATTTCTTGTGTACTACGTGTTCATGGCATAGTTAATCCACAGCTCCCAAATATATATATGAAGGTTACATTCTATTGGGCAAGAGAGATGATAACTAAACAAATAAGCAGGAAAGGGTCATCAGGAAGGACATCCTGGCATAATGACATCTGAGCTAAGGCACAGATAGTGAAAAAGAACTAGGCAGCAAAGTTCTAGTGGAAGAACAGAGGGCAGAGGGCAAAGCAAGTGCAAAGGTCCTGGGGCAGAAACAAAGGTGGCTTGTTCCAGGAAGAGGAAGAAGACATCATGGCTAGAGCATGGTGAGCAAAGGCAAGGAATGGAAGAAAGGGCAAATGGAAAGGCTGACTCCTCCATGAAATGTTAAATTCCTTCATTACTGGTAATTCTATTATTATCATTCTGCCTTGTAATGGCATTATCTGCATCTCTCACTATAGGAATCTCAAGTGAAAAAATCAGATCTGACTTGTTTTTCTATTCCCTCCAGCACTAGATCAACAAATTCTTAAATTAGTTGAATTTCAGTGAAGGAGATAAGACAGAAATGAAATCTGTTGAGATTCAGACTTACCCCAAGCTAAACCCAGCCTTTGAGTCACTAATCAGCATGATGCCAGAAATAACATCACACTGAAACATCAGTAAAATTTAGCCAGAACAACTAAACCAAGTGTCCCTTTCTTTTCTGCCTCCACCTGGCTGGGAATTTAGCATCCCTGGAGCAGATCATCTGGGACAAGATTTCGGGGTGTGTGCATGTTTTCCATCCCCACAGGGCCAGCTGTGGGTGGAGGAGAATTCCTGACACAGGATAAGGTCACACTGGATTAACAGAGAAGCCTCTCTCCTGGGGAAATTGTCTACATGTTGCAAAGTAACCCTGCTAATGAAAGAAACATTTTCTGAGATGCTGTTATCTGTCATAAGAAGCGTTGACTCTTGATGACATGGAGAATGACTAGCATCTTGTTCCATGCACTCCAAACAGAAAAGTACACAGACGTGAATGTCTGCTCTTCACGTCCATTGCTTCTGAAACAAGGCGCTGAGAAATCTCAGTAGTTGAGGGTGCAGCTTGGAGTGGGAAAAGCAATGCAAAGGGAAAACACTTCTATGTTTTTTCCTCTACTCTCAGTACTGCTACAATAGCAGTTCACTGCTGACACTGGATGAGTGAGCTTTCTACATACACATCAAGCAATTCTGTGACACCAGCCTGGTGTCATATAATTTAACTCAATTCTAAAACTATCTGGAGATGGAGTCTGATCCCACAGGTTAAGGGTTCAGTTCCGCAGGACTGCCCCTGCCCCTCATCTCCTTTCAGATGCCAGGCCCAAGTCCAGGTTTTCACCTGTGCTTCTGACCCACTGTAGATGGGAGATTCTCACACCCACTCCTTGGGTTCCATTAATTTGCTAGAGCGGCTCACAGAACTCAGAGAAACATTTTACCGACTGGATCACCATTTTATTATAAAAGGATGTAACTCAGGAACACCCAGATGGGGCTGGGTTTGGGGAAAGGGGCGTGGAGCATCTGTGCTCTCTCAGAGCACCACCCTTCCCAAACCTCCAAGCGTTTACCCACCTGGAAGCTCTCCAACCCCCATGCTTTTGGGTTTTTATGGAGGCTTCATCACTTAGGTATGATTGATTAAATCACTGGCTACTGGTGACTGATTCAACCTCCAGCACTTCTTCCCTCTGTTGAAATCAAGGGCTGGGACTAGAAGTGCCAATCTCTAATCACACAGTTATTTCCCCCGACAACCAGCCGCCATCCATCCTTAGGGGCTTTCCAAAAGTCATTCGATTAACATAAACACCTTTATCATTCTTTTTACTTAGGAAATTCAGAGGATTCAAGGAGCTCTGTGCCAGGAACAGAGATGAAGACTAAATATTCTATTTCTTATTACAAATCACGGTATCGCCCAGAGGTTCCGGTATCAGTGAGGTAGCATTTATTACCTGTCTTGTACCCACTCTGGGCCTCAGTGTCCTTATCTACAAAACAGGATTTATAAAATCTGCCCAATAGAGTTGATATAAAGATCACAAGTTTGTGAAATTGATTTGTCAGCCATATAAGGTCTTACAAAATTAAGGTATGTTTGAAGCTTTTGAAAAACCTTGGCAGTATCAATACTGGTCTTCGTTATGTGGAGCTGCAAGAACAGTATATTCCCAGAGTTCTCTTTGATCAAGCCTGGCCCTGGACGTGAGTTCCTAGGCCCCATACCGGATTTCCCAAATCGGGCTGATGAGTACACAAAGAAAACTTACTTGAAGTTATGTGCTCATTCCCATGTGAGCTTAAATGCAGTGGAAGTAAGCAAAGCTGTACCTAAACAATTAAGTTTTAGGAAATGCAAACTGAAGACCCCTGGCCTAAAACATGACACTAGCTCCTCTCTAAAATTCCCCCACACCAGGATCTACAACTACTTTTACCCTGGGAGTCATTCAGACCTGCCTTCATTGAGTTAATGGATCTCGAAAGCGAAAGGCCTTTAACAGTGGTTACATAGTGATTGATGAAAGACCATTTGATTTCGTGTTTTGAACTATATATATTCAATGAAATATTTAATTAGTACTGAAAATGAGTGAGTTCCAGATCGCAACCCGCAGCAAATAGCTATACTTTAGGGTGTGCATCTATTGCAACAATTTTCTATTTTTTTTATCTTATAGCGCACATAAACTAATTACTAAAATTCTGTGGCACACCAAAAAAAAAAAAGTTATATTTTTTGCCAATCTGACAAAAAATAAGTATAATTTTGGTTTATTTACACCAGATGGCTATTGTTGTGTTGGCTGTTGTCATTTTTTACTTGCCAATCTAAGGGAAAAGAGGTTTAGTGCCCCTGACTAAATAGGTATTGCATGTTTTAAAAATTCTTGGGGCACACTGGCTGAAAATCGCCGATCTAGTACAAATGTCAGAAGTGTTTGAACAATCAAATAAATTATATGCATCCTAACTTTCAAAATCTCCCCCCTTTCCGTGGGCTTATCACTTCTGCTGGTGCCCTCTCGCCAGCTCCGCCACCTGCTCCCTTGGTCAAGCCCTTTCACCCACCCTGTACCTGCGAGCTGCCAGCTCACTGCCTCTAGCTCCTTCCCCTGCTTTCTACTCCTGTCTTCACCTTCGGTTCCTTTTACCCATCGCCAGATAAGTCACCTGTCTGCTAAAGTCTCAGTACCTTTTGTGGTTCCTGATTGCCTTTCAGGACCAAACATTTTAACAGAAAAACGCTTTTTAAAATGTGGAACCATATGTTAAACTCCCAATATAGAAAATAGATGTGCAGAATGACATTTTAACGGTATAAACATATAAAATGTACTTATTATGTCCTGACCTGGTAGCTTAGCCGGTTAGAGTGTTGTCCCGATATGTCAAGGTTGTGGCTTCAATCCATGGTCAGGGTACATACAAGGAGCAACCAATAAATGCATAAATAAGTGGACAACACATCAATGTTTTTCTCTCTCTCTACCTCTTCCTCTCAAATCAATAAAATTTACTTATTACAGGGCCATTCAATGGGAATCATACTTGGTTGCGCACCCCAAGAATACCCCGGAACACTCTGATGTGTGTCTTTACATGAGTGAACATACACAGGCCTGAATCGTTGAAAAGGCCAGGACAGAGTTCCCCTAGCTGACTCTGGATGGCCTGAAGAATAAGGATCTGTGAAAATTTCGCAGACCCTATGTGCCTAGACAGACAGACTGACTGGCTGAACACATCACTCGTTTGACACATACTCCACTTCACCAGTTCTTTTATAAGCAATATTTTAAAAGCCTTTAATTTTTAGAGCACTTTTAGGTTTACAACAAAATTGAAAGGAAAGTACAGAGATTTCCCATCTACTCCCTGCCCTGCACACGCACAGCCTCCCCCATTATCAACATCATTCACCGGAGGGAGTGGTACATTTACTACCAGGGATCAACCCACACTGACACATCATGCTCACCCGAAGCCCACAGCTTGCCTTAGGGTTCAGTCTCGGTGTTTAGACAAAAGTATAGTGACATGGATCCTTCGTGATAATATGATGCAGAGTATTTTCAACGCCCTAAAAGCCCTCTGCTCTGCCTGTTCCTGGTCGTGGCTCCCCCACCCCCAGCAGCCACTGGCCTTTCTATTGTCTCCCCAGCTTTGCTTGTCCGCTCTTCTCATATAACTGTGACAGGCTGTCCATGCCGAGTTTTTAACTGATTGGTCACCTCATTGCTTAGTCAGGAAAAGGATGTTAGGAGCAAAGAAGTGGAAGTTAGAGGGTGTGAAACAAAAAAAGACAAGCGAAAAGAAACACTGGGTTCTGTTCCCGTGGTAAATTACCGTGAAAAAGTGAGTCAGTGGCTACTAGAGTTCACAGAGTGACCCAAGGGAAATGAACTGTGTTAAGTGAGTAAAAGACACATTTGTGTGACTTGGGACAATTATATTAGATAAATAAACAAGTGACTATTACACAGGGGCACCTGAAATTTTTGTTATGGTAAGAAAAATACTCTCCTCTCCAGAGAAGCCTCTGGCATTGATTGACAAGATTGAGGAAGCAGAGCAGGGGAGTCTGGGTAACCAGCACATCTCAGCCTCCTGGTTCCAGCCTCAGGCATGTTCCTTGAGCTCAAGAAAGGGCCTGCTTAGAGTTTACTCTTCTAGATCTGAGGTTCAGGAAGCATTTGCCTGTGCCTCTGAAGACACTGGCTGCCCCAGCTCCCTCCATCCTGGTGGCCAGGCATCTTGGGTCAGGACAGGGTTATAAGCAAACAGAGTTCAAAGTAGATCAGATCCCTCCCTTGGCCCTTTTTGGATCCCATCTCATAGTTATGGGCCCAAAGTTATTTCACACCAGGGCAATCTTACTTTTTGATCTCCCTGAACTCGTTGGTGTATCTCTCAGAGAGGGGAAGGCAAACCCTAGAGGGTGTATAAGTAATGGTTGGGTCCTGATTTACGCGTTTGGTTTCAGCCAAATGAAGGTGAAACTGGGGCATCTGACTCTGGCCTGGTCTGGCTGCTTCTTCGAAGCCAGAAGTAATTAACGAGCAAGGAAACGAAGGATTTAGTTGCTGGTGATAACTGGGTAAGGAGAGAGTGACACCAGCCAAACGCATAGCTCTCCCACACTGTTTAAGTGTGGAGGTGGCAAGACTTCCAAGGGTGACCCTGGGTATAATCGAGCAAGGTTTATTAAATGACTTGTCGCAAGGAGCATGTAAAGCCCCCCGGCCCAGTTTATATAACATGCTGCTCGAGGGCGGAAACCGGTCGAATTTGAACCTCCGCAGAGCCCTGCCTGGCAGATTTTCAGACAGCGGTGCCCATGAGACATCTCAAACTTTACGACTACATATTTAAGCATTTATGAGACTTGCACTGCGTTCCATTAAAATGGAAAAAAAAGGAGAGAGAGAAGCAAGGGGGAAAAAAATCCTGAGACTTCCAGCAGAGGTAATTAACCCCAAATGTTTCATAAAGGATTTGATAGTGCTCTGGTTTTATACTCCTTTCCCAGGCCTGTAGTACAAGAGAAAGAGAAGAAAGGAACCTATTAAAAATTCACCATTGCATTTTTTGAAAAATCGTATGACCAAACTAAGCTGTTGGACCTGTGTTTAGAAGGAGACTAACCACACAGACCTCATGCCAAGGTAACAGATTAAAATTTTACTGGAGAGAAAATATTTAAGACATGGACTGGCAGTTTTCACCAGACCCATCCGAGAAATGCCTTTCTTTTATCCCCTCATCCACTTACTCTACGCCTTGCCTGTTGGGTCTAGGTTTGGCATCAGCCTGGGCCGCTTGGCGTCTGCCCAGCATCCCACCAGCTGGCATATATTTCCCGTTCGTCCCACTGCACCGTTGCTGGTGGAGAGGCATGGAGGGGCCGCTGTAATAGCAGAGATAATCAAGTAAAACCAGTGTAATACCTGCTCGTGTGATCTCACATGCACAGGGCCCCACCCGATAATGCTGACCTCCCTATGTTGGGGGCCACACCACTGGACTGCCCTTATCAGGCCGGGTCTGAAAAGACTGATAGTCCATGTTGTTGGAGAGGTAGGGCTGCCTTCTGGTTGTTGCTGTGTGCCAGGCAGCGAAGGCACATCATCAGCGTGTATATATTAAGCCTTCCCACTTTATAAAAGTAGCTTCCAGAACAGTCAGCCAGCAACTGAAGCAGCACTGATCTCCAAAAATTAGCTACGAATATACAAACAGGAGAGTTTCCTGTCTAATGCCAGGGTAGACACTGTGAACAGTAAGCAGACCAAACAGTGTCATGCTCTGTCACACCCTGCTAATGGATGTATGGCCATTTCATAAACAATCCCCAAGAAATAAACAGACGGTCTGATGGTTTTAATAGTCACCTGCCTGAAGGAAGGTACTAGACAGATGGCCCCTTGTGGTTTCTCCAACTCTTTAATTCTGCTGTCTCTAGGTGGAAGAAACATTGGCGTGTTCTTACTGATGGCTCACTTTATTTATGGTCTTACCATGTGGTGTGCCTTTTTGCCCACCTTAGGCAGAAAGGACGCTGTTCCAGCCCACTCTGAATCGAACTTTTAACAGCAATTTAACCCATAACTGCCAACCTACTTCCATATCAGGTATTTTTAAAGACATAATAGATATTTAGCTTTGGTATTACCTAAAATGAATGAAAAGTCCTGGTCAGGTAGCTCAGTTGGTTCCTGGTCAGGTAGCTCAGTTGGTTCCTGGTCAGGTAGCTCAGTTGGTTAGAGCGTTGTCCCAATACCCCAAGGCTTTAGGTTCGATGTTAGGTCAGGGCACATACAAGAATCAACCAATGAATGCATCAGTAAGTGGAACAACAAATCCATGTTTCTCTCTCTCTCTCTCTGGCAAAAATAAATAAATAAAATTTAATAATGAAAAGAATGAGAATTATATATTACTCTTTGATTTAGGTCTATTTTCATCAAGTTATCTACTTTGATCAAGGATTGTGGTTCGCTTTTATGTCCTTGTTTTGGACATTTTGCCATATGGAAAAGCCCAGCTCTTCACAAATATCTGAAATTTGCAATATGAAACATATAACCCATAATTTTAGAATGACTTCACAGAATTTTATAATTCACGAAATCCCCCCTTTCTTTGTATGATCAGACATTTTATGACATAAACCACAACACATCTTGTTTCTCTCAAGGAAGATAAAAGCAGAACACAGCTTCTTTTTAACCCTTTCTTTGCCACCAGGGAAGAAGGCTTCCTGTTTGTGCACAGAATTCAGAGTCTTTGTAAACTTGGTGTGAAACAATTTATTCACACCGTGTCTAGGCAACTTGGTCAATAAAAAATTCAAGCCATATGTTTTAGTTTGTTCGGGCTGCTGTAACAAAATACCATGGACGGAGTGCCTTAATCGCAACAGACATTTATTTCTCACAGTTCTAGTGGTTGGGGGATCCACGATCAGGGTGCCAGCGGTAAGTGTCTGGTGAACACTTGCTTCCTGCATCATAGACAGCATCTTCTCGCTGTGTCCTCACATGGCAGAAGGGGCAAGGGAGCTCTGTGGGGCCTTTTTTTTTTTTTAATTCTCACCGGAGGATATGTTTATTGATTTGAGAGAGAAAGAAAAACATTGATGTGAAAGAGAAACATCCACAGATTGCCTCCCCTTTGCACCCTGACTGGAGATCGAACCCGCAACCACTTTGGTGTACAGGACGATGCTAAAACCAAGCCACCCTGCTGGGGCTGTGGACTCTCTTATGTAAGAACACTAATCCCACTTTTAAGGGTTCCTCCCCAAATCTCCAAACACCTTCACATTGGGGATTAGCTTTCAACGTATGTATTGGAGGGACACAGACATTCAGTTTATGACACCATATGTCCTTCACACTCTTCTAATAACCAAAACCCAGGCAGGCCCTCGGCCATCCTCACTCCTTCCCTAGTGAAGCCTTTGGACCCTGTAGTTCCATGATCTCTTTCAAATGCCTCCAAGATGACCTTGCCTTTCAGTCTTTTTTAGATTTTGTTCATAGAGTTCAGCCTCAGTCTGTCAGCCCTTCCTGTTCTCCCGTGAAGAGCACAGGGTCCCAGCACTGCAGCGACAGCCTTGGAGAAATCAAGACAGCGCGGAGGAGGAAAGGGAGCTCGTTAGTGCCTTTAATGAGCCTTCTCAAGTTTCATTTGTGGCTGAATCACAAACTTTCTGAGTCATTACCCTGTTACAGAGCCATTTTAGAAAGTGGGTAAGCAACATTAGAAAGGCTAGGGCTCCCCCATCACAGAGCCACAGAGAAAATGTAAAACTACCCAGAATGAAGGTGACAGGGCTGGCCTAGAGATCAGGGCACCTGCCTTTGCCTCTGCAGGCTCCATTGGCAGCACGTTTCAGAGGTCACCTGAACAAGCAGCTCAGGGTGCTTCCTGGGCGTGCCGGTCCCTGACCTGTCCCTTCCCATGACCCCTCCGGTGTCTGTCTCAGGTGCAGGAGCTACTAATGGACAGGGAACCGGGTCTGCTGTTTACAAGGGATAGCCCTAAGGAGTAAGCTAGACCTACAGCTCTGGAAGATCTGAAACCTTTTCTGGTATTACGCTTTCTCTGCCACTTGGCTCCCTGAGTCTGATTCCTTCTTTTGTAGTTAGTGGCACCACAAAATAAAGGACTAATCCCAACCTGGCCACTGACTGGCTGGGTAACCATTAACACACTCTGCCCCATAGTTTACTTGAGGGTTGGACTGGACAGCCTAAGGACATTTCTGAGCTGTGACCTTCCATGAGTCTGTGGATAAGCAACAAGGTCAGGTTGCATGGAGAGGCAAAATGGATATGCCCCGTCAGGAAGCTCTTCTCCCAAGGCAGCACCCAGACCCTTCCCCTGTGAGCATTGTCTTCCCCTCACTGCCTGGGTCATTCTCCATTCCTCAGTCCCTTCAAAATCCAGCAGGACAGACGGGTAGTATGGCGTGAAGAAGCAGAGATGGAGCCATTCCTGCCCCAGGCTCATAGCATTGAGGCTGAGAAAGAAATATTATCAGGCCAATAGATGGACATTATGCAGAAATCTAATTTTAACACAAAAACATCATTTTTTAAAAAATGGAACAAGAAATGATGATATATATGGCATCATATTAAATTTAAGACTCTTGTCTTTTGGATATGACACATCAACACTACACTGAAGGATGGCCTTTCTGGGAAGTGGACCTGTAGGAGGGACCCCGCATTCTTGCCCCTTCCAACTAAATTAGTTCACATATTTCACATATTCTTTCCTCTTTTTTTTTTTTTTTTTGCTAACCCTTACCAGAGGATATTTTTTTCCATTGATTTTTAGAAAGAGTAGAAGGGAGGGAGCAGGGAGAGCGAGAGAGAGCGAGAAACATCGATGTGAGAGAGACACATCGATTGGCCTCCTCCCGCACCAGCCTGGACCAGGGATTGAGCCCGCAACCCAGCCATGCCCTTGGCCAGAATTGAACCTAAGACCCTTCAGTCTGTGGGCCGACTCTCCAACCACTGAGCAAACTGGCCAGGGCCACATATTCTTGAATGGACAGCTGGGAAAGGCTAGGGAGGCTGGCTTCAGCCACAGGACTTGAAGAAGCAGACTGCCTATGGGAGGTGTTAACCCCTGACCTTGGTCTCAGGTGACACTGCTCTGAGTGAAACAGTGTCAGACCCCAGAGAAGGGAGGATATTGCGCAAACTCCTTCAGGTTCACCAAGCAAAACGTGGGTGGTGGTAGAATTTCTCTCTTTCTAGCTCATAGAGCCAAAGGGCTCATAGTGGACAGAACTTCAAAAAGTATCAAGTTGTTTTCCCGTATTTATTTCAATGTGCTGTTTGTTTTGCCAAAACGCTGGAAGTTAACACCTTAACAAGCCTCGCAAGTGTGTTTCCCTTTTCAGTTTCGAAAGTACTTCAACTGTCTATCAGGACGTTGAGCGTTATTTTACAATCGAGGTGATGAGATGGAAAAATCTCCTTGCTGCCAGGATGGGAGACCTGATTCAACACAGGCTCTGTAGCAGCTTCCTTGTGGCCGTCCTGTTGAAAGACGTGGCACAGTTAGAGGCTGTCAGGCAGGATGGCCACTGCAACACCATAGATAATTATTGTTGCTGTTGGCTCCACAGAGTCATTGAAGGGTTTGTTCCACTCTATATTTAGTCATGCTTGCTACGAAATTAGAAATACTTTTATATCATTGACATTTGACACATAGACATTTTTCTGGAGGGAAAAAATAACATTCAAGCTCTCACATTAATATTGGGAAAGTACAACCCCCCCTCCTTCCCAAAATGTGGCTGTTTCTAAAGTTGGATCCAGGGACTAACCAGCCAGAAGTTTATATTACAAATAAATCCCACTGTTTATGCCAAGGAAGTATGTCAAGAGGTTGACAGTTAAACTGGCCAAGCCAAACGTTTCCTGAAAAATTAGAATTCCCAAATAATGAATTACTTTTTACCTGAGTTTTTTTAAAAAAAAAGGCAAATTGGACTGGTAATCTCTTGATAAAATAAGAAATAGATCCAAAATGTAACTAAAATCATATGGTTAATAATTTTCAAAACCCCAAATGATCTTTAGGTTACTTTCCCTCCCTAATCTTACTCTATGTTGATTAGTCCCAAGAGACCGAACTACTTGAACTGCACAGCTAATACCACAGTGAAATCCCTACAGCTGTTTCTGGGGTCTCCCCTTCCCTTGTAGCCACCGTTTCCTCCTACCCCAGCGTTTCTCAATCCTGGCACTATTGACATTTTGGTCCAGATCATTCTGTGTTGCCGACACTATCCTGTGCATTTGAGGATTTTTAGCAGCATCCCTGGCCCTTACCCACCAGATGCCAGTAGCACCTCTCAAATTTTAGCAACTAAACAGGTCTCCAGAGCTGGTTCAGTTCCCAGTCAGGGCACATACCTGGGTTGCGGGTTTGATCCCCAGTAGGGGGCATGCAGGAGGCATCCAATCAATGTTTCTCTTTCTCTCCCTCTCCCTTCCTCTCTCTCTAAAATTAATAAAAACATACAGTATTTTTTTAAAGTTTCCAAATGTTACCAAATGTCCCCTTGTCAGGGAAGCAAAGTCACACCATTTCGAACCACTTTGTTAACCCCTCTGTGCCCAGTACAGAGCTTTGCTGAGAATTAACTTGAATTTGTACAGTACAGATATATGTTATTATGATCCATTGAGACTGATAAGAACAGAGCAAAAAATCAGAACATTGAAAGCACAAAAGGAGTGATTTCTGAGCACAAGAAAAACTTTTCTAATATTAAGGGTGGTTAGTAATGATATATACTCAGTGTCACTCTTTGAAGGTCTTTAGAAATTAAATTAGAAGGTAATCTGCAGTAGGAGGTTTAAGAAGGGGCACATAAATAGAAGAGATTTCCTTTAAAGTCCGTTTTCAAACTTTTTGTTTGGTTTCTTTAATTTTTAACAAAAAGGATATACAGGAAAGCATGTAAGTATACAGAATACAAAGAAAAATAAATTATTTCCCAAGAGGTATTTTCCTTCTTTAGCTGAAAAACTAGGCACAGAGGGGAGGGGGAAACAGGAATATGCTTATATGAGAAACAGTGGAGAATGGAATTGAGAGATTAGTGGATGGTTCAGAGCATAATATAATGGTTACAATTAAGAGATTTGCCTACTGATAAATGTTTCAGAACACGCATGGTACTAACTGCTCTTCCTCCCCTCTCACTGCAAATGGATTTACAGATTGAAGAGCCTTTTAAATTTTAATTTTAAGTCCTTTTTTTTCATTTCAGTTTTATTAATCTTCATAAATATTAATTTTTGAGCACTAATGCCCAAAGGGGCTTGGAGTACTCTCTCACGGAGGATAATGAATATCACTACCACATTTAACCAAAAAGCAGCGTGAGTGTAAAAGAACTGACATTTTGCTCCTCAGTTTGAAGCAGATCTAAACCTAAAGCACACGGTTCCCTACCCATGACCACATTCAAAGGACAGCACCCTAAATATGGGTAGGATATTGAAAAGCTTGGCACTGCTGGGGAGGGGTTGCAGTTTGGGATTTCATTGTTTATAGAGTGAACCTTAAGCTGCTTTTTTTAGTTTATCTGCTAACTGTTGTTCTACCATGTCCCTTTCTGCTTCATTAAGTACATTCTCTGTGGGGTCAATTATTTCAGCTCTTGCTGAAGCACCCTTGTAACCAGAGAGGAGGAGCTTCTCTATAACCCCCGAGGTTCGCTGCTATCAAATGAGTGTGATGCTTTCCTCTCTCCAAAGATGGGTAGCTTCTGAGGATGGCAAGCATTTGATACTTTTTCCAGGGATAAAGAGGGTTACCCATCAAAAGGTTTGCAAAATTGTCTCAGGGAGGACCATGTCAGCCTCTGATTTGCAGTCAGGAGTTTTTCCGCTTTGCTGAGAACTGAAGGCTCCTTTGGCCAGCCCAGCCAAGAATGCTATCGGTGCCTATCTAGTCATGCGCAGCATTTATTAAATGGATCAGATGCAGCACAAAGAAATATCAAAACAGTTTATTTAAAGGAAAAAGCTCAGTAAACACATGAGTTTGTTGCATAAGTGATGAAAGTGTGACAAAATGAGAAAGCTGTTTTTTTAATCAAAGTGGAGCATAGACCCTAGATCTTTGAGATTCAAAGCAACCCAAGCAGCTCGGGTTCGCTCTTCATTTACAGTGAAAGCCATTCTGTCTTCCCAATGTGCTCGGGTGACTGGGCCAAGGAGCCCAGCTGGGGGCCCAGACTCCAGCTCTGGGTCATTCTTGCCACTCCACCACCTTTTGGTGATTCAAATGATGACGACCGTCCTCCCTTAAACAAGGAGTCCTGCTGAAGCTATTGACTTTCCTCTAAGCTCATATGCTGATCTCTCCATAAAGCTTCCCTGGATGTACACACCTATCTTATCGTTATAGTCATGCACCGCTTAATTACAGCGATGTGTTCTGAGAAATGCGACTTCAGGGTGATTTCGTCATTGCACTAACATCACAGAGTGCACTCACACAAGCCTCGGTGGTGTAGCTTACTGCACACCCAGCACAGCTTACTGCACTGCGCGTGGTCCAGCCCAGTGCTCCTGCACTGCGGGCTCGTGCAGCAGGTTACTGTAGAAAAGAACATGAGGTTAGATCAAGCAGAAGAGAAAATGAGGCATCCAAGAGACATGCGATGCGTGAGGCTGCTGCTGACATAACACGCTGTTTCACAGCAAATTTTTTATGTGTAGAAGGAGTACACGCTAGAAAAATGAAAAGGAGTATAGTACAGTAAATACATAAACAGGTAACATAGGCGTCTGTATCATCATCAAGTGTATGCACTGCAGAAAGGTGTATATGCTGTGCTTTTATACAACTCATGGCTCAGTAGGTTTGTTCACACCAGCATGACCACAGACACGTGAGTAATGCATTGTGCTGTGACGTGACGACAGCTGTGACACTAAGCATAGGAATTTTTTAGCTTCATTATAATCTTAGAGGACCACTGTCATATAGGTCGTCTGCCGTTGATCAAAAGGCATGGAAAGCCATGGACTCTGGAGGTGGACAGACTTCGGTTCAAGTCACGGTTTTCCACTCAAAAGCTGCATTTCTTTGGTGAATTTGTGTACCTCCCTGAGCCTTGGTTTCTGGTCTGTAAGGAGAATGCAGTAGCCAAGCTGCCGTAACAGGTTTGAGAATGCTTTGGGGTGGAGAGACAAGTGTGACATGCCGCCTGGCAGGTAGGGGAAGCTCAGGAAGGAAGCTTTTCTCCACTGACTGGCCTTTGCTTCACTTTACCACTGAAAAATAAATATCAGAGATGATAAACCTGTTTGTACCCATTCTCTGGAAAATATGGCACACTGTATATAAAAATATTTTTACTTAACACATTGCGTGCAGATCATCCTGGGACTTTCTGGAATATCATCCACCAATCGGTATCACTTCTAGAATGAGGGCTGCTGTTTTGGTCTTGAATTTACAGTTCTCTTCATAATCTGATACCAATTTGTTTACAAGGTAGTTTATGTGGTCTACTTTTAGTTTCTCTGGAAGAAAACCTATTTAGCATTCTAGTCTAATGCTATGCATGTAAAAATGTTCTGCAAGTGATTGACAGCAAAGGGACTGACCGTTTTATTTCAACAAATGTGCAGTGAAAATGCTTAAACTCTGAAGAAACTTCCGTATTTACCTCCAGAGGTGTAAGTGGGATTACCCAGCAAACTGTGTTTCCTTCTGTCCTTTGATCAGTGAACGTTAAAGGACAGTTGACTTCTCCAATTTTTAAAAGCATTTGAAACTGGATGGCAAGGATACTTTTAGAACCCTGTTTTCCAACTATAAAATTAAGTTGTCTATCCAGCAACTAAATGAATAAAGTGGATCCCTAGATATTTATTGAGGGAAAGAATCCAGGCTTTTCTCCAAACTAACATCCACATGCTATAAATAGTTCTCTCTGTTTGGCTGGCTGGCACAATTAGAAGCTAGATTGCCTGTACCTTCCTAGAATCTGTTCCTTGCTCTAGCTGTCATTTGACTCAGATATGGTAAGAACTAAGATAAATATGTCCCCCAAACTCTGCTCTTTCTATCCCTTTGCAGGCCCCTGTCCACATTTCTTACCACCCTCAATGCTGTCATCATCAACGTTTTTTAGGCATAGAATTCATATATTTCTTTCCAAAGTGTGAAAATTTAATTAAACCCACCTACAGGTGCTTGCCAAATCCTGTAGCACTTTTTCTTTATTTTTAAAATCAGGTCTTCTAGATCTTCATTCATAACGGTTTTAATATTTCTTTACAACCTTGGATGCTTCTGGCTGTTGCTACTTTCTGCATAATAATTATGGAGCTGCCTAGGATACTGTTTCCCAGCAGTTATACTGGTGACATTTCTATATTATGCTCAGCTACTTCCAGGGTTGGGCTTGCCTGATAGTAAAATGAGCTTCTCCTCCTTGTCTATCTCCACCTGTCCACCCCTCTTTGGCCAGTTCATCTGTTGCCCAAATCTTTGGGAATGACAAGTCCCTTCTCTTTGTGCCAGAGGATCCCCAGGGAAATAGATTCAGGACATTGGCTACATACATTGGTCACAATTAACCAAAATATCAACAAAAACCATGAAACTTCTCCTCACATTGAAAAACTGGGGGGGAAATTTTCAATATAGACAAATCTGTGTTTAAAAAAATGTCTGGTCCCCTATTGCTATGTTCTGTGTTGGCGCCTCCCAGTTATGTTTAGAGTGTGACTTCCATTTTGTATATAATTTAGAGACCTTTCACTCTTCTAAATGTAGTCAGAAATGATTTCTTAAATTACAGTGAATCAGATCAATGACTCGTTTGAGTATTCCCACCTCTGTATATTCCAATGTGTCACCCACTATTATTTTAAGTAATGTTCTTAATTTTTTCAGATAGACTGTAAGTTCCTTGACAGTAGTCCTTCTAGAAATAGATGGAGGTCTCGGATGAGTCTAAGTTCAAGATGAGCCAAGAGTGGTGCCCAGAGGTTAAGGGAGGCTACACAACCTGAAGCCTCATTTTCGGAAACGCAGGGACCAGCTCGTGGGAGGCCTGAAGCGGTCTGGACGGCCTGCTCCTCCCGGGCTGTGCTGTAGCTCTGCCGGGCCACCAGCTAACCAGAACTCTGAGAAACTGTAGTTTGCCCAGGGAGGTTTTTAGTTGATGAAAATTCTGGAAACCATGTCTTATGTGAAACACAAAAAAATAAAGATGTTTAGCTTGGAGAAAAAAAGACACATGGAGGACAAGATAGATTCTTAATTAGTTAAAATTAATACATTCATTCAACTGTCATTAAACAACATTTGTTGAGCACCTTCTTGTGCCAGGGAAGAGACACCAAGAGCAGAGGCCAAGGATGGGTTGCTGCTCTCGCAAACTTAGAGTTAGTGGGGAGCGGGGACCAGATAGAAAGGGCTTCCTAGGGGACAGTAGGGTTTGGGTTAGGAACTACTCTGTAATGCTTTGGGGGAAAGAGGACATTTGCCTAATTGTTTCTCTTTTTTTATTATTGAGATATAATTGCCATATAACATTATATTAGAATAATGATTTGCTATTTGTATATATTGTGAAGTAATCACCACAGTAAGTCTAGTTAACACCTGTTACCACACAGGTACACATTTTTTTTCTTGTGATGAGACTTTTAAGATCTAATCTCTTAACAACTTTCAAGTATGCAATACAGCAGCGATTTTCAGAGTGCTGTGGCACACTGGAGTGTAGCCAGAATTTTTATAAGGTGCAATAGCTGACTATTTAGTCAGGGGCACTGACCTTTTTCCCCTTAGACTATCAAATAAAAAATGACAACAGCCAACACAACAATAGTCATCCAGGGTGAAAGAATCAATATTATACCTATTTTAGTTGGATCAGCAAAAAAATGTATTTTTCAGTGTGCCACAAAATTTTAGTAATTAGTTTTGTGTGCCAGGAGATGGAAAATGTTGAAGATTGCTGCAATACAGTATTATTAGCTATGGTCACCATGTTGTACATTACATCCCAGGACTTGTTTATTTTATAACTGGAAGTTTGTACCTTTTAACAACCTTGACCCCTTTCACTCACCCCCTACCCCCTGCCCCTGGCAGCCAGCAATCTGTTCTCTGTATCTATGTGTTTGGTTATTTATTTATTTATAGATTCCACATATAAGTGAATTCATACAGTATTTTTCTTTCTCTGGCTGACTTATTTCACTTAGCATAATGTCCTCAAGGTCCATTCATGGTGTCGCAAATGGCAATATTTCATTCTTTTTTATGGCGGAATAATATTCCATTCTGGATATGTGTGTGTGTGTGTGTGTGTGTGTGTGTGTGTGTGTGTGTGTGTGTCACAGTTTCTTTATCCATCCCCCATTGATGGACACTTAGGTTGTTTCCATGTCTTAGCTGTTGTAACTAATGCTGCAATAAATATGCGGGTGCGTATACCTTTTTTAATGAGTGTTTTCTTTTTCTTTGGATAAATATCCAGAAATGGAATTGCGTGATCACCTGGTAGTTCTTATTTTTAATTTTTTGAGGACATTTCATACTGATTTCCATAGTGGCTGCACCAATTTACATTCCAACCAACAGTATACAAAGGTTTGCCTTAATGTTTCTTAATTCTGGATCTTTATGTTGCTGATTAACTGCTTTTTTTCTTTTTCAAGAAACAGGCATTTATACCAAAGTGTGAGATGCTTGGTGATGGGGGCACAGTGGGGGTTTTAGATGCACAGGGAAAAGCATTCAGCCAGCACTTGGGTTCGGGAAAGGCCCTAACTGCCTACGGAATGCTGTGGTGGACTCTGGGCGCTGAAGTGTGGGGGTTGGAGGAATTCATCAGTAGCAGCATCATTGTAGGGCCCTCAGGAGTGCAACAAGGTAGGGAGGGAGCGTCGATTGGTCAGTCCTGGGATGCAGCTCCCAGGTGGCTGGAGCCATCCCTGTCCTAAAGGAGAAGTAGAGTTTTACAAAAGGCCCCAAATGGGAGGCCACGTGGCCTGGGCTCTGGTCCTGCTAGGGACCCTTGAGCAACTCACGGGTCTCTCCAGACTCTGCGCCTTTCCTAGCAGCGTGTTGATGGACTGAATTGCCTTGAATCTCCTCTCCCCCCTTAGCTGTACATGGCTCCATCATGTCTAAAGTTAAAATTTTAGGATGTTCTCAGGACCGGGATGGTCTAGGTAAAGGACCTCTGCTCTGAGATTTTATGGCAATTAAAGAACCCAGTTACCTTTATTCTTAGCTCCACACTCCCATGAGAGTGTTCTCTCACTCAGACATTTTCCCCTAAAGCTGAGACCCTTTATCTGTCTCTTTCCCCCAGCCCTTTTGGGTGGTTAGCAGCGATGCTCTTTGCTTGTGACTGGACTTTACAGTAGATTAAGATCATCTGCACCCTAGAAACAAGTGTGCCTCACTGGAAAAACAATCCCCAGGCTCTCCGAACCACCTCTGCAGCACCAGCTGGCCTGTGGCACTGACGCTTCCTTTCTGATTCCTCGGAAGACTCACTCAGGACAAGCAACCCCTGTGGCTTATCTAGTGGAGACCGGCATCGTCAAATGCTTAGCGGAGAAGTGGGATAGTGGCAGGAACCTACACTCGTGTCACTCATCAACTCTGACTGTAGCTCTCAGCCAGAGCCACACAAGCCACCAAACCCTGAGCACTGTCCCTGATTACGGCAGCTGTGACAAGTAAGGGAGGTGGCGTCGATCCAGCCACGTGAGTGCCTGACAGCCTCTTGGAATTTAGCTGTAAGTGCTCCCCAAACACATAGCTCCCTGCGCTCATAGTCACCTCTGTCCTCTTGCTAAATTGGAAATGCTGCATTATCGTTTCTTATCTCTTCTTTCTGTAAATTCAAAGTAATTTTTTTGGAGAAAATTATTAATTCTTACTCTATGTCCTAACACGGAATAATAATAATTATAGTTTTAGCTAATATTCATTACATGTTTATTATGGACCAGGCTCTGGCCTGTATGATTTTCATGAAATATCTCATTTAATTCCCACAACAACTTTATGAGGCAGATGTTGTCCCCATTGAACAGATGAGCAAACTGAGGCACAAAAGATTTAACTTAATTTTGCTTCATCACAGAGCTAGTAAGTAGCATGGCCAAGACTCAGACCCACAGAGGCTGCCCCCAGATCCTGCCTCTTTGCCACTCTACCTTACTGACATTTGCCTGCTGAGATTTTAAAAAACGAAGGTTATAAAAAGTAGGCGTAAATTACACTTGGGAATGCCTTACAGCCAATATCAGAAACTAGGCGTCCAGCTTTGGGGAGCTCTGTTCCCCTCCCTTCTTTTTATTCAGGTGACAAAATTAGGTTAAATGCCAGCTGCTACTCCAGTTGTTTTGGGTTCTCCTTCCATCGGTGACTTAAGTTCTCATCTTCATAAACTGATTTTCACCTTAAAGTGACAACACTTCTCTCCAAACTTTACCACTGAAAACCATCAAGGTGCATCACTCCTGTGAAACCTTACTGGTGACCCTAGACATGGGCTGACTTGAGACCAGGGGCTGCTTCTGTACAGGCCCTGCTTTCACAGACGGTGTCCAGGAAGGACACCTATCGCTGGAGCTCGGGACAGTCTTCAGTGGGAGCTGGTCCTGGAGAACACATCAGGAAGTCTTCCAGACTATTTGCTAGTCATGCCATACGGAAAGAGAAAGGACTTGACAAATTGTGAAACATGAGGCTGTCACAGTGACTATATGGTTTCGGAAAATTTACATTTTATATGTCAAGTGGTAACTTAATTTAAAAATAAAAAAATTGCTCTGGCTGCCATCCCACAAATAATTTGAAGCTTGCTGTGCAGCCAAACACTTCTACAAATAATCAGCAACTAACACGTGAGAATAAGAAGATGGCTTGACTCAGGAAGACAAGGATCCCAACCATGTCCAGTTACTTTGAGACTAATTAATTTGGGGGGGTGGCTGGGACCAATTTCTAATATGCCACCAAATGCTCAATCATGTTTGGAGCAAACTGGAGGTCCTACTAAATTAAAAATTCATGTAACTTTATTTTAAGTAGACCCTCTGCTTCTCATTGTTCTGTCACAGATCTAAAGGCGGAGGATGGGGAAAGGGGAGACCGAGAAAGTCCTCCGTGCCTTATCCCTGCTGGGCCTTCCGGGTGGCTGTGGCCAGCTGGCCCTGGGGTGGTTGAAAGGGATGGGCCAGAATTCCCAGTGGTTCCCCATCTCCCCCCAGCCACACCCCACACACCCTCAGAGCACTGTGTGAAGTCACAAAACAGGCTCTTAAGGAGAATAAATAATCTCCATTTATCACTGAATGTAAAAAGAAACGAAATGGAACCTTTAAAATTACACACACACACACACAATGGCTGGTCTTCTATAAAGAGTCTGTATTTTATAATTCTACAGGTTTTAAAAAAAATGTGCCTCTGGATCATTCACCTCAGCCCAGGATATGTATGCTAATCCAAATTCTTGAGTCAATAGCTTGATCTTCATGATTAGAACTCACGGTTCAGGGTTATTTTTCATTCTGGCTGAATTTCTACTTTTAAAATAGATCCTTGAGCTATAATTTTAAATCCTAAATACAACTCAGCTGAATTATGAAAATGGACTCTAAAAATGATACTAGGTAAAAAATCAGTTTTATTTCTTATGATCACCAGCTTAACTTACATGTTCCAAAAGAACTTAAATATCTTGAACATCCAACACTGCCAGGTAGTTTAGAATTTAAAGATCCAGTTGTGTTCACTTCCCATATGTTGCTATGAAAGTACAGTCTTCTCTTCTGTACTGATATTGTCTCTGCATAGATGGAATTTATAGGGGCTTTGCATTCATGATCATGTTGGCCTTACTTTTAAAAGAAGACAGCCTGATGGAAAATACTGGGCCCTTTTCCTGATTCTTTTCTCCCGGAGAGGATATTTCTTGGCTATTTTTAAATTATCTTGCTGATCTTTGTAGAACTTGTGTCCTGGTAAAAGGAAGAAACCAACTGAGCCCAACTGAAATTCAAGATTTTTACTTCTTGAGTCGTGTGAGAAAAATCAGATACCAATATATGATTCAGTAAACTGTAAAAATCAATCTTTGCACAGAAATTCATAGGCAGACATGAAATCAGGGTAAGCTTAGTTATGGCATGAATGTTTGTGTCCTCACAAAATTCATATGTTGAAACCTAATGTCCAAAGTGAGGTGGGGCCTTTGGCAGGTGCGTAGGTCATGAGGGTGGAGCCCTCATGAATGGGATTAGTGCCCTCATAAAAGAGGCCCCCGAGAGCTCCCTTGCCCCCTTCATCGTGTGAGGACACAGCAAGGAGTCAGCCATCTGCAACCTGGAAAAGGGTCCTCTCAAGGGTCCAACGACGCTGGCACCCTGATCTTGGACTTCTAGCCTTCAGAACTGTGAGAAATACATTTCTATCGTTTTTGAGCTGCCCGGCATTTGGTATTTAATTATAGCAGCACAAACAGACAAAGACATCTAGGTTCTAGGAAGCGTTCCCAGTATCATAGACTCGGTCTTCCCGAATGAATGATGTTGTAGGCTAGGGAAGAAAACGATGATATTTGGGCTTCATTGTAAATAGAGCTTTAGACTTGGAAGAGCTTAACCATGCATCTTCTTTGCAAAGGTGGGGGATTCGATAAGCAAGAAGAAAGATGGACACTGCCTCCCAAAGTGACCCTGCGGTGGCTGTTCTAAAACACCTGGTGCTTGGTGGTACCTCTGCGCACCTTACTCCCTTTGTTCTGTGTATCCTTGTACATTCTCACCTCCAGCGCCTGGTTCTTAATTGTCTGTGTAAGGAAACTCCCTAAGGGGAAGAAGGCACAGAAGACAGGCAAGCTCAGGGAGCCCTGTGTGACACAAACTTCCTCTCTTAAGCCACAATCAAAACTGTTCCAACAGCAATTGGTGGGCCACAAAGGGAATGCTGTGCTTTACGCTAGTGTCTGGGGGAGACGGCATTAAGAAGCTTAAAAATAAATGTCCCAGCTTCTAATTGTTAGCTTTGACTTCTAAATTGCTGGCTGATTATTGGCACTACTGTTGTGTTGCTTTTTTTCTATGGACTGGAATTGCTTTGGGTATTGCCTTGGTATTAATCAATACCCATTACAAAAGGGAATAGCCTATTACATCATCTTCACCCTCCTTTCCCCTGTGTCTGAGGGGGTCCAGACAGGATTATTCCCTCCAGTAAAAATCTCAAGTGTCTGGACCAGCTCTGCTGCAAAAGACCCCAACAAGAAGCTTTTTACCGACTCTCTAGGGATCTGTGCTCAGGATTTGCCAGGGCAGGTTGAGAAATGTATACAGCCTCGCTGTCTCCTGTTTGTTTCTTCACATGACTCTCAGTTAATGTGCAAAAGCGACACAGGTCAAAACGGAATATATTTCTTCACTGTGGTTTTCAAATCTCTGTAGCTAAGAATTTCTTCTTTGAACCAGACACCTAAGGGGAAGAAATGCAAAGTTGATTTCTGTGAGCAGCAATTTCTTTACCATGCACTGTATTCAATCAAACACATAAATTTACTGATTGGTAATGTGAAATTACCTACGTAAAGGGAATCTTTATACTAAAAAAAAAAAACAACAGAAAAAACCCCAGCTTCCCCCGCTGCAATGGAACATTTCATAGTGTTATACTGAAAATGGGCTTTAGTGAAGAGAGAGGGGCTAACATTAAAGAGCTTTGGCATTCTCCCTCTGGCACAAATGAACTTCCCTAGAAAAATGATCTGAATAAACAAGAGTGGAGAGTGGGAAGTGATCTGATCACAAAAATAAACATATAGTCAGCTTGTAAAAACTGTGATTAGAGGAATTTCTCCACATTATGTCTATTTTTCTCTATCTCCCTCTCCCAGTGGTCAGGTGCAAGCCCATCACTGGTGCAGTGATTGAGTCTGAATCCTGACCAGTGATGAGATCAGTCCCATCCATCCCTGTGACCTCTCAAAGTGACCGCAGGGTCTCGCCTATTGTGTCACAGTGTCTGTGCAGCCTATGTTACATAAAGAAATACTCAAATTGCATTCTGTATTGTGTCATTCCTTCAACAAATGGCTGTTGATAACCCATTATATGCCAGATACTCCTCTAAACACTGGGGATAGAGTAGAGAACAAAGCATGCTGGCTGTCCTGGGAGTTCCATTTTGAGAGGACCCAGGGAGACAAAAAATAAACAAATCTGTACTACATCAGATGATGGGCAATG
Organism: Miniopterus schreibersii; assembly: GCF_964146895.1. NCBI lineage: Eukaryota > Metazoa > Chordata > Mammalia > Chiroptera > Miniopteridae > Miniopterus > Miniopterus schreibersii. Next base: position 88,977,758 of record NC_138101.1, on the reverse strand, counting down.
CTGTAAAGAAAATAAAGCAGCCAGGAGGACAGAGAATGATAGCAGGCTGATCAGGGAAGGCTTCTTTTTGAGAGAAGTCCTATATGAATCAAGAGACTATATCAGAAGGAAGGGAGTTTAGGCAGAGGGAATGGTGAGCACAATGGCCTAGAGGTGGGGACATAACTTGTCCAGTGACTGGAATAAAAGGAGGGAGAGAGAAGGAAAGTGGGAAGAGATGAGTTGGAGGAGGCAGAAGGTATTTCACATAATCTTGCTTTGGGGGGAGGGTTGGTGTATGCCATTTGGACATTACTCCTAATTAGATGGGGAGTCTTCAAGGAATTCTAGCTGAGGCATCATGTAATTTTGCTTATGGTTTTAAAGAATCCCTCTGACAGCTGCCTGGACAATACGCTATCAGAAGCCAAACCTTATAGCCTGAGTTGTTTTTTGTCATCCCCTGGTTTGTCGTTACAGGAAGTATGTTCATAAGATTTGCAAATAATACAAAATGAGGAAAACAATAGGATCAAGATGTAAAAGCATTTATTCTTGACTTTCAAAACCCAGCTAAATAGCAGCCTCTACAGTGAAACCTTCCCTGCCCCCTAGCCATACCCCACCGCCTCCCCGTGGTTATAGACACTCCCCAGTGATAGTCCCCTAATGTTGGCATACACTTCAGGCGGGAGTCATGTTGCCCTAGAACTTGTGGGTTTAGTCATCTCCCTTCCCTTCAACACTGTGCCCCACTTAAAAACAGGAAGGTAGCTTATTCACCTCCCCATAGCCCAGACTGGCACACAGTAGGGATTCAATAAAATTTCTTTGAATCAGTGAATTCTTTAGCAATCTGCTAAGACTGATTTGCACAAATATGATGAAATATATTAAAATCCAACTGCTTGTGTATAAGAGAATAAAGTCCACCTTTCCAGTAGTTTAGTTTTTTAAAAATCTGGTATTTAGCAGACTTTGAACTTATTATGAGGCATACATGGGATATAGCTGCTTTAAATATATATAAGTTGATGAAGTCTTATGGTCTAAGCAGACTGGGCCATTTGCTGATCAGATCAGAAGCACTATAGGAAGCGCATGATGTGCTAACACACCCGGCTTGGATTTACGTATGTGTGAGCAGAAATAACACAATCTCTTATTTCACCAAAAATAGATTTAGGCAGAGCCTGAATCTGAGGCAGATATCTGAACTTTGAAAGCAGGAAAGCCCATGCCCAGGGACACCTGTCTGGTAGCCAGTGCATTGCGTTCCTTGACACTTTAACTTGGCCTTGGGGTTTGCTAACACCTGAAGATATACCTGTAGAATCCGGTAAGATGAAAGGGAAGACCTGATTTAGTTTAGTATCACCTTCAAGGAAACATGTATGGAAACTTCCCAATTCAAACAGATGGATATTTTTGGTAAAATTGCACCCTGGAAAGCCTCACTCACATAGACCTCCCACTCTAGCATTTTCTAGCACACTATTTATTCTGTGTCCAAGGTGTGCATTCCTTGTTATTTCTTTCATGACAATACTTGACTACTCTAGGTTATCATTGTGGATGGAATGCATTTTTTTCCATTCTATTTTCTCACTTTTTATAAGCATAACTTAACCAAAGAATGAACTACTTACAGTTGGTTATAAAACTGAGCGGCAAACCAACCCTACTGTGTTGAATGCAGCCTATTTATTACTGACAATTACTGGAGTCTGAAGAAGTCATAAATAGACAGACGTGGCAGAAATAGTCAACATTTCTGTCACCTGCCTCGTTGTAAATGACTCCGTTCTACTAATTGTGTTCTAGAGAGAGAGAGAGAAATTACAATGTACTGAACTTGTTGGTTTCTAAATAATTTTTGACTGGCACCATCTGATTCAAATTGTGTCTCATATTTTGGCTTTTCTAGTCAGAAACAGTGTAATCTTGTCATTAGAATAATAAAAGAGAAATTTTACCTACTGCTTTAAGTCAAACTTTGAGGAGAATGAGAGCCTTTTATTTTTAGAGCAGAGTCCACTTAGGGATAGAAATCAATCCACTCTGATCCTACAAAATAAACAGTCATCTGTCTTCTCCTTATACTGACTTCTGTGTGACATTGAGCAAGTCACTTACTCTCTCTGGGTTCCATTTTTTTCTATGAAATAAAGAAGTTGGGCCACATATTCTCAAACAAATTTTCTGACTCTGTAAAATTCTTTAATCTTTATTATGATACATGTACAGACATTGGTCTTAAAGACCACTGACCACCTGCTTACTTTCATAGCACCTTAGCTTTTAATTCTTCACTGCATGTCACCAATATCAGGGACAGACAGGTAGATAGATGAATTGTCACTGTCTTACTGAACTTGGACTCTATAACAAAATACTAGACTGGGTGGATTAAACAACAGACATTTATTTCTCACAGTTCTGGAGTTTGGGAAGTCTGAGACTAAGATGTTGGCAGGTTTGGTGCCTGGTGAGGGCTCTCTTCCTCGCTTGCAGATGGTCAACTTCCCTCTGTGTCCTCACAAGGCAGAGAGAGGAACCTCTTCTTATAAGGGCACTCATCCCATCATGGGAACCCACCCTCATGGTCTCACTTAACCTAATCATCTCCCAAAGGCCCACCTCCTAATAGGATCACATCAAAAGTTAGGGCTTCAACAGGAATTTTGGAGGAACACAATTCAGTCTATAACAGTGACCATATAAAATTTCTAAATTCTTAACATAAGGATGCAAAAATCAATATAGAGTAATGTAAGGACACTGAAGCCACACTGTCTAAGTTTAAACTTCACTTCTGCCACTAACTAACTGTGTGAATGTTCTTGACCTGTAAAATGGGGATGTTACAAGGATTAAGTGAATTAAGAGAGGTAAAGTGCTCAGCGCAGTGCTTGACACACAGTAAGAATTTATTAAATGTTGGTTACTGCTCTACTACTGAAGCAGCCGTACATAACTGGTCCCGTTCTAAGAGCTACAGGAGGATTAAAAAAATAAAAAGAAAGCAAAGCATTGAATTGAAAGTTGGCTCCCAGGCCCGAACAAACACGGTATGTGTTAAAAGTTTTGGAATAGTCATGAAGGATGCCAGCCAGGAGGTCCCAGTGTTTAATCTCTGACCTCCTAGTAAAGCCAGGGAAACATTCGTTTAGATACTAAGGTTTTCCAAAATACATCTACAATATTAGAATTCCGGTTTTGTGAATGTGCCCACTTTTGAGTGCACCCAAAGGATATATTGTATTGCATGTTCTTACCTCCTAGGAAGGATTTCTATAATCACCTTCAAAGTCTGCACTCTGGCTGAATGAGTTTCATAAACTCTCTACATAATGGGGTGGAGGCAGGGCAGGAAGGATGCGAGGGAGGTGTCACAGGTGTTCTGTTAAATGACCTCATCTCAGCTTTGAGGACAGTGTTGCGATGTCATCCTAACCAGGCAGGCCAGAAACTTTGGGTGAAAAGATAGCATTGCATCAGTAGCTACACAGTTTTCTTTAATCAAAAAATGCCTAGATGTTAGAAGAATGCTGAAATGTCTGACTTTTTCCCTTCATCCAGCTGGTTTTATAAAGATTTGGTGCAACTCGATGACTGCTTACACTTTAGGGCTTTCTTCAGTTGGTGCAAACTCTTCACTACTTTAAAAATCCTGCTCCTTCTGATGGAGATTTGGGAATGCGGAGGGACCATTTCTGGAGTTTTCTGTGGCCTCTTTGATGGTCACTACTGTGTTATGTAAACCAGCACAGAGTTTCAACGGAAAATTTAAAAAAATTACTTAGGATTTCCAAACAGGCATCCTTCCACTTAATTGCTGCTTTTAAATGTATTGGTGCTTTTTCTGTACCAGTATTTCATTGTGAAGCATTTCTGTACTCTAAGTGATGAGGTGTGCTTTGAGATGTGCGTGCCACAAACGAATTTCCAAAGGTTCTGAACTACTTATACGTTTTTCTTTCCCTCTCGGACGCTTCCTTTCAAACTGTTCATGCTGTTACTGCCCAGAAATAAAGTGGACACATAATTGGAAAATATAGGTGTCTGGTTACTGATTAATTCATTAGTGCAATGATGAATGAACAACTTCCTGAGAAAAACGATTCCCAACTGCAGTATAAACAAAGTCACAGACAAGTCATCACTTTAGAACAAAATTTTCTTTTTAACCTTTTCTGCTGGGAGACTTTTTTTAACATTCACCGTACTCATTAATGTCATCATTGAAAGCCACATATCTACAGTAATTCCAACTATTTTAGAAATAAGTGTGGGACAAACCGGAGAATACAGTATTTTCCCCTCAGCACCTAACCAGATGTCACTTTGGAAATTACAACAAACCTCTTAAATCTAAAAAGGAGCAACCAAAAGCCAAGATGTCTATAAATGGGCTGTAAGGACACCAGGTAGAATGATTCCTGGGAATTAGGGGGACACTTGTCATTTAAACACACATTTGAAAACTTTTTTCTACAAAGCCCATTTTTCTTTGTTTAACAGGACTTTTGATTGATAGTCAGGCCCACACTTAGCCTGGTTCATTCATCACCCAGCCCAGAGCTTTGCTCATGGTAGACACTCGATAAACACCAGTTAAGGGGATGAATAAATAGATAAATAAGCCCTCTCAAATCCCACTTCCAAAACTCAAGTTCCTGAAACCATGGTTTTGTGACTGCTTGTTCATGGTATTAGAGCTGAGTGTTAGGATGGGGGTTATTTAGACTAGAAATACCTTTGGGCCTTCATTCATTCAACTAGAATTTATTGAGCCTAGTATATGTCGTGTCTGTTCAAAGCTCTGGGATGCAACAGAGAGCAAAGCCTTCCTGAATGAAAACTTGCCTTCATGGAAATCATCGATTATAGGGAAATAAACAATTGGCAAATAAATAAAACATGTATTATGTTAGTAACTAGGTACCGAGTAGAAAAACGGATTGGTAATGGCAATGTGTTTGGGCAATTTTACACAGGGGATCTCCTTTTCAAAAGCAGGCCAGCTGAATTCTCCCCATTGGAAAGAGTCTGTGGACTGAAGGAACCGGTCACTCTGCGTAGAGCTCCCTGTGCACTCTCAGCGTCCCCGCATCTGCAGCCCTGAGGTCTCCACAGTGCCCATTTTATTGGTGATTAAATTTAGGGTCAGAAACTGATTAAACAGCTTGGACAAAGCCATATAGCCCCTGAGCAGTGGCTGGCCCAGATCTCCTGCCTCCTCTGCCTGGTAATGTGAGGCGCGTGTCCGTCTGTGCCACTCCTGCCAGCAGGGGACAGGGGAAGCCTGCCACCGAGCGTCTGTGTGCGGTTCAGAGCTGTTTCGTGGAGTTTGGTGTTTATAGACTGTGGGGTTTCTTTGCTCCCCAGGGGGAATAAAAGTACAGTGTGTTTAGTATTAAATCAAATCTGTGAAGAGTATTAAGAGACAACAAGAGAGAAGAATTGGGTAAAGTTGAAGAATCCCCTGCCAATCCTGGGCATAACCCTCCGCATCCGTCCCGCATGTAGAAATCCTGAGTTCTGAGCCAGTTTGGAGCTGCTCTCTGCGCATACTTGTCACCTGGGCCATCCCCTGGCTCGCTCGTCACACTAAAGCCACTTCTTGGTGAGGAGCATCTTTATCGGGAAGCGCAGCCCACCCCTCCCTGCGACACCGTAGTGAAAATTTTTAAATTTCATTCATAATTTAAGCTTTGAGAGCCAAAGCTTGATTTTTTTCGGTAGGCCCACAAAACTGATTTTTTCCTACTTAGAATCATCCACGAACAAAACCTCGAAGCAAATTTTTCAAGCACAAAACATTCCTATTCAATGCACTCAACTGCTGTTTATGTAAAAGTCGTAAGTTTATGGTCTGGCGTTTGGAAAATGAGTGGACTATTTCTCTTCACCCCCTAAAAATAAACAAGCAAACCAAAGAAATAATGAATGAATATTTACTGAAAACCTGGCATTTTTACTAAGGTGCTGACTCCAAACCAGAGGAAAATGGAGATTGGGAAACCCATAGAGAGAGGTTTGAGTTCTGGATCTGCTACTCACTGAGTGACCTTGGGCAAGTTACCTAGCTTCTGAGCCTCAGGTTCCCCTTCTGTGAAATGGGCATCACACTCTAAAATGTCATTATAGGGATTAAATGAAATACAGACTATTAAGTGTCTAGCACATAGAAGAGAGTCAAAGAATAACACTATTATGGGGCTAATGAGTGCCAGTTACACATCTCTTGCACTTCCCTCCAGGGCAATAAGTCTTGACTTGGGCTATGATTCCCCAAATCTAGAGGAGGTGGGCAGGGATGAACCCAAGAGCAGATGTGGAGCAAAGGGAACAGTGAGGCCCACAACTGGATGAAAACAGCCTCAGGCAGTGAGGGACCATTCAGAAGACCCCAGAGAGAAAGCAGAAAGCCAAGACAGAGTGAGCAGCAGCCAGCTGATTGGAGCGGACTGTTCAGATGACAGAGCTGCGATGGGCTCCCACAGGGGCCGGGGGATGGGATGGAGCCTTCTAAAGGACTCCAGGGCTAAGCCAGGTCAGGCAGCCCTAGAGTGCCGGCCTCAATAAATGAAAGGTAGGCTTCTATCTTGGGGAGATTTGCATTTCTAATTTACTTGCAGTCAGCACCTGTCCAGATAACACTTATTTCTCAAAGTCCGAGCCTTCAGTGGTGGTTAAATTCCGACAATGTTGTGTTTGTTCTCTGAATACAAATTACTAGTGTTGGGAACCCTCAGTGCCTGAACCACGCACCCAAATGGAGCTCTTTGTTGGTGGGGCTTGCTCCCGGCCTCTGAGAGTCAAAGGGACCTCAGGGTCAAGAACCCAACTGCCCACTAAGGGCAGGGGTTCCCACCACTGCATGACCACAAGTAGTGCCTGGCCTCTGCAGGGACACCTGGAGTCAGGATCCCCACCCACTACATGACAAAGAGGCCTCCCCATAGATTAGCAGCTCTGAGTTACACGAAGCCCTCAGCACAGTCACTGTGAAGTCTGCGCTCCTGTAGGACCCTTACCCCTGTAGCGGTCTTGGCTTCCTGCACCAGCAGTAACACACCTAATCTTCCTGAGAACTCTCCAGGCAGCTGGATCCTGCCTCCCCTCCACTGGAGCTATTTTTGGGGGGCACTAAATATCACCATTCCCTTCAATCACTAAAGGTGGCCCTGAACACTTCTACTTCTTAATTGCTGTCATCTGGTCATAAATGCAAGCATTCATCTAAAAACACAGCCCATGAAATTGAACACACTAATTCCTATATGTTCCAAATATATCCATCTTATGAACTCCCTAGTTGAGAACACTGATTTATTTTGCATACTGATATTGAGCTAGCTTTCAGGGCCACCACATGACCCTTTAGGTTCCCGTTAAGCTTCCTGTCAATAAAATTCAGATCTTTTTTTTTAATACTACTCTTTTCATCCTACATATATGCAGTTTATTTGGTGAAATCTACATTTCTCATTGTTAAATTCATAATTCTCTCTTCTCAGACCTTTGTGAATCCCGATTTTTCAGCTCTCTTTTTAAGTTTTTGTCATTTTAAAAAAAATTGTATTAAAATTATTGAGGTGACATTGATTAATAAAATTCATTTTTAAAATTTGGTAAGAATTCTTCATAATTCAGTGAAGGCATCAATAAAAATAGTTACCGTACGTAACCAAGTACAGGGCCTTATGGTACATAGTCAGAGGCCCATGAAGCTCTTATTAGACTAGAGCTGTTATTATTGTTACTAGTATTGAATGCCATCGATTAATGATAATATTAATCAATAATTTTAACTGATCATACTGTTGATAATGTTATTATTGTCAGCACTCATCACAGGCATATTGGATATATTTATTCGATATCTACTATATTATTTCACTAATTGGCAGTCTTTATATATGGTCATTTTACTAGTTATAAACCTACTCATGGTAAGGATACATCCCTATTTGAATGTCTCCAAACCTACTGTTATAATTATAAAATTCAAGTATATATGAGAAACTTTGCAAAATATTTCACTGACTCTAAAGTACACTCTTCCTATTAACCTTGACCAAAAGGATGTGAGACCAGTGCTCACTGCCGAGTTACCTGACAGGCCTTTCATCTTGACCATGGCTGTCTTCTTTCCAGGATGCAAAGGTGCCCCAGGGAGGTGGCGAGGAAGGGGTCTAGAGGTGGTCAAGCCTCATGTCATATCCCAGTGCTCCTCACCCACTCATGACTGTTGCCTTTCAGAGGCTCTGCCCTCTCTCCCTTTACTCTGGCTTCCATGGCCTCTCCCTCCCTCCCGGACGCAGCCCATTTCCATTTCACACACTCTGTACTTAATTACTTGTTTGTTTAATGTCTGATTCTCCCACTGGAATGTCAGCCTCATGAGTGCAAGGACAAGGACTTTTGGGGGTCTATTTTGTCCACTAACTGTATCCTTAGTACTAAAAATAGTGCCTGGGCCATTGTAGGATCTCAATATTTATTAGATTAAAAAATGATGATCATGTACTTGAGGGAATTTATCCAGACTCCTGTTTAAGTGTTTCCCGACTTTTTGTTATGATTATAGAATTCCTCCAGCACCAAGCACCCTAATGGCAGAAAAGAGCAAAGGTGAGTGCCAGTGGCTGAGGACAGTGGCCTAATGAAGGAGGATGCTTATGGTTCAGATGCCACACAAGTCCCCCATGAAAGTGTACAATTCAGTGACGTTTAGTATATTCAGGGAGTGATGCAACTGGCACCACAATCAACTTTAGAGCATTCTGTTATCCCCAAGAAAAACCCTTTCCCCTTACCTATCACCCTCCACCCTGTACTTGCCCCTCAACCATTGGCCATCACTGATCCACTTTCTCCATCCACACATTGATCTGTTTTTGACATTTCACATAAATGGAATCATACAATGTATTTTATACAATATACAATATATGTCTTTTCTAACTGACTTCTTCCATTTAGAATAATGGTTTCAAGATTCATCCATGTTATAGTATGTATCGGTACTTAATTCCTTTTGATGTCTGGATAATATTCCATTGTGTAGCTATACTGTGCTTTGTTTATCCACCCATCAGTTGATGGACATTTAAGCTGTTTCTATTTTTGCCTATTATGACTAATGCTGCTATGAACTTCATGTACAAGTTTTTGTGTGATGAATGTTTTCATTTCTCTTAGGTATATACCTAGGAGTGGGTCTTTTGGTTACTCTGTGTTTAACATTTTGAGGATTTGCCAGGCTGTTTCCAGAGTAGCAGCAGCATTTTACATTCCCACCAGCAATGTATGGGGGTCCAGTTTTCCCCCATTCTCACCAACACCTGTTATTGTAAGATACTTCTTTTTAGTCTCATTGTTTATCTGACAGTCCTCATAAACTATGCATTCTTTTAAATTATATAAAGAATTAATTTGTTGAATTTGAATTACTTACCATCAGGGGAAAAAAGAAAATCCAAAAACGGGGAGCATTTGTATTGCGCCTGTTCATTTTGGAATACTGAACTGCAGCAAAGACAGCTGAAGCGGTCACTTGCAGGGTCCTGAGAGTTTCCTTTACCTTATTTTTATTTTTATTCAATCTAATGGGGTGACATTGCTTACTAAAATTATACAGGTTTCAGGTGTACAATTCTATATACATCATCTGTATATTGTATTGTGTGTTCCCCGCCCCAAGTCAGGTCTCCTTCTGTCACCATGTACCCCCTTCACCCTCTCCTACCTCCCCCACCCCATTTCCCTCTGGTAGTCACTGTACAGTTTTCTGTGTCTATGGATTTTTAAAGAGTTTAGTTTCTCTGTTTTGATGTTTCAGCATTTTAAGGACCTGGGTGCCCATAAATATGTGGGTAGAAAGAGCAATGCTTCTCTCCCTACCTTACATGCTGTGCCAGAAACTCCCTGAGATACCACCAAACTGTGGAGCATTTTTGGACTCCTGCAGATGGAAATTTTCTTGTGTATGGCGAGGTCAAAAGGCCTCTGGTCCACTAGTCAATCTCTCTTAAATTCTTGGGGAACTGAACACTTGTTAGGTGAAGTGAGATGCCTGAGGGTGTCTTTCTTCGCTTTGCCCCCAATATGATGGTTTTCATAGCATGAAACAAACGTAGGGCCACAAAAGACTTACTGTTCCCCACCAACTCTCGGCATTCATTTGTAGAACTTCCTTTATATCGACGTGCCCTTCCCACATGTAGGGAAAACATTCAAAGCTTTGCTGAGTGCTGGTTAACTGTGAAAGCGTAGCCTTGAAAAGCTCTGTGAGCCACTCTTCCTCATTATGAACTTTATTTGGATTTTTAAAAGTTGTAGCCTGGGTATTTATTTGCTTTTCACTTGCTTTCCATGGGTAAAACTAACAATTCATTTCTGCCTTTGAAACTCCAGCCAGCAGCTCCTCCTGGCTGAGGGAAAAAGATGTGCTCAGAATACTATTTCTTAAAAGTCAGATTTTTAGAGGCACTTGTCATTTTCTTACAAATTTCCTTGAAAAGACAAATTTTCAACTCACTAGGTTTTTGTCAGGAGACTCACAGGAGCTTAAAAGCACAGTGTTCTTGGGGGAGGCTGCTGTTGCGGCCGGTCCACGCACAGGGGGCCGTGGTGGGGTGCCGCTCTGGGTCTGTCACAGATGGCTGCCCAGCTGGGCACATGGTTGTTTATTGGCTCCAGTTGCCACTGTGCTCAATAAAGCATTCACAGATTTTGTTTAAAGAAATTAACAGCCTTTTGCCAATCAAGATATAGTCACCAATTTTATCAGCATAAATATAGCAAAGTAAAAGTAACTGAAGAAATTTACAGCTCTGTTTTCTTTAGGATGAAGGCCCAAGTTAGCCTGTGTATCAGTTAACCGTTGCTGTGTAACAAGTCGTCACAAAATTCAGTGGCTTAGAACAACCAGCATTCATTCAGGTCATGATTGTGTTTGTCAGCAATTTCGGCTGGGCTTACTAGCAGGGCAGGTCTTCTGGTCTCCCTCATGCACCTGGGGCCAGCTGGAAGTCAAGCAGACAGCTTTGCTGATCGTGGCAGGGCTCTGTCACCTCTTTGGGGCCTCACTTGGGACAATAAGCTGACTCAGCTTTGATCCATTTGGTCTTGTGTCTGCCAGCAGGCTAGCCTCGTCTTTCTCATATGGCAGCTAGGTAGGTAGAGCAGAAGCATGAGAAGCAACATAAATTTTACTCTCACTTTTTCTGCATTTTATTGGCCAAGACAAGTCAGAAGCCTGGTCCAGTTTCAAGAGGAAGGACAGTATACTTACTTCTAGATATCACTTCACAATCACATGACCTGGAGCCTGGGTGCAGGGAGAAGTAAGGGATCGTGACCATTTTTGCAAAGACCACAACCTATTTCATTACCTTTCAAGAATGTATTAAGGAAGCTGCCTTTTGACCCAGTGATCCCACTTCTAGAAATATATCCTAAGAATCCTGAAACACTAATCAGAAAGAATATATGCACCCTTATGTTCATAGCAGCACAATTTACAATAGCTAAGATCTGGAAACAGCCCAAGTGCCCATCAGTAGATGAGTGGGTAAAAAAGCTGTGGGACATTTACACCATGGAATACTATGCAGCTGTAAAGAAGGATCTCATACCCTTTGGGACGGTATGGATGGACCTGGAGAAAATTATGCTAAGTGAAATTAGCCAGGCAGAGAAAGACAAACATCACATGATCTCGCTTATACGTGGAATCTAAAGAACTTAATAAACTGATGAACAGAATAGATTCAATGACATGGAAGCATAGATGAGACTGACGAATGTCGGAGGGATGGAGGAGGGCGTGTGTGTGGAGGGGGAGAAAGTAACCAAAGAATTTATATGCATATATGCACAACCCAAGGACACAGACAATGGTGAGGAGAGGGACTGGGGAGGGGGATGGGACAGGGTGGAATAGGTCATTGGGGAGAAAAAGGGACATCTGTAATATTTTAAACAAACAAACAAACAAAGAATGTATTAACATATTTGAATGTGTCATTTTGTTGTATCCTTTGATCGCATAGCTTTTGTAATATATAGTTTGATTAATCTTTTGGACCTTAAAGAAATTGACCATTTCTATAACAAAGGACTTTATCAAATTTTCTCTTTTAATATGAATTTCATGTTTGTGACAATTCTGTGTCTTATCTTAAACATCGTGCCATGCAATTTTATGTGTGTTTTCATTTTATGGCCTCTAGCCAAGACTTCCTCTTTTTTAGTTGAAAAAAATGGTAATAATCAGGTGGTTTTTCTTCAAAATTTGTATGATGGCCTTTACCAGGTCCCTGCAATGGTGATGGGTTCATGCAATTTTTGTTTGTTTCCTTACACAGGAGAAACCATGGCTTAAGAGTGTTTGCATATCCATAGTAATTAACCCATTTTTTAACTAAACACCCCAAAACATCCAACACCTTCTGAATAAATAATTACTCTTTGTTATGAATTCACTAGATATAATTCACTAGTGGGTATCTTATGTTTTCATGCTGGTTTCAACTGTTGTGACAAAATTTAAATTACTATATCTCCAAAGGTAAAGAAAGAAAGACACTATGGATGTGGGGAAATGGGGACTTTTATACATAGAAATCAGTTTAATCACTTTGAACAGCAAATTGGCAACACCTAGTAAATAGACAAGTCTATGGAAAGGAACTCCATTTCCAGGTGTTTATCCTAGAGAAATTCTCATACATATACTAAAGAGACATACACTAAGATAATCTTTGCATTCTTTCATTCATGTATTCATTCTTCATCAAGTATTTATTGAGCACATATTATGTCTCAAACACTACTTCAGGTGTTACTATCTAATACAAAAATCCTGCGTTCTAGCAGCCTACTTTCCAGAGGAAGGTGACAGAAAATAAGCAAGATAAACAAGGAAAATATATGGCAGGTAAATTGGTGATTAGTGCTATAAAGAAAAATAAAACAGAGAAAGAGAATAAGAATTGTTGGGGAGGGGATTAAACACTAATAGGATGGACAAGGGACAGCCTCATTGAGAAAGTGACAATTAGGGTTGCTAGATTTAGCAAATAAAAATACAAGATACTGCTTTAATTTTAATTTCAGATAATAAGTGAATTTGTTTTAAGTATAAGCATGTTCCATATACTACTTGGGATATTCTTATACTACTCATTGTTCATCTGAAATTCAAATTTAACTGGGCATCCTATATTTTATTTGTCAATCCCAGTGACAATTGAGGAAAATCGTGAAGGAATAAAGGAGCGAGTTAAGTGGACGTTATGAGAATGTTGTTGAATGAATGAATAAGTGGGAGGCAAGCACGGCAGGCAGAGGAAACTGTAAGAGCAAAGGTCCTGGCTGATTGTAACTGTGAAAACTTAAAAGTAACTTGTCTTACAGTGGAGGAATGGAAAAATGAGACAAGTCAAACAGAGAAAGACAAATACTGTATGATTTCACTTATATGTGGAATCTAAAAAAACTATAGTCATAGAAACAGAAAATAGAATGACAGTTACTAGGGGCTGGAGGGTGGGGAGATTGAGGAGATGTTAGTTAAAGGGTACAAACTTGCAACCAGTAGATAAATAAGTCCTGGAGATATAAGGTACAGCATAGTGATTATAGTCAACAACACTGTATTATAAACTTCAAAGCTGCTAAGAGACCAGATCTTAATTGTTTCCACCACAAAAATGAAATAGTAATTATGTGACTTGATAGAGGTGTTAGGGTGATAATCATATTACAGTATATAAATGTAGCCAATCAACACATTATATACCTTAAACTTACAGTGTTATATGTCATTTATATCTCAAAAAAATAAGGCAGTCTAAAGCAAATAAGGCAAACTGTTCAGTCTTAATGCTAGTTATACAGTAGTCTAATATATTTTCTGTTCTTTTCTGAATGCTTATGTTTCATTATTTAAATACCTTTTTAAGAAGGACGTCAAAAATTTAAAAGAAATGAGATACTTTTGTATTTTGAGGAACTCACTACATACAACTTAGGAGTGTATAATATTTGACCTAGCAACAACCCTGTGCAGGTACTGGTAGGTGACAGACACTGGTGAGCAGTGCTCATGACCTGGGTGAGAAGCTGTCCATTCTAATTCCAAATGTCCCCAAAATTCACTGGGAGCCCTTGGGCAAGCCAGGATCCCCTCAGTGCCCATTTCCTTACCTGTCCAGAACAGGCGCTCACATGAGCCTTGCCCCTCAGAGCACCATCTGAACGGTGGATAAGACCACAGCATGCAGGACTGTACGTGTCCTAATCTGTTTTGTCCTAATTTGTTTTGTCTAATCTGGAGCCCTCCTTGGATTTCCCACTGAACTGGAGTGGAACAAACTTATACAACTCAGGCTCATTTTCCATTTCCCTTTACTGATTTCTTTCTTATAGAAAAATGGAAGTTAATTTAGACTCCTAAGAAATGCAGTGAATCGTTGGGGTTCTGTCTCCCCTTCGCTGGTGTAGTTGCTGACTTGCTGAGTGATCTGGGGCTACACGCCTCTGACCAGAAGTTCACATGTGGGTGTGGACATGCTGCACCACACATGTGAGGATAAGATGGAGTGACCCTTTAGGGCTACCTACTTTGACTGGTTGTCATTCCCAGGGGGCATCCTTTTAAAGCCAACTACATAGCCCCACTGGCTGAACACAGCACCGTGGGCTACTTCAATGGGCTTGTAGCACTCTCAGGTTAATCACAGATCAGCAGGGTGAATGCTCCCTACAAGGGGAGGGTGCACGCAGAGGAAAGGGCTGGAACTCAGGACACATATATTAAGGACAAGGATATTTCTTATGATCTATTTACAGTACTTAACTCATCTGGATCTCATTAAAGCTCACAGCACTCAGGTACAGGGCCTAAATCAAGAATCAACATCTAATGTAGTGGGCAAGAGGGCATCGTACATAGTAGGCAAAAGCTGCCAGATTTTATGTCGTTAGTTGATGCAGGTAATACAAATAAGAATATTAATAGCATATGTTTTATTAAACACATGCTCTGTGCCCCCAACTCTATATATGTCATGCAATGCAATCCTCATGGCAACCTTTTGAGTAGGAAAGTGGGATGGAGAGAAGCTTAGAACCCGCTGGCCTATGGCCATACAACTAGTAAGCTGCTGCCCCGTGATTTAAACCCAGGCATAAACTCCTAACCGTTGAGAGTACTTTCTTAGTGTCTTTGAGCAGGGAAGTGAATTGTGACACCAGTTTTGCATGCTATGTAGGCAGATAGGGAAGGTCCTGCCCAAAGTCTCAGAATGACTCTTTCAGTGCCCTTCAGGGATCAGGAGGAGATGTGACTGTGCTGACCACGAGGACTTTGGTGAAAATCCTCACATAACTATTGTAAAAGTACAACCAAGGGATTATGCCAGGTTGGCAAACTGGGGCCAACGACTCAGCAGTGTCTTGTCTTTGGATGTGGCCCTGCTGGGAAAACCTCTGTGTGTCTGTAGAGCTCAGCTTGGGGTGGGAATGATGTTGATGACCAGGGGAGCTGGAGGCAGCAATCAGCAAAAACATCACCTAGATGAATATTATTTTGAAGCTCCCTTCAGCTCCCCTCCACCAGAAACCAGTCCTGAGACTCCTCCCGCTGTGAGCCCTTGATTGACCAATTTCTGCTTTTGCTCAAAATTAAGCCTCAGTGGAAAGAACACACTTTGGAGGGCTTGGGGACAGACTGGGATTCAAATCTGTCTTTTTCTGGGTTTGGACTTTTGGCAAGTTACTTAATATTTCCAGGCTTCAATTCCTGGATCTATACAATGGGAATTAATATAGTCACGCTCCACTTAAGGACAGGGATACATTCTAAGAAATGCATCCTTAGGTGATTTCGTCATCAATGAGTACACTACACAAACCTAGATGGTGTAGCCTGCTACACCCCCGGGCTGTGATATACCACCGTTGTTGACCAAAATGTTACCGTGCAGCACACGACCGTAATACCTATTGTGCAGCGTTGCTGCAAGGATTATAGAGAATGCGCATGACATGCGTGGCATCACTCAATAAATAACAGCTATTATTATCATCATCATTATTATCATTATCTGATAGCAATTAAGGTTACAATCTGATAGCAATTAAGGTTACAACCATTTCCAAGGGCAAATTTCCATTGTAAAAAGTACAGGAGGCTTTCCCTGAAGATTCGAAAGATACTTCCCTTTCTCTCCACTGTATATCCCCTCTTCTACTGAAAACACAAGACTAAAATGGTCTCCAGACATTCGGGCCTCTACTTAGGCTCAGCTTCAGACCATAGTGTTGATTTATCTTGTTTTGAATGTTTGAGAGAGTGAAAAAGGGGGTGAGATAGGAAAAAAGACCTGGAAGATCTTCTCAAGACCACACGAGAGAAGTCAGAAAAATACAAAGAAAGCAGTTTTGATTTCCAAAAGCAAACATCAAAACAATTTTGAGTTTACTAAGTAGAGACTAAGAGGAGGGATGCACAGGGTATCCATCTCAAGACAGAAATTACACCTGCTGGATTATTAAGTGCCTTTGTTAGGCCTCAGTGAGTGCTTTTACGAATCTTCAGAACATGTGGCAGGGGTTCCCCAGACTGGGCTTTGATGTTTGCAGTGCAGCATGGCGACTGACTCCAGCTCATTTAGGAGAGGCAGAGCCCAAACCCACTTACAGTCTCAGACTGACTATAATTTAGGTCGCCTTTATAGGACAATTACATGAAATTGCATATAAACACTGGTCAGACACTGTTCTCTTCCATCACAGATGCTTCTCTGTTTTTTTTTATTAGCTGAATGGATTTAATTATAAAAACCTATTGGGTAATTATCATCATGTTTGGCCCAATGAAAGTGGAAAAGCTAAATTAAATACAGTGTACAGTTTAACAAATTTTGAGAACTTAGAATAAAATAAAATTCTTCGAATAAAAATAAGCAAAGCATCGCCCTGATTTCTGCCCACAAGAAATCCCCAATAGAGTAAGGAATACAGACGTGCAGAAATGGTTATAATAAAGTGCTATGTGCAGAGATATACACAGGCGATTTCAGAGCACTAGAGAGAGGGCCTCTGGGAAGGCAGCCAGGAGGATGAGTGTGGGGAGTGCGGGGAGGAGTTGGTCAGGTGAAGGGCGGGGGGGGGAGGCCTTCTGCCCAAAGGTAGAGTGTAAGCAGAAACAAGAAGCAACAGGGACTTGCATGAGTTTCTCACTGGCTGGGTGGTGACATGCCAACAGGGAAGAGTGAGTGGTGAGACTAGACAGGCAGGAGGGCCCTGTTTATAACCAGGTAGTGAGAAAAAGGAAGCCAGGAACCATGCAGAGTCCGTTCCCTGTCACATCTCTACCCTAACCAGTGCCTACTGCTGAAGACCTGCCAAGGACCTTTGACTTTACCCCAGGTGCAAAAGGAGATTTTTTTCATAATGGGGAAACATGGTTATATACTATTTTTTATATGGAGGTCACCAGTTAGGAAGGGTTTCCATCAGAATTAAATTCTTAAAACCACAATTCTGCATGTAAGGATGTTCACTTATTCATTTTATTTATCCTTAATATTTTTATTTATTTATTTATTTATTTATTTATTTATTTATTTATTTACTTGAGAGAGAGAGAGAAGAGAGAGAGAGAGAGAGAGAGAGAGAGAAAGAAACATCAATTTGTAGTTCCACTTATTTATGCATTCATTGGTTGCTTCTTGTATGGGTCCTGACCTGGCATCGAACCCACAACTTTTGCATCAGGATGATGCTCTAACCAACTGAGCTACCCGGCCAGGCCTTAGTTATCCTTTTAATGAATATTTACTGAATGTTAACTACGTGCCAGGAACTGATCTAGATCCAGAAGAGTCAGAAATAAACAAAACAGGCATAAATCCCTGCTCTCCTGGAAGGGAAGGGTAATAAACAAACACATATGTGAAATACAGTTATAGAGTCTATTAAAGGGTGATAAGTACAATAGAGAAAAATAAAACATGGAAGGAGTTAGGGAGAGGGCAGCAGCAGAACGGCAAGCAGAAGAAATGTCTATTTTTTAAAAAAAAACCATAGGTCACTGTGATTTTTGGCATTTAAAAAATTAAGTGACAGCTATGAAAAATGAATAAAACTTAGCTCCATTTCTCTCTACTGGAAAAAAAAAAAAGAATGAAAGAAAGATGGCAAGAAAAGATCTCCCTAGTAAAGTAACATTTGATCAGAGACCTGAAAAAAGGCAGGCTTGATTCCTGCTGCTATCTGAGGAAATGCAAAGGCCCTGGGGCTAGAGCAAACCTGAGAGGTTGGGAGGACAGCTGGGAGGATAGGGTGCCTGGAGCAAATGGAAGGCCTAAGTGGTAGAACAGTGGTACTAATCGAACAGCAGCAGCAGCAGCATCTGAACTTGTTAGAAATTAAAATTCTAACACTCCTAACCCAGAGCTATGTATGAATTAGAAACTCTGGGGAGGCATGAGAGGGTGAACCCCAGAATCTGTTTTGATAGCCTTCCAGGTGATCCTGATGTTGGCTTACGTCTGAGAACCACTGTCTCAGAGCTAGGTCCCAAGACCTCCTTTCTCCCTAGAGTATCTTTTCTAGATGATCTCATCCATTTCCATAGATTCAAATGCCCTCTGTGTATGGTTTTTGGGAAGAAGAAGTTTTTCTCTACCCTTCCAGGTTCTTCAGTCTGGTCCAAGAATTAAATGGCCATGAGACAGAGTAACAGGAGAAAATCAAATTTACATACATTCAAAAGGAGGTCTCATAGAAATGGGGACCTAAATAAAATAACCAAAGCAAGCAACTTTTATACTTTTTATGCAAAGAAACAATAAATGTGTGAGTATTTGACAGGACAAAGAAACTTAGGTTTGGGTGCTTAATTAGTAAGGAATCTAAGTAGAGTTTTGGCTTGGGATAGTAAATTAGTAAAAGGTAACAAGGTTTGTTATGCAGGCTTCTCTGCCTTGAATTCTCTACTTCTGTGATAAGGATGTCTCTCTTTCCCCCTGGTGCAGGGAGGGTAACTTTCACATGAAGGGTTTCTTTCCTGCTCTCAGAGGGACAGAGGAGGGTCAGAGTGCCCTTTTTGTACCAGCTGCTTTTTAAGTAACTTTAATTCAAAATAATCAATATGCCACTTCAGCAGCCTGCCATTGGACATCCTCAACATTTAAAATTTTCCACCCAGATATCTCTTTGTGAGTTCTAATCTTGTATATCCAATCCCATCTGAACATATAGCCTACCCAGCTATTGGTGAAGTCAGAACCCTATAAATGTGCTACACTGAACTGTTTGTAACATGGATTAGAACATATTCTTTGCTGTTATAATTTTGGGGAATGTGTGATTTGTATTTGGTGGCAAGAGAAATCACCACATCACTCCATGACAGCTTCCAGCCCCATCTCACCTCCAAGAGACTGACTTGCCTTTTCTTCCTACAGCACAGGGGCCTGTGTCTGTTAAATCCTGGGGCTTTTCCTCCCTCACCGACTCATCATTTTATTACATTCTTATTGCTTCCTTGAGAGATTGATTGATTGATGTCACCTGCATATGACCTCATACTCTTAGTAGTTACCACTGAAAAAGGAATATTTGCTGAAAATTTTTTCATTCAATTACACAAATATTTCTGTCTTAGCTCCCTTTTGTAATGAGACAATGGGCCAACAAATGATGAGTATTGAGTTCCAGCTGATAGACACTGTGGTAGGCACTATAAGGGAAGTAAAGCCTCCAAATACCTGACAACCGGAAGATCAGATCAGTGAGGATTAACAATGCAAACTCTGAAGTCAGGCTGCCAGTTTGATAATTGGCTGTTGCCTACTTACCATCTGTAGGGCCTTAGGTGGGTTATAGAGCCTCTTCCTGTGCTTTCATTCTCTCCCACCTAAATGGGGCTACTAGTAGTACCAGCCTCACAGGGATGTTGAGAAGATTAAAAAAGTTATTGTATGTAAAGCACGTATGTCATCAGTATCTGGAGTATCTGGCACTTAGAATGCACCAAGTGTTAACTAGTTATTAATATATATTTCTGAGTAACTAAACAGAAAAGGTTTGGTGAGAGAGCTAATCTATCTACTCAAGTGTATGTGTAACGTATGCCAATTTTATCCTGTGGTACTCACTGGGATAAACCTGCTCCCAGGGGCTCCAAATTACATGAATTAGCTTGTGATGTTCTGATTGATGCTTCTCCGTGTTTCAGAAAGACTTGCCCTGGGTTTTTGTTGCCACGGGTTGAGGTGGTCTAAACCATGATTCCCACCCAGGAAAGAGTAATAAGCAATAATCTAATATAATGAGAACATAAGATTATAAAACATAGCTATTAAAAAATGACATTGCTATTTTTAAAAATAACATAATAAAGCACAGCTATTAAATGAGTTCTTCATGTACCCCAGGGACCGTGGTTTTAAGTACTTACTCAGGCCTTGGGGGGAGCTGGAATTTTTTGTTTTCAATGGAAGTGGTTCATCACTGGCCTTTCACTGACCTGGTAGTAAGGAGAAAAAGAATTGGGTATAAAAATAGAATAGAGTTCACTTAAAACCAGCCAAGTACTATAACCTGCCCCAAAGGCCTCTTTCTTTATCCTTAAAACTGGTTGGAGTGTGGGAGGAAAAGAGGCCAGTGTTATTCTCTAGAAAGATAGGAAATAGGATGTAAATCTTTGTCCATATGGTGCAGGTTAGGAACTAATGGAACACTGTAGCTCACTGTCACCTCCCTGGTGCCATCCAACTCCAACTGTGCTTCATTCACTCTGTAATTAATAGCTGTATGTCAAGGAAGTCTGCGGCCGTTCTCACCGTGAGTGCCTGCGTGTTTCACCCGTATTCCGTGTGGCAGCCCAAGCATGCAAGGTAATGCTCAGGGTCTCAACAGAATGACTTGGGTTCAAACGTGATTGTTGTCTCAGCATATTCCTTACTTTTTTAAAAAATCCCGGGTTCCTCATCTGTAGGAAAGGATAAAAATAGTGTCTGCCTCATGAGCATCGTGTGCTGATCCAATAAATCAATGTTTGGAAGGTTCTTAGTACTGTGCCTGGTACAGAGTATATGCTCAAATAATGTTAGCTATCAGTTATTATCAGTTATGGTTTGGGCAATAATATGTGTTGAAGCCATAGTTTTCATAAAGCTGAAGGGCGATTAGTATTAGGCCCATTTTAAAGGGGAAGAGATGGGTACCAAAAAGTCAAGAGACTCAAGGTCACTCTGGGCCTTCAGAGCAGGGGGGCCAGGCTGTCCGATGTCTCTGGCTCCTAGGAAGGGATTATGCAGCCCAGATTCAGATCCACACCCACACTGGCACCTGTCCTCAGCACGGCAGACACACAAAGGCACAAGTGAGAGCCTTTTTTTTTTTTCCTTTTCACCAAAAGGGGCACTCTGGCAATGATTCGAGCTGAGGAATATTGTCTTAATTGCCCCACATACTGCCCAGAGCTTGTCAGGAAAGCTATGACTTCAGATCTCAGAGTTAAGAACCTGGTACTTTTTATTAGTAAAATTTTTGCTATACAACTTGAGCATAAAAAACATCACATTAATTTACTTCTCTAAATCCAGTTTAATCTTGATTACTTCCTCATTCACCAGGAAGGTAGGAATTCACTCATTCTTTCCTCTATCCTCGCTCACATTGTACCTCAACACAGGAAAAGGGCTACTTGTCATCAATCCGGATTAGTTGTCACTGTGATGCTCAGTATCTAAAAACCTGAGGTCCATTTTAAAGCCAAAGACTCCATCCTTCCTGGCCGTACCCCAAGACCCTTTGCCTAAGACACACCTCTTAGAATTTAGTAGCCCCATCCAGCATCCACATGCTTCCCCAGCAGCTGGCAGGTGCCCTTCTGCAGCATGTAGATATGTCACCCCTTTCCTTCTTCTGAGGGTGCTATGATCTTTCTCCATCTTTTTACACCCCTCACTCCCATGCCACAGAGCACCTCTCCCCTCTTTGAGAGTTCAGCTCTTTTCAAAACAAAGCTCCCTAACTCTGTGTGAGAGAGGCAAGGGGAGCCCCAGGTATTCAGGTCTCAAGTCCTGCTTGCCCTCTCCAAGGGCAAAAGGAAAAGTATTTCTTTCTTTCTGAAACTTCTCTAGCAGTGAAAGCAAAACACAAAGGCGAATGTCCAGAAGCCAGACTACGGTGTTTCTTTTTTTCAGTTAGACTCTTCAAAAAGTATCAAACTGGATCTGAAAATGGAAACACTATATTCTTTCATCACAACTGCATGTTAGGGCGGGTAGATGGACCAACACTTTGCAAAGACCCTTTGATTCTTTATGCCTTTGCAAGTAACTGCCTGCATTCCCTGTGGTGGCATTGGCTGCTCTCCGGAAAGCCGACCGTTAAGGGAATTCTGACTGGCAAAGCTTGTCATCCATCAACTCCAAGGACCACAACTGGTAAAATAGAGAATATATTTTCTCCATATTTTCATTAACGTCCAGATAAATTAAGTTTGAATTTTAGCTCATTCATCAAGTTTTACCATGGCCTATATCTCTTAGTCCTTAAATTCTACAGATAAGGGCTTTCTTCCCTGAATGTTTTATGCATTCTCTGTCTTATTGCCAAACACAAAAGGCTTACGGGGTAAAAAGATCCTGTGCCATGTACTAGCCCAGGTCTCACGGGGAAACTTGAGAATAAAATGCATAAAGGCCCTTACAGGGCTTTAGCATGTACAGCTAGGCCCTGTTAGTGTTTCACATGTATTGATTCATTTAATACCCATAACAACCCTAGGAGGTAGGCAGTATTCTTATCCCCATTTCATAGATAAGAAAAGTGAGGCACAGAGAAACTTACCCAAGGTCACACAGGTAGCAGGTGGCCCAGGTAAGAGTCAAGCCCAGGCAGTCTGAAATTGGTCTGTGGCCTTATCACAGGCTGTGAATACCCATCTGGTTAAGTGTTAAGAAGAAAATAAACAGGATAGTGATTCAAAGAGCACCTGGGAGAGGCCTTTCTCCATGTGCTGAGCAGGGAAGGTTGTCTAGGAGGCAGCCTTTAAGCTAAAGCCTGAAGGATGGCAAGGGGCTGGCTATAAAGAGAGCGGAGCTGTGAGGGAGGAAGAGCATTCAGGCCAGGAAGGACAAGAAATATAAAAGCAAAGAGAAGAAAGGAGCTGTTCAAGGGCAGAAAGGTGGCCTGTGTGGCAAAGGGTAGGGGACAGGGAGATTAACACATGACGAAGATGGAGAGGATGCTTCCAGAGCAAGGAGAAGCCATCGACAATGGTTAAGTTGTACAGTGACAGGATCTGAGTTGTTTCTAAAGTCACTGGCTGCCTGGTAACAAGGAGATGAGTGAGAACCTAGAATACAGGGATCTGGAAAGGGGTGATGGAGTTGGGGGTAGAGGGTGAGTGGACCCTGGTGGGGTCAGGTGGCAAAAGATAAGGGTGGATGGAGAAGGAGGCCTTGGTGCTCAGGCCATTCTAGCCATCTGAAGATGTGTGGACGTTATTTCTAAGAGCCAGGGACGCCCTGAACAGGTTTCAGCAAAGAAGCTCTATGTCCAGATCTGAGTTTTAGGAGAGCTACTCCAGCCGGCATGGAGAATGTGTTTCAGAGACAAGACCCAGTCAGAAGACTGCTGGAGACACCCTGATGCAAGGCCATGTGCACAGGAGGCTAGGGCAGGGGTTACTCATCTACAAAGGTGAGCCAGCACCAGGCACTGTTGGAGCAAGTCAGACAAGGGGCCGCTCTTAAGGAAGCATTCCCAGAGGAGTGCTTGGTAATAACCTGAATGTGAGGAATGAGTGAATAGAAGGCGACAAAAGACCCCTCCATCCCTGCTTCTGGCTTGTGGGGGTTGGATGGATGCCTGGTACTGAGATAGGGAACCCAGACTTCCAGTGAGACAGCTTCAGTTTAGGACATACTGAGAATCCCAGTGGCCAAGATGGAAAAGCAGCAGATGGTTGGAATCCAGGGACTCTTCTGAGGATGGAACTAAATATCTGAAGAGAAATGGTAGGTTTGAACATTTTCTCAATCGCCCCCTAACTAGTGTTGCAGTCACAACAAATCAGCATTGGAAACAGCCTGACTCCAAAGAATAACATTCCCCCGAGGGCCTCAGGACAGAAGGAGATGGGCTTCAGTTGCATTTTGAAAGAATTGGGCTTTGCATTGTAACAATCCTCAAGGGCTCCAAAAGTACAGATACATCCCGTTCGGGAACAGCTTTCCCTAACGCAGGTTCCAGGAATCAGTCACCAGCAGGTGATCACGACAGCTTTAAGGAAGATAGGCGGTTCTAACGCACGAGTTCACCTTTTCCTCCAATGCTAACGGCATATGGAGTTTCCCTTTATTGACTGTGAGACCTCTTGAACTCTCAAAAATTTTTCTGCAGACATCTTAAGAGGCAAGCACACAATGGGTGCGTTCCGGAAAGCTCAGTTGGAAGATAGGGTTGCGAGGTTTCTTTTTATTATAAAGTTTGTAACTTTTCACTTCTGCCAATGCCCTGGAAATAATGGTGCTAGATCTACCAGGGTCTCCTTCAGCTGTGGTGAGAGAAGAGCCAGTCTTGCCCCGACTAGTGGGTAGATGATGAGTGGATGGATGCTGGGAAATTCAGCGATGAGTGTGCTCTGGAGAAAGATTTTACCCCAGACAAGCTAACTTTTCCGCCTTAACTAAGCCCTGCCTACTTCACCCTTTATTTTATCAACTGTGTTTTGACAATTCATGAAATTGTCTAGGGCAAATTGAGCTGCTGAAGCAATGAACATTTAGGCATGCCGTGTGAGTTAGTTATTGTTCTTGGTAGGGACAATCTCGGAGTTTGTCTCTTTTTTTGGAAGGAGCACTTGTCAGGTTTCCCTCCCCCGTCTCTGGAAATGGAAGTCTCCTTTCCACGGGAATTGTTGCGAATCCCTGAAATAGCCCCATGGCTAGGTTACCTCGCAGGAACTTCTATTACCAAAGAGTTGAGCGGAGATTAAAATTCAAGAAAATTGAGCTAGCTCGGAGGAGCTACACCTTCAGCCAAGTGCAGCCAAGGTCGCCTCTTTCTCAGGCTCGCAGGGTGGGTGGGTTGGATGGTTTGATCTGGTTTGGGTTTTGTGTGTGTCTCGTCGGTTTTCGATTCCCTCCCCTTCCTCCCACACAGCCTCTCTCCAGGTCCGCAGCCTCCTTCAGGACCTAACTTTGTCCCCGCTTGCGCGTGTGCGGCCGGCTCCGAGCGACTGGGGCTCCCGGGCTTCCCGGGGCGGGGCGGGGCGGGGCGGGGCGCGCCGAGCGCGGGCCGGCTCATTGTTGTCCGGTGCTCCGGGCGTGGGTTTAGGGACTCGCGGGAGCTCGCCTGGCACAGGACCCCGCGGCCCCCCGCTGGCGCGCCGGGGGAGCGCGCTCGGTGTGCGCGGGGGGCGTGGCGCGGGGCCGAGGGGCGGGGGGCGCCCGCGAGCGCGGCGGGCCGGGCGCGGCAGGAGAGGGGCGGGCCGGCGGCGGGGCGCCCTGGCGAGCGGCCAGGCTCGGCGGGAGAGGCGCGAGCGGGCGATGGGCTGACCGAGGGCCGGCGGCGGGGCGGGGGCGGCGGGACCGGCGGGGCGACTGCGGGGGCGGCGGCGGAGGAGGCAGCGGCCGCGGCGGAGGCGCCGGGCGCGGATGCCACGGAGTAGGCCACGGGCCTGCGCTCCCGGGGCGGATGGGACGCCGGTTTCCGTGGATCCGCCGCTGCAAACGTGAAGTTCCTCGGCTCGCAGGGAAGCGCAACAAATAAAAGGTAATGTGTCTTTGTTTCCCAGCCGCGATCGCAGGGAGGCGATTGACTATGCAGCGCCTCTGTGTCCATTTTTAAATGCTGGGCCGGCGAAAGGGACATGACACCTCCTACGGAAGGGTGTAGAGAATCTGATGCCGCCGAGGTGACATTTTTCAGTGCAAACCCCACGTGCGGCCCGCACCGTACTCGGTTCTGCACCCTCCGCCTCCCCGCAGGCGCTTCGCTTTGGCACCGAACTCTGAATTTACCCAGGGAGAAAGGAAAGGACGTTGCTGTGTGCACACCAGGTGGGATTTAGGAAAAAACAAAAACATTTTTATGGAAGTGCCAGGGGAGGTCTGCCCTTTGGGTGCAGGAGGGAGCGATTCAGACGCGGTGGCGGGAGCAGGCGGCTGGCTGCAGGCTGCCGGGCTGTCAGGGTGACTGCCCTTTCCATTCCAAATGGCTGCAGCAAGTTTGATGCAGAAAGGGGAGGAGGGGAGGAGGAAACTCCCGTTAGTACGTGGTCATTTAGAAATGACCCCACGCAGTGTTTCTGTATTGCGGGCAGCCGGCCAGACGTTGGCACATACTGCATGGAGCAAAGATCAACCAGTCCTGCACTTTGAAAGCTGTGTGGGCTGCCGGTGTGAAATCAGGAACTTGGTGCCTTTCTCTGGTGCCTTGATAGCAGACACTGCCCTGGAGATTCAAGCAAATTCTGCGGAATTTCCAAGGTTGGCTGTACTAATAATAACTCTGGCCCTAGCTACTTAATAGACATACTCATTCTGAAGGATGCAGCGGTGCCAGTCCCCTAGAAGCCCCGCTGGCTGAGAAAGGCCATCCAGCGCTGGCAAGGACTTCCTTGACCCCACCATGAATGGAGGAAGCTCCCTCTCCCCTATGAATGGAACATCCCAACAGAGGCTGCTGCTGCTGCTGCTGTTCTGGCTTCTTTCAGTTTGAATCCTTGCTGCTTTTGATGGAAGGAATTCTCAGAACACCTAAGACAGGCACATTTCTAAATCCCAGCCGTTCAGGTTGGACAGTCCATTCAATTTTGGAGTTGCCTTGGCTGAATTTAGACACCTGGCCTGGCTGACTTGATCTGCATTTATCTGGTTGAGTTTAGAACAGCTGCTCCTACCGGTCTTCCACCTCAGCACCCATAAGTCTCTTTTTTTCCAAAAGCACGACTGTGACTTGTGGGAAAGCACCAGAGAGCCAGAAGCCAACTTCTGACTGCAGCCAGGGAAGCCACCCCTGACCCTGGGGAAAGTACCGCAGGAGTTGGATGCAAAAATCCATCCCTTACACTTATAGAAGTGTGTGCCATCTTTAAAATATACAACGAAGTGGGGCTTGGGGGAGATTATGGGAGGACACATTTCATTGTTTTGTTTCTGGTCTTCAAATTGCTTCAAGTTCATTCATAAAACTTCTCCCTGTTTTATTAGAGTCTGATTTGGGCAAGGCCAGAAGAGCAGACCCCTAGATCAGCAGAAATCTGATTTTGATCCTTAAAGTGTCACTTTTCTCTTGCAATCTGCAGTGTCAGGGGATGAGCCACTTCTGTTGGCTAAGGGATCTATTCCAGTGAAAATGAAATTTGGGTTTAGTTAAGGCACAACAGGAATGAGGGTCCTGATGCAAATAGGTTAGAATACATTTGGTCCTGAGAGGTTAAATAGCACAGTTAATTTAATTGGAAGCAATATTTGGACATGCTTTGAAATCAACACTATATTGTCTGTTCAGTGAATAGAATGTTGCCTACAGATAACTTGAAGTAACACCTAATGTGTAAGTTGTGTGGGTAGAAGTAACCTTTTAGAAATACAAAACAAAACATTAAACTCTTCCTGTATTTAAGGGGAACTTTGTCAGTAGAAATGAGGATCAGAAAATCTCTCTGCCCTCTTTTGTTCTGACCAAGTATGATCTGCCCCTTCTATTGCTATAATCTTTTTGGCTCTCATCTTGAACTAATTTTATTAATAAGACGTGTTATTTATGGCACAGGGCCTCTGTGTAATTTGTAGACATTGTTGCCAAGTCCCCTGATAGCCTGGCAGGTGGCTTCTACCATTAGCATGATCTTGTTGTTGGGGAAACCGAGACCCCTTGAGGGTCAGTGAGTCACTGATTTCATAATCCATGAGAACTGCATCCCAGATGTGTAGAGTGCTCCATTTTATCATAATAGCAAAGTTACAGTCTGATGTCAAAGGCAAAGCCAGTATGAGTCCTTGCTTGGGTTCTAGAACTTGCCAAAAGCTCTGTGGAATAGTATACACACCAGAGGTGTGAAGAAAGGGCTCTTGAGTCAATCCTGATGAGTTGATGAAAAAGTGTGGCCTATTTGTGATGGGAAAGGCAGTGATGAGATGAAAGAGCCAGGAACTTTGGTATTGAGGGGACCTGTCGGGCTACCTTTGTCTTTTATAAAAGTAAGTGTGGGGTAGAGTGAGACCTCCTCGAAGGAAGATCTTTACTGACTTTACTGCATAAATATGTCACTTGTGGTCACATTATTGATGCTTCTGTATGTGTAAAAGTAAAATACTTATAGTTCTATTCACATGCTATATATTTATCTGTTATAAGAGTTGCATATAGTCTGACAAACTGAATGACTAAAAAGATGATGGGGCACTTTGAAATCTAAAGCTTTGCTCTTGGATAGTCTGCATATGTATAGCTTCTGGAGAACTTCCATTTAAGTATTTCAAAATGAGAAATAGACATGATAACAGTTAAATAGCTGATGGGGTTATTTTAAACCACTCTGTACATAGTATTGGAGTGTATAAGTCTGAATCCATCAATAATTTTAACTTATAATTTTTATATTTTGGATAGCACCTGATGTGTCAAAATCTGTGGCAGAAATTCTCTATTTAGGTGTATTAATTGTGGAAAATTCCAGCATCTCAATTAAAAATTATTTCTGAGACCTCATAGGAAGAGAAACCATGGGATCAAGATCTTCCAATGATTATTTTACCTAAATTCTAAACACTGTTTTCTTCTTGAGCTAAAGGGGAGAAAAAGAGGAGGGACGACCTAGACAGGATCAGCAGGTGCCTCAGGCCCACATTCCCACATGACCTCCTCAGACATTGGTTTTACGTTCACTACACCATGTCCCTTTCTGATTCTTTGCTGTCTGTTACTCTCTGAAAATGGAATTAAAGGAACAAAAGCAAACATTGGGTGTTTCCTAAAAGGTAGGAGTTGAAGTGAGAAAAGGAAGAGAAGGGATCATCACATCAGGTTTGTAGGATTCATAGGTATGTGAACTTTTCCTACAATAAACAATCTCAAAGACTGAGAGAATCTGGGGAAAATGGTCACTGAAAATCAAACCTCTTGAGGAAGGGTGAGATTTGAGTATTTTACCTTGTGGTGTTCATTCCAGCCGTCAGCAGACTGAATCACCTGGGTAGTGGTTTACATTTTTGTGCTTGTTTTCCCCAGGCCATTGAATCTCAAGAGCTGGTCCAACAGCTCCTGGAACTCTTGGCTTCAGGGTCACCGTTGCACACAAAGGCCTGCTGGTTTCACTACTCTCTTCTGTAAGAAGTTTTCTGAATCAGCATAAACTGGCTTATCAAAAATTCTCTCCACAGCAGTTTCCTTTTGGTTCCCTAAGTCCATCAGCTGACACTCTTCCCCTGTCCCATGGGATCAGCATGTCTTTCTCTTATAAGGAATAACTTAGGCACACCCATACATTTGAGGCAGCCTGTTCCACCACTAATAGCAATCTCCTAAAAATATCTATTATTATGCCTTTCTCAGAAGATGATCAGAGCTGTTTGTACTGTTTAGTGAATTGCATTCATGCTTCTCGTGAGTGCTGGTGCGTGTGTGTGTGTGTGTGTGTGTGTGTGTGTGTGTTCAATTCTTACTTGTATCAGTGGAAATTAGGTATTTTCTCCCAAAAGAGAAACGATATTCTTCTTGAGCTAAAGATTGAAATTATTGCTCAGAATAAAGGCCATGATTGTTGGAAGGAATTTGAGGACTTTGGTTTAGTTCAGTGACCTTATTACTACCGAACAATCAAGAAGCAGTGAGCTGGTAGCCTCCGTTTGAACTAAGTAAGTAACCCCTCTGCAAATGTTCAAGCAGAGCTAACTCTAGTTCAGAAATGCAGTGTGTAGGATCCAGCTTATTAGGAAGCCAGATCTCTATCTATGGTGGTTTGGGGTTTTTTGGTTTTAAAGTTGAAGCTCCGATTACTCCATGATACATCACAAAAAGAAACTAATTGTCCATGGCCAAGAACATTTGGACTTGTACACCTTTCTCCCCAAACTCTGACTATATCCACATGCACCTTGTTGCTCCTATCTTAGCAGTTATTTGCCAACTCATGGTTACTGCATGCTTCCTGCTCACTGAATGCTCATGGCATTGAACCCTCTGCTCGTGATGGGCACTCAGTAGATCCTGTTGGAGTAAGTCAAGCACTGAGTGAACCTTTCATCCCACATTCCAACATCGATATATTTAGATGTCTTTAGAAATCTGGAAATCCAAGTGGTCTAAAGTGAAATGTCACCTGTTAGGTCCTCCTGTGTCTGACCTTTTCTTAGTCCATACTGTGGTATGGCCCCTTTCTCACAGTTAGCAATATACTTTGCCCACCTTGGGGCCAGAAATCTTGGTACTGATACAAAATACTAAACCTTTTAACAATAACTTTCACTTCAAATTAGCCCAAAGCTATCCCCCAAACTTGAGGCTTCTCAAGTAACTCCCCAATTTCCATCAAAATCAGCCTGTTCTTCTGGTGATCCAGTTTTCTTCGCAGGGCTTTTGCTTTTCTTTGTCCTTGCTGGGTGAGGAATGCATGAAAAAAATGGCATGTAATGGGGAATTAGATTGATAATGCATGACAGCGAATGGAAATAATAATCGGAGCGTTGCCAGGCTGTGCCATTCATAACCATAAAATGCACGATTATGCTCTCACCACATGCCTGTGAACAAGTATTATAGATGTGACGAACGCAAACCAGGAGACCAAATAGTGTGGAGCCATCTACACCTATGAACTAGGCTGGGAAGTGCAGTGAGGGCTTACCCATTTCTCTGCTCCCACTGGCTACCCCCAATAAATACTGGAGATTTCTTTCTCTGTTTCTGAAAGAGAGAGGGAGAGAAAGGGAGAGCAGAAAAGAGGGAGGGTGGTGAGGACAAGAACCAGATTGGAGCTGAACACAATGGAGGGCAGTGTTTTGCCTTCTCAATCCCCTTTTATTGGGATGGCTGAGTGTTTTGTAACAGAGTAACTACAGAGTGACCAGTAGCACAGATGTAGCCTGCAGGTCTTGGCAGGAGAGCAGAGGCCTCGAGTAGGGCAGAGTAGCAAGGGCTGAAGTCACACCAGATGTGCATCGCTGTCTACGAACCACGCACAGATGAGATGTGGGAGTTATCAGTCAAGTCAAACATTTCAGATGGATGGAGTCTTAGCAATTAGAGGTGGATATATAGATCATTTTTGCAAATGAGGAGCTGCTTACAGATGTTCAGGGACCTTGCCAGGGTCTTAGTTTCTGCGCCAAGCTTAGAGTTCCTACTGTCTGACAGGATTTATGAGATGCAGCCCTGTAAGGCAGATTGAGTGGAGCTGTGGTGTCATTGAGCCCTGGGTTGATTTCTGGCTCTGCTCCTTAGTATCTATGAGGCCTTGGGTGAATTACTGAATCTCTCTGAGCCCCAGTCTTTATCTTTATAAGAAAAGTTACATCCAGAGGAGCCAGTGAGATAATATCTGTGAAGCATCTATCACAAAAAATTATGGGATACTCTTAAGAAATTTTGTCTTTGTGTTCTGTACTTTGTGTTTGGCTTGCTTATGTCACATGGCCAACAATGCTAACTTCGGGGGGGTGTGGAACACATTGGGGTGTAGGAGGGCCAGTCGCCATGGAAATGGAGGTTTCACTGAAATAAGTGTTACCTCCTCACCTACAATCCTCATATGAATTTTATAAAGAGCAAGTTGCATTAAGGGGAATGACCCTTAAACTCTGATATTTCATGAATGTCACCTGGCCTTCCAGAAAGGATTTCGCAGGTAAAGGCATAACCCTGGTGATCCTTACCTTATTTTGGCACAGAGAAGGCTTACTGAGCATGGGGGACATCCTGCTGCGTCCCTGAGTCTCCAGCGAGTCTAGGAGAGGGCCTGTTGTGGGAGGGGGAGGAAGAAAGAAAGATGATTTTGCCTTTGCACTTATGGAGCCCATCACCCTTCCTTTCTGAAATTCTTCAACTTTCAGAAATGATCAGAAAGCTCTTGGGGCTTTTATCTTGAAAAAATTTGAGAATAGAAACAAGAATTACCAAGATTTGTTAATCAGTGGTATTGCCTTTTTTTTTTCTTAGCAACAAAGGCAAAAATCCAAATATTGTCTACAATTCTTCAGTTACTTTCCATTCATTACCATCAAGTAGGAAGATTTTCAACTCCTGTTTTTTAATTTATATTTCACCCAAGTAATTAGTGCAGTGAGTTAATGACAGAAGTAAGCCTCTAACCCGAGAGTGTCCTGGATGCTCATGGGAGGTTTTTTTCCATTGCACCCACCACCTGACCGCTCTGCAAATACTCGGAGAGTTTCATTGTAGCATGAGACATCAACATGCCAATTTACATAATAGTCATCAAAAATTATTTATGCACTTAATAACCTCCTAGTTGTTAAATAAAAAAAATCAAACTGATAGATGGTCCATTTTCTAGAGCTGGATTAAACGGGCACAGACAGGCAGGAGAATCAGAGCATTAAACAAATATAAAAACAGGGAAAGTATTTATAGAACATTATGGCTATATCCAGGACAAGGGTATATTTTAGGTGAAGCCTCAGAGACAGCTTGTGGGCATTGTTTGCCTTGACAGGGTGGAGTGTGTCTGTCATTTTAGGGAGAAATTATAAGTTGGTATTTGTTTGTGGTTCTTTCTTTCTTTGTTGTGGAAAATATGGTTTCTGTTTCCCACCAGTTTGGTTCGTCTGCCATCCTGTTTCTAAGGTTATAAATTAGTGAATAGGGATTTAGTGCTGTTTATATACAGAGATCTCTAACTTCCAACTTGGAAAGATATTAGAATACTTGGAGATTAAAATCCAAAACCACAATCCTTTGTATTTTTAATTTTAAAATTTTTTTATTGATTTAAGAGAGAGGAAGTGGGAGTGTGGAGAGTGGTGGGGGAGATTTGTTGTTCCACTTATTTATGCATTCATTGGTTGAGTCTCATATGTGCCCTGACCAGGGATCAAGCCTGAAACCTAGATATATCGGGATGACGCTCTAACCAGCTGAGCTACCTGTCCAGGGCCAGTCCTCTGTTTTTTACGTATTAGATTTGTCTTTTCTTCTTGTGGATGGAATTGATCATACTCCTAGAGAACTGACAAAACCCTTTGGAAAAATTCCACAGACTGTAAGTTTTATACTGTGGCTTTTGGTTTTATAGTGGAAGTAGAAAAAAGTCACTTGTTGGTAGAAAACTTGTTTGTTTGTAGCTAGGAGAGGTGATAGCAAGGATGAGAAGTTACACAGCCTTCCCTGCAGACCAGAAGGAGAAACCAGCACCCAGCATAATTCGCCGCTTCTCATGATGCCCTCACTGGGGGACATTGCCTGTCAGACGGGCTTTGAAATGGCTGATTCTTTGGCTGTTAATCAACTTACCCTAAATATGGTTCCCCAAAGGAACCTCCCTGTGAGAGGATCCAGGGTGAGCAAATGCTCTCCTGAGTCCCCCTTTGTTATTACTAGCTTCATTCATGGCTTTTTATTACTCCTGTTTCTCTTCGTCCTACGGCTTAAAAATCATTGCCGTGTGATAAATGACTTACCACATATACCTCGATCTTCCTCTTTGCTGCATTACTAGTATTTCACTCTTCTGGCCTTTTACAGTACATTTCTCTAACACCTTGTTCCAATGTTTCCTCCCCAAATTCCTTTGGGGTGAGGTGTCCACTGCCACCATCATAGTTCTGCATAGTTCTGGGCCTCCCCTTGCTTTTCTGGGTTACTACAAAATGGTCACAACTTATCCCTTTACCATCTCCCCGCCCCCCTTCCTACCCCCCTGACACACACACACACCCTTGCCTTTCCCAAGCACATTTGACCTTTTCTGGACACCAGCCTCTTGCAAATGCTCATCCTTCAGATTGAGAGGCCCCTCCTATTCCTTCTCTGCAAGACAGCCCTGCTCATTCCTTAATTCCAGCCGCCAGTGTTGCCTCCACCTGTTCCTCCAAGCAGAACAAGTCTTCCTCTCCAAAGCAACCCCATCAGATATGTTACAATGATCTTTGTACATATGTCTCCCCGTATCTTTCTTTTATTAAATATTTTTTAAAATTTTATTTATTGATTTGAAAGACAGAGAGAGAGAGAGAGAGAGAAATCGATTTGTTGTTCTACTTGTTTTAGGCATTCACTGTTTGTTTTCTTGTATGTGCCCTGAACGGGAATCAAACCCACAACCTTGGCGTAATGGGAGGCCGCTCTAACCAACTGAGCTACCTCACCAGGGCTCTCCTCATATTTTTCTAAGGGAAGGATCGTATCTTATTTATTTTTGAGTAACAGCACCTAATAGTATGCCTCTTATTTGGTTGGTGTTCAAAATATATATTGAGTAATAATTTGACATATATCGTGTTTCTCATTTCTTTACTTGTTTGCCTAGGCCCCTTACCTGCCCTTCACTCTCTGCTTTTCAGCTCAGACTACTCTCTCTGAATATTTCTTGTCCAATGGAAGAGAATGAGAATGGTGAAGCACATCTGTCCTTTATATAGCCTTGCAAACCCCAGCTGACAAAGTGACCAAAAGTATCTGAACACCACAACTCATTCATTCATTCATTTGGTCAGTCAGCCAACACACACTGTTGGTATGCCTGTGTCCCAGGAATGTGTCATTGAACAAAACTGACGAAAATTCTTTCCCTCAAGAAGCTTGCATTCCAAGGGGAAGAGGCAGGTGATAAACATAAATAGTCAAATTATGTAATGTGCTAGAAGGTGGTAATTGTGAAGAAAAATAAAGCAGAGGATGGGAAGTCTGGCCAGGTTGCTGTTTTATGTACAGGAGTGGATGAGACATTATGAAAAGGGATGTTTGAGCAAAGCTTTAAAGGGTGTGAACAGGTGAGTGAGCCATGCGAGTGTGTCTGGGGGAGGACATTCCAAGCAGAGGGAAGAGTTTATCAAAGGCCCTGAGGCAGAAGAGCAGGGAACAGCAAGGGAGTAAGTGTGGAATGGAAGAGCACACCAAGCAAGGGAGCACAGAGGTCGGAGTCATTGGGGTCCCTGGGGGCATGGGACCATTGGAGCTCATGGATCTGGGGAGTGCCCTGACTGCACTTGGGCCACACAGAGATGGCTAGCATGCTGTATGGGAACCAGACTGCAAGGCAGGCAGAGGTAACAGCAGGGTGGCCAGTTAGGTGGCCATTGTAAGAATCCAGAAAGTGATAAAATGATGATGATGAAAATTGTTTAGGGCATGGATATTTTAAGAGAACCAGCAAGATTTTCTGGTGGGTGGATGTGAGATTTAGAGAGAAGTCTGCAATTTGGGAGCCTAAAGAATAGAACATGGTG
Organism: Miniopterus schreibersii; assembly: GCF_964146895.1. NCBI lineage: Eukaryota > Metazoa > Chordata > Mammalia > Chiroptera > Miniopteridae > Miniopterus > Miniopterus schreibersii. The sequence goes on along the minus strand of NC_138101.1, from coordinate 88,942,320 downwards.
ATAGAGAGTTGGCATTATGTGAGAGGTGAACGCTGTGGGTGGAGGTGGTTATGGGAGAAGATAAGTCAGGAATTCTGTTTGGGACATAGAGTTTGGGGTGTTTCACGATATCTGGTATCCGGATGGAGGTGCTGAGTGGGCAGTTTGCATGCGCTCATACACAAGCCTGGGAAAGGAGAAATTCGGAGCAGAGATACACAGTGGGCCTCAGCCATGTAAAGGTGACATTTAAAGTCTCCATGGCTCAGTCCTGAATGTGACAACATCTGAGAAAAATCATAATTAACACACTTCAAATAAAAAAAATAAGATGGGAAAAAAGAACCCTGTTGAGATGTGCTGTTGCTCAAATCGAACTCTCGTCATTTTGGTGGTCTTGCTCTTTTTTATTTTTTTTAACTGATTTTAGAGAGAAGAAGGGAGAGAAAGAGGGAGGGTTGGGGAGGAAGAGAGAGAGGGGGAAACAACCATGTGAGAGAGAAACATCGGCTGCCTCCTGTATGTGCCCCATTTGGGGGTTGAAATCATAACCTAGATATGTGCCCTGACCTGGCTCGAACAACCACCTTCTTGTGCCCAGGATGGTGCTCCAACCAACTGAGGCACCAGGCCAGTGTCTTTCTGTCTCTCTCTCTTTTTTTTTGGTTAATCCTCACCTGAGGATATTTTTTCCCATTGATTTTTTTTTTTTAGAGTGGAAGGGGTTTAGAAGAAAAAGAAACATCAATGTGAGAGAGACACATGGATTGGTTGCCTCCCAAAAGCTCCCTCACTGAGGTCGGGGAACAAACCTGCAACCCAGGTTGGTGCCCTTGACAAGGATTGAACCCAAGACCCTTCGGTGTGCAGGCTGATGCTATAACCACTGAGCCACACTGGCCAGAGCATGTCTCTTTTTTGATATGTGAAAGGAACATCTCTGACTCACATGTTTTAAATTAGTTTATTGATGTATCATTGACATGTAATAAGCTGCATATATTGAAAGTGTACATCCAGTTTGATAAGTTTTGACAGATGTCTACTACACCCGTGAAACCATCTCTGCCATCAAGGATTATAACTCCATACTTTTGGTCAGTCATATTTACTGAGACCCTTTTGTGTTTAAAGCTCCATGCTAGACACGGTGCAGGACATCAAATGTAATCACTGCCCTGCCTCATGTGTTTGCTCTGATTAAAGATGCTGGCTTTCCCTATGCAGTGATCTAATCACGAACTTATTTCCAGGACTTTTCTGAAGCACATGCTGAAAATACACTCAAGCTTGGTTAATAAAGGGTTTGAAAAGGCACGTGTAAACCCTTGGACACCAGGAAAGAGGGAAGATTAGGAACCCTGCCATCTGTTAATCAGTTCAAATACAGGCAGAACCATACTCCTCCTTCCTTCTTCTGTGGAAACAGCCCAAACAGTAGGCTCAGTGTCATTCCTTTTTCATTGTGTGTAGTCAGCACAGTAATTACCTCCTGCCGAAAGCTTTGAGAAATTGTTCTGTGTCCAATTAGAATTTTTGATTTGCCTAACAGATACCACATAACATCTTTATTGCTGTAGCTCCTCACTAATGGCATGCACCCTGGATAGCCTTAGAACTCCTATTTGCAATGTCCGTTGCATTAGAAGGCACTGCATGATTTCATGTGACAGTATTTACATCAGAGAATGAGGTGAGAGGAGGGGAACCCTCCTTAGGTTTCAGAATCTTTTTCCTCTCCCTCCCACCCCTCCACATTTCCCTTCTTCTCCCAGCCTCATGCCCCATCCCCATCTTTAAATGCATCAGCTCTGGAAACTTGTCCTGTGCCTGGAGTTGGGGCAGCAGGAGCAGGTCTCCAGGAGGCATCTGGGGTGGTTCACGGGCAGCCAGCCAGTGTTGAAACCTCAGACAGGATGAATAGAGGGAAAGGACTGCCAGAGCAGCTCGTGTAAACGGGAGTAGTCCCTGCCAGCGAGGCTCCAGCAGAGTCCTTTCCAGAGAACTCGGTATATAAACATGCAGGCCCCAGCACAGATGGACTGCCCTGTACAGACATCAAAGGTAGCTATAAAAAAGTCCCGAATGTATGCATTGCAGGCTCCCAAGCTCTCCCTGCACCTTTTATTGGGGTGTTGGATGGGAGAGGGACAAGGGCTTGCTGCTACCTTCTGGAGCTGGGACCACCCACCCTACAAGACTGGATCTTCTCTGCTGGATCTTTACTGGAAACTTGGTTCGATTTAAGCATAAGTCTCATTAGGGTCAGCAATTGGGATGGAGTGCTTCCTTGGGAACCCGAAGGACTTGGCATCTGGAATAGATTTACTCATGGCCTCTGGACTCACTTAGGGCATGAGTGGCTGTTTCATGTCCCATGCAGGTTCTGTGAAAGCAGGTGGCCTAGAGGGCCCCACTTTCACCGTGGCTGTTCTCCCACTATGTTTTAAGAGTCACCAAAGACCTAAGGATGGAATTCCTATAGCTTTCAGATGGTCTAGAATATTGTTTTCAGTCCCCTGTCATCTCCCCCCACATCTCTCACACACATCCCAGTGCTAATGGAGAGTTGGACTATAGTGATACACAAAGGGGGTTGTTTATGGGAAGGAAAACCTATTCTCAAATTCTTACCTCCATCACAAGACCTCCAGCTCCCACTGATGGCAGATTAGTGTCAGTTCTGCTCATTCCACGTGTGGTCTTGTGGATAATATAAATTGCAGAGAATGCGCATGTTCCCGAGCCTCTGTTTTGCGGTATGTTTCCATAGAGTAGGCAAATTAAAACACATCTCACTGAATGCAAATTAAGTTATATAGTACAATATTTTGGAATTACCCTGGAAATGATATATAACAATATGTTATTTGAATATATATTTATTAATTTATATTTATTTATAAATTAATATATTTATTAATATATATTTCTTAATATATATTTATAAGTGTAAAAATATTTACAGAGTGCTTATTATGACAGTATTGTCATTCTGTTTCAGTCACACATGCATATTATTTTAATGTCAACACAGTATTTACAATAAAAATGTGATATCCCTGACCAGTGTGGCTCAGTTGGTCAGGCATCGTCCGGTGCACCGAGAGGTTGCTGGTTTGTTCCGTTCCCAGTCAGGGCACATGACTGGGTTGTGGGCCTAATCCCCAGGAAAGAGCGTGCGGGAGATAGCCTACATATGTTACCCTCCCTACATCGACGTTTCTCTTTCTAAAATCAATAATAAAAAACCCCCACATTTTTAAAATGTGATAACCTATTGCTTAGTCAGACACATAGTTGTAAATAGTGTCTCATCCTACTGATCACAACATAAGCAAAAAAAGTTTTAAATTAACTTAAAATAACACATTGAATTAGATATTAGAGCCAAATAGGTAAATTCATGTTACCAGGAAAATGTGTTTTGAGTTCTTGGTTATCAAATGCATAAATGCTAAACCAGCAGCAGACACACGTAACCATTTCACACCACACTGCATTTTAAATAGAGGACATTTGATTGCACATTTATACAAAGGAAATGGGTAGGAAAAGAAGGGAGGAAAATGTGTTTGTGCCTGCTGGTCTGTGCTGTGATTTTTTTAAAAGTCTTCTGAAGCAGTAAATAGATGATGTGAATATTTGTTTTATCAAACTACGTGTAACATTGTACCAATAAGCATTATAAGTAAATAAATATATGGGTTATTAGAATGAATATATTTTCTTGGAATTCTTGTCTGTAGGTGTGCACATGTGTCCGTGGCTTAGAGTATTCCGGCCCACCTTTCCCCAGAGTTCAGTAATCCTTTCTACAACAGCACTGACTGATGGGCTTCTGGCCCTGCCCTGATTACTGGAAGTGACGATGGAGCAGCCCATTCCATTGTGAACAATGATGCCTGTTTGACAGTTCTCCCTTCTGTTGAATTCAGATGTGTCTTCTGGAACTTCTGCTCTTTGTATCCATTTCTGCCCACCAAAGCAGTGTTCTTTTCTCCCTTGTGGTTAAATTATCAAATTTAATCATCAATCATCATCAAATTGGCAAGTTTCCACGTCCAGGCATGACCAGGACAGTCCAGTTTATACCTGTTATCACCACAGAATCAATAATAGCTCCCTTTTCACTCACAAAAGTGTGTTGGTGTGGATAATAGATTATAGGGCACCCTGCCACTGGAGTCCTTGCTATTTAGGCTAGCGGGCAGTTTCCCCATCAGTCCTGAGAAGACCTAGCTTCCATAGCTTTACCTAGTCTGATTACTCTTCTTTGGCCTTGCTCCAGTTTCTTTCACTTCCTACATAATATATGGTACCCAGAATTGAACACAGACTTCCAGAGATCGTTTAAACATAGTAGAGTGGAGGCGTCTTAATTTCATTATTCAGAATACTGTGCTCCTGGCATGTGAACTAAGAAACTAAGAATGGGACACAAAACTATAAACAATATGATCTCAGTCAAAAAAAACTACAGCTACCATCTAAACCTGTGTGTCAACTGTAAATTTGATCAGCACACTCTTTGTGTCTAGTTACAAATCACTGGGGGGTAATCCACACATTGAGAAAGACACCTTATGTTTTAGCATCTTTTCCAAGTGCTTGTATATCTTCTTAGGCACTGATCCCTCTTTACAGACTCCCCTTTCTGCATCAGTTAGAATGAAATTGATTTGAAACAGTATTCAGTGGCTACTTACTATTGCATCAGTGATTTAGCCATCCTCAGGTCATCGCATATATGATTGCTTCTCCGTCTTGTAAATAAAGCTCTCTGGCTGGATTCCTCACTGTTCCTCACCCACCCACCACTCTACTCCAGCTCTACTGCATGGCTCATGTTTCCAGAACATGCCATGTTCTCTCCCATTCCAGGCCTTCTTACATCAGGTTGCGTCTGTCAGACTCCTGCTCTGCAGATACCACTTCCTCACCTGAGCATTGACCAGTTCCCCAGGTGTGAGTGAGGCTCCTTCTCCCCCACCCCATAGCATCTTAAGCCCATCCTTGTCACATAAATTACACTGTAATTGCCTGATAATTTTCGTTGTTTCTCTAGTGGACATAGAAGCCCCGTAAGTATGGAAACAAAATTGCATCCATCATTATGTCTAATAAGATGTCTGGCACATGGTAAATGTATCATAAACACTTGCTGAGTGAACACACACTATAGTGGCCATTATTACATGTAATCATTAACCCCGTTTCTCATAGTTTATTAGGATAGATTACTCTCTTGATTACCAGAGAGATAGATCTTTTCTCTAGAAGAGAAATTACTGAGTCAAAGAATATGAAAGCTATTTGCATTTTAGTTTTATTTCCTGTAGGGTATTAGTAGCCTTTCAATTAATTTGTAATTATCTACTAATTAAATAATTTTATCTTTAACATGTTAACCCCTCCTTATAGATGTTGTCATCCCCCCCAATTTACATTTGATTTTTTGCTTTTGCTTATGGTGCCTTGTGGAGTAGAATTTTTTAGAAATTATTTTTAATGTAGTCAAATCTTTATGTTTTTTTCTATTGGCTCACCCATGGCTTTTATACTTTGAAAGATCTAATAAATAATTGCCTATGTATTTTTAATATATAACTTTATGAACCACCTGGCATTTATTGGGGGGGACGAGGTACAGTCGGTTTATATTCTTTAGAGTTAGTCCTACATTTCCTGTCTTGGTTGAGAAGATCGAAACAAAACAGGAACTGAGTAGTTCCGCGGTTCATCTTTTAACAAAAATCCGTTGGCTTCGAACAATAAAAACATTCTTTTCCTTCATCTTTTTGCTTTGAACATATCTTTAAAGGTTCTTTCATTGTCCTTCAACTTTGCGTGTTTTAAATTTCAGCTTTGGTTTTCTCCCTCTGTCCCTATAAGTTTATGGCACGCCTCATCTATGGACACAGCATGTATAATGTGCTGTGCCCTTGACACAGCGTCTATGTTAGGCTAAAAGCTGCTCTCCTTTGAGAGTTCTCAGTGCAGATACTTTGTGTTCATTGGGCTTCTCAATCTTCACTTTCTCGTTCAATTTTATTTTTACTATGTTATCAAAGTTTTACTTTTAAAGTCTTTACCTCATACACATGGTATTCTTTTAGATCCGTAGAGACAACCTTATCTTTTTATCTGGAATTTTAAAAACTGTTTTCCCCGTCTGAACAACCCATCAGGTGTCCTTTTCTACTATAAAAATTCCAAGTACAGTCATCAGAAGCCTCAAGAGGGTAGAAATTCACCTTTTCCTTTGGAAAAACTCATCTTTGTTCCACCCAAAACAGGGACCAGGTGTTTGCCCTCATCTGCCTCACTTCAGGGAGAATGGTGGGTGTCAGAAGGGAGCATAGGTTCTCGTTGTTCCTTTGTGTGTTTTGTTTCTTTGGGGTTTATACCTCACTCAGCCACCTTTAAAGGATGTCTGAATGGATACTGTGCTGTGAACAGCATGTGTGTAAGAGTAACACCCTGAACCTGCCGAGGGGAAGGTGAGGCCTTCATGTTAGCAAGAGGTGGGCTTCTAGCCCTAGCCAGTTTGCTCAGTGGTCAGAGCGTCAGCCCTTGGACTGAAGGGTCTCAGGTTCAGTTCTGGTCAAGGGCACGTACCTTGGTTGCAGGCTAGATCCCCACCACCACAGTAGCAGAAAATCTGGTGTGAGGGACAGAGCTGCAGCCTCGCCTGGTATCCTGATGGAGCGTGTGGGGAGGGTGGGTGTGGGTGGGTACACTGCCTGGGATGCGTACACTTTCTAACACTCCTGCCTGGAGGTGTCTTGCATTCCCTGACTAGAGACTTCTAAGGTAATACTGATTGAGAGCCCACTGAACACCAAGCAGAGTTCCACACTCTTGACCTGCATTAGTTTAGTTATTCCTCACAGCCGCCCCTCGAGGTTGGCACTAGGATCAGATCCACTTCCTAGGCTAGGGATTGAGGCACAGTGGATGCATGACTTGTGGAGGATCACCCACCGCTCCCCTCTGGTGAAGCCAGGATAAAACAGACCCAGCACTCAGGGTCCAGAGCCCAACCCCCATCCTCTGTGAGCCACAGCACACAGCCCAGGAAGGACAGTAGGGGAGGGACAGAGCCTAGCATCGTGGGTTATGGTGGGAAGCTGCCATATGGGGCGGGAAACTCCCGTGGAGAGAATAAAGGGTGTGTGTCAGCACAGCTGAGGCTGCAGAAGGAGCAAAAGTGAGTGCCCATCCTTCCCTCAAGCCAGTGACCTCTAAGAAGTGGGACCAGGGTTTCTTTGATCACCACTGTGTGTCCAGCACCTACCTGGCTCATTAAGTGGCATAGAGTAGACATGCAGAGATGGTCCTATGAGGACATCAGGGAAGAAAAAATGTTTCCAGGTGAAAGAGACAGTGTGGGCCAGGAGCGTGGCCCTTGGAGGAAAGAATTCTGAAATCCAGGATGCCTGGCTCTGAGGGGACAGGGAAGGAGAGCATTTGGAAAAAAAAAAAGCAGAGATAAGGTTAGGTGAGGCCAGAACTCAGAGGACTTGTTACTCAGCATGGAGATATTCATCTCTCACAAATGGTTGAACAGTGAATAATTAGGGAGAGATGTTTTGCAATAACATCAGAAATCTGCTCCTTGGGCCTTGAGGATTCTGCTCTCTGCACATTCCCCACCTTCTGTTACCCGTCAGCCTCCAAGCAGATTGCACAGGACTCTGTCTGATGGAAATGCCCAACTCCCTTTCCCTTGTAAGGATTAGGCCTCTTCCTTTCTCTGACCCTCTCCAAAGAGGAATAATAATAAGAAGAAGAACACAATCCATGTATAAGGATTAAGTCTCTGTACCTTCAGAGACTCCATTTGCTCCAATCACAGAACCAAAGTTGTCTGGGATTTTTAGAGTGCGTAGAAAACAAAAGCCTGCAGGTTATGTGAATATGTGTTAATAAGTGGATTTAATGATATACTCGAACTGGAGGTAAAGAAAATCCTGTCTTCAGAAGATAGTCTAGCAGTGGCAGAACCCAAGTGTGACAATCAAGTTACTGTTCTTCCCGTGTCCAGTTGGCTAGAGTGCAGTGCAGAAAGCGCTGGTACCTTCAGGGCCTTAACAGCACTGAAGGGAACCAAAGTGAGCTTACTGCTCTGTACTTGCCAGGTTGGTGTCCGTTGGTGTCCCTGACTCCAGAGCCTGTGCATTCAGGTCTCCCAGTGTCCATTTTCTCCTGACCATTTCATCAGAAGCTTGTCTCTCAGACAGAGGAGCGTGGAAGGTGAAGAGAGTGCCCTTCCTTCCCACATCCACAGCTTAGCTTTGGCTTGGAGTTCCTCTTCCCTGGGATAATGCAAGACCATCGATGGAGCTCCTGGGTGTTCTCACCTCTTACCTGCCTGGGTCCATTCTTTGTCTTCTAAACTTTAGACTAAGAGATTGATGATTAATGTTTTCTGACTCTCTGCCCTCTGGTACCATCTGGAGAGGACTGAAATGGGTTGTCCAATAGGACTTGTAGCTCCATCACAAAGAGCAGTGGTCTTCACGGCAACAGAGTTGGGGACTAAAATTATCCACCCCAGACACACAAACCCTACCCTGTCCCCAAGCCCTTAGTGCACCCAACACCACAACTTCTCTTCCTGCATTACCAAGAAAGCCCAGTTTCCTTTTGCTGAAGGGAGAGAGGAGAGAGAGAGAGATCTGAGCAGCAGCCGCAACACTAAAATATGCTTTACAAAGATCTTCCAGTAAAACACTGGCCCCACTTATGACCTCATCATATGCAAACTTGCAGAGGAATGAGCTTTGAAGAATGCAAGGCTATTTTAATTTCTATATTTCAGTACCTTGGCATGTGAATTTGTTTCTAACAGAGCCATTTACTTCAATCACTTTCATCTGGGTTTTATAAGCTACAACTGTAATGAAAATGAAAGAGTCTCAAGGACACCCCTAGGTGTGTCCTTCTTTTAAATCCAGGAGACTCATGGCAAAGACAGAGGCGGGATAATTTGCCAGGGGCCATGGAGCAAAGTAGGGACAAGGTCATTCTCTCTTAATCAGATTTCTAGTGTCAACACTTTGTGTCTCCTTTCCTTCCCTTATCATCTTATTTTAATGTGGTGTCACTTAAAAACAAAAAAGGATAAGCTTGAGATAAGTCAGAGAGAGAGAAAAATAAAAATGGACACTGTACCTTTAACCTTTAATGGTTACGAGCAGAGACCCCTCATGTTCTGTGATTATATTACAATGTGATATTACAGTGGTACCTCGGTTTTCAAACGTCTCTGTTGAGGAACATTTCGGTTTATGAATGCCGTAAACCTGGAAGGAAATGTTTCGGTTTTCGAACCCGCCTTGGACGTGGAACACGCCACTCGGGTTCCTCTGAGTGCAGGATCCTGAGGCCCAGCTGTCAGCTGTTGATCCCTCGGTTTTCGAACGTTTCAGAACTCAAAGGGTCTTCGGAACGGATCACATTCGAAAACAGAGGGACCACTGTACAATATAATAACTGATTATATCTGGTGTTTTCATGGTACAGGTTAAGTGTGGTCAGCAAATGGGTGAATATTTTTAACAAATTTTAATTTGCCTGAAGTCCTCTCTATATATGTATTTGCTGTGGGGTTGAGTTTCTTGAGGCCACTATGGAACGTATCACATTCATTCATCTCCTGGATGTGACAGCTTTAGGATTACTGAGATTTTGTAGTCTTGCGACTGATTTGGGGCACCTAGATGGACCCTTATTCGTCTGAGGAAGAAACTGAAATGGAGCGAGGGAAGGGCCACACTGAGGTGACCCTGAGAGCAGAAGCTCCCACAGGGAGTCGCGCTGGGAAGTTGTAGTCATGTGTCTGGAATTTCCTTCTGAGCCTCAAAATGGCCTGGGTCAAGGGGTGACTGTGAGGTGCCGCTGGGATGCATCCGGACTCCTTGCTGTTCTGTGCCGTAATGGGCTGGACTCAGGGAGGCTTGCTGAAGGCTCACGTCGCTGCATTTGGGCCTGGCAATTATGCTCTTGAAATCTGAATTTTCTATTTGACGATAAAACTTCAAAACATAGGATTTCAGGTTGTTTGGGGGAACATGGGAAAGTTTTCCTAAATGAAGAATGTTTGAGAAATGTTCATTCTTTTCTACAATTCTAGTGAGTCTTTAATATTTTTTACTTTATTGTCTCATAAAGGTATTGTCTCTAGAATGCATATGAATCACAACTTGGTAACTTACTGCACACAGGGACGTAAACAAGTCGGCATGTGGTACCTGGGTGAAAAGTGCTCTGCAGGGCTGAGGATGTTGCCCCAGCCGCTCTCGTCCCTGCCCACCCTTCCTCACCCACTGCCCCGCACCTCAGGGATAACAATTTCAGTACAGACTAGCATCAGGAAATATATGATAATGTGTTCATTGAATATTTTCATTTTTATAAACCACATGTTTCTTTCCTTCTAAGTTCAGGATCTCTTACCCTATAGTCATTCACACAACTGCATTCACTCAGCTGCATTAGGTTTCTATGAAAATGTTCTAAACAGTGGAACTAGGGTTATTTCTTCAGAGCACTTCCTCTGCATGTGTGTACCATAGTGTATAAATTATTTGTCAGGGGTAAATAAAAGAGGAAGAAGACATGCAAGAAGTGGCAGAAAGAAAAAGAGAAGTGATATATAGAAGGGAAAGTGGTAATAAGAAGCGTAGTATAATAGGTTTTGCTTAATTTTGAATTTGAAGAGAAAATATTCTTAATAAAGCATATTTTCACATGCTGAGCTTTCCATGTAAAGCAACCCAAACCCGCCATTTGGGGGTTGTCATTGCTAGTTAGTCATTGTTCCTTAGTGATGCCCTGAGGAGGGGGACTCCCCTGCCACGTTTGGACAGTAGTGCCTCCCACCATCAGGAATAAATCAGACTACTGTAGACGGATGCCCTCAAATAGAGATATTTATAATTCCCCCTTTGAGATGCTGTTTCCTGAACCACTTCTGGTCACAATTGGCTTCCTATTAATTCTGCCTGCAGGGAGAGAATGTGTCAGACTTTCAATCTTCAGATTTCTGATCTATGTGACAATTGTAGTTCTCACTTATAAATTAATTAATTTGATTTGGGCCATCGAAAACAAATTTGCCAAGGAAGAAACTTCTCAGGCTCCATTTCCTGTGGCTGACCTCATTCATTTTTCTAGATCAAGTTTCCTTATTGCATTTTTTAATTGAAAAAACAAACAAACTCACAACATTTTGAGTAATATTTGAGTGGGTGGGGGGAACCACCCATAAGCCTACTGCCCTGGCACATCAGCTGTTTTATTTATAGCTCCTAATTCCTGTCCATCTGCCCGACAATTTCGTTGGCTGGCTTTATAGTTCACATATCACTATATTCTGCTATGCTTGCATACACTAGTATCACAAATCCATGTTTTGCAGAGTCTTCATGACTCGGTGTATGTCTTAACAGAAAAAAGTTGGATAAATGGGGTAGACACCCTACCTTCAACATAACACCTTTCTTTGCGTTCTTTAGCATCATAGTGCACTGGGCCAGCCTCTGCTTATTGCAGTGGGGGGATTTATGGTTGGAGTGGTCGCCGGCTACTTTACACCTGCCAGAAGCCTCGCTCTCCTAAAGGATTTCCTTGGAGAGTGATGCCAGGGCTCCAGTTGTGACACGGGAAACAAGGAAAGCAGTATTACTTCACAATTGTTAGTCTTCAAAAGGACATTTCCCTATGCCTGGCTAGCTAGGCAGAGCCACAGGTGTGCACTCTTCCCCGCACACCCCCAGAACCGCGACCCTTTCCTGAACTGATAGGCTACTCCCTTCGTACTTCAGCATGAAACAGCAGACGGGTCCTCCTCTCGAGGAAAATCGACAGCAGTGCTGCCAGAAGGAAGTCGTACTTTCAAACACACGAGGATTCAAAGTTGAGTTTCTGTTTAGACTCACGTTTCTGGGCTGACTCTTTTCAGCAAATGCATTGCCTTCCAGAAGGGAGGCAGCTTATAAACTCTCGAGTCAAATAGGGAGCGTGCTTATAAATTCCCCAGGACTTAGCTATGGGGCTTTGTTGAAGAGAAGAGTGACCTTGGAAAACCTTGGGTGGGTCTTAAAATCTCAGGGCATGTTACTTCCCTAAAGTGCTGAGCAGATAAGGTGAGCTTAATGTAATGAGAATTTTATGTTTCTGTTGAAAATGAGAACCTCAGGGAAACTTTTAGACACGGATGTGAACCCAGTGTCACATCACACTTGGCATGTTTTGAAATATTTTGAGAAAGTAATATACTGTCTCTTATTACTGTGATTAAAACTTTACTTGAGCCCTGGCCAGGTGGCTTGGTTGGTTGGAGCATCATCCCATACACCAAAAGGTTGCAGGTTTGATCCCCGGTCTGGGTGCATATAGGAGGCAACTGATCCATGTTCCTCTCTCACATGGATGTTTCTCCCCCCTCGCCCCCCGTTCCTCTCTAAAATCAGTGAATAAATCCTTAGTTGAGGCTAAAACAACAAAAAACTCTATTTGATACAATAATGTCTTTCAGATACCGATATTTCTTTTTTTATATATAAAATGTATTAGAATAGGAATAAGAAGCTCAAGAACGTGTTTATATCCTTAGCTTTTTACAAACAGTGAAGCTCCAAACTTTGAGTTTTACAGATGCAAAGGACAAGCAGAATTTCTTTCTTAGAATTCTCCCCTGTCCCCACTGTCAGAGGATTTTCTCATACCTATAATAAAGGAATTTCAAAATAATATGCTGGATGGTTGTAGCACTTCCTTCTTAGAACATTTACTAAAGTTAGGTTCTTTCTAATAAAAACTGAATTGTCAGAGAGGGAGAGAAACATGGATTTGTTGTTCCACTTACTGCTGTGTTCACTGGTTGCTTCTTTATGTGCCCTGACCAAAGAATGAACCCACAACCATGGTATATCAGGATGATACTCTAACCAACTAGGCTACCTGACCACGGCCAATTTTTTGCTGTATTTTTTTGGTGAAAGAATTGTTTATACATTCTGGTATGACGTACATATTTTAGTCTAATTTAAAATTTTAGTATCTTTCATTGAACTTGGATAGGGGAATGATTAAAATGAAACTAAAGGATTTTTTCCCCCCAGTGAAGTCATTTTTTTGTAAGACTTTATTTTTATTGAGATATAATTGACTTATAACATTGTATTAGTTTCAGGTATACAACATAATGATTAACTATTTGTATAGATTGCAAATTAATCACCACAATAAGTCTGGTTAACATCCATCACCACACATAGTTACAAATTATTTTTCACATTATGAAAACTCCTAAGATCTAATCTTTTAGCAACTTTCAAATATGCAATAGAGTATTATTAACTATAGTCACCATGCTGTACATTACATTCCCAGGACTTACTTAGTTTATAACTGGAAGTTTGTATCTTTTGACAACCTTTACCCATTTCCACTACCTCCCAACCTCACTTTTGGTACCAACCAATCCATTCTCTGTATAGGAGTTTGTTTTTCAGATTCCACATATAGGTGAGATCAAATAGGATTTGTCTTTTACTGTCTGACTTATTTCAGTTAGCATAATGCCCTCAAGATCTGTCCATGCTGTTCCAAATGGAAGGGTTTTTCTTTTTCATGGCTGAATAATATTCCATTGTATATGTGTACCACCTTTTATTTATCCATTGATAGACACTTAGGCTGCTGTCATATCTTGAATATTGTAAATAATGCTGCAATAAACAGGTGTGCATAGATCTTTTCAAATTAGTGTTTTCTTCATCTTCAGATAAATAACTACAGATGGAATTGCTGGATCATTTGATAGTTTTAATTTTAAACTTCCATACGGTTTTCTATAGTGGTCGCACCAATTTACATTCCCACCAACAGTGCACAAGTGTTCCCATTTCTCCGCATACTTGCCCACACTGGTTATTTCTTGTCTTTTTATGATAGCCATTCTAAAAGTGTGGGGTGATAGCTCATTGTGGTTTTAATTTGCATTTCCCTGATGACTAGTGATGTTGAGCACCTTTTCATGTACCTGTGGGCCATCGGTATGTCCTCGTTGGAAAAATGTCTATTCAGATCCTCTGCCTGTTTTGTAATTAAATTTTTTTGTTTTGCTATTGAGTTGTATGATTTTTTCTATATTTTGGATATTAACACACACCCCCTTTCAGGTATAAAATTTGCAAATATTTCTCCCATTTGGTGGGTTTTCTTTTCATTTTGTTAATGGTTTCCTTTGCTGTGCAGAAGCTTTTTATTTTATTTATTTTATTTTTTAAAAATATATCGTTATTGACTTCAGAGAGAGGAAAGGAGAGGGAGAGAGAGAGATAGAAACATCAATGATGAGAGAGTCATTGATCGAGCCCACAACCCAGGCATGTGCCCTGACCGGGAATCGAACCCCGGTAGCCTGGATCCTAGGTTGATGCTCAACCGCTGAGCCACGCCCGGCCCTGCTGCAGAAGCTTTTTAGTTCGATGTAATCTCTCTTGTTTACTTTTTGAAGCTGATGAATTTTTAAATTAAGTCATTTGGCTAGGATGACTGCTGTTTGCAAGGTGGATGGATTCTAATTTGAACCCCTTTTTGTGGCTAAGACAATTAACACCTGAAGTTAAGACTTCCGAGAGTGCATAAAGACTTTGCACAGGCCCATCTCACACCCACAGCTGCCTGCTTTGGCTTAGATTTGCAAAATAGCAAGCCTTTGGACTGAAGTTTTTCCTCAATTTTTTACTCTGTTTCATCCTCTGTTAGAGTGCTTATGAGTATGTAAAACTTTTCTTGATGACTTTTCTCAGAGCTGGGGACTGCTGAGTCATTCTGACTCAGATTCAGGAGGCTGTCTGTTTTAGCCCCATCCAAGCAGTATGTGCTGCTCTGGTTTAGATCCCTTCAGTAGGGAAGTCTGACTCGATGGAAGGTTGGTTTGGTTTCTTTTGAGGAAGGACTCAGAATTTTCTCATGGTAGTGCATGACTGCTTTGGACGTGCTGATGGTTAGAGAATAAGCCTACTGTTGAACAAGAAGAAAAGACGCACCTTTTCCATGTTTTTTGGAGAAGGGACCTACCCCGATGGCTGTGCAATTAGGTGAGGCAAGGATCTGCCACGTGCATCCTTCCCTTTGATCTGGCGGAAAAGAAGGTGGCTTCAGTGAGGGTTACAGAGTCATATAAAAATTCAAGGGCTGGCCCGGCCAGCATGGCTCAGCAGGTAAGCATCGACCTAGGATCCAGGAGATCGAGGATCGATTCCCAGTCAGGGCACATGCCTGGGTTGTGGGCTCGATCCCCAGCAGGGGACATGCAGGAGGCAGCCGATCAATGACTCTCTTGTCATTGATGTTTCTTTCTCCCTTTCCTTTCCTCTCTCTGAAATCAATAAAGATTTATAAATAAAAAAAATTCAAGGGCTGGAGGAAGCTTATGTGGCTTCAGGCCCACACAGTGGTTTTGGAGCCAGCTTCTATTAGTAGTTGTTACATTTCGAGGAATTTTGCATGTCAGTTGTAAAATATAGCCATTATTAAAATTATATAAACATAGCATTAAATAATTATATTAAAAACAGAGGTAATATATACTCAGAATCACTTCCTAATTATTTTACTATACTTTTCTATCATCTGCACTGTATCTGTTGGAAATACTCTCGGTGTTGTCATGACAGTAGCTTGAAGTCAAATGTGGTGAAGGCATTTGGGGTACAGTGAGAGTTTTTGGTGAGAGCGGCGGCCAGCTGACGTCTATGAAAAAGCTTGTTCTTCAGGCGGTTTCCTTTGAGGGTGATGCCAGGGCTCCAGCAAATGCTACAAATGAGTGCTTTTTTTCTGATTCAGAAAGACAGTTATTAAATATTCACCAGTGCCCACTGGGCCCAGCCCACTCATTTTCATGTGTGAGACTGGGGCACGGAGATGAACAGAGGATTGTCCAGAGTCCTGCAGCCAGTAACTTGTGGGGCCAACACTCAACTTGGGTCTCCTGGTGCCGGTCTAGGGGCTCTTTCCGTTACATCGCACAGAAGGGTTAGCAGTGAAAGGTGCGAGGGTTGGGGTCAGGCTTACCTGTGAGCGCTTCTCACCAGGGTTCCTCTCTCACAGGTGAAAGCACTGTAGGACTAGGGTCATAAACGAGCAGAGGGGAGGATTAACTCGGAAATTAAATGCCGCTGCCAGAGGGGTGGTCCTCTGCTCCCTGGTGATCAGTAAGAGGGACGGTCCCGAGGGGGGAGGTGGCAGAGACCGGATACTGAACTCTGTCTCTAATGTGTAGTGATAAAGTTATTGAATGGAAGAATGACTGGAGAATGAATAACTTTTATTACCACGTGATATTGTGCTATCTATGTATTTGCTATTTTATTTTACATTTCCCCATAAGAATGCAAAGTCCATGAGGGCAGGGACCTTCTCTTGTATGCTGCCGTATACCCAGCTCCCAGAATAGTGCCTGGCACATAGAAAGTGCTCATAAATGTTTTTGAATGAATGAACCAGTCCTGCTGCTTGTTGGCATTAAGTAGCACCAAATCCTGGGGGTGGAGTCCAGCACAGGGGACACTCTAACTATTTGTCCAGCTGCCAGACTCTCAGTGACTATCATTTCTCTTTCTTCTCAGATGACGGAGGGCCGTCGATGTCAAGTACATCTTCTTGATGACAGGAAGCTGGAACTCCTAGTACAGGTAAATGACTTTGAGCCTACTTTCTGCGCTTCTTCTGTGACTGATGTGGTTCATACTTTGATTCAGCTGAGGAGTGGGCAAGAATGTAAACTGTTTTTCATCCTAAATCTGTTCAAATCTATGAGAGAAGACTAGGACACACCCTGCTATTTTTGTGTTTGATTGCTATTTTTGTTCATTCTATTTCTTTGCACACCATGCCTAAGGCATTCAAGGTCACATGTATATCTAACCTATTGTTGCAAATCTCTAGAAAAGGAAATTCCACAACTGCCATTAGCTATTCTTTATGCTTGGAAGAAGTTAATTATAATATAACCTAAATAACTCTTGCTGCAGCTAAGACTTGTTCAGTTGTTTAAAAAATAGTTTATTATTTTCAAGTTAAGCTTTCATGGATATGAAGAAAGGGAAGCGATCTCTTGGCTCTGTCTCGCCTCTAAGAGCTGAGTAATCACCTTGCCCCATCCTGTGCTTCAACATTGCCATCTCTGTTGAACATCTGGAGAAACTGACAAAGGAAATCAATCAATTTATCTCCAAACTAAGAACAAACACATCAGTGTTAGAGAAGTCCACAAAGTAATTAGAATCATAGATGCTGCTATTGCTCAGCTTACTCTTGAAAAAAACATTGTTTTACCCAGAGCCCTGAAGGGTGGCAAAGTTTCCAAACTTGATTTAAAGAACTTAATTCCAAGTCTGTTGTTCAACTCCAACTTTTGTAACTATATTTGTTTCATATTCCTAGATGTCTATCAAATTCTTGGGGCAGTGCTTCTTTTCCATCACATTTTGCTATAAAGAAACTACAGTTCATCAGTCAGTTGAAATAACATCCACATGCTCAGTCACTGGGGAGAACCACACTGCTTCCATGTGGAGAGTCACATAGAAAGACTCTCACCTCGTGTTCCCTTGTACATGCCGCTTGGATTTCAAAACACTTCAATTGCTAACTTAAAAAGTTAATACTTTTAATAGGATTTAAATTATAAAAGCATTATAATTGCAATGTAGGAAACAGAAAATAGAAAATAGCTCATAATCACAGCACACTAATTCAGCTAATTCAATGACTATTCTCACTTGGCATATCTCGTATTTATATTTATATTCTTCATATTTATATTTCTTATATGGTTGTGATCCTAATGTGTGTATAATTCTATATATTTTATTTTCCCACTTAACATTGTCTTTCACTAGCATTTTCCAAGTTATTATAAATTGTCATTTTTGTTAATTTGCTGCATAAATTCCAGGAGAGGATGTACCATTATTAGCTAATCACTCACCCATTTGAGTATATTGAAGGTTTTGTTGTTGTTATAATTTTCCCCACTATGACGAGGAAATGCTGTGATTAATTTGCCCATGCATGTAGAGTTCTCCCACATTTTGGATTATGTCCTTATTAGGCTAGATTGCAAGGCCTACAGTCTTAGGAAGAGACAAACTTGTGGTCTGAGTTGAGGTGTGAGGTGGTAGAGGGGTCTATAAAGGAGCAAGATCTCTTCAAATAGCAGGATCGGGACTAACAGCATTTGGAGCTCTAAGTTGTTAAGAATCAGTGTGAGCCATTCACAGAGTGGTCTGCTGTGTCTTAGATGCTTTTTTTGTATCAAGGCTGGAGGCTTAGATAGCAGCCACCCACTGACGCAGGAAACGAGGCCTCGGGTGACAGTGAAGCACCATCTCCAGGCCAGCCTCCCCTGGGAAAGTATGAATGGAAGCATCTGAAATGGACTTGACTCACAGAAAAGATGTTTTATTACTGATGTGCAGTTTGGAGAGTCATCCTCAGCCCTTCACATTCAAAAAAATGTTGAATTGGGCCAAACAAGAGTTCATACCTCTCCCATCCCTTTTTAGAACATGCTTCATGTTAGTCCCTCTTCCTAGAACACTCTTTCCTGTCCCCAGTCCCTGTGCCTGGCTGGTTTCTCTTAAGCTTTCAGGCCACAGCTTAGAAAATGCATTTCTCCCAAGGCTTTCCCTGGCCCTACCCTCTACCCCTCCTTCACTGGGTCTTAGCTGTCCCCCCATACTCCCCAGATTCCCTCTTAAAGCACTGTCATAGCTTATTGTCACACTCACTGTCATTGCCTGTTAACTTGTCAGCATTTCCCGGAGCCACCAACAAATTGAGGACTGGGTCTGGTCTGTTTCTTGATCACTGTTTCCCCAGTACCCAGCCCAAGGCCTGGCACATGTGTTATTAAATGAATACTTGCTGAGTAAAAAATGAGTGAGTACTAAGGTTCCCTGGTAGTACTTCCCAAAGGACTTTTTGCCATAGAATCATTGCTTATCGGGAGATTTACTTAGTTTAGTGCAGAAAGAAAGAGAGAGAGAGGGAGGGAGGGAGGGAGGGAGGGAAAGGGAGAAGAGAGGGGGAGAGAGGGAGAAGGAGAGAAAGAAAGAAGGAAGGAGGGGAGGGGAGGGGAGGGGAGGGGAGGGGAGGGGAGGGGAGGGGAGGGGAGGGGAGGGGAGGGGAGGGGAGGGGAGGGGAGGGGAGGGGAGGGGAGGGGAGGAAGGGAGACAATTTTAAATTCCTTTCTACATTATTGCAGAGTGGGCTTCTGCAAAACTTTGGGAAACTAGGTTGAAACTATTTGACAAAAGCCAACTTAAATATATGACTTTTCTTTCTCCCCTACAAAGTTTTGTTGTCCAGGATTATGATCTTTTCACAAAATCATTTCTAAAGGGAATCCCTGTCCTCCAGCTCTTAGACACATCTCAAGGTTTTTAATAGCATAAAGCATTTTCACTTCATGCCCTTCTTTTTTATATTTTAAATTCACAAAGTAATAAGGTTCATTATTGCTAAAGATTTTGTTGTTATTGTTGAATAATGTCAGAATATTTGTAACAAGCCTTAGACCAAGCAATGCCTTTCAATGTTTCTGCATTTACCTGACAAGGTTTATAAGATGGAGAGTCGGGTTTTGGGTTTCTAGGAAATGTTTATCTCCCATGGAGAAGCACAGGGTTTTACACAAGGGTGACCGACTGGCAAACATTCCTAAGTAGTGGTGGAGGTGGGAGGTCTAGTTTTTCAATCACTAACGATTAGTGTAAGAGACACATCAAAGGCTACACCTCAGGCCTTCAGAAGGAGGAAAAGAGGGCTGACAGAATCAACAACTAATGATTGCTTCCCACCAGGAGGATGCTCATAACCAGTCAACCACAGAGATAATCTTCTGCAGTGGTGTAGACCTGGCCACTGTGATAGTAGCATTTCCCTTGTCTGGGTTACAGAGCAAAATGGCCATAACCCTTAAATGTAATGCTTTTTCTAAAGCCCTTTGAGATTTCAGAGTAGAATCTGCTTCTAGATCCCTGATTGCCCTGAGTAAATCCTGCATTACCCATACAAGGAAAGGGGGAAGGTCAAGAGTGCACATATTGGGATTTAATATTTGAGAGGCTCGTCCCTAAATCCATAATGTCCCTGACACCCAGGACATTACCATGTGATTCCTTAAATCCTTAATTCCACTTGAGGACAGCTGGAGTGATTATGAGCATTTAGTAACAAATCAACCTCGGCCATTGATGTGGGGCAGGTGGTCCAGCCAGATCACCCTCCCGTCCAACCCGGAGACAGTCTTTTGCTTTGTCATCCAAAATTGTTTCAACCAATTAAAAATGTACTCGAAAAGCTTGTGTAAGATGAGAGATCACTTATCACTTAGCCTCCTCCTGAGGCTTCTGTAGCCAGACCAGAGGGTCCCATGCATGTTTTGTATTGAGCTTTACAAGTTTTGTCTTCATATGGTTGTGCCTTTAAAATGACTTTCTTCACTTTTATCTGACCTGAATGCATATTTAGGGGAGCATTTTGAAAGCAAAGAAAGGGAAATGTGATTTAGCCTTAGTAAGAATACTTAAATAAGACTGAGACAATTTCCTGACAGTGAGGGTCAAAAGAAGCCATTAATAGGACAGGTTCCAGGTTTTTTCTCTTGGGTATCTTAAAAATCAAATAGACTTTTGTAGTTTGGAACGGCTGAGGAGTGGCCCTTCCTTATTAGGTTCTCTGAGGCTTGTGATACTGTGTGGTCTCCTGTCTTACAGGAAGACAGGCCAGGGCACGAAAAACAGACATGGGCCTTCTGCTCCCAGAGACACCTCATTTCGAGGCTTTCCCCAGCACTTTAGATGAGTACACTCCATCCCCCAACTCTGACACAATGAATTAAGCTTCTTCTTTAATTAAATTTATTTTTTAATTACAGTTGACATAAAATATTATATTAGTGTCAGGTGTATAACTAGTGATGACATTTGTATACCTTATGAAGTGATCATCCTGTTAAGTCTAGTACACATCTGACACTATATATAGTTTTACGATATTATTGATTATAGTTCCTATGCTGAACTTTATATCCCCGTGACTCTATTTATAACTCGCTATTTATACTTCTTTTTTAAAATCTTTATTTATTGATTTTAGAGAGAAAGGAAGGGAGAGGGAGAGGGAGAGAAAGAGGGAGAGAGAAACATCCATGCCAGAGCACAACGCCAATCAGCTGCCTCCTGCACACTCCCACCAGGGATGGAGCCACAACCCAGGCATGTGCCCTGATGAGAATGGAACTGGCAACCTCTCAGTTCATGGAGTGCTGCCCAACCAACTGAGCAACACTGGCCAGGGCTATTTGTACTTCTTAATCTCTTTCACCTTTCTTGTCCATCCCCCAGCCTCCCTCTGGTGACCATCACTTTTTGTTCTCTGTATATACAAGTTTGTTTCTATTTTGTTTGTTCGTTTATTTTGTTCATTAGAGTCCCCATATAAGTATAATCATATGGTATTTGTCTTTCTCTGTCTAACTTATTTTGCTCAGCACAGTACCCTCTAGGTCTGCCCATGTTGTCACAAATGATAAGATCTCATTCTTTTTTATAGTCGAGTAATAGTCCATTGTATATCTGTACCAAAACTTTATTCATTTGCCTATCTATGGACACTTAGGTTGCTTCTTGGCTATTATACATGATGCTGCAATGAACATAGGGGTGCATATGTCTTTGCGAATTAGTTGACCCCTTGTTTTGTTTAGGAAGCTTCCCTGTGAAGTGAGGCAATATTCTAGGATTACAGTGTCTCTCCCCTCTGACCCCCTCTCTCAGTGGCCATTGGCAGCACAATTATAACCATCTATTTCTGTGAACCAAGTGTCCTGTGATTCTGAGAAGTGGAGCCAACTTCAGTGTTTTTCAAGAAAATTAAAGATAGTAGCTGAATTTCTGGGATACATGACCCTAGTCCTGAGAAAACCAGGGAGACAGAAACATCAAGAAAGATTTAAAGCTGCTCTGTGTAGTACAGTTGGAGCACTTGAAATGTGTCCAGTCCAAACTGATGTACATCTGTACAAAATATGCACCAGAGTTTGAAGACTTCATATGAAAAAAAAAAAAGAAGTAAAATATCTCAGTGATTTTTATACTGATGATTCCATGTTGAAATGATATTTTGGATATATATATTTGGTTAAAATATACATATAATTTAAATTAATTTCACCTATTTCTTCTCCCTTGTTTAATATGGCTACTAAAACTTTAAAATTTCATCTTGGGCTCACATTTGTGCCTCACATTACGTTTCTGTTGGAAAGCTATCTCTAGCTTACAGCATACAGTTTACAGTTATAGCATAACTGTAAACAGGACAAACAGCTATGAACATAATAGAATTGTTTAGGATTACCCAGGTGTAATACTGGACGTGTTCCACAATAATGAGTACATTTTATGGTTCTTTATAGAGTTTCTATGAATTTTATCTTAATCATCACATTAACTGTGTAATATGTAGGTGCTATCTCATAAGGAAACAAAGTTAGACAGGATAAATAAGTTGCTCAAGGCCACAGAGTAGTACATAGAGCTTGAACATAAGTTTTGTAATGTTGTAGTCTAGTCTCTTCACTGCACCATAAAAAGTATATACAATAAAACCCGAGATATGATGTATTTCACCTGCAGTGGGGCTGCCGCGTTGGCCCCTAACACCAGCACTGCACGTGACTGGAATTGAAGACTTTGAACCTCTCTCAGGTTGAGAACTGAAGATAGACTTGCCCAGGTCATTCCATTTCTTCGAGCTCAGTTTCTAATCTATCTAGTGAAGATTTAAGCATGTGACACATGCTCATGAAGGATTTGCACATCGTGAAGATAAGCCTGAGGGTATCAGGTGTGGAGGAAGATTAAATAAGCAGATTAAATCAGTGTTATTTTCTCATCACTTTGTCTGACAATGGTGCTAGTGACACTCTGTCTTAAAGGTTAGTAAGTTAATATGGGCTCCCAGTAAGGCAGCGTTGAAGGCTAAGTAAATATTCTGGCCTATAAAGGACTAAGAAACAAAACAAAAAAGACACCTGTATATGACTTTTTAAAAAAATCTGGAACCCTAATAATCATGCCACACAGAATAAACGTACAGACCTGTGTTCTGTACATGTGCACACACACCCGCTCTGACACCCCAT
This sequence comes from Miniopterus schreibersii, assembly GCF_964146895.1. Taxonomy (NCBI): domain Eukaryota; kingdom Metazoa; phylum Chordata; class Mammalia; order Chiroptera; family Miniopteridae; genus Miniopterus; species Miniopterus schreibersii. The sequence goes on along the minus strand of NC_138101.1, from coordinate 88,919,105 downwards.
CCTCAGCTACTTCCGTGGTTTATAATGTTCTTCTGCAAAAATACAAAGGATTTACTTGGATGCAAATCCAAGTAAACCAGGAATCCCCCCCAAAGTACATATCGCCAAGGGGAAAAAAGCAGCGGAGTTGATTCCATATCTTCTTAACTGAGAAAGGTGACTCAATTTGCTCGCTGGCCCTTCCTCTGATGAAGAAGCCAGGTCTGCCATCTGCTCCTGTCTGGTCTGAATTCACCAGGAGGTCCAGTGTCAGCCAGGGGTGGGAAGCCATGTGCAGAAGCTGGGCACAGACCAAGGGCCTCGGTGTTATGAACCTTCTGTCTGGGACCTCCCAGGCCATCAGGCCACCTCATAAAATAAGAGCCAAAGGAGTGTCAGGCAGCACTGCTTTGGGCTGACCTCAAACTTCACCATGATTGCCATCATCATTTATGAAGCTTCTTGCTGCAAAGTGGGGCACCACACCAGTGAGCCACACAGATGTCTTTCTAGCCCCTGGGGATGGCTGACAATATTTACATTTTAAAGGCACATGGTGAGGCAAATAGACATCAAGGTATAGATTAGAGACAGATAACATAATGGCAACCCTACATGTAATCAAGTGTTCATTTATGCCTTGGAGGAATCAGAAATATTCCATAAAGTATACCCTTGGGTGACACAAGTAACTAAGGAGTTTCCCTCTTGGAAGGAGGGAGAGGTGCATACATCTCCTTTCTCTGGTGAGAGCCTTGGTGGAAAAGGGGTTGAGCTCTGTGCTGGTTGGGTACAAAGGAGAATCCCTGACTCCCTGTGGGGCTGTGGCAGAGGGAGGAGTGTCAGGATGCAGCAGATTGAAGCAATCATCCAGGGGACTCCCACAACACACACACACACACACACACACACAGTCACAGGTGCAGATCCAGGACCAGATAGCTCAGCCTGGCAGAGGCTGAGGAGAGGAGACCATCCCTCTGGGCTGTCAGGTCCAAGCTCTGGTTCCTTAGCAATAATCCCATCTTTGCTCCCCGCCCCCACCTTACCCACCCCTGTGTCTGTTCCCCATTCTCCCTGATGCTGATTTTAACTGGTTTTAAAATGGATTCCTTGGAACCATTTGAAATGGCCAACATTTGGCCAACTTTTCCTACTGAAAGGACAGTTTCATTTGATTCCAACTGCATGTGAAGGGAGAGAAAGGAAAGGGAGGGGAAGGCGGCACTCCTCCTTCCCTTCCAGGAAAGACCTTCCGGAAAGTGGATTTTATGCTTTTGCTTTTGGTTGTGTTACTGCTGAGTTATATTTTTCTTTGATCCCTTTACAAAATCACTTCCACATGTTCTGTAAGGTAGCCCCGTGGGAGTGTTTGCAGATAAAGGAACCTCAGGTGATGCCTATCAACTGTGAGCTCCTAATTTTTGTCTCCTGCTCAAGACGGATAAGAGAGGGAACTAAAACAAATGTAACACACAGTGCAGTCCAGAAAATGTGAATAATTATGCTTTTAGGGGAAAGATACACATAAAACACACACACACACGCGCTTGTGCACATACCCCTAAGAAGACTGTGGAAACGAAGAGAAAGCTGGCCATCTGGTGAGGATGGTGTCACAGGAATCTGGGAGTTAATCTGGGTGTTTTTGTTTTCTATCTATAACTCAAAGATTAACGTTTGTCACATCGCCCAATTCCAACACTTGCTCATTTGGTAAACTTTTGTTGTTTGTCTGCCACTGTGCTGTGCAGATCTAAGTGTGCCTCGCTTGGGGGCAAGAGGTCATGTCTAGAGGTGAGAGATGACTATTGAGGCTTTTTTGTATGACTTGTACAAGTCCAGGGTGGCTATTCTTTTTTTCCTCCAATGATCTCCTGTGGCTGGGACAGCCCCCCTTCTCTATGCAATTGTACCAACTGTACCCTGTCCTCCTCGTAAGGAGGGGGTTCAGGAGGATTTGGGGGGTAGAGATCTATTCATCTGGCAGCTTCTGCTGCTGCTTGTCCCACTCACGGGAAAGGAGGGAGGGAGGGGGGGTCCTCTCCTGAGAAATAAGGAGTTGTGTAGTTTCAGAGCTGGAGGAGGAAGGAATCGAAAGGTCTGAGGTGCTGCTCTATATTTTTCCCTGGCTCTTTCATCCCCGTGGGCCTTCCCCATAACCCTTGAATCCCTCTGCTTTCCTCTTTCCTCACTCACCCAGCACTGAACTAACAATTTCACTGTTAAAGCAGCTCAGAAGATTTCCAGGTTTGGCTAAGCCCCAGTCCCACACCTTGGCCGCCTGCTAGGTATGTGTAAGTGACTACTGAGGTGGCAGCTCTACCTCTACGTACCCAACTCAAGCCTGTTGACCCCCACTCCTCGGCAAATCCAGGGCGTCTTTTTCTTGCACCTGCTATGAAGGTGAGCTCACCATTCTCCAAGGCAACCAAGCTTAAGAACCCAGACTCCATTTTTATTTATTCCTCAACTCTGTCTCCATCTTGAAGTCTTGCCAGTTTTTTCGCCTCTTAAGGAAATGACCTTCCTGCTGCACTCCCGCCATCACCTTGGGTAGACAGTCACCACCTGGACTTGTCACTCTGCACACTCATTGCCCCTGCGCTGTTTGCTTGGAGCCCTGTAACAGCCTCCTCACCAACCTGGACATTTTCACGCTCTGGATACTCCCGTCTGTCTGCACAACACACAGCACAAGTGGGTTATTCTTCCTGAATTGCTGCTTTATGACATGTCTCTGCTCAGAGCCTTTAGCAGTTCCTCCTGTTTGGATTCCTCTGGTGGACTGTCACGTCCCTGCATAATGTGACCCTGTCCTTCCTATAAGAGCAGAATATTAAAGAGGGGAAGAAGGCCCTTTTGCCCCTAACTGCCTGCTCTCTGGATGTGGCCCACGGTGCTAGCTGGGGTCCTGAACTTGATAATGACAAGGAATTATATCCATAGTGATGGACAGATCAACCATGTGACCCTGACTCGCACACTCCTTTTACTTACAGAATCCTCTGTCCAATATCATATAAAAGAGGAGGTCTGAACCCCACCAGCTGGTCCCATACCACTCCCCCGGGGGGCCTCAGCAGACCCCACAGGGTTTAGAGATCGCTGTTCTAGGTAGAAACCAGACAATAGAACAGTACATGTCCTTTACTCTATGCAAATGAACACATTCCTGAACAGTTAAATGTAAATTGAGTTTTAATCACATAAGCCATCTTTGAAATGCGTTGGGAAATGTTATAGCTTAGTGATTAGTCATCGCATTAGTGAGTGGAGCACTTCTCTCTGTGCCAGACGGTTCTAAGGGCTTCTTACGTGCTACATCATCAGCTGGTGATCGGCTCCACAGCGCTGTGAGGTAGGTAACTGTTATTGTCCTCATTTTTCAATTGAGGAAATTTAGACACAGAGGAGTTAGGAACTTATTCAGAGTTGTACAGCTGGGGAATTGTGGAGACCTGATTCAAAATCAGACTGTCTGGCTCCAGAGTAAGAGCATCTTGTAACCAGTATGCAGAGAGCGCAGGGCCAGACAGGCTGGCTTCAAAACCTGGCCAAAATTCAAAACTAGCCAAGGTCACAGAGCTACCAACTCCAACACTTAGTAGCTCCATGACATTGGCCAATTGCACAACCTCTTTAAGCTTCAGTTTCTTTATCTGTAACCTTGGAATGATAACTGTCTCCAGTCTTCCTGGTGTAATTTTATCTGTAAATTGATACCAATACCTGCCTTATAGAGACGTGATTAGGACTCAGTGAATTAGAACATATAAAGTGCTCAGAAGACTTCCTGGCACCTCATGGGCACTCTCTTAGCTGGGATCAGATGCCCAGGTTGGATCACTTAGTAGCTATGGTAACCTGGGCAAGCCATGTGCCTTTGCTGCCTATCTATAAAATGGGAGTAACTACCTTGGCCTTTTGGAGAAATGCTACATAATTTGCTGAGTTATTATTTCTAGGAATTTGGTTTTTATTATGACTCTGTACAAGGCTTTATGGTGTATTTTTAGAGTTCAGTGTAAGTTCACTTGACAAGTGATGGGTTGACTGTCTATCAAAAATGTCTTAACTGTCGAAACTTCCAGGCTTCCCAACACATTGTCCCTTCATCTTTTCATGAACTGCTAATCCTTCCAGTGTCATATACAACTCAGATGACAAGGTTATACAAGGACAGACAGGATATATAGGACATGTGTTAATGCAGAGTACTGATAACCATCCAGATAAGTGAACTTGGCTTGACCTCCAATTATGTCAAAGCATGCTAATCACTCCTTGTCATTCTTGGGGGACGAAATAGAAAAAAATGACTTTCACGGTTTCATCCCAGTATCTTATAAATAACTGCTGGTTCAAAACTGGTCAATGCTTTTTTTTTTTTTTTTTTTTGAGGGAGGAAGATTTTAAAATCTCATGCAGAGTCCTCTGAGGGTGGCAGTAGATCAGTACAATGATGCTTACATTTTAATTGTTGATATATCTTAAGATACTTTTACTAGATTAAAGTGAGCCATCTGTCAGTATTATAGAAAGCCTTTATTTGTGTTCCTTACTCTTGTAATAGTGTCAGTGATTTATAAAAACAAAGTGTAACTAGACTCAGACAAAGGTATGTTAGAACTGTAATAATCCTCCAGGTTACCTTAGATCTCCATTTCATTTCATCACATACCCATAAGGGAGTCAGAGGGGTGGGCAAATGCCTTCTCGCCCACCTTTCAGAGATTGAATGATTTACAGGCAAACCTTGGAGATGTTGTGGATTTGGCTCCAGACCACTGCAATAAAATGAATGATGCAATAAAGCATGAATTTTTTGGTTTCCCATTGCATATACAAATTATGTTTGCACTATACTGCCGACTGTTAGGTTGCAATAGCGTTATATTTAAAAAACAATGTACATACCTTATTTTAAAAATTCTTCTTTGGCACCTATAGACTTGTTTAATGCTGGGTTGTCACAAACCTTTGATTTGTAAAAACCACAATAAAGCAAAGCACAATAAAATGAGGTCTGCCTGTATATACTAACGATACTGTGGTAGCGAAATGCCTTCCACATTAGGTCGGTTCAGTCAGACACACACACTGCATAAATCTTAGGGGGTAGCGCTGCCATGTAACCCTTAGTTCAACAACAGTGTTCTCAGCAAATTGTATTTATAAGCATGAAAAACATAATAGGCTTTTGTTCATTTTCACTTTGAGCACAGTGAGATGAAATGCAGTTAGTTCTAGGGAAGGTCTGGGGGCTCCTTGACTGTGTCATTCCCACCTGCACGGAAGGCTGGCACATGCTGGCAGCAGCAGGGGTGGGGGTGGAGAGGTGGGCAAGCACTGCATCTTCCCACAGCAACGTTCAAAACCATGACAGGGAGTTTCAAGGGAGTTCCTCCCCCTGCTAACCTTTTTGTCATGGAGGAAGAACCTTCCCATCCCTCACTCCCCTGCTCCACCGTAGACCATACTCGGTTCATGTTCCCATATCTGAACCAGGCCCTGCCAAGGGGACAGAATTAACATGATGGGCTTCACCCAGTAGTTCTCCAAGTATGGGTCTGGGTTGGCAGTAACACTGTCACTTGGGAATGGATTAGAAGTGTGAGTTCTCAGGCTCCACCGAAGACAGAGCTGGAGTCTTATCCAGGGCGGTCAGCCCCAGAGCCTGTGTGTTTCCCCACGTTCAGCATCTGGAGGCAGTGAGGACTGAACATGGAGGGGAGCACTGGTCCCTGCACCTTTCTGGAGTGTCCCTCTGTGGCTCAAAGCCAGTGAGATGCAGGCATTCCCAGACTTCTGGATTTAAGGGACCAGAGCACTTAACGATAAAGGGAAGCAGGGCTGGAATGTTCGCTTTTTTTGCCAAGTAGGGGTATTAAATAATACTGCTGACTACTGTAACCTTCACCTATATAATAAAAAAGGAAAACACATTGAACAGGATATGAAAGCGGAGTAAAGAACAGTCTTTTAAATAGGATACATTTAGCTTTATGAAGACGTTTACGCACATTAAACTTATTTTTCTTGTTTCAACACTGGCCCATGAAAAAATGTACCAAGGCTGAGTGAGGAGGCATTGAAGTGAAAAGCTCACACTTTGGATAAAGTCAGGTTCAGGTTCGAATCCTGGTTCTCTCTTCCTGTGTGGATGGTGTCTGGCCTTGGGAAATATGTGCCTTTATGAACCGTAGCTTTGTCGTTGCTAAAATGGGAATCATAATAACTACCTTGCAGGATTGTGATGGGAATTCGAGATAATGGTAATATGAAAGGTACTCTTGTTACTGAGGAAATTCCAAGGAGTCAGAGTTTTCCTCCCAGGAACCAGGGACAAAAGCCAATCAAATTTTTTATTATACAATAATAGCTAATGATGCAGGCATTTGGAATCTTAAGGCTTGGCCTGAGATTGTTGAAACAAGACCAAAATTAAAGTAAGAAGTGCCTACTGCCTCCAAGTGTGAACTTTGACATCAGATGACTTTTTAACTGTGACTGTTAGTCAGCTCAGCTGTCATAATGAAATACTACAGACTGGGAGGCTTAAAGAACAGAATTTTATTTTCTCACAATTCTGGAATCTAGAAGTTGAAAATCAAGGTGTTAGCAGGGTTTGTTTCTTGTGATGCCTTCCTCCTTGGTTTGCAGATGGCCACCTTCTCACTGTGTCCTCACATAGCCTTTTCCTGTGCAGGCATCCCTGGTGTCTCTTCCTTTTCTTGTAAGGACACCAGTCCCATTGGATTAGGGTCCCACCCTATGGCCTTTTTTAACCTTCATTCATTACCTCTCCAAATACAGTCACATTGGACTTCAACAGAGAATTTGGGGTGGTGAACACACAATTCAGACTATAACAGTAATCTTGAGCAAATGACTGCTGTAAGCCTTAGAATCAAAATCTCTCTCTTTTTTTAAAGAAAGTAAAAGAAAATAAAAGCCCTTTCTTTGAAGGGTAGTTGTAAGTGCAGCAGTGTGTGTAAAGCTGCCCACCATCTGCTTCCTGAGGGCAGGACGCAGGCTCACGCCGTCAGTGTTACAGGGACCCCTGCTGTGCTGCATGGACCGAGCCTCAGGTTTCTCACCTGGGAGGCAGGTGTTTCGCAGGGCTGGTTCTCAGACTTGAGGTTTCACAGAGGGAGTCAGAGCTGGGTCAGCACATACCAGCTCAGACCTGAGCCATCGCTGTGGCAGTAGGTAGGTGACCACTAGTCCTTAATCTTCACCACTATAAACTATGGGTGATGGAGCCAGGAGACTGTATTCAGTGAGCTGTGATGCAGGCCACGGCTTGACGACCATTGAGCCACTGTGTTTGACAGGACCATGCAGCAGTCAGGAAAAGCACGTGAGTCTGAACCTTAAGCTTTTGGTGTTCAATAAGCTTAAAGGAGAAAGTAAAGAGAGAAGAATATAATCATGCCCAAAGCCAAATTAACTGGGACCTCCCTGAAAACCTTAGGACTTTACATCTACATCTACAGACTTCCTCGGAGTATATTAGGAATCATGTTGGCTGAGATTACCACTGCGGAGGGTCATTTAAAAAGTATTTTCTCATAAGTATAATTTCCTTAGTCTTCTGCCCAGGCGGATACCTGAATACATGGAGGCCACCTCAGATGTCTTTAGAAATGATGATTCTTCCAGCCAAGCCCTAAAGTTAAATTAATCATTCTATTCATCTTGATCCTCATCAGATGGCTTTTATTCAATGTCATGGTCGTGGTCAGTATTTTAGATCGTAATAAAGGAAAACAAGCATGTCTCCATGCCCCAGGAATTTATATTCTAAAGAATGTAAGGTCAGTACAGTCAGAAATGCAAAAAAGAAAAAAAAACTCTGACAGGAAACAAGGCAATAAACCAAGAGTGTAGCCTTGAAAGATGAGTTGACAAAAGTAGACCCTAAATGGTGTGATGGAAAGAGACTCTTTCCCACAATGCTTTGAATAGGGGAATGACTAGAGAAGAAAAGTTATACCCTGTCTTTCATGGAAAGGATGATTTCTGGTGGAGTTAAGCCTATTTCCCCCCCTCTTCTTTAAAGATGCTTTCTGGGTAGGTAGGGTACCACAGAGGCCAGAGACAGAAACCTCACCGCTCTAGTGTGGTCAGAACATGAAGCAGAAGGAAGAGTGTGGGGACGCAAACAGAAGATGCCCAGTAGTTCTGTGTAATCTGAGTCATATGGATCAATAGGACATCTTGCAGAACCAGAGTGGAATTGGGATTTGATGGGAAGAAAGCAGGAAGTCATGAGGGCACTACACCCATGCATTTCTTATTGGTGAGTGCAGGTTAGACGCTTAGAGTTGGAGCACCATGAGGATAAAAATCAGAAGCTGCCCATTCTGATGGACTGTTGGAAACAGTACAGTGGCTGAAAACATGACCCCTCTGATCCTTTATAACGGACGTACATTCCCTACTGCTGACTTTCTGATCCATGGAAAGATCTAAACAGTTTCATGAAACAGGTCAGGAATCTTGGCTGGAGTCCTTGGCTTCTTGGAGCTTTTCACAGGAGAAGCAGTGATTTGTAACCCAGTTGGGACTGTAGAACCCGAGTGAGAGAGCCCTCGGGCCTTGCCCGGCCCAGCCCAGCATGCTTTGGGAGAAGTTTCTTTCCAGCTCAGTGACCATATTAAGGGAGAGGGAAAGGTGGCAGTTTGGTTGGTTTAAATTTGTATGTCTGATTTTGGATGGTCATCTCAAAGGTCAGCTTTTGAAGAAGCCATTCCCTGAACCAGCATCCCTCAAAATGTGCTCCATGGAACATGAGGCCCAGAGTGTTCTCCATGAGGGGAGGGTTCTGTGTTAAGTGGGTTTGGGAAATGCCTCATAGTATGCAGCAGAGAGATAGGCTCATTTGCCTGTTAAAACCATTGAGGAGGCCTGCAAGGAAGGTACCTACTTAGCCAGTCTTCCCAGGCCTCCCTTCCCAAGAAAATCCCTCTCTTACACCACAAAGTCCTTTTGGGTGGTCAAGCTTATTAAGGTCCTGTGGGACCAGGGCTCTGTGTCATAACAGTCTGGGAAATGCTACATCTAACTCCATGTCAAGGCACATGTCCTGTGTTAGCTTTACCAGGGGCTAATGGGATGGCTCTGAGCAAGCCACTGGGCTTTTCTGTGCCTCAGTTTTCCCAACAAAATATCTTGATTTCTATAGAAGTGGTTCTTTTTCCTTCCCAGGAAGGCTACCAACATCAAGGAAATAACAAAAAAAATGTTTTGAGCTTTATAGGAAAATGGTACCATCATTTGTTATTTGAATGTTGTAAGAGTTCCTTCCAAGAAAGACTGATGCTCATTCCTTAAAGTAAAATTCTGTACCGAGCTGCATAGTGCCAGGCCCATCACAGACACTCTCTAGATATTTATCGAATTGTTGTAGGTGGCAGGAACAGCACCAGGTGTTAGACCAGGGGGTCAGACCGGACCTCGGTTCAGCAACCTCAGTACTTGAGTTCTGGCTAGGAAAGAATTCAGAGTCAAGACTCAAACTGTGAGAGAAAGTTTATTTATAAAATCAGAGGTAGGCAGAAGAAGTAATGGGTTGGGGAAATAAGTTATAGAGGTAAAGGAAGCGCCCTTAGAGCTTGAGAGGGAGGAAGGTAAAGGTGATGTGCCTAGGGGGAGGGAGAGGAGGAAAGGAAAGTCCAGGAGGGAGAGCTGCACTGGTTCCTCAGTCCTAAGGGTTTTAATAGTGGAGATTTTAGGGGAGGTCTCAGGAGAAGATTTCAAAAGAATATTCAGCAGTTTTCCAGGTGTGTCCTTTCAGTATCATGACCTCCACTGATGGATGGGTTGGTGCCAGGGCAGGGGGTCATTATCCAATGCAGCTGGTCCTGAGGTCAGCCATAGCGTTGCTTGTCTGGTTTTACTGCTTTTTTGGACCTGGAACTGAAATACAATTGAGGCCTAGATGTTATCTCTAGGGAGGAAAGGTCCAGTAAAATGCTAAGGGAGGAAAGGTCACCCTGGAGATGAGGTCCTACCCTACAATTGTCCTTGGCTGGGGGCTTTCTGCCCTTGGGTGACTTCCTGTACCTGGCCCGCATTCTTGCTCTGCTCACGTCTGTGTAATTGCCTACCACAGAATCAATGAATAAAAATAATAACAGTATATAGAGAGAGTGTAATTCTATATAAAAAGTACATAACAATATATAAAAATGATGAATGTTTAGATGAAAAGCACACTACTGAATACACTAGTGTGTTTTCTTTTTAATCACCGTAATGTTCATTATAAGGTTTAAACAGTTTATGCACTTTTTCTGTTTTATCCCCAGCCCCCTACCTCCCTGCCTCTGGCAACCGTCAGCTTGTTCTCTGTATCTGTGGGGAGGTTTCTTCTTCGTTTGTTTATTCACTTGTTTTGTTTTCTTAGATTTCACATGTAAGTGAAATCACATGGCGTTTGTCTTTCTCTGCCTGACTTATTTCACTGAGCATAGTACCCTCCAGGTTCATTGCATTTTTTTCATTGGTTCTTCATTAGAACTCTGGGAGAAGCTGTTCTTACCTCCATCCCACTGTTGACTAAACTGAGCTACAGAGACTTAAGTAAATTGTTGAAGGTCACCCAGCTCCAAAAGTGAGGGACCTGGGCTCATACCCAAGTTTGTCTGGTATCAGAGCCCTGCTCTTAGCTATCATGTTTGTTGCTGTGCTGAATGAATGCATTTTGAAAAGGGAAAGAAAGTGTGTTTCTTTCTAGCCCATTCTAATGACTGTTATCTCAGGCCCTCCCTTGGCAGCCCGACTCTGGTCTTAGACAGATGATGCTGTGCTAATAGGTGCTCTGTGCACATGGCCATCACGGGAAATTATCTTACTGTCTGAGAGCCCATTTGCCAAAGTGGGACTAAGGAAAAAAGCTGAACAGAGAAGAACTTCAGAGGCAGGAGTGAGGTCTGTGTAGTCAAGAGGAGAAATGTTACCCTGTCGGCTTAAAAAGCCATTTGGCTCCCTCTCAGACTCATTTAAATCACCCCCTCTTAATAGCCTTCCTAGAAGTATGCCGTGTGTTAACCTGTGCCTGCCTCTGTTCGCTCTTCACCCCCTGCAGACCCCATTCCTTTTTCTATTGATGTTCTTTGTAACCCTGCAGACTACTCCCTGGACCAGAAATTTCAGCCACATCAATTTAGTCTTCCCTATGCCCTGAGGGATGAAGTCAGTCTCTTCAAACGTTTTCTTTCTAACGTCAAGCTTTCAAATTCTGGTAGCCTTTGATTATTCAAAAATTAATACTTGGGCAGCTAAAAGGAGCCTCGGGTAAGGGGTTGCTTCCTCCCCATTTTTCTTCCTCCTGGAAAAGACAACAGGGGATTGAGCTCATGTCTGCAGGCAGTTATATTTGAGGGAAGACTGAACTAATTTGTGTCCAGAGACTGGTTTCTTAAGAGAACCAGCCTCCTCTGTAGCCTCAATACTTGGTATTTTTCAAACTGGTTTACACACCCTCAGGGGAGAGAGCTTTTTCCTACTGTGTGTCCACTTTGGGCTTGACTTGAAGTCCCCAGCGCTGCCTGTGTGTGTGACCAGAGCATCTGTCCAAAAAGTCCCTTAGAACTGGGGGCCTGGGAGGTGGGGTCATTTTCTGTACTTTTCACTTTTAACTTTTACTGTTTGTATCATGTGTGATCTTTCTGGGGTTTTTTTTTTGGTGTGTGTGTGTGTGTTTTAAGTCTCTAAATATCTCTAACAGCTTATTGGGGCATAATTGACATATGTCAAACTGAACATATTTAAAGGGTATAATTGATCGTTTTGACACGTGTCTACAGCTATGAAACCATCTGAAAGTCTAGTTAGTTCTTCAACCACAGCCAAAAAGTGAATTTCCACTGGGCCCACCCAAGGTCCCCAGCCACTTAGTATTCCTTTTTGATGAAGCTGTTGGTCATGAGACCCCACAATGCGGTCCCTGGATGGCTGGGCCAGCAGTTTGTTGTGGGGTGCCCGTGGGCTCTCTGGAAACCACATTAGGGATGTTTAGGGGCTGTGTGGAGGGGAGGCAAGCATTTTTTACTTCTTCGAGGCCCTACCCCCAGACTCTCAGCTGGGGTATTTAGGGTCATGAACGTAGCTCGGGACTCTGTCCTGGCCTTGAAAAGCTTGTGGGGATGGTGAGGTGAGAGGTGAAGCATGATTCCCTTGTGAGCTGGGTTCTGGGGCACAGTCAGCATGGGTGGAGGGTTTCACTTCCTCATGGGCACCAAGACAGGAAGACTGGGCAGGAAGAGTCCTTGGAATGGGCATTTCAACAGGAACCGAACCTAAAATAAACACTGAAGGAGGGCATAGGCGGCAAGGGGCAGGGTAGGTATTGGGGTAGATACCAGAGCAAATGTCAGTGCAGGAATCCACCTGCTGTGTTCACCCCGTTGTCCCGTGGACCCCTCCACCTTTCCTCTCTTTCTCTTGGTTTGGAAACTGATTCGCAATTGGGCTTTCAGCTCCTGAGCAAGCTCCCTGTCTTCATCTAGGCTGTTTCCTCAAGAACCCAGAATAAGTGAAGATCGCCAGGGTTGTTACTTTTAAAGTGTTGAGTTATAGAAGTTTCATTTCAAACATTCCCGTCCTATTTATGACTTGACTTGCACACAGACGCAGTTATTTGAGATCCAAGTACAAAGGTCGAGCCCCAGGCTAATAAGCATGGACCCCTTTCTTTGTGGTTTGTGTGCAGTTCGGGAACTGTCTGTGTAGCTTCGTTGGCATTATGTGGCCTTATAAACAAACTTAACCCAAATCATTTGTCTCACCTGTTTGAATGACTATCATGCCAGGTGCCCTTTCTATGCCGTGTCATAGTAGATACTCCATGAAGATTCTAAGTTTGTTCCTGTGGCTAGCTGCTCAATGTCAGGGCTGTGATTTATTCAGAAGGAAATAGGCAAAGATGGATTGACAGACCTTTTACACAGCCCTGTGTCAATTAAAATTGAAAAACAAATAAAGTCTGGTACGCACGAAGGATGCTGCTTCAAGTGACACAGGTAGCACTCTTACCCCTCAGTTCAGGACAGAAGGAAATGTGATTTAGGATCTCGGTTCACTAAGGTTTTCCACTCAGGATGCTCCTTTAAAAAAGACTTTTTTAAAATCCATAGTTTTCAGAATCAGTTTAAGCAGCATAAAATGTGTAACTATTCTTCTTAAAGTGTTGGTGGGTTATAAACAAAGAAGGTGATGAAAGGTCAGTTTCTGGAGGAATTAGTCTGTTTTCTGCACAACTGGACTTTCATTTTTACTGAGAATCTCACTTCTTACATTTTTAATATGCTGTATTCAGGAAACATTGGAGTGAAATGTCAGGCAGTAGAACTGGAATAAATGATGGAATTCTGAATTAATGGTATTGAAAAGCCCTGGAAATCTATGTACTTTACCTCTTCCCTCCTTCAGGCCTTACCCTCTCAATATTGAAAATATAACTGATTTAATTAACCACGTTTCTTCAAAATATACTTGATATCTTGTTTAATGAGTATAGAGTTCCAGTTTTGCAAAATGAAAAGAGCTCTGGAGATTGGTTGCACCACAACATGAACCTGTGCCACACCACTGAAATATACATGTAAAAAGGGGTAAGATGCTAAGTTTTGTTGAATGTATATTTTAGCATAATTTTCAAAAATGTCCTTGATGCAGCCTTCTTAGAAAGCATTTTGGTAGTCAACATCTTAGGAAATTTTTAAGGTCTGTGTTAGTTCTGTCCTCATAGAATTGCACATCGTAGCCTCTTTAGGGGAAAGAAAGAAAAAGGTGCCAATACCACCTGTAAAATGTGCTCTCGTAAGCACATAGGCTTAACAAGTAACCCTGCTTAATGCTCCTTGACCCACTTGATTCTCAGGAAGAGAAAAGAAAATGATGGTTCCTCACAGGCTCTGAGATGCCACAGAGTTCAGACCATCTTTCCTCTAGACCTGCCCCAGAAAGAGGCCAGAGGTAGCCTGCTGTCCTAAGGGTGCTTCTTGGAAAGTGACTGGAACTCCAGGTGAGAGCAGTGCTGCTCCTGCTGCTGAACTTGGGCCTGGGGAGGCAGAGCAGCCGGCAGGAGCTTTCAGGAAGGCTGAGGTCCACCGAGGTCCACAAAGCTATGGTCAGAGGCTGCTCCCTCCTCTGCCTTCTCTGCCCTCCCTCACTCTCCTTCAGAAAGCATAGAGTTTCCTGGCAAGTCCTGCTAAGGGTCGTGCCCTCTGGCTCTCTGAAACGTTCTAGTCCTGGCTAAAAGCATAGACCTTGGCCAGATACCACCCAGCTGACTGGTCATCCAGAAGCAGTGCTAGGACATTTAGGGTACCCTAAAGGGCACTAAATTACAGCTTCTCTCTGGAATGGAAGTGGAGATGTTTTAAACGTTTCCCACTGACAAGAAGTGGTATCACATGTGCTTGAGAGAACTCAGCAGTGGGTCTGACCAGATTTGAATTTGGAATCTACCTCTTGCTAGCTCTGTGATCTGGGCTGGGGTGACCTGTCTAGTCTTGGTGCCTCAGACTCTCCAGACATAAAATGGGGCTATTTATATTTTTCTTGAGTTTCTGATCATTGTAATGGTCACATCTGGTCATGTCCTCACCAAACCTTAGAATCAGGGCCCAGCTTTGTGACAACGCTCAGGGCTCAGAGGTTCATTATCTGCCTTTATAGGTCCATGCCCATGTTATCATTCACTGGCCCAGGTCTCATTGAGTCCTGCAGGCCCTCCTTTTATGACAGCCCCTACCTACTGTGTTGAATTTAGTGGCTTGTTTGTTGGTTTTTAATTCTCTTCTCCATAAGCAGAAGCAGGAGTTGTAGCTTCCTCGTGGTTAAATGCACAGGAGCTGAGTCAGACTGCCCAGGTTTGAAGCCCAGCTCCACCATATAGCAGCTGAACGACCTTTCTTGTAGGAATAACACTGATGATTCTGCCAACCTCATGGTTGTTGAGAACTTAACTGCAATAATGTGTATAGTATTGAGCACTTCTAACCACCTTATGAGATGCCAGACACTATCCTAAGGCTTTACTTGTTGTAAACCTTTTAATCTTTACAACAGGAGGGTGAGATACTGTTGTTTTATTGAGAGTTCACTTAACTTGCCTGAGGCCACAGCGGTGAGTGGCTCCTGAGTGGAGGCTTTAACCACCTGGCACTGGGTGCCCGTAAGTATCTGTAGCTGTGGTTGCCTCACTGTGAGCTCCTTAAGGTTGGGACAGTGGCTCCCTATCATGCCCTTCGGCACCTAGCCCACCTCCCGGCACATGGTGGGTGCTCCATAAAGGCCGCACTGCATCCAGCAGGACCATGTATGTGATGTAGCCTGTAAGCTGCCAGATGTCAGAATTCTGAGAGCATCATAAATAAAAGTCTTTAGAGCAGAATCTCAATCCAACTGCACATTAGAATCTATTGATATCTGGGCCCCTCGCAGACTAATTAAGTCAGACCCTTTCTAGGGTGGGCCTCAGGCAGCTCTGACTGTTTAAACTTCCCAGGTGATCCTCCTGTGCAGCCAAAGCTGGGAATCACTAATTTAGAACATCCAGGTGACATTCTGCCCAGACCTCTTGCCTGCCCAGATCTGGAACCTCCAGCTCTGCACAAAGCACCAGGATACCAAAGCACCAAATTTGTTTGGAGGAACAAATTTTAGAGTAGAGTGTACAGTCCTTGACTGTTATTGCTGTTGGTTCACGAGGAGGGCACTTAAATCAAGAAGTTTGAAAGGATGGCCTAAGATGTATCTTTTCTTTTTTTAATTTATTGATTTTGAGAGAGAGAGACATTGATTTATTGTTCCACTTACTTATGCATTCATTGGTAGATTCTTGTATGTGTCCTGACCAGGGATTGAACCCACAGCCTTCACGTATCAGGGTGACACTCTAACCAACTGAGCTACCCGTCCAGGGCTTAGGATGTATCTTTGAAGAGGTGCAGAAAGATGTAGTCAGAGCATTAGGAAACGCAGCATCTGGGTTGACTCTTCAGGGACCTGAATGGGGAGAACCGGTTCTCCTGGTCCAATTCATCTCCAAAGCCCACCTCACATGCGTTAGAATGCAAGTCAGGGCAGGGTTTTGGTTTTGGTTTTGCTGTTTATTTTTCCCTCCACTCTCTGACTAAGAAAGTGAAAGTCTTGAAGATGATGTGCGAAGAGGAGATGTTTTTCTGGCTCAGCTAAGAAGGTCCTGAGGTTCTGGGTTTGATGAATTCTGATAGAGTCCACCCATATAGGAGGACCATCGCACAATAATGCAGCCTCTCCTCCAGTAAATGCCAGGCTGTTCCCCAGTGATGACAACTTAGGGGAACTACTACCCAAAGAAGGCAATGTGAAATGAGGACGTGGGTTGGGGTGTAGACTGAGAAGTACACAGAGAAAGTGTAGGTGGAATTAACAAGCATTCAGTAATAATGTGTTGAGAATCGAATTCCATTTTGCACATACTGTCTTATTTCATCTTCGCAGCATGCATAAGGTTATATGCATTTTACAGAAAAGAAGCTGAAGCTCTGAGAAATTAAAACTGCTTGGCCACAACCCCGCAGCAGTTCATGAGCCATGATTCCAATCCAGGTCTCTGACCCCAAAGCGCTTTGGTTTACTGACAGTGATCCTAGGCTCTGAAGGTCGTGATTTAATGCCCAGGCCTCCAGGTGGCAGCTCATGAGATAGTTGTTTTCCAGAGGAGCTCTAATGGGGGACCCAGAGAAATCGTATTTGGTCTAAAAACCCAGTAGGGACTCTGGAAGTGAGGATCTCACCTCTCTCTGTGCCTCCTTGTCTAGCCGAAAAGTGTCCTGTAGGTCTGGAGTAATTTTAAAATCAAAAGTTACAATACTAAATGCACATGTGTGTACACATATGTGTGTGCATGTACACATACACACACACACTCTTTATAACCCTGAACATGAACTTAGAGAGTCAGACTTCCCTTTCAGCCTCTTATAACATGTTAGAGGCAGTGCCAGGATTCATTGCAGCCTCATGCTGGTTCTGCAGGGGCGGGACTAGGTGAAATGAAGCAGTTGGAAGTTGACTGCGTATCCCAGCACCTCTGCTCCTGGAACCTTAGAACTGTGTGGCCAGCACCATCAGGTCAGCACCTGGGTCTCTGGTGGGCCCAGGGTTCTCTTTACTGCACCATCACTAAAGAAGCTCTGGGGGGAAGAGACACCATATTTTCATTATTTGTTCACTATCTCATTCTGATGCTGGTGCCATCTCAAATCCTTGACGTCTTTGATAGGAGCCTTTCAGAGAGCTTTTGAAAGGCAGCAATATAGACAACAGAATCTCTTTCATGTGTGTGACCTGGGCCCTCGACTGACCTTTCTTGTAAAAGTGGAGGAAAGGGGGGCCAGGAGTGACAGCTTCCTGCCCAAAGGACAGCCTGCCTAGTAACCAGTGACACTTGCTGCCATGGGGTCACAGCCTGTGATAATTTCTCTCTCTGCAAACTGACACACTATTATGAATGTAAAGAGTATTGCTGCTGCTCTGGAAAGGAAAATGTAAGGCCTTAAAGAGAGTAAGAGAGGGCAGGATGGAGAAGTACACGGTCCGATCCTCAGATGGACCATTGCTGGGTGCTAACCCCCTCCCGAGGAGGGGTCAGGGGGGTCTTCCGAGTTGCATGCAAATCTTCTCACTGAAGGTCCTCAAGTTAAATGTTGCAGGCGGCACTGCCAGGCCCGTGATTTATTTTGATGAAATGATTTTGACATGAAGAGGCAGGCTGGTGACAAGAGCACAGACTGGGGTGTGCACCTTCATCCTGGTTTCTCTTTATTCCCACTAAAAGACACCCCCCCACACACACACACACTCACTTCCTCAGCTCTGCTTATTAAGGGTGGTTGGGACTTGGAGGAGAAGCCACTGAGAGAAGGGTTGGCCCAAAGTCCAGGAGAGTCCTAATGAACAAGTGGAGATCCCAGCAGTTGAAGATGCCTGTCTCATGCTTCTGAGGAAGAAGTCTCTGTGGCTTTGGGGGAACTTTAATTGGGTGGAGTTAGAACCAGGAGAAGAGGTGAGCTCCCCCAAGGCCCATGTGAAGATTGAGAAGGGCCTTGACCTGCGAGTGGAACTCAGGGGACACTGGTTTTTATCAGTATGAAAGCTTCTCTTGCTCAAATCCTATCTCCACCTCACTCATCCATCCATGCATGCATCTATCCATCCATCCATCAGTCTGTCCGTCCGTCCGTCCGTCCACCATGCAGTCATTTAACATTGAACATTTGGACCAGGCTTTGTGGAAACAAAGATGTTTGCAGAGAGATAATTTCTGCTCCCACGATGTGGTCACTCTTGAAAAGAAATAGACTGTGAATAAGATGAAACTGCTGTGGGATGAGTGCATCAGGAATGGCTGACAGTCCTCTCTGAGTGTAGAGCTCAGTCACCGAGCCGCTAGGTCGGCCAGGGTGGGCACCAGAGAGAAGGATGTGGAGAGATCAAGGCAGCTCTCTCTGCAGAGTGCTTATTACCTTGCAGGGTCTTTAATAAGAGGTAGTTTGGGCAGTAGAGAAAGGGGAGAGACATGGAGGCCACAGGAATAGATGTGCAGTAGTGAGCCCCCGTAAGGAGCAGGGCTCCTGAGAAGCAGGTGGCACAGCAGAGGGACCCCCTCTCCCTCCAAGCATGTGGGCCTCCCCCTGCCCATCTCCGAGGGTGTGCTTGCAGACCTACCCAAGGACGAATGTGGGCCAGGCCATTCTCTGCCTCCTGGTGGACTGTACCGCACCTCTAATCCATCCCCCTCAGATCCAAGAGTACTTGGCTCAGTTCACCTGCTCTCGCTTTCTTGAATATGATTTTTTGGACGTGATTCCTTCCTCTCGCCTTATCAGGCCACAGAGAGCTGTTTTGCTTTGCCTGAATTGGGACTGACTTCATACTCCTTATGTGACTTGGCTTCAGAACCAAGACAGAATATCAGTGCCAAGCTGCCTAATGGCCGCCTTTAGCATGTGTTAAAAACCTAATAAAATACTGCCTCCAAAATTCCTGGCCAAATTCACTTATATAAATATCTAACATAAGGTCTCTCCCACAGTATCCCACCGGGTTTCAGAAGATCTCCTTAACATCTGCCCCAAGTGACGAGCGTGGGGCACAGAGAGCTTGTGTACTGGGCACCATAGGGGCTGAACTAGGCAGTTCCTGTGAGCTGCATTTTCGTTTTCCCAGGAACCAGGTTGAAGACGGCTGCCTGCTGTCCCTTATTTACGTGCGGAACCATCCCATAAATTCCTTCTTGGGTGTACTTCCCAGGAAAGCCTTGCCTGTGTGTGAGCTCAGCCCCTTGCTCCCGTCTGCCCGTGTATCCTGGTGAGTTCTGTGCCAGCTGCAGGCATTAGTTTATCCCATAGCCTGATTGTCTTCAGTGGACTCTGTCTCATTTATGTTCTTAATCCCCCTTTCATACCATTTAAAATGGTGTAAGCCTCCTTCAAATCTTCTGGAAGTGGGGGCTAGGGGCTGCAGGTAAATAGTAAGATAGTATTTTTGATCCGAAAATGAGGGTATTTATAAGCTCACGATTTCTCTGTGCCCCCCCGGGGCACAGCATCTGCTCCCATCCACTTAATTAGCATGGCGCAAGGGAGGGGGCTGCCTTTTTGCATTGTCGCCTGTCTCACTTTAATGAAACTGCTCTTCAGGAATAAATATTTTGCAGCCATAAATTAATCTCTCCTTCAGCTCCTGGGAAACCAGTACCTGTGCACTTTTTCATCCCCCTCAGACCCCATTGAGAGTGCCTTTTTAATTATATTGGAGATGACATCACTGGTAGACCCTGGTGCATCTCTCTAGCAGGCACCTGCCAGCAATTTGCAAGAGCCATGGGGAAGGGACCCACAGGGAGGAAACTTGGGGAACTTCCAAATTAAAATGCTGACAAACATGGGAAGCCAGTGCCGTGTCCCCGGGTGTATCTCTGAAATGGGGAACTTCTTTCTCTTCTTTCCTTAGCTAGTAAATGCCATTTTAACCCCAGAGAAGCAGGAGGCAGGGACTGGTGTGAGAAGGTAAATTACTCCAGTGCATGGAGGCGGCTGTCACTGGGCAGACACTGGGAGTGGAGTTGTGCTATTTAGGGGAAGTCTGCCTCAGGACGTTCAATTCCAAGGGAAGTCGTCTGCTTTCTGTTCTCCTTACTGTGTAGTGATGACTTATTCACGATTTCTGAAATAAAAGGTATAACAGTTCACTCAAAAGAGGATTTAGATTCTGATCAGAGTAGTGATGAGGGATAAGTAATTTCTGTGGGGATTCAGTTACCGATTGAAGGAGAGAAGGGGAACCTGCTTTTACTGAGCACCTTCCATGCACTAGGTACTTTATAAATGATCAGTTTTGGAATCCTTGCAACAACCCTGTGAGGTAGATATTATCCTCCCAGCCTTTTCCAAGTAAAAGGAAATGCTGATTGCTTTATGCATCAAATAGAACTGGGTTTTTATGCCCTGGGGTCTGACCACAAATCCACTGTCTAGATTGTATTAAAAGGGCACTTACATTTTAAGATTAATCACAGAAATATTAGTTTGTATGGACACACACACAGCGTGTGTATATTTTTTATTTTACCCCTTGCAACTCCCCACTCTCACTATCATCACCCTAAAAGGCAAGCCACATTGTTTGAACACCAACCACGCCACACTCTAGGCAAAGGATGGCAGGTGTCATGTGAGCCACACCCCATGTACATTGGAAAGGTAGCAGCAACCAACTCACCTGTCCCTGAAAATGGCCCCACCTTACTCTTCCTCCTGCCCAATTGCCATACACACCTTTATTAATGAAACTCCTCAGAGCTCCTCGCCCCTGCTGACCACGAAACTTTATTGGAATGTCTGAAACATGCTTAAGGCTTCATGACTTCCATCTGTCCCACACAGAGCCTGTTTCAGACCTCCGGTTTCCTGTGCTCTTGGAGGACACCCTTCCCCACCCTTTCCTGAGCACCCAGTGAAGGGAGTCATTCAGTATGCAGTGTTATAAAGACCTCGAGCTTGAATTGGTCCTGTGCCATTTGGCCCACTGGAAAGATAACCAGTCTTCCAGTTTGATCCTGGAGAACTCACTTCACCTGGTAAATATGTGGACAGTTTACATCCAGAATAGTAATTTATTACTCACTGTAGGACAGGTAGGGTCATAGCAGAGTATGCAGAGCAGGCTTCTTGTTAAAGGGAATAAATGGAAGGGGTAGACATGACCGTGGAAGATGAAGCTTGAATCCCAGGAACCTTTGCACCCCCATGTTTGCTAGAAATGTCTGAATTGGGACTGCAGACCTGACAGCCCTATGTGGGAGGGGCACATTGAGTACTGTGTCTATTTGTGTTTTCACATCACTGAAACAGTTATCGTTTCATTAATGCAGAGGCTGCCGAGGGGAGCCACCCTGGATGAGCTGTCCTTATGACATTGCCCCGAGCAGGCTGGAGTCCGGGGGTTTCTATGTTAATTAGCATGCGCTCCCTAATGAACACCTGCCCGCTGCCGAGTCCCGAGGGGGGTGGATCCTGAATACAGTGGGCTCCCCAGCCGGCTGGCAGAAGTACTTTGCATTTCTAGAGGAGCAATGATTATGTACGCCTGTCAGAGCCTTCCCATCGGGCATCATTCAAATGCATGGAAGAGACTGGCTTCCCAGACTGATAGCAACCCCAACTTCTCTGAACCTGAGACAGGGTATATCTTAGCAAAACGAGGAAGAAACAATGTGGAAATAGGACGAGAGCCAGGGAATAACCTAGTGTAAAGAGTAGTATAGAGGAATAGTATAGAGGTGGGGTGGAGGGTGAGAGGAGACAACTGGAAAACCAATAAGGTGTTTCCTGGGAGTCCCCCATCCTGGGTTAAACGGCAGAGTTAAATAGAGGGAGAGAGAATGGGGAGGAGCTGGAGGGAAGCGATTAAAGGAACCAATTGTGATTATAGATAGTGGCAGGGAAACGGGCTAGGAGGAATTGGTGCACTGAGATAGGGTTAGGAATAGGGACACCGCACCTCCTTTCCTGCATTCACGAGTAACAGTAATGCTGCCTAAGGTTGCATCACCACCTCCTTCCTGGGCGCCTGGAGGCACATGATGAGATTGAAACCTGGCCACCCTCACAGCTGAGCATGTGGCATCTGGTCCCATCCAGCTCCCTGCAGCACCACTGTCTCTGCCTAGCAGTTCTGTGCTTCAAACCAGCCTGGAGAGAGTGTGAAGCTTTCACAGCTTCCCTGCTGGGTCTGTGGAACGATTAAACAATGAATGACCCATTAGTCTACCCCACCAACATGCAACCTTTATTAGGTGTCTACAGTGTGGCAGGCACTGTGCTAGGGTGCAGGGCTACAGTATTGCTAAACCTGATCCTTGCCCACTGGGAACTTATTGTCTGGCAATATTTTATTGCATTTAGAAAAAGCAGCTTCAGACCCATGCTGCTTGGTCTATTTGTTCCTTGCTGGATCTGTACCCCCGTGTGTAAAACCAAAACTTCAGAGGCAGCCCCAGACGGGAGCCCCGCATGTGCCCTTGGGGGATTGTGACCTTGGGCACACTAGCATTTCTAAGCCCCAGTATCCCCATCAGTAAATGTTGCAGGTTTGCTTTGAAGATTAAATGAGATGGTGTAAGTGAAGCTTGCAGCCCAGAACCCAGCAGTCACCAGCCTGCACAAGATCACTGTGCTGGGGGGAGGGGGCAGCAGCAGCAAGAGGGGCCAGGAAATCTGGACGTTCACCTAATGTGTGCCACTGACCGCTTTTTGCCTGTGAGGACCACCTTGTCACTGATGCACTTTGTCTTGTTTTGTTTTCCCCTCCTGCTTCAGAACTTTGCAGCCTCTCCTGGTATGACCTGCTCAGTCCCCACTTTAATGGAGTAGCAGAAAGGCTGGGCAGGCATTGGCGTGCTCGTCCCACCTGTGCTGGCAGCTAAGCTGACCCCCCTTGTCCTGGGACAGGCTTCTTGACCCCCTGAGACTTAGTTCCCTCCCCTGGAAGTGAAGCGGGTTGGGTAGCTGTCTGTCTGACTCTTCATGTAATCCAGCATTCGTGGGTGACCTACGCCCACCTTACTGTAGAAGTAAGAGCTAAGGTCTGCCAGTTTGTAGCTGGGTGCATTGGGCAAGTGACTCTCTCTTTGCCCCTGCTGCTTCTCTGTAAATGGGGGTAATCCTTGGCATCTGCTTTTTGGGTGAGGATTGACTCCATCAGTTCCTGTAAAGCACCTGGGGCAGCTCTGGAACCCAGGCCACACCCAGTAAACAGAAACTTAGTATTGACCATGTCTTCGACCAACTTTGTTGAAGTATTCTGCTGCTGGTCACTCCTGAGCTGGGTGGAGAGAAAGCGTTCACCTCATGTCCACTAATGAGTTGGGGTTCAGGCTGATGGGGACCTCCAAGATAGAGAGATGTTCTCCTGGCAGGACCCACATAGCTTTAGGACCTGCCTCCCCAGCCTGCCCAGAAGAGCACAGGCCCTGTTGTCCTCCACATCAGTCATAAAGAAAGTAGCCTCCCCAGAACCCAGGAGCTGCACAGAGAGGGCAGAAAGGAAGCAGCCTCTCAGCCAACCAGCCTGAGCAGCAGGAGCGTGCCCTGGAGGGGAGCAGCCAAACCCTTGTCTGTGTGCAGAATGACCTCATGCTTTCTCTCCATCACCCCGGGATACTGAACAGCCAATGAGCATTGCCTGCTTATTGCCATGCCCCCAGGGGCATGGGGAGGGCAGGAGCCGGCTCCAGCTGCTGCAGGGAACACTGTAAAGGCAGGGCTTTAAAGAGGCATCGTGCTCCGCATCATTTACTCAGAGCCTCCCTTCCTCGCTCCCATCTCTCCCTTCAGGCTTTCAGGAAAGTTGGAAAGGAAGGGCAGGCCGACCGTGCTTCTGCTCATCCTCAGCACCTGACCTCCCTGCGCTCCATGGCTGCAGCCACTTCTACAGGCAGGGAATCGCCTTTCAGGGGTCCTGGGGCCCAGCCATGGAGCTGTCACCTGGCAGCCCAGAGGTCACTGTGCACAAAACAAATTGTCCAGAACAGCCTTGGGGTGGAGGGAGAGGTGACAGGGTCAGTCTTCAGACCGTGGTTCTGGAAGCACAGATGGGAGGCATTTGATGTTTTAAATTTTTTAATGAGGTTAATTCAGAACTGACAATTCCTTTGATTTAGAATCTCGGAGATCCCCAAGGGAATGGTGGGTGACAGAAAGGGGCTTGAGGGGAGTATTCACTGTGCCCTTGGCTGACCCAGGGTCAGCTTGGAGACAAAGGCTGTCCACCTGCATGTGACTTCTTTGTCCACATCACTGTGCTGTAAAGACAGAAGCAAACACTAATAACGGGTTTTCAACTGCGATCCCAGTTTACTCATACCTCAAACAACCAGCAAATACTGAATTTCCCGTGATTAGGTAGTGTATGCCAAGTGCTGTGGGGGTAAGAGTTCTTTGGGGTTTCAGTCTGAAGGTATGTATTAGTTTTATGTGGCTGCTGTAACAGATCACCACCAACTTGGTGGCTTAATGTAACAGAAAAGATTCTTTCACAGCTCTGGAAGACAGAAGTTGAAATCAAGCTGTCAGCAGAGCCGTGCTTTCTCTGGAGGCTTGAGGGCAAAATTCGTTCCTTGCCTCTTCCAGCTTCTGCTGGCTGCCAGCTTTGCTTGACGTGTGGCTTCATCACTCCAAACTCTGCCCCTTTCTTCTGTCTCTGTGTCAAAACTGCCTGTCTCTCTCCTTGTGACTGCATCTGGGGCCCACCTGGATAATCCAGGATCATCTCCTCCTCTCAAGAATCTTAATCCCAGCTGTCGTAAAGTTAGGTAATATTCAAAGGTTACAGGGGTTAGGATGTGGGCATACCATTTTGGACGCCACCATTGGCCAACTACAGGGTGTAACAAATCATGTCACAGAAAATTCACACCCTGTGTTATCATAGCAGCATTATTCGCAGAAGCCAAAACAGGGAAGCAAACTTGGTGTCCCGTGACAGATGACTGGATAAACAAAATGTGTTGCATGCATACAATGGAATATTAGTCAACCTTAAAAAGGAAGGAAATTCAGACACGTACTACAACGTGAATGAAGTTTGAGAACATTATGCTAAGTGAAATAATCCATTGACAAAAGGACATTTTGTGATTCCTCATGTATATGAAGAAATTAAATTCATAGAGAGAAAGTAGAATGGTGGTTACCAAGGGCTGGTGGGAGTGGAGAATGGGAAATTGTTTAATGGTGATGAGTTTTTGTTTTGCAAGATAAAATGTTCTAGAGATGAGTCGCACAGCAATGCAACTATACACTTAAAAATGGTTAGGATTGTTAGTTGTATACTGTGTGTATTTTACCACAATTAAAACATTTTTTCAATTAAAATAAATTTATTTCAACACAAAGCATGCATGCCAAGGGTGAATGAGGTACATACACGTGGTAAATGCTAGAAGAATTCAGAAGAGAAAAACACCATTTGGAGGTGGATGGTCAAGGAAGGCTTCCTGGAAGAAGTGGCCTTGCGCAGGATAAAATTTAAATGAGAAGGGGGAGAAAAGAGGGTGGAATGAGCAAGGGTATGGAAATAAAAATGAGATTGGTGTTTTCTTTAGTCCAATACAAATAGATTGAACAGAAATGAGTGATTTTTGTAGGTAATTGGACAGAAATGAGGTTGACTGGGTAAACTGGACCTATAATCAGAGTGGCCTTAAATATCAGGCTGGCATTTGATACCATCTAGAAGTTTATTATCATAATTCATAAATGAGGTAAGGGGGTCTGAAATAACAGTGAACTCACAGAGCACTCCCTCTGTGCCAGGCACTGTCCTAAGCCCCTTATGTTGACCCATTTAACCCGAATCCAGCACTGTGACTCGGGTAGAGTCATCGTCCCCATTTTGCAGTTGAGGAAGCTCAAGTACAGAGAGGTGAAATGACTTGCCTGAGATGATATAAGAAAGGTAAAATATGTCAGCCGACTGATTTAAGAGATCAAGGCTGGATCCAGAATGGTCATAAAGTTTTTTTCAAATGAGTAAACAGACCCTTGAAAAGGCTGGGCAGTTTTTAGGGAAGGAAGAAGCTACATTTAATAAAAAAGAATAATTCTGTTAGGCAGGAATCCATTTCATCAACCCAGTTCATCCTCTTATAGACGAGAGCCCTGAGGCTCAAAGAGGTGACACAGTTTGCCTGAGAGCCTCTGTCTGGGTGTCGCCATGTGAGTTTGAAGTGGTGGTATAATGGATGAGTGACAGTAAAAATATTCTGTGGAAGATTGAGAGGTGCTGGGGTGCCACCTCATCATCAGACTCCTCTCCCCAGACTTTGCCTGACCAGCTCACAGAGATCACCTTAAAGGCTCATTGTCAGGGTGTGTGCCTAGAGCCCTTGAGGGTCCTGCAGCTGTGGGAAGTGGTCTTTGGATCATTACTGTCTGATCCTGCCCCACCTCTGAAGGAGGCGGAGAAGTAGGCAGGCCTGTTCCAGAGCCCTGTGTGTGCTGACATGTGCATGGTTTCCCACTGGAAAAGCCCAGAGCCCTGAGGAACTCAGATCTGGGTGGTAGAGTCGGACCAGTGATGACAAGGAGTTACTCTGCCCTCCTCCCAGAAGCCTTTGAGTGAACAACGTTAATTGTAGGCTGAGAGAAAGTCAGTCTTAAATGTACAGGGCAGGACCAAAATAGGTTTACAGTTGTTCTTATGGAAAATAATGCAATAATTAATAAATAATACAAAAATAAACTTTAATGTACTCACAACTGCAAACCTACTTTTGCCCTGCCCTGTAGTGACCTCATAGGGCCAGGACATCGCCAGTGACCCAGAACAGGCTGCCTCTAACCCAAGATGCACAGCGCTGCCTTGTTCGGGTCCACCTTGAGGCCCTGGCCAGTTTGCCCTGTAGAGCTTGACTGGGCTACTGCCTTTCTGGCCTCGCTCCCAGCCTGATCCCTGCAAACTCCACAGATGTTTATAGCACAAGTAATTGTCAAATTATAATCAGCAGGATTCTGTAAACATCCCTTCAAAGTACAGAAGAGGGCAAAGCTTTCTGCTTACCCAGCAACTTTCTCTAAATTAGTTTAAGGAAAGTTTGGAACAGCGTAGTACATTAATCATCGTTCCGTCAAGGTAGGATATTGTCTTAGTCTGCAAGATCAGGAAATCATAGGACTGATGCTTTCAATGCCTTTCAACCAACCATACAGAGAAGTAAAGGTTTGGTGCCTGGTCAGTCAGGATAAGCTAGGTTATGCTGTTGATAACAGACAGCCCCAAGCGTCTCAGTGGCTTCACAATGAGCTTTATTTCTCACTCACACTACATGTCCATCCAGCTGGTGGGACTGCTGTCACTGATGGAGCAGTCGCAGGGAAAGATAGAGGGTGGCTTTTAAATTATTATTATTGAGGTATAATTGATATATAACATTATTTTCAGGGGTACAACATAATGATGCAATAATTATATAGGGTGTAGCTTTCAAAGGGACTTAAAATTTGGGAGTTGTAATGTCCACATCTTCTGAGATCTGTTATCAACCCCTTAAATGCCTTTATTTTCCCATTTGTAGGTTGTGGGTAATAAATGTAAGCTTCTCTTCATTGGGAAGTAACGAGACTAACTTAAAACATTTTTTTCAACCGATAGGCATCCAAATGGGTGCAGTCATTGAAAAGAGTGAGTTTGAGGTCATGTTTATTCCGGTTATAAGCCTTTTAGTTGCCTTCAGCTTATGAGTCGCCAAGAAAACAATTTTCTCACTGAGGAAGTTCCAACATAAAAAAGTTTATGGCAACAGGCTAAATTGTAGAGTTTTATCACCACGGAAAGGCCAAACATCCGTCTCCAAGAGGCTCGTAGGGAGGCTCCATTGCTCTGGTGACTTCTTCAGTGTGTTGAGTCAGATCTTTAGCTCTACAGGCTTAGAAACCTGATTTTCCATCTTCAGGAGAAGACTCACATTAACCAGGTTCAAAGTACTGGTTATATTATAATTGAGCTCTGATATCTAAAATGTAGTACTGATGTCTGAAATGTCAGTGTACTGCATTCAAGTGAACATTGACCTCTCCCAGGAAATAGAGGCAGCAGAGGTGGGATGGCAGAGGGTTAACAGTGACCTCTGGGGCCAGATTGATTCCATTGGAAATCCTGGCTTTGCTGTGACCCAGCCTGCCTGACATCTCCAGGCCAGAATTTTCATTGGCAAAGGAATGACGGTCTCTTATTTGAGATGGTCACACAATCATGTAGGATGGTCGGCACCATATCGAAGGCAGCAATGCCTCGGTAAGATCTTTGGAAGGGTGGAATTGGAAGAAGAGAGCTAAATAGGTAATTTGAGTGTTTAATATGATCAGTTAAAGTAGACCCATTTCTGCCACATAAAAGGCCTTACCCCTAGAGCCCAGATAGTCAAGGCCTGTTGGCTAGGACCACGTTTGCTTCCCCAGGTCACCTCCCTTTCCCAAACTGCTCCTCCAGCCCCCTTCCCACACACACCTTCTATTCACCCTGCCCTCGCTATGGAATGATTGCTATATTTAATCCTGTTATAAACTGTTCCAGCCCTGAGAGTACACTCATGCTCCACATGACATCTCAGTCAACGACAGACCACATATATGACAGGGTCCCATAGATTATAATAATGGAGCAGAACCATTCCTATCACCTAGTGACATCAGAGCCCTTGTAATGGTCTCAACACCTTGCTCACGTGTTTGTGGTGATGCTGATGAGAGCAAACCTACTGCTCTGCCAGTCAGATAAAAGTATAGCACATATAATTACGTACAGTACATAAAACTTGATAATGACAATAAACAAGTATGTTATTGGCTTATGTATTTATTATACTATACTTTTTATCATTATGTTAGAGTGCACCCTTTCTACATATAAAAAATTTTGCTGTAACACTATGTCATGTCATGCTGGCAGCAGCTTCATGCATCTCATGTCTACTGTGTATTTTGGTTGCATCATTTTCTCTTGTGCTTGATTTCATCTCATGTTCTTTTGTACAGTAACATGCTGCACAGGCTTGTAGCCTAGGAGCACTAGGATGTACCATGTAGCCTGGGTGCATAGTAGGCTATATCATATAGGTTTGTGCAGTTGCACTCAGTATTCCCGCAGCAATGAAATCACCTAATGATGCATTTCTCGGAATGTATCCTGATTGTTAAGTGGGGCATGACCATAATTCTTTATCTTCCTGGGAAAATTTATGTCTCTCTGATTAGTTCTATTGAGCTGTTGGCTTTAAAGTTTACCTCTCAAAGAGAAGGCAATCTTATTTCTATAATTTCTAAGTTGGCGCTGGAAACCTCACCATAACCCTCAAGAACCCACAATAATTACTTTATAGTCACACCTCATTCTATAAAATCACTTTGAGCCAGCATGCTTACTTCCTTCCTCTCTGTCCCCGTTCAGTAGGCTTGACTTCAAGTGATTTTTGTCACTTGGGAAAAAAAATTCATTCTGAGTGCAAGTAGATTTATCCACAGTGAGGATTCTTTTACAAATGGGACACAAGCTTCAAAGGCAAACCCAAAAGATTATCTAAAATGTTTTAAGAAATAGTAGGCATCGTAGAAACACTGAAACTACTTTGAAAGGGGTGGCAATCATTTGGACAAATAGATTATGCTACTTTGCAATTTAAAAATCAGCCATGCTGCCTTATATTCATTCAGTCATAACCTCTACATTTGTATCTGGGCAGCCAGGTACCTTCTGGGGGTGGAGGTGGTGCTGGCAACACAGCAACCCGCAGTAGTGCATAGCAAACATAGCTAGACGCCTCAGAAGCCCCCCTCATCTTGGATTCCACTTTGTAATTTATGAGATGCTCTGAGACGGGCCTCGTGGGCTGCACTGCATTCCTCGTTGTAGGCTGCTACTACTCATGAAGGAAGGTTTCACGTAAAGTCTTGAATTCCCTATTGGTCACAGATTGCTTTTTCACTTTTTCAAATTATAGTGTGGATGGAAGCATAGAATATTAGGTGGCTTTGATTTATCAGGATGAATTCTCCTGTTGATTTATGCCTTCTGCAGGGAGGAAGCTCTGCCATCAATTCAAACCCAGTTCTGTCCTTTCCAGCTGTTTCACTGGTAAACTGACGGTTGTTGAGGCCCAGAGGCTGGTTCCCTGTGAGCCCAGGAGCGAGGCAGCATAGTGAACCATCAGTTTTGGCTTTTTTAAAGGAACACCAACCCTTATTCTGTGCCCTTGGTAAAATTTACGTCTTACTGGCAAGTGCTACATGCTGCTCATTTTGTATCTGCAGTGTTGGCTACTGCCTTGCACATATTAGACACTCACTCAATAAATGTTGAATTAAAGGAAGTCGACTTGTCTTAATCTGTTAGGGCTGCTATAACAAAATACTAGGTTGTTTAAACAACAGAAATTTATTTCCTCACAGTTTTGGAGGCTGAAACTCTGGGATCAGGATGCCAGCCTGGTTGGATTCTAGTAAGCACGCTCTTCCTGATGTGCAGAGGGCAAAGTTCTCACCGTGTCCCCTCTTGGTGGAGAGAGTGCAGGCAAGCCCTCTGGTGTCTCTTCTCATCATGGGGTCCTCCCTCATGACCTCCTCTACACCTAATCATATCCCAGCGGCCCCATCTCTAAATACCATCACACTGGGGTTAGGGCTTCAACATAGGAATTTGGCCGGGGACAGTGCATTACAGAGCAGCACCCCAAAAGGGAAATAAGAAACCAAACTGTCATGTAATTCTGTCTCCTTTTTTTTTACCACCTTCACCCATTTTAACCTCTCCCCACCTCCTCAGCAGCTAGCTATCTGTTCTCTGTATCTATGAGTTCTTTTTTTTATTTTTAATATATTTTTTAAAGATTCCATATGTGAGATTATAATGGTATTTATCTTTCTGTGTCTGACTTATTTCACTTAGCATAATACCCTCAGGTCCATCCATGTTGTTGCAAATGGCAAGATTTCCTTCTTCTTTATTGCTGACTAGTACTCTATTGTATATGTATCACATCTTCTCTGTCCACTCATTGATGGACACTGATGTTGATTCCATGTCTTGGCTACTATAAATAATGCCCCACTGAACATGGGGTACATATATCTTTTCGAATATATACCCAGAAGTAAAATTGCTGGATTGTATGGTAATTCTAAAACTGTCAAGTAAACTTCGATTTGCATGTGTTATCCACTGTCCTAACCAAGAAGTGCAACAGAGTAGCCACCGGAAGAGGAAATACGTTCGGGAAGGGTCTAAATGCACATACATGTACATACACAAATAGCATACGTTTTCTCTTTTGGAATCTGTTTTGCTCTGAGCTTGGAGACATCCAGTGAGTGAGCTTGGAATGGAGTAGTGGCCATAGAGCAAAGGCAGTGCACTTGCAAATACCCGACCTGGGGGCTAATTTAGAAATTAGGCCTGTGTCTCCATCAGACAGCCTTTCCTAGCTCCCCACCTCAGAGCCTGGTCACGTCAGCAGTGATGGACCCAGATGAGTGAGGTATCGACAGTACAGGCATCTACAGTGATCTCGTGCCTAAAGCTCTCGTATACTCCTTTACGTTGGCAGAGATGCTTAGGAAAGAGTTTATGATAAAAACTTCTTCGGTGAAGGCTGGTTTCCTTTGGAAAGGCAGATGGAAGGTGAATTTTCCATTTATTCTTAAGCACTATTTCCAAGGCCCTTTGACCATAACTTTAACATTTTTTGCAGGAAGATACTTTTATTGTTTGGATTTTTAATTATGGGAGCACAGAGCGTGTTTGAGGGCAGAGCCTCCAGAGCCAGGATTCAAATCCCAGCTCCAACACTTAAACAGAGATGTTTAGTATCTGGATGCCCGTTTCCTCCCCGTAGATAGCGTTAATGATAGGACCACCTTGTAGGGCTGCGATGAGAATTTTAGAGGCTGGTATTTGTAAAGTGTTTAGAACAGGGCCTGGCACATAGCAAATACTGTATAAGTATATGTTAAATACATGTATATAATAGATATTATATAATATGTAATTGATTGGTTATAATATTTGTATAATTATAATATATTATAGCATTTAAAATATATTACTATATTTTAAATATACATTATAATATATTTATTATATGTATAAATTATATATGCAACAAAATATATATTACAGAATATAGAATATATTCATTATAACATTAATACTAATATTATAATTAAATATATGTTAAAACATATAAAACATATAAGTATATATTATAACATATAATATGTATATTTATTTATGTGTGTATATATATTTTTTAATAAGGCACCTTCCTGTCAGTTCCACGTGAAAGGTTCTGCTGTGTTGAGGAGAGTGACACGGTTTGACAGCCCTGTGGACGAGCGAGCTCCATTTGTTGATAGAACAAACTACTAGGAGACAGGCAGAAGGTCTCCACCTGTCCTTGGCTGTTTGCTCAGTGGTGTCCTCACTGTCTACTCCTTTGGGTTTTATTTTATTTTTGTTAATCCTCACCCGAGGTTATTTTTCCTTTGATTTTTAGAAAATGGAAGGGAGGGAGGAGGGAGAGGGAGGAGAGAAAGAGAGAGAGGGAGAAGCATCTCTCTGAGAGAAACACATTGACTGGTTGCCTCCTGCACGTGCCCCGACCAGGGCGGGGATTAAACCTGCAACCCAGGTAGGTGCCCTTGACCAGGAATCGAACCCTCGACCCTTTGGTGCACTGGCTGATGCTCTAACCACTGAACCACACCGGCAGGGCTCCTTTGGGTTTTATAAAAATCATTTGCATTAATGTACTACAGCTCTGAGACATTGCATTTTACAAAATTATATAAATCGGAAATTGCCTGTTTTAGGAAATGTAATCTCTCATCACTTAACCTTTTTCCATTTTGTTCTCCCTCCAGCCCAAGCTTTTGGCTAAGGAGCTGCTTGACCTCGTGGCATCTCACTTCAATCTAAAGGAAAAGGAATACTTTGGAATAGCCTTCACAGATGAGACGTAAGTGCCCCATGAGCCCCCAGAACCTGAAGGGAAATTGGAAATCACACTGTCCCAACTGTCAGCAGTGAGCTCAGCTGCAGGCCACTTGGGTCCTGTGGTATGGGGTTAGTCTGAGTTCAACATTTGAATTTCAAAGGCCTTGTGATCATGCCTGGAACGGCCAAAAGATATAATTAGGGTGACGCTCATATTATGAAATTATTAGGTAAACTAGTTCTTACAATCAAATTGCAGGTTCGTGTTCAGAACCGAAATGCTTTTTTGTTTGTTTGTTTGTTTGTTTTAAGTAGATTCGCATGGGTTTGTTTTCTATTAAAGTTAAATGAAAACTTCTGGAAATTAAACTTTCTCTCCAATGTTGGAATAACAATAACAGGAAGTGGATTTGATGATAAGTTCAAAATGAAAAGTATCTGTGCAGTTTCACTCTCTAAGCAAAATAGAATATAAAAATCAGAAATTCACATCACTCGTCTGATGAAAATGGTCTTTCAGTTTGGCTCTATGGAGCGGTGTTTTACAACACATGTAAGAAATACTTTACTAAAATTTAAGTTTCCTTCTATACAGTTAGCAAAAGAGTATGGTAAAAACCTGCATAGATTGCTAGATAAGAATATGGTCTAAGCAAAAGTTTAATAATTTTCTTTCTTCTGAGTGTACCCACACACACACACACACACACACACACTCCTGCAAATCTTTCGAGTTACAGAGATGATTTTCTAAAATACTAATAGATCAGGGGTGGTTGGTGGCTGGGCAGGACAGTACAGGGAGGTCATGCATCATTAACCAGGCGGTGCCGGCAGGGCGGGACGGTGCAGAAGCAAGGGCAGGAGGCAGAACGTTGGTGAGCAGGAGAGGTGATCAGATGTGTCTGCGCCTGGTTACACTGAGCCTGGGGAACTGCAGATCGAGGCCCTGGGAGTAAAAGGCAGTGTAAATTGAGACTGTCTTGGGCAAAGGGGAACTTACAATTGCCTTCTGAATTAGTGACAATTCCGGCAGCGGGAGCAGTCACATTTTCCTCAAGAAAGCTGAGAGGACCCCGGTCAGCCTTGGCCTTGATCGTGTTGGGAATTGAGCCAGAAGGAAGGCAGGAGTGGGGGCCCCTGGTCTAGAGGGATCCTGTGCCTGTGGGTACAGCCAAGTAAGCACGACTGTGAATGGAGGGCTGTGCTGGGAAGGAGCCAGCAGAGTAATGAAAAAAATGCTTTAAGACAAATACGCATCAAAAACAGCTACTTTCACCAGTGCAGGTGTTTCTACCCTTTCTCCTGAGAATCACTGTAAACCCTGACATTGCTATTCATACATTTGTCACTAATTAGAAGGAAACCAGAAGTTTCGATTCATCATATCCCATTGTTCACATTTCCCAGGTACCGTTAGTCTTCTCAAAGATCCCATGACCTCTCCATGAGTCCCAGTTAGGTTTCCCTTTTGAATAAATAAGAATCTAAGAGTGAGCATGTTGTCCTGGGCCAATGAGGAGGAGACACACCTGCTGAATGTGTCCATTCACTGCCCTAACAGCACTGCCTGGGGTCGGCTCTCAGGTAGAAGGTCATTCTTTCCCTGGGGTGGGCAAGAGCAGGAACACACAACACAGAAAGGAGAGTGGGGTGTGCAGCACAGGCCCCGCAGCCCATCGAGGGGCAACTGGCGAGGGGCGAGGGGCGAGTGGTGCCGTCGTTCCTGGTCTGGGCTGACCCGGTTCCCTGGGTTGGCCAGGACGGCGTGTGTGTGAGGATAGGCTGGACGAGCGCATCCCACACCCTGGAGCTGAACTGGCCGGCTGGAGGGCTCTGTGGGAGGTTAGGGTTAGGAAGAGCAGGTGAGCCCTCTCCTGGCACAGTCCAGAGAAAGTGTGGTCACCGCCAGCCCCTTCACCCGAGCCTGGGTGGGAGGGTTTCTTCAGCAATTGCAGGAGTGGCCGGAGGCCAGCAGATCAGTGGGAAAGAGCAGCAGCTGCAGATAGTCCTGAAAGAGAACTGGCAGGTGGACCTGACTCATGGGGGAAGTGGGGAGTGTCAGGGGCCCCCAGGAAATGAAGGACAGGAGACAGGAACAAAGGAGGCGGCCGTGACTCAGGGCAAAGTCATGGCCTGACAACATCTGGTGCCTCTTTGATAATCTGAACTTTTCTCCCTTTCCTGGTGAGAAAGGGAAGAGTGAAAACTGTGCCTGTGGGGTGGCTTAGTCTAGGGTGATGCGCACTTGTCAGTAGCACTAGCCTTGTCATATGTGCCCCTGGACACTAACATAAGATCTTTTAATAACCGTGATTTCAAATTGTGCATTGTCCTGTGACATATGTGTGTGTATGAGTGTGGGTGTGTGTGGGTGTGATTTCTGCAGGCACTACACTGTGCATTTTATAATCAAATGGAGTTGAAGTTTCATCCTTTCTTCCAGTCCATGGTATACCCTATGTATTGCCTATTTCCTCGTGCAAATCAAGCAAGACTAATACTTGGAATGTGTTATAAACTGTACAGTGCTGTAGAAGTGTAAGATATTACCACCAGCACTGTGATTCCTTATACAAGAATATATGAGTTTTTCAGTATTAACTGCTGTTGATGACATTTTGTAGGATCTGAATGGGCCTGGAGAAAAGATATATAGAGCAGAATGCAGACAGGAAATTGAAAGTTTCTCTAAGCTTTTCTCGCCCCATAAGTTGTGCTTATGAATAAAGTGTCCAAGTACACAGCGCAGGACTTTATGTTCACAGATATTTCATATTGTAAGCCAATGCACAATGTTGTAGCATTAGTACTAACTCCACCTTCTCTTTTTTAAATTTAATTTTTAGACTTTATATTTTGAAATAATTAGACTTACAGAAGAATTGCAAAGGGAGTACAGAGAGTTCCATGTACCCTTCACCCAGCTTTCCCAAATGTGTTGATATTTTACGAACTGTGTTAACATCACTGTATCATATTATCATATTATCGCTACCAAACTACAGACTTCATTCCAGTGTCACCAGTTTTCCCATGAATGCCTTTTTCTGTTGCAGCCTGTTTTATTTTGAACAAATCTATTGTGATAGAAAAAGATATAGAAGGTTATTTGTACATAACCTGAATTATGGTGATACGAGCAAACAATGACATTCCTGCCATCTTTAAAACACTCTGAAGCAAAGGAAGAGTCTCATATTAATTTGATCCTAAAATAATTATTTATGCTTTGCTAGAGTTGTGGTTCTCAACCTCAGTTACACATTGGAGTCACCTAAGGACATTTTATAAAATGCCAGTTCCTGGGACCTGCCCCAGAATTGTGATTTAATTGGTCTGGGAGTGGCCTGAGCAGCAAGATTTTTCTGATATGCATCCAAGTGTGAAAACCCTAGCTCTAAGGAGAGGGGAATGGTGGAGTAAATTTCCTCTGTTCCCTCCCTCCATATCCAAGAAGGGAACCTGATTTCTCTTAAACTTTGAATATTTGGGGCCAGTCATGAAGTGCCAGGGACCGGAAAGTTATAGATTCTCTCCATTCCAGACAGACTCAAAACCTAACAGTGTGAGAACCAACTCAGAGAAGCTCAGCTTTAGTGTTTATGCACCAGTCCAAATGGTATGGCCGGGATTCTCACTTACCAAGCATCAGCATCCACCATTTAAGGATCGCTGTTTTTACATTTTGTTTTTGAAATATTTTCATTGCTGTTTTAATACCCAAGTTGTTGGGTGTGTTTTTTATTTTCAGAGCTCCTGGTTCTAATTGTATAATTTAAACCAATAAAGCCCTATATTTAATTAACTTATTCTCAATCATAATTTTTGTTTCCTTTATTTGGGTTTCTTTAAAAAGACAGCTTTATCGAGGTATAATTAATATACAAAGAACTACACATATTTAATGCATAGTTTGGTGAGTTTGGACATTTGCAAATATACAAATTTTTAATTTTTAAAATTAAAAGAAAATTGTTGACAGAGGATCTCATCAGAAGCTATAACTGAACAACTTTTAGACTATTTAACAGAAATAATCAAACACACCCCAAGTTGAAGTAATGATTGTAATGTATTTACATTTTAATTTGAATCTCCTGTCATAAATTTTGAGAATTGTGTGTCAGATACTATAAATGAGTATCTTTGTAATGAAAACCTTTACGAAGCATTTGGAAAGTTGAAGGAGAAAGATAAGAAACTTGGTCAGCAATCACTGCGTATTTTAAAAGCCAGATACAATTAGAATGTATTGTCACATACCAATTAAGGAAATTTCACATTCCAATTAAGGAAGTTTGTAGCCTCTTATTTAATCACAGACCCCTTTGAAATTTGTTAAGAAGGTACACAAAAGATTCCCTTGCCTCCACAAAAGTTTACACATAAAATAATTTAGAGGGTTTACAGGCATTCTGAAGCCAGAATCCTAGTTTAAGAACCAATTAAGGATTTTTTTAAACAACTTGCAATATTTTAATTAATTAAATCATTGATTAGTACTGTTTGGGGAGTCTAATTTATCCAGATAATTAAGGTCCAGTGTGTGCTTAATTAATTGGGTCAATAGACCCAATGCTGGGACAAAGGGGCAGATCCCCTGCTCAGCAGTGTCCTTGAGTCCTTGGGCGCCCTTAGCTTGAACCACGACTAGCCCTGGTCGAGCCATCTGGAGAGGGTCTAGTTGATGAGCACTCCCAGTCTCAAGCTTATCTACCATTTAAATATAAACAAAATAGAAAAGCAGTTTCCCAGTCGTGGGAGAAACGACGACATAATGTAGCTCTGGGAAAGCAATTTAGTATTTAGAAATAGGTTTGGGATTTCCATTCATTAAATGCCCTGAACCGCAAGACTGCAGAGAGAATCAGTGGCTACACCTCAGAGCCTGGGTTGTAACAGCTGCTTCTGGGAACATGGTATTCAAGTGTGCATTGCCACCTTGGAGACTGGCAGACGAGTGGCACACAGCTGTACCTTCTATTTAGTGACCAGAAAAGGGCTTTAGCAGAACTCTTTCTGTATGTAGCTAAGGCCAGTAAAAAAGAATGGGGCCATCTGAAGAGGCCTTAGGGATGGATCCAGGCTTTCTCTTGAATTCTTACTTCCCAAAGAAACTGTTAGGGTGGAGCCCAGATCCTGGAAAGGGGGAACAGAGTGAATTCTCACTGAAGATGGAGATTGTTTACTCAGGACAGGAGTGGGGTCTCTACATGGATGGCTGTTCTGGACTGACAGTAATGTTGATCTATGGGGCATATTTGAAGCCGACCTATTGGTTTCTTAACAGATGTTTATTTAGCATCCACTGTTCGGCACCAGAAATAACTAGACCTTTTGGCCCCTTGTGTGGCTTGTATTTTTAGTTTAAGAGGTAAATAAGATACAGTGTAGGAGGAACTATAAAAAAGACTTGGAACATACAAATTCTCCATAAATAAAAAATTAAAAGCTATAAACTCAGTTGGACCAAAGAGCCCAAGTTTTAGTTGTCTGGTTTCCCCAAAATACTTCTTATCTTAATCTTTCTCTGTGTGTGTCTGTGTCTGGTGCAGGTGAAATCTCTCCCCCCGCCCATCACACACACAGACACACACCCACACACACACACACACTCGAATACACTCACACTTGCATACACTCACATTCACACACACTCAAACGTACTCACACACACACTCACACACTGGATGACCACTATTTGAGGGTTTCTAGCTAAATCGGTACCCCTGAGCTGTCCTTGATGAGCACATATACTTCTGAGTCAGGACACCAAAAGCTAATCATTGTTTTATTTGAAGAGCTGCCCACCCACCCCTCCACCCAGGGACATCTGTAAGAATTTCATACTCTTGCTTTGGCTGTCCATAGAAACACATTCCATATGAAGTCAGCTGTCTACAATGCGAACCTCTAAAAGGCAGAGTATCATTCTCCCCTGGGGGCCAAGAATGATCAGTTCAGACAGTCTTATCACGCACCTCCACCCTCCAGTAACTCTCTATAAACAAAGCTCTCCTTAAGGCCATCTCTATTGAAGGTGCCAACACTTGAACCAGAAATCTATTTGTATTATATGTAGAAGCTAAAAGCAGTCTGTTAAATAAATGCATCCAATTTCTATTGCCTGGAAGCAATTGCGTATTTATTACTGACCCAACAGTTTGACCTATTGCCACTGTAAACCAAATGAGTGTTATCTTGTGCAGCTTTAAAGATAGTTATCAGTCAAGCAATAAAAAATACCAAGTGTCTGCTGGGGCATCTTTTATTTTTGTGCTTTGTTATTAGCAAATGCACTGATGTGCATTCTCAAACGAAAAATCAATGAGAATAATGAAAACCAAGCTATCAGGCATCTCTTACTTAGTTAAACTGTATGGAGAAAATGCTTCTATATTTCTTTTACCTCCTTGCTCCCTGGTCCACCCTGACTTAAATTAAAAAAAAAAAAAAATTGAGAAAGGGACTTGATGTCGGGACTGTGAGGTTTTACATAGGAAAGAAAAAGTCCTGGACAGTGAAGGATGCTTGATACCATTGGGTGTAGGAAATATGACTTTGAACCCCATACAATGAGTAGACAATTTTTTAACAAGTCCTATTGTAGCCAGGAGTGGTGGTTTCAGAGCTAGGGTTTCCAGTTTGCTTTTTAATCCATCTCTTAGTTTTTGCCCAAATATTGGCTGGTTGTCACAAGGGACCTTAGATGAGTCGGTTTTCCCTTCAGTGGAGCTAATTTTGGTCACATAAAACAGAGGGAGCCGACTTCCTTCAGCCTCAGGGTCCCAGAACACCAGATGTGGGGAAGCCCACCTATCTGTGGGCAGAGCCCTGCAAGTATTTGCATCAGGCTGACCCTCTGAGAACTAGAGTTGAGTAGTTCAGATAAGGGGGTGGAGAAAGGAAATTTATTTTTCCTCAAAGACTGTTCAATTTAGGGGTGATTCTGGCTTCCTTGTTCTCTCTGCTTCCTGACCGTTTTCATACTTTCTACTCAGTTTATTGCTTGATAAATGCTAAACCAATATATGGCTGGGGACAAAGGAATTTCCAATTAAATACATTCATTGCTAAAATTCCATCCTTTAAAAAAGTTTAATGTGGGCATTAAAATGATCTAGAGAGGGAATCCACCCCTCCATTTGGCCTTTTTTAACATGGTGGAAGAAGAATGGGACTTGAGCAAACCCAACCAAGTGAGTAGCCAAGTGAGACCCATCTCAGTGTCTCTTCATGCAAAACCCCTCACTTCAAGGTACTTCAACAAGTGAACTCTGCCTCTTGAGACTCAGTAGAATTCCCAGCAGTCTGCATGCCATTGGGGTGGGATGAAAATTTATCTGTTGAGGATTATGAAAAGTTTATTTCAGTCAGACTGTTTATCAAGAATTATTGTAAGGCAAAATAATCAATTTAAATCTCTCTGGTCATTGGATGGATTGCTTTTCTGAGTTTTCTTAGATTTATTTATTTGGCATCCATTAATTACAGAGCCAAACCAACAGCTAATGTTGTTCACATCTCTCCTGCTGTCCAGAGCCCATACTCAGAACCACTCCCTTTATCTAATTCACACACCAAGCCATTAGTTCCCCTGCCCTAAATCAACCCAGAGCCAGGTACCAGACAGCTAGGGACAGCCTCTATGCCCCTCGGCCTGCCAGAGTTACTCAAACTAGCCAGTCCTAAGCAGTGTCCCCTGCCCTGTCTTACCTTTCCCATGGAAAACCCAAATAAAGGCTCTGGCCTATGCCTCCTTATTTGTTTTCTGCCTCATGACCAGCATTGGTGCTTCCCCTTATGGCCCTGCCTGGCATGGTGTGCCTCTCATTTCTAGGGGAACTGTGAATAACATTCAATTTTACTTTCCATGGCATTGACCTCTCTTTGTGGTCACTCAGTCACCTTTATAAATCAAGATCTAGGCACAGATCAGTTGCTTTTGCAGGTAGTCATCCAATCAATGAATAAGGGCTTATGAGCACTTAATATGTGCCAGGTCTTCTGCTAGGTTCTGGGATGATTTTTTAAAGTGTTGAAAACTTATGAATTCTTCAGAGAGACAGATCATATTTTTAAAAAATAACTAATTGTACTGGGCTGTGCTATAAATGCCTTGTAGATGACACAAACCAGGAGCTCTGGAGAAGTTTGAAAGAAAGCCCAGACTTAGGCAATCAAGGGAAACTTCACTAAAAGACTGCATTGAGTTCAGCCTCAAACAATGGCTAGCGTTCAGATCAAGAGGATGGAGAGACTGTTCCAATCAGGAGCAGCAGCGTGATCAGAGTCACCACACAGAGCGTGCTTATGGCATGTGTGCAGAAGGCTGGGCACATGGAGAAGATCCTGGGAGATCTGGGACATTTCCAGAGGCAGGAAGGGAGTGGCTGGAGCTTCTTACTACCCAATAATTAGGTCTCACATTTGTCTTAACACCTAGTTGATCAAAAACACAAACTTTTACTTCATGAGGCAGATTTTGCTGTATTTTGCAAATGTAAAGTCTATTCGGGAAGAAGAATGCGTGTAAAGAGTAAGTCCCATGGACTGTGGGAAGTGCAGCAACAGAGGTGTGCCCAGGATGGGCAGTGTGAGAATCCAGTCCCAGGCGGGTGTGTGGTGTGGGGAAGGTGCATCAGGGAAGGCTTCCTGGAGGAGGCACAGGAGAGCTGGATCTTGAAGGATGGGTTGGACTTTACTGGGTGATGGAGAGGAAGGGCATTCTAGGCAGAGGGAACGTGAGTTAAGGCACAGAGGTCAGTACTTACAGTATGACCAGAAATGAAGTTGGCACTCCGACCTTCTCTTTCCAGATCCAGGTTCTAGTTGGCTGGGACTTTATTCCACTTTCTGGAAGAAGTTGGTTCAGTCATTTTACTTAAAAAACTTTTTTCCTGTTATTTTATTCTGTGTGTGTGTGTTTTTGTTAATACTCACCCGAGGACATATTTTCCATTGATTTTCAGAGAGAATGGAAGTGGGGAGGGGGGAAGAGAG
The DNA here is from genome assembly GCF_964146895.1 of Miniopterus schreibersii. Taxonomy (NCBI): domain Eukaryota; kingdom Metazoa; phylum Chordata; class Mammalia; order Chiroptera; family Miniopteridae; genus Miniopterus; species Miniopterus schreibersii. Next base: position 88,877,066 of record NC_138101.1, on the reverse strand, counting down.
CGAGAAGAGAGAGAAACATTGACGTGAGAGAGACACTGATGCCTCCCGCACGCACCCAGGGCAGGGAACCAGCAACCCTGGTATGTGCCCTTGACCAAGAATCGACCCTGCGATCCCTTGGTGTGGGAGCCGACTTTCTAACCACTGAGCCACGCCAGCCAGGGCTTTTCCTGTTATTTTTCACCCTTACTATATTCAGAGAAGAATAATCAAAAACAAAAATAAAGTTTATAAGAGAAATTTATTTCCAGATGGAGATTCTCGAAAGGAGGAGAAAGAAGCAGATCCAAGCATCATCCTAGGCCACAGGTGTGGGCTGAAATGAAAGAGAGGTTTTTGTGTGTGTGCAAAAGGCACAGCTTAAGTGAATTCTCAAAGTGGAAATGGAAGCCCCGTCCACTTCTTGGAGGTCAGCATGTGCTTGGAGGAGCAAACCTTGTACTGGGACAGTGCAGACAGCTTTCGCTTCTCATTGAGCACAGAATAAGTGCCAGCCTTCCACGTGTGCCTGCATTCTAACATCGGGGGCACACAGCACCGGGCACCTGAAGAGATTTTGTGCCATCAGTTGTGTCTGTTCCATATTAGTTTTCTAAGTAAATGCAATTATAGGGCTCTGAGTCCCCCAGTATCTGGACTGAGGTTGGGTGGGAGAGGGAAAAAAGTGGGGAGATTTCTCTGCTCATACTTGTAACATGGCTCTGCCTGACTCTTCAAAGACAAACCTCACCGTGGCTTCCAAAGCCCCAGAAGCTGGCCCTGCCCTTCTCCAGTGTCAGCCCTTTCTACTCACACTATACCTCAGGGCCTTTGCACATGCTGGTCCTGCTTGGAAAGTGGTCCCCCTTTCTCTTTGCTAAGTTAACTTTTGTCATTCTTCAAATCTCACTCAAACACCAGGCGGTGCTTCTCAGACCCCTAAACTAGATTGGATCCTTACATGTTCTCATACCTCATGGTCCTAATACTATTAGTTATTATGTAATTAATTGTGGAAACAGTGGTTGAGTGTCTCCTTACAAGCATATAACCTTGACGGGGAAAGGGATTGTGTTTATTTTGCTCCCTGCTGCCTCTCTAGAGAAGGTAGTCAGTTGACATTTATGAAAAGAAAGAAGAGATGGAGGGAGGGGAGGAAGAAAGAAATGCACAGGTCATTCCATTTGTATATCAAGTCTCTCTGTGGTTCACTGTTTAAAATAGCTTTAATGAGGTATAACTGACATACAATAAATGGCACATATTGAAGTACACAATTTGATAAATTTAGACACATGTATATGCACCAATAAACCATCCCCACCATCAAGATAATGAATATAATCCATCACTCTCCCAAAATTTTCTTTATGGCTCCCCCGTAATTCCTCCCGCCTCAGCCCCCAGGCAACCACTGATGCTTTCTGTCATTGTAGATTAATTTGCACTTTCTAAAGCTTCGTATAAATGGAATCATATGATTTGTACTCTTTTTTGGTCTGGCTGCTTTTACTTAGCATAATTATTTTTAGATCCATCTATGTTGCTGTATATATCAATAGCTTTTATTGCTGCATGATATTCCATTATATAAATATATCATAATTTGTTTATACATTCGTCTTGTTGATAAACATTTGGGTTGTTCAGGTTTTGAGCTATGAAATATAATGTGTGTCTCTAAACGTCTGTGTGTGAAAGTCTTTGTATGGCCATATGCTTTTATTTCTCTTGAGTAAACACCTAGGAGAAGAGTGGCTAGGTCATATGGTAGATGTAAGTTTAAGTTTTTAAGAAACTGTCTGTTACTGGCTTTTCAACCCATTTGCTTTCAGCAAGATGTTTCCCAGGTTGCTGACATGTTTCTGGAGTGTGTTGTGAGTCCTTCAGGATAAACCCAGCCTGCAGCGTGCTGGGAAGGGTATTTAGGACGAGAGGGCATGATTATGTTTTAATTTTAATGCAGTATAAGAAATGGACAGCGGGTCTCTAACCCCCAACTTTCTGAGTGTCAGTCTCCTCCCTCACGTCACACAGTATCTCCCACGCATACCCTGTTCCTTAGGTCACTCTTCTGGGTTCTTCAAATATTGAAAATTTCATAGTGAGCAAAGGTCCACATTTAACTGTGATCCAGCCCATTCTCCTGCACATATGCCTTTGTGACAAGAAACTTCTGCAAAATCCAAAGCCCTAACCAATTTGTCTCTATTTTCCTCAGGGGACACTTAAACTGGCTTCAGCTAGACCGAAGAGTATTAGAACATGACTTTCCCAAAAAGACAGGACCGGTGGTTTTATACTTCTGTGTCAGGTATGTACCCCTGGTGTCCGCTCTTTTGCTTCTTTTTTTTTCCTTTTTCAGAAAAGTCTAGAAGGGTAGAGTGATCAAAAGAAAGGAAAATCAAGTGTGTCTTGGTTCAGTACCAAGAATAGAGGTCATGGTGTAGCTACATTTCCAGTAGATATAAACATAGGGTGTGAGTGTGTGAGGCATGTCAGTGTGTGCGACACACGTGTTTGTGCTCTTGCATAAGATGCTTGTGTGGAATAAAGAAACAAGTTTTTGTGTGTGTTTTTGCTTTTGGGGAGAGCGGTGGCTTATATCTCAAACTAAACTGAGTCTCATAGTAACACAAACTCTTGGGTCCTATTTTGGTGGCCGTTGGAAGCTACATAACAAAAATTTGTATATTCTTTCCTTCTATCACAAGTGCCACTTGGCTTCTTGCAACTTACCAATTTATCCCAAACAGGAGTAGTTGAACCCCAGAAGTTAGCCACAGACCAATGCATTTGCCAGGAATGGAGTATATGGCATAACAAAATATCAGGAACAGTGGGCATTTTCTGTTCACGAATCTCTCATAAGTTTTATTTTGTGACTACAAAGAATTAGATTTGCTTCTTGTAGTTAATATTTGCAGCAATCTTAGGAAGTCCACCAGGCTTATCACATTGGTTTGCAGAAGGTTGTGATTCCAGAAGGATCATGTCATGGGTCTGGGGCGAAGTAGAGACCGTAAGCAAAACCAAAATCTGAGCCCCTTTCGGTGGAGCCAGAACCTCTGGCTTTATAAGGTTTCTGTTGAGAACCTTCACTGAAACACAATTGCAGAGACATTTAGTGAGAATGCCTCAGTCTTCCAGTGGACACTAGCCCTTCCACCCATTACATGGACCCAACTCTTTTAAAATACGTGCACAGAAATTCAAGAGCAGGACACAGTGATCTTTTTAGATTTAATTTTTTTTTAATTCATCTTAATGGTTGAAAGTATTACAGATGTCCCCCCTTTTTCCCCATTGACCCCTTTTACCTTACACCTGTCCCCCCACCCCAGGCTTTCCCCATCTTTTGTCTGTCCATGGGTTATGCATAGATGCATATAAGTTCATTGGTTAATCTCTTCCCACCACCCCCCGTCCCTCTGAAATACGTCTGTCTGTTTTATGCTTCCATGTTTCTGGATCTTTTTTGTTTGTCATTTTATTTTGTTCATTAGATCCTAAATATAAGTGAGATCATGTGATATTTTTCTTTCTCTGACTGGCTTATTTCACTTAGCATAATACTCTACAGGTCCCTCCATGCTGTCTCAAAGGGCAAGAGATCCTTCTTTTTTACAGCTGCATAGTATTCCATGGTGTAAATTACCACAGTTTTTTAATCCATTCATCTACTGATGGGCACTTGGGCTGTTTCCAGATCTTAGCTATTGTAAATAACACTGCTATGAACATAGGGGTGTATATATTCTTTCTGATTGGTGTTTTTGGCTTCTTAGGATATATTCCTAGAAGTGGAATCAGTGGGTCAAATGGCAGTTCCATTTTTAATTTTTTGAGGAAACTCCACACTGTTTTCCGTAGTGGTTGTACCAGTCTGCATTCCCACCAGCAGTGGACTAGGGTCCTTTTTCTCCACATCTTCACCAGTACTTGTTGTTTGTTGATTTATTAAATGGTAGCCATTCTGGCAGGTGGCAGGTGTTGCTGTACCTCATTGTTGTTTTAATTTGCATTTCTCTAATAATTAGTGGTGTTGAGCATTTTTTCATGTGTCTCTAGGGCATTTGTATGTCCTCTTTGGAGAAGTGTCTATTCAGGTCCTCTGCCCATTTTTTAATTGGATTGTCTTTCTTTTGTTGAGTTGTATGAGTACTTTATATATTTTGGAAAGTAACCCCTTATCAGATGTATCTTTGGCCAGTATGTTCTCCCATACAGTGGTTTCCCTTTTCATTTTATTGCTGATTTCTTTTGCTGTGCAGAAGCTTTTAATTTTGATGCAGTCCCATTTGTTTATTTTTCCTTTCTTTCTCTTGACCTAGGCATTGTATCAGTGAAAATTCCGCTCCGTGAGATGTCTGATATTTTGCTGCGTATGTTTTCTTCTAGGATTTTTATGGTTTCATGACTTACATTTAAGTCTTTTATACATTTTGAGTTTATTTTTGTGTGTGGTGTAAGTTGGTGGTCTAGTTTCACTTTTTTGTATGTACCTGTTGATTTTTTCCTGTACCAGTTATTGAAGAGATTGTTTTTACTCCATTGTATGCTCTTGCCTCTTTTTCCAAATATTAATTGAACATAATGGCTTGGGTCGATCTCTGGGTTCTCTGCTCTATTCTGTTGAACTATATGCCTGTTCTTGTGCCAGTACCAAGCTGTTTGGATTATAGTGGCTTTGTAGTATAGCTTGATATCCAGTATTGTGATCCTTCCAAGTTTGTTCTTTCTCAAGATTGCTGAGGCTATTTGGGGTCTTTTTTGGTTCCATATAAATTTTTGTTGTACTTGTTCTAGATCTGTGAAATATGCCATTGATATTTTGATAGGGAGGGATTGCATTGAATCTATAGATTGTTTTGGGTACTATGGACATTTTCATGATGTTAATTCTGTCAATCCATAAACACAGTTTATTCTTCCACTTGTTTATATCTTCTATCTCTTTTTTCAATGTTCTGTAGTTTTCCAAGTAAAGGTCTTTTACCTCCTTGGTTAAGTTTATTCCTAAATATCTTAATTTTTTTGTTACAATGGTAAATGGGATTTTTTTTTAGCTTCTCTTTCTGAGAGTTCATTATTTCTGTATATAAATTATATCAATTTCTGGGTGTTAATTTTGTATACTGCTACCTTGCCGAATTCATTCATTAATTTTAGTAGTTTTTTGGTAGAGTCTTTAGGGTTTTCTGTGTACAATATCATGCCATCTGCAAATAATGACAGGTTTACTTCCTCCTTTCCAAATTGGATGCCTTTTATTTTTTTTCTTCTTATCTGATAACTGTGGCTAGGACTTCCAGTACTATGTTGAATAAGAGTGGTGAAAGTGGACATCCCTGTCTTGTTCCTCTTCTTATGGGAAATGCTTTAAGTTGTTGCCCATTGAGTATGATGTTGGCTGTAGGTTTGTCATATATGGCCTTTATTATGTTGAGATACGATCCCTCTATTCCCATTTTGCTGAGAGTTTTTATCAAAAATTGGTGTTGGATTTTGACAAATACTTTTTCTGCCATCTATTGATGATCATGTGATCTTTGTCTTTCAGTTTGTTTATGTGATGTATCACATTTATTGATTTATGAATATTGTACCAGCCTTGCATCCCTGGAATAAATCCACTTGGTCATGGTGTATGATCTTTTTAGTATATTTTTTGGATCTGATTTGTTAGTATTTTGTTGAGGATTTTAGCATCTATGTTCATTAGGGATATTGGCATGTAATTCTCTTTCTTTGTAGTGTCTTTATCTGTTTTTGGAATTAGGCTAATGCTGGCCTCATAAAAAGAGCTTAGAAGTGTTCCTTCCTCTTGGATTTTTTGGGATAGTTTGAGGAGGATAGGTTTTAGTTCTTCTTTGAATGTTTGGTAAAACTCTCTTGTGAAGCTGTCTGGCACAGGGCGTTTTTGTGCTGGGAGTTTTTTTTATTACTGCTTCAACTTCATCAAAAGTTATTGGCCTATTCAGGTTTTCTGACTTTTCCTGATTCAGTTTTGGAAGGTTTTTTTTTTTTTTTTTAGTAATTTGTCCATTTAGTCCAAGTTGTCTAGCTTGTTGGCATATAGTTGTTCATAGTATTTTTTTACAATCCTTTGTATTTTTGTTGGGTCAGTTGCTACTTCACCTCTTTCATTTCTGATTTTATTTGAGTCCTCTCTCTTTGTTTCTTGTTGAGTCTGGCCAGAGGTTCATCAATCTTGTTTATCTTTTCAAAGAACCGGCACTTGGTTTCATTGATCTTTTGTATTTTTTTTTTTAGTGTCTATGTCATTTATTTCTGCTCTGATCTTTATTATTTCCTTCCTTCTTCTTACTCTTAGCTTTTCTTGTTGTTCTCTTTCTAATTCTTTAAGTTGCAGAGTTAAATCATTTATTATAAGTTTTTCTTGTTTCTTGAGGTAGGCCTTTAGTGCTAAGAACTTCCCTCTCAAGACTGCTTTCATTGTGTCCCATAGATTTTGGGGTTTTGTGTGTTCATTTTCATTTGTTTCCAGGAAGTTTTTTATTTCTTCCTTGATCTTATTCATTGTTTAATAACATGTTATTTAACCTCCATGTGTTTGAATGTTTGAGGGTGTTTTTATTGTAGTTGATTTCTAGTTTCATGCCATTGTGATTTGAGAAGATGCTTGATATGATTTCAGTTTTCTTGAACTTGTAGAGACTTAGTTTGTGTCCTAACATGTGGCCTGCCTTTGAGAATGTCCCACATGCACTTGAGAAGAACGTATATTCTGCAGCTTTGGGGTGGGATGTTCTGTAAATGTCAGTTAAATCCATTTGACCTAGCGTGTCATTTAGGGTTGCTATTTCCTTGTTGATTTATTTGTCTAGAAGATCTATCCAATGATGTTAGTGGGGTGTTAAAGTCCCCTACTATGATTGTATTGCTGTTGATCTCTCTCTTAAAATCCTCCAGAAGTTATTTTATATATTTGAGTGCATATATGTTTATCAGGGTCATATCCTCTTGTATTGATACCTTTAGTATTATGAAGTGGACTTCATTGTCTCTTGTTATGGCCTTCATTTTTGAAGTCTGTTTTGTCAGATATGAGTATTGGCTACCCCAGCTTTTATTAAAATTTCCATTTGCATGGAAAATTTTTTCCACCCCTTCACTTTCATCCCATGGGTGTCTTTCATTCTGAGATGGGTCTCTTGTAGACAACATATATATGGATCATGTTTCTTATCCATTCAGCTACCCTATATCATTTGATTAATGCATTTAAGCCATTTACATTTAAGGTTATTATTAATAGGTACTTATTTGTTGCCATTTTTATTCTTTGTGCCTGTGTTCCTTTCTCTCTATTTCTTTTTCTTACAGTGGTCTCTTTAGCATTTCTTGCAGTGTTGGTTTGGTGGTAATAAACTCTTTTAGCCTTTTTTTGTCTGAGAAGCTCTTTATTTCACCTTCAATTTTGATTGATAGCCTTGCTGGATAGAGTAGTCTTTAATTCAGTCTCTGCTTTTCCTTACTTTGTATACTTCATGCCACTCCCTTCTTGCCTGAAGTGTTTCTCTTGAGAAATCAACTGACAGTCTAAGGGAGCTCTCTTATAGGTAACTTTCTGTCTCTCTTAGGGCCTTTAATATTCTTTCTTTGTCTTTAACGTTTGCCATTTTAATTATGGTGTGTCTAGATGTGGGTCTTTTGGGGTTCTTCTTTATTGGGACTCTCTGTGTTTACTGTACTTGAGTGAATTTTTCCTTCACCAGGTTAGGGAACTTCTCTGTCATTATTTCTTCAAACAGGTTCTCTATACCTTGCTCAGATTCTTCTCCTGCACTCCTATGATGCACATGTTTTTACATTTCATGTTGTCCCAAAGCTTTCTTAAACTCTCCTACTGCTTTTTAATTTTTTTTCACAAGTACTTCTCTGAATGGGTGTTTTTTCCTACCTTGTCTTCTAATTCACTGATTCAGTACTCAGCTTCTTCTAGTCTACTGTTTATTCCCTCAAGGGTATTTTTTATTTCAACTATGTCATTCTTCATTTCCGCTTGATTCATACTCATGATTTCTAACTTTTTATGCTGGTGTAATTCTCATTAAGTTGCTTGTAGTTCTAAGTAAGCTGTTTGAGCATCCTTATAACCATTACTTTGATTTGTTTACCTGACAAATTGCTTGCCTTCATTTCATTTAGTTTCTTATGATTCCTCGTTTTCTTTCATTTGGAGGTTGTTGCCATTTTTGCTGTCCCTTTGTATTTGTTTCTGTGTATTAGATCAAACTGCTATGCCTTCCGATTTTCATGGGGTGGTCTTATGTAGTAGGTGTTCTGTGGGACCCAGTGGTTCAGTCTCTTAGATCTTCTGAGCTGAGTTTTCTAGGAATGCCCCTCGTGTGAGTTATTTTGGTTTTCCTGTTGTAATTGGATCTTGAATGTTGTCCCATTCGTGGATGGAATCTCCTCTCAGGCTAGCTGGCGGTGAGGCTCACCCCTGATCACGTTGTGCGAGCTGTTGTGGAGGTGCTGACAGAACAGGACAAAACACAACACAACACAACAAAACAAAACAAGAAACAAAAGAAACAAAACTAAAACATACACAAGACCCCTACAACACCAACAACAGCAACCACAAAAGAACAGAGATAGGAAAGAGAAAAGAGAGGAAGAATGATAAATAAGAAAGAAAAAATACGAGGAGGGGGAAAAAAGGCGGGAAGAAAAAGGAATATGAAAGGTCAGAGATGAAATAAAAAACATAAGAATAAAGAATAGGGGAAGGAAAATGAAAGGGAAGGGAGAAGGTATAAAAGAAAAGGAGAATAAAAAATTTGAAAAGAGAAATAGAGGAGAAAGTAGATATATCCAAAATAGGGAAAGAACGAAAGATGAGAAAGCAGAATAAAAATGGGGGAGGGGGGAAATAGAGGAAGAAAAGGGAAGAGAAAAATTAGACATATGTAAGAAACAATAGAGACTAAAATTAAAACAAATCAATAAAGCAGATAGATAAAGAAGATAAAGAAAAAAGGGAAGAAAAAAAATGAAGTGTCGTTCATCTCAGCAGAGTTTTGTGCCTCCTAGGAGCAGCTCCCTTTGGATCCTGCTCTTCTGATGACTTCAGCCGACTGTTCTGTCTGCCAAATCTGGGCTTCCCGGGAAGTACTTAGGTGCTAACCACTGTCAGGAACTGTCCTCCTTTGGCTCTCAGAAACATGTTTGAAGCTTCAAGTGGTACACAGTTTTGTCTGTCTCCACTGGACTTGCCATCTATTAGACTGTCTCCTCCTTCCTGGGGCTTTTCAACAACATTAACAAAGAAGAGGAAATACTGGGCTGCTTGCACTTCAGGTCTCTTTTTTAGGTGTCTATGATGAGCTGAGTTATTTGTGAGTGGAGGGAACCAAGCCTTGGAGGAAAGCCTGGGGTGCCATGATGTTGCAAGTTAAAGGGTTTGTTGCTGAGAATATGCAGATAATTCCAAATCGCTCCACGCTGACTTCTGTCTGTGACACCAGACACACAGCAGGAGCTGCAGAGGCAGAGCCAGTGTTGACTATAGAGAGAACCAGGGTGGAGTGAATGAAGACCCAGCCATGTTTCTGCCCTCGGCCTCTTGTTCTCCTGTTTGGCCACAGCAGGTGGCTCACAGAACACTTCAGAAAAACTCTCTGAATATACATTCAGGTATTGACTTCTAACTGCATGGCCTCAGGCAGAGCTCCTTCTCCAGCTCAGCGGGAAGGCAGATCTTTCTGGAGAGCCTCTGGTTCCTATTTCCAGTTACCTCTTGGCCACTTGAGAACTTCAAACTCAGCTGGTCCAAAGCCAAATTCATTGTCCCTTCAATCTGTGACTATCCACTCAGTCATCTAGGCTTTCAATCCTGAAGTCTTTGTTCTTCCTCCAGTTCTTATGTGCATTAGTTCTCAGCCGCCACTTCCACAATCTCTCTGCCCTGCCCTCTCCTCAGTGTCATTTGTCCCAGAGTTGTTGTCACCTGGGCACCAGCCACGGAGAACCCTGGCTTCCAGAACCCCACAACCTTGAGTCCCCACTTTCCAGCTAGCTGAGCAGCATAGGAACAAATACCAATAGTTTGTTTTTCCTGAGAGAGGAGGCAGATTCTCCCATAGAGGTGAACTCTGCATTTTTACCTTAGTGTTCAGCCTGGGAAGAGTTCCCAGCTTATAACTCGGTGCCTTTCCAGGGATGCCCAAGGCCATTTTCCCCAAAGGAGTGGTATGATAAATTATCTTTGTAAGACCCAGACCTGGAGTATGCTGGAGTCCATACAGGAGTGGCCATCCAGCTGAGCGCCCTCCCTGTGCAGGGACGCTGACCTTTCTAACAAGAGCAGCCCTGGCTCAGCATCCATCACACACGGGTACCTGGAAGCAGCCTGACTCTCCAGTCCCTCAGAGCCTTCCTGCTTTTGTTTAAACATCTATATGTTACATCTGTTTAACATGTGTATAGTTAGCCTTTGTGGAAAAGGGGAACAGAACCACCTGATAAAAGAGACTGTGGAAAATATCAACCGCCCGAAAGCCAAGTTTTAGGAATTCATTGAGTGGAAATATTAACCCTGTGTCTCCAAGGATCTAAGTTTGGGCTGCCATCCCAGCCTGGTTTGTTATTGGACATTTATATATTCTTCCTGTGTAAGGCATATTCAAAAACAAAACATCTGTGAGGGTGAGGGCAGAATTACTGCCTCCATTCAACCGAATAGGAAAAATAAGACCCAAGTATATTGAATAATGTGAATTTGAACTCAGGGAATTCTGCTTCAGCCTCGAAGCCAGAGTTTTAATGAGCATTTCTCCCTCGGAGGAACTCAGGCTGGTGTGACACTGTAGGACATCCTCAGAACGGTAGGATGGAGGTCTGAGACCTTGTCTTCATTGACCCATGATATAGCCTGAAAGGGACCTGCTCCCTCCCTCTCATCAGTCAGATCACCAGAAATGATCTTAATGGCTTCTGGACCTTAGTAATTACCTAGAGAGGAAAAAGGTCAGAGAGAAGGGAGCTATCCATTATTCAGGATGATTGTTAATCTTCACAACAGCCCTTGAAGCAGGTACTATTTATTATTCCTAATTAAAGATAGGAGGTGGGTGCCCAAGAGTATCAGGTAAGCTCTCCCCCCAGCACGACTAGTAAGTTATGGCATCTGTTCTGTTAGATCTGACTCCAAACCTCGGGCCCTTCCCTGTTCACCGTGCTTTCTGCTTCAGAAGTGACAAGCGACACTACGACTGTTTGTCAGAGACTACCACGGTCCCTCCCTTTGCAGAGAGGGCCAGAGGCACCCAAGTCAAGATCCATGGCCTGGGTTCATCTCACACTCACACCTGCCGTGTCTGCAGAACCAGCATCCATCCGCAGAGGTGGTGTTGAGGACAGATGCTCCCAGCACTGGGTGAGAGGTGCACAGAGAGCACTCTCCCAGGTCTGACATTCCGGCTTAGCACTACAGCCTCAGACACCATGGGCAGAGCACCTCCTGAAGGGAAAACCCACAGTCACAAAGCTGCTACCTGTTGGAAATTCCACATTGAGTGAAGGAGGGACATATATGCATTTTCCTTAGCTTCTAAGGTCCTATCAGCCGAGCCTGTTTTCATCTCTGCTAATTCAGTTCAAACCTAGCTATGCACAATTGCAACCACTTTCTTACCCTGGACCTCCCTTCCCCTTGCTGCTTGGCACACACACATACATGTGTGCAGTCATACATTCAGGTGTGTGCATGTACACACACACACACACACACACACACTGGTAGAGATGGGAGATGGATCATTCAGTCACACACTTCTTTTATTTCTACTGAGTGTGGTCAGGGGGAGTGTGGTCAGGGGGGAAAAATCACACAACTGCATGTTGGCGCATGACTGATTGTGACAAGTCACATTGATATCAATTTTTCAAGGCGGCTGTGTTCGTCTGCCTTCTCAGGGTCTCTGCATGCCCACAATGGCTTTCCTTCCCTCTTGCTGCAGTCTCCACACCAGAAGCTCACCCCCTTTGCTCCAAGGAGGTAACATTGCTTATAATTTTGCAGAAAAAACAAAAGCTAGCATGAGTGAGCTCCATCGGCCTTCCATGCCCTTACCCACAAACTTAACTGTATCTGCCTCAAATTTGTGGCCTTCTCCCCCACCTACTGCATGTGCACACAGGTAGAGGAAGAGTGACCATTGTCCCATCATCCAAGGCTGGCAGGTTCACGTGTCCTTCAGTTCCAGCACCTTCTACCACCTCAGAGAGCCTTCCCGTTCATCCCCTCTCTCCTTTTCTCTGTCTTAAGCAGCTGCTTCTCCATGGACCCCTCCCTTCCACAGCCACCTCGCTGCCACCCTAACAGAAAACAATTTCCTCGCTGACCTGCATCTTCCTCCAGCTGCCCCCATGCCCCTTCTGGTCACAGCAAAGAAAGGTTCAGAAGATGGGTCTGCACTGCCCGCATCCCACAGAGCCCACGCTTTGTGGCAGCCCAGCTTCTGGTCACATCACCCATGGTCAGTGGCCTCTGGGACCCAAATTCCACAGGCGCTTCTCTGCCCTCCTCTGCCTGAATCGAATGATGTCAGCTTTCTGCCCCCAAACTTACTCTTCTTTCTGTGGCTCCTCCTCGTCTCTGTCATTGGCACCACCGCCTCTAGCCCCCCTCCCGCCCCAAGCCAGAAACTAGAGCATCAACCTTGATGTCACTTTCTCTCCCCACCTGCTCCCTTCTCCACCCTCAGTTGCTAATTCCTCTTATGTCTGCATCTTAACTAGCTCTTACATCCATCCCTTACTCTCCGTGCGCACCGCCTTGGCTGTAATTAGGGCCTTCACAAACCTCTCCTGCTTCTGAAATCTCTGTGCTCACCTCTGCTTCTGGTCTTGACCCTTTGCAATCTCTCCTATATGTTGCCATGGAGCATCTTTCCAGAAATTTAATCTGTTCCCCTACTCATGATTTCCCATTGTCACACTAAGGATATCTTTGTCTGTCCTATGTGATGTGCCTTCTGCATGCCTGTCCAGCCTCATCTTCCCCACCCCTTTACCTGCCACACACTTCACAAGCATCCCAGTGATCGCTGTGTGGCCGAGATCCCATTCAGCGAAAGACCTTTGTTTAGATCTCTGGGGCAAACTCCCCATATTGAAGAATAATGACCCTCTGAGAGTGTTCACCAGGCGGGCTTGAGAAATAGGTCCAAAAAAAAAAGACCAACCCACCTAAGAAAGTCTCTCTGTCTTTTTTAAAATTTTTAATTCTCCACCCAAGGATTTTATTTATTTATTATCATTATTGCTTTTTAGAGAGAGAGGAAGGCAGAGAGAGGGAGAGAGAAGAGAAACATTGATCGGTTGCCTCCCAGGGGACTGAACTGGCAGCCCGGGAATTGAACCCGCAACCTTTTGGTGTACCAGGACCGTCCTCCAACCAACGAGCCACCCGTCCAGGGCTCTCTGTCTTTCTACAGACACAAGTTTGTGTTCAGAATGCTTCCTCTGTGTCTAGGCTGTTCCTTTAATTGTGTGTTCTCTGGCCAAGTGTCCCTGAAGCTGTGGTCATCTGCACTGTTCATAGGAAAATAAATGGGGATGGGATTTGGCTCTTCAAATGTAGACTTTCACAAACAATGAACTGAAGTGGGCAATAGAAAAAAGAAAGTTTTAACTGAAGAGAGGGGGTTTAGAGGCAGTTCATGGCCTGACAGTTGGTGTCTTTCCTGATCGGTGGAGACACCAATTGCTATTCCCTGTCACTCACAGGAACATGGGTGTAAAGTGAGGTGCTCGCTAACCAGAACTTGCTAGATCTCAGCTGGGTGTCTTAAGATTTTAGTGCCCTTGACATTCTAATCATCAGAGATATTTGGCCACAGAAACTCACAGCGGTCTCAGTTATCCTTCTCATTATGATTGCTCTTTTTTGCTACCAAGTCAGCATTCCAAATGTGACATTTTTGTTCATTACAAAATGAAATCACTGGTGCATTTAATTAACACTTGCTGTAGATTTTCAGTGATTCCCAAGTGCCACGGGATGGATGTGAGAGGGAAGAGGAGGAGGGAGGGGCCAGAGGGGGGAGCCTGGCTGACATCATTGGCCGAACAGTGTTCTGTCTGCTGCAGTCGAAGGATCCCATGAATTGGAAGCTTTGGGGCCTCTTGCGTATTTAATGTGTGCAAATACATAATGACTTAGCCCATATTTATTCCTACTTCAGACAGTGTGATAAAATATCCCGGGGCTGGGTTTTGTGTGACACTGCTCACGGGGCCCAAAGAACACTCTTGGCCAGGTGCGCACTTGGCCTGGAACACAGTTCCCTTTGCCTCAAAAACAAGCCCTAAGATCCAGTCCTGCTAACTCTGCTGAAGAACCTGTTAAAATGTAGGTTTATTATGATTCAGGTGCAGTGAAACCAGCAGATGTGGAGACAGCTGCCGTTGAAAAAACAGTTTGCTATTCATAGTTCCCAAAAGGAAGGGGCACACGAGGCCAGGTGGACAGGGAACTGGGGGCAAGGGCTTGTATTGTTTCTGTGGAAGGAATGGGTGAGGATTGGCTACTTGGAATAATTTCAGAGGTTCCTCGCCCTGGAGTTGTTAGGGGAGGTGACAGGCAGAGTGTGTGGGCTCTGGATCGGTTGGTCTGCGTATGAAGGGCATGCTCCCGGGTGACTCCTTTACTATCTCTAGGAATTGGTTAATGCTGGGAAGGCAGTCCCTCCAGAGTTAATGAGGCCCCAGACATTGGTATTAACCCATGGTTAGTGCAGAACCAGACTTGGAATTGTCCATTCAGACACTCCGAATCTACAAGAAATAACTCCTTTTGGGACGTTTACCCAGAGACCTGAAATTTTCTTTGTGAACTGGGTATTTGAGGAATCCCCACACTGGTAGTTAAAGAAATGCAACATCGCCACCTACTGCTGAAAAGGAGTACCTTTGACAAGGCTCTCAGGAAAATAAAAAACAAAAAACAAACAAAACAGAACTGGTTTAAAAAAGAGAGAAAATAGAAACTCTTGACTTTGAACTGAAACTACTGCCATTTCCCATTTCCACAGAACTTTCTTCTCACGAGTGTGCAGGGCCTCGGTGTGTGAACTGAGACGTCTGAGGTCTGTTTTTCTCTAGGCATTTTTGACTCACCAGTTCCCTTGCACAGATGGCAAGTTCAGGATGAGTTAAATATCCAAGGTTATAGAATAATAATATGACAGGCCTGGAACTCACAGGGTTTTCCAAGCTGTTTCTTAGTGATAAAGGGTAACAGGAAACTGCTTTACAATTTCTGTCAAGAGGAGGTGATTTTTTTTCCTTCATGTGAGAATATGCTTGTTATTTCCTCTACCTTCTTGCCTCTTGGACAGCCAGACAACACAGAGCTCGGTGGAAATTAATGCTGTCAGAAAAAAAGAAAAAAAAGAATGCCATCTGATTTTAGTTTTCTATTATTAGAGAGTTGAAGGGAATTGTTATGTTTCCCTTTTTTTTCTTAATCCTCTCTTGAGGATGTTTTTTTCATTGCTTTTTCAGAAAGGGGGGAGGGGAGAAGGAAACATCAATGTGAGAGAGATACATTACTGGTTGCCTCCTGCACACTCCCCAACCTGGCGCATGAAGTGAACCCGCAACCCAGGTCTGTGCCCTTGACCGGGAATCAAACACGAGACCCTTCAGTTCGAGGGACTACGCTCTGACCACTGAGCCACACCGGCCAGGCCGTTGTTTCTTTAATATACTTTTGAGAAAACCGGGGCTGGAAATACAGAATGTCTTCACTCCTAAATGCTCAAGAACTAAAACAAATGCAATAAAGACATAATGAGTTGCTTTGAAAATGAAGTTGCTCCAGACCCAACAGGTTTAGACTCCAAATGATTGTTACAGAGCTCAGCTCACTCACTCACTGTTGAACTCAAGACGCCCCTGCTGTTATTCTGGCTTTCGGAGTCGAGGCGAGCAGCAGCTTGGTTTGAACAACTTTCCATGTTATCAGTGAGGGAAGGGGCAGGGCAAGGGCCGGATGTGGAATATAAAACCCCCTAACCTAGAATTTCGCGACATCTGGGAAACCATGTATTTCTTCTCCCTCCTGCATTGCCTTCATTGCGCATTTCACTGTCCAGTAAGAACTCCAACCAGTGGCGAGTGCAGAGAACAGTTGAAAATCAGGTTTCATTCACAGATACATAGTAAGCTCAAGTTCATGCCAGGCACTGCGGTAGTCCTGGAGAGGCACTACGACAAGGAGCGAGCAGCAGCCGCCTAGTGAGGAGGCATCCCAAGGCACAGAAAATTACAGACTGGGAGGCAACGCCACAGGCAGAGGGTGGCGCAGGAGCCTGGGAGAGGGCTCTTCTGTGGGGCGAGCCACTGGAATCAGGTAACGTGTGGTGATCCTGAGCGAGGGCTGAAGGGAGCCAGAGTGAGCTGGGTGTGAAGGATTGTTTTGGGGGCCAGGTGAGAGGAATAACTTGAACGAAAGCACAAAGCAAGTTTCATCTGTAATAGGCCACACCTGCAAGTCACCCAGCCGAACTGGCATTCTTCTGAGCCACCTCGAGTGGGGTCCAAGGCATTGTCCCCCGTTCCTCCTCTCCCACTCCTTCCCCTCACTTCCCTCCTACCCTCCCTCCATCCTTCCCTCTTTTCTCCCTTCCTCCCTTTTTCATTTTGATATTCTGACTGCCCCTCTCCAAAAGCCCTTTATAGTGGATGTAGATTTTAATTAAATCAAATTTAACTTATTTTGCTTTGAGATGTAGAATTTGCTACTGCATTGCAAGTCTCCGTTATTAGAGACCTGAAAGTTACACAACTCGACAGTTCCTCTGAGACCACCACAGACACTGCGTGGAGGCTTCCACATACTACAGTACCTGCTCCAGGAGGCAGATGACTTCATTTATTCATCTATTTATTTATTTACTTTCGGGGGGGGGGGGGGCTTGTGGCAGAGATCAACCAGCCCAGGCGTTGCAAGAATGGGGGCCATATAGTAATTTCCAAAAATTCTGTAGACTCTCACATAATGGTAATTGTACTGATATCTGTTGATTGAAAATATCTGCTAATACTTGACATTACTCTGAACTGACAAATTTAAATGAATCTGTAATGTATTAATCACAACAGCCTCTGCACACTTTTGAAAAATGATAGAACACATTAGTCCATAGACAAAAGATTGCTGACTGGTGGCCTTGGACTTGAACTGGCATATGGACTCTTTTTTTTTTTTTTCTTTATACAATGTTGGTGTGTTGTTTTTGTGGTTATTGTTGTTTTAATCTGAATTAGTTTCCAGTACTGAAAGCAGTAGATTCTTAGATGTAGAGCCACTGACTGAGTGCTGCCATCTCCTTTTATAATCTGGAAAAGAAGCCCAGAGAGATTATGTAACTTACCTTACATCACACAGAGCTGGGACCAGACTGCTGGCCTCGACTTCTTCCCCAGGATTCTTTCCATCGCCTTGTAATGCGGTTCTAGAACATTATACCACTTGTTTCTTCTCTTTTCACTGCATCTCCCCCTGGGGGTCCCCAGTTTCCATGAGGCAGGTATCCAGTGCCCCTAAGAGTTGTTATACCCACTCATAGCCTTCTGCTCCTCCAGGGCCCTGCATTTCAATCATCTCCTCTTTCCCCTCTTATCACAACTCCTACTCCCTTAGTGCAGCTGATCCTTAGACAAGCACCAACACCTTATCTAATTAAGGAATTTAATAAACTCCAAAGTCAGTGTGTAAAGGTGCACTTAATGTAAACTTCAATAATTTTAGCATATTTCATCTTGAAAAACATCAATAAGTCTCACCTGGATAAAAATTCAATTCTTGTTTGGCTTAATATGCATTAATGTTACCGTGTTGAACTTGTCACCCTCTGGATGTACAGAAATCAAACCACACACCAACACCTTCGGGAAGACAGGTCGTAGTCATTTTTAAGATAATTTTGGCTCCTGGTTTGATTAAGCAGAAGAGGCTATTTTTAAAAAATCCAGCTCAACAATGATTAGGACAAAAAAGTAATGTACTGAAAACAAATAGCATTGTTTAAAAAATGGAAAGCAGCCCAGCCGGGCGTGGCTCAGCGGTTAAGCATCGACCTAGGATCCAGGAAATCAGGGTTCGATTCCCAGTCAGGGCACATGCCCGGGTTGTGGGCGCAGCCGATCAGTGACTCTCTCATCATTGATGTTTCTACCTCTCTCTCCCTCTCCTTTCCTCTCTCTGAAATCAATAAAGATATATTTAAAAAAAAAAGGAAAGCAGGTAAGGAATAAGAAAGTAAACGGCTGAGTTTAAGTCCACTCTAAGAAGCTGAAGGCAGGCCCGGTTCTTTGCCAGGGTCAGGGCTATTAGGCATGATGGTCCTAACCCACTATAAAGACTTGAAATACACTGTTTTCTCTCAAAAAAGGAATCATATGAAGGTTACAGTTGATACCTTTTTCTCGTGTTCATTTAGGACTGGGAGCCCTAGTCCTCATGGCAAATCTGTGGCTCGGAGAGCAGTTGATCTTCTGCTAGGTCAGTGCTTCTGCGATTCACCTGCGGTTTTTCCCTTCCAGGTTCTACATAGAAAGCATTTCGTACCTGAAGGATAGCGCCACCATTGAGCTCTTCTTCCTGAATGCCAAGTCCTGTATCTACAAGGTAAGAACTTCTTCCCCTCCCGGTTCAGAGTTGCCCGTTGAGATCTGGAAGAATCATTTGAAGCTGGAAACCCCAAGTTGTTGCCTCTAATGTGATTTTAAGGAATAGTAGGAGTAACTTATAAATGATTTACTATAAATAAATGAGAACTCCATGAAACTGGAGCTACCCAGGTTAATAACGTGATTCCTGATCCCATCGCTGTGTTTTTGGCCCCTTGAGGTGTTCTTTAACCTGATCTTAGGGGTCTCCCTAACCTGGCAACGGACACAAAGAGGAAACCTAGACAAGCATGACAGATGCACTAGTCAACTTATGTCTCACTAGTGTGAATGAACTTGTAACTTTTATTTTTTTAAACATATCTTTATTGATTTCAGAGAGAGGAAAGGAGAGGGAGAGAGAGAGATAGAGACATCAATGATGAGAGAGTCATTGATCGAGCCCGCAACCCAGGCATGTGCCCTGACTGGGAATCGAACCCCGATCGCCTGGATCCTAGGTCGATGCTCAACCACAGAGCCACGCCGGGCCGGGCTGAACTTGTAACTTTTAGATGTTCTAGCAGTATCTCTCAGAGATGCTATTGGACTTTGGGTGGGACAATTTTTTTTAATTGTGCTAAAATACACATAAAATTTGCTATCATAACCATTGGTAAATGTGCAGGTCAGTGGTACTGAGTGCACTTACATCATTACCGTCCATCTTATAAAGCTGAAACTCTGTACCCGTTAAACACCAGCTGCTTTCTCCTCCCTCCAGACCCTGGCCACCATTCTGCCTTCTGTCTCTGTGAATTTAACTGCTATAGGTACCTCATATAAGTGGAATCAAGCGGTACAGGGTGGTACAAAATAACACAAAAATAAACTCTGTGCTTCACGTACTCACAACTGTAAACCTACTTTTGCCCCACCTGCGTTTGTTATTTTGAGACTGGCTTATTTCACTTAGTATAATGTCCTCAGGGTTAATCCATGTTGTCAAAATTTCCTTCCTTTTTAAGGCTGAATAATATTTAATTATATTGATATGCCATATCCTGTTTATCTATTCATCCATCAATGGACACTTGGGTGGGTTCCACCTTTTGGCTACTATGAATAATGTTGCTATGACATGGTTTATAAATATCTGTACAAGTCCCTGCTTTCCATTGTTTTGGGTGTATACCCAGAAGTGGTATTGCTGGATTATATAGCAATTCTGTGTTTAATTTGAGAAGTTGCCAGACTGATTTCCATTGTGACCGCACCAATTTATATTCCCACCAACAATGGATAAAGGTTCTAATTCCTTGGCATCCTCGCCAACACTTGTCTTCTGTGTGTTTCTTAATAATGGCCACCCTAATGGTGTGGGGTGGTGTCTTATTTTGATTTTGGTTTGCATTTCCCTAATTATTAGTGATGTTGAACACCTTTTCATATGCCCAGTGGCCATTTGTGTATCTTCTTTAGAGAAATGTCTCTTCAAGGGACAGTTCTTGATTGGGTGGGACTGTCCCTTGCACTGCATCCAATTCCCCCATATGCTTGTAGTGTTTCCTCCTTCCATTGGAGAACCCAGATGCCACAGGCATTTCCAGCACACACACCCTCCCTAGGGACAGGGACTTGCAAAGCACCCCCTGGGCTGAGAACCACTACTAGGAGAACATACGCAAAATAAGCATCCACTCTGCTGGCCCCCAACACGCACCCTCTGTCTCACTAAGGGAGCCTTCAGCACACACGTCAGGTTGGCCCATTAGCAACATAAAGACAGGTGATACCTGCTCAGGTCTTAGGGTGGCAGGCTGGGTGCTGAGTGCCTTCTGTAAGTCGTGTGACTGAATCTTCATATACCTTTGAGAGGAATATTACTTTTTATCCCTGTTTTCCCTGTGACGTAGATGAGGCTCAGGGAGGTTATGAGATTCGCTTGAGGTCACATATCTACTGAATGGCAGCCTCAGTGAGGGTTGAGCTCGGTCGCCCTGCACCCTGGAGGGCATACTCTCCTTAGAGTAGAAGATGCTTCTGCATCCAGAGAACTTCAAAGCCAAGGACACATGTTATAAAGTGGTCAACAGTTATATTTGAAAGTCCGAGAAGATCCCACTACCTGTATTTTCACACTTAACTAAACTCATTTTGGGGGGATTTCAACAACCCAAAACTATTTACACATGCACATACACACACACGCGCACACATACACACACGTTGAAATGGTGTATTAGCCATCACTTTTCCTTTTGGAAGTATTTCACATTCATTGCTCAGAATAGTTTTTCGAAATGCAAATATTCAAAATAATGAGGGCCTGGTAGTGATCAAATCCAATTCTGTGAAAGGACCTCACTTGGTGACAGTTGCTGAGCCAGGACTTAAACTGGGCTCAAACCCAGTGATTCAAGACCAAAGTATTTTGGGGTTTTGCTGAATGGAGGGAAAAGTCACTAAATGCAGTTCCAGGAACTAGCAGATTCCTTCCTCTCTCTAAGCCCTTCTTTTCTCATTATAACGTGGAAATAATAATACCAACCTTACATACCTCACAGATTATAAGAATAACTGCTGGTTTTTATTTAGTGAATGTGAAAGCTCTTTGAAAACCGTCAGAAATAAAAAGTGAGCACCATCCACTAGGTGGCAGACGTGGGCAGTAAATGTCTGGGAATCCCTGAACTGATGAAATCACACACAAACCCCAGCAAGTAAAAAGTTGCCCCAAATCGTGCTTATACCGGCACCTGGGTAAAGGGAGAGAAAGTTTCCTTCTTGGGGTTGATCGGTCCAGTCTAATCACAAATGCTCAGCTGGAGTTGAAGGCTGCAGTGCTTCTGAGGACTCTGGGATTCAGGGGAAATAAAAATATTTTAAAAATCCTCATAATGAAATATTATAGATTCCCAAATGAAGGTGGTGATGTATTCATTTCTGATCACGTTGCCCACAGCAGCAGCCTGCCTACTGACATGGTTGGGGAAAGGTCAGTCGAGAACCCAGCTGCTTCGTCTCAGGAACTGTCCTAGAGCTTGGCCGTGCCAATGACCCAGGGATGGCTGAAGTTTACAAAAGACACCAAACAGCGTCA
This sequence comes from Miniopterus schreibersii, assembly GCF_964146895.1. Classification (NCBI taxonomy): domain Eukaryota; kingdom Metazoa; phylum Chordata; class Mammalia; order Chiroptera; family Miniopteridae; genus Miniopterus; species Miniopterus schreibersii. The sequence continues at coordinate 88,855,330 of NC_138101.1, read as the reverse complement.
CGGACGACCTGTTTCCCTCCCTGTCATCAAAAATAATATTTTAATTTGCATAAATTGACACTTAACAGTTTATTTTTAAAATGTCCACATGTATTATTTTATTTGAGCCTCATGAGTGAGGTTGAGTGGGACACATTAACTTTCCAGAGGAAGGAAACTGATGTCAGGGAGGATACGGGACTTACTCAAAGACAAAGGGCCTGGTGTGACCTGTTGTGCAAGTTGTAAACGGAAAGACCTTGGGAGTTCCAGTAGCACAGTGATTATGATTAGGAATTTAGATTTGGTGTCCCACAGACGTGGGTTCCCTTCCCAGCTCCGCCTCTTAGTAAATGCAATAAGTGTGAACACCTTCTGTGATGTCTCCAAGCTCAATGTTCTGCTTTGGTTTGCAAGGAAAATGGTTCTTGAGAAAATGAAGCGAGATGAAGCATGAACTAGGTTAGTACCGTGCCAGGCACACTGTTAGCTCTGGTTGAGATAAAACTGCTCACTTGGGCTCAGGCCCGAGGTGTTTTTTTGGCTGTGATCTATATGTCACCCACGCTGCCCTGGGGCCAGAGGGCGGTGCCAGACATAACCTGTAGGTGATGCTGATTCCGGAGGCTTCAGTTGACACAGCACAGATTTAATATCTCCCTTCCTGTTTCTTAGGCAATGATTCCTATAGCACAGCAGAATCCAAGTTGTTCAGATAAAATAAGCTATTTATTCTTGCTTCTTCTAAGACCCTGTTTCATTCACTTTTTAAAGCATAAATATTTACTTTTATCCAAGTAATATATAACACAGACAATAATGCTGGCAAAACTAGAAGGCTGCAGGAAAAGAGGAAGACCAAATATGAGATGGATTGACTCTATAAAAGCAGCTGTAGACAGGAGTCTACAGGAGCTGGGCAGGGCTGTTGAGGACAGGCCACTGCACATCACAAATTCATGGAGTCACCAGGAGTCAGATCTGGCTCAACGGCATGTAACACACACAATCTAGGATGCAGTTTAAAATCTGAATGGTTCTAAGAGGCTTCTTATGAAAAAGATCCCCACCCTCAGTCCCACCACTTACAACAGTTTTAGCTGTTTCTTCTGGTATTTGCCTCTCTGTTTCTAAATAATGGGCACAGGGCGTTATTCCTTGAGTTATCCATTTTAGATTTATTGAGTTCCTGTTAAGATAGGTGAGGATGAAGGTCTCCTGTACAACCATCCCCACTTTGCCTTTCCTATTTTCGCATTAGTTCTGGGCGAAAGCCACAGCCGTCAGCATCACATTATTATGACTAATCCAAGTAGCATCCTATGGTTGTGATTCTTTTTTTAGATAACCAGATGTTTTACCTAAAGGTAATAATTGCCTTGCTGTTACTTGTTTAGTTTTTGTGTATCCGTCTTTATTCCCCAAAAGCTTCTACAGACTCCTAAATGCATACTAATATTAATTTCCAAAAGCATCAGGTAATTCATCAGCTCTCTTTGGTTTGGTTTTGGTTGCGCTGCCTTTTGTCGTTTTTCTTGGGACCTCCCTTTTGGAGCCTTCCATCCTCTTGCTATAGTATGCGTGTTGAATCATTCACAGGACACCCCTTACCCATTCCTTCTTTCCTGCACCCCAACTCTGTGGTGGGTTGTCTGTTTCCTGGATCCTGATTCTTCCTGTGTTTTGTTTTACACCATCGTTTCACTGGACAACATCCTACAGCAATCCAGAGAAAGTGCATGTGGGAAGTAAACTGCTTGGGTGCTTGCAAATCTGAAAAAGTCTTCTGCCTTCATATCTGATTAATAGTGTGACTGTGTGGAAATACAGAACGAAGATTTCTCTCAGGATATCTGAGGTGTTGCTTCCGAGTCCTGCTTTGATACCTCATCTCTCCTACTTTTCATCTGTGTCTTTTTATTCTATCTTCTAGGAAATTTTGTCAATAGTGTCTTTAATCTCTTCTATTGACTTTTTAACCTTTGCTGTCATGTTTTTAATTTCCAAGACTTCCTTCATATTATCTGGATTTTCTTTTTTATGCATTATATTATTCTTTGATTGTCTTTGAACCTAATATCCTCTTATTGTTCTGATAATATCATGCATGTGTCATTCTGTTTCTAATTTTTTTTTTTTACTGTTTATTTATTGTGGTCTGTGTCTCTCATTAGGAGGCTTGCCTTAATTATCTGTTGACTCTGGTCTGTTCATTGATATTTAAGAGTGAGGCACTTAGCCCTGGCCAGTGTTGCTCAATGGTTAGAGCGTTGGCCTGAGCTCTGAAGGGTCATGGGTTTGATTCCCAGTCAAGGGTTGCAGCCTCGATCCCCAGCTTGGGTCAGGGCGTCATGGGAGGCAGCCAACTGATGTGTCTCTCTCACATTGATCTCTCTCTCTTTCTCTCCCTCCCTCCTCCCTCCCTTCCTCTCTCTAAAAATCAATGGAAAAAATATCCTCAGGTGAAGATTAACAAGCAAAAAAAAGTGAGACACTCAAAAGCTAACTCATGCTCCCAGGGTCCAGGAGGGGGTGGTTCTGGGTGTCCCTGTGAGGTGATCCATTGGCAAGCTGGTTCTTTCACTGTGTACCCCGAGATATCAGTGTTTGGGTGTCCTTTCTCTGTGGCACTTCGTTCTCTCCAGAGGAGCCCCTCCCGTCCTGCCCAGGGCAGGCGGTGGCTCCATTCCTGTACAGATGTGCCTTTCGCCACTGTGCTTTCAGTCCACCGTATCCCAGCTTCCTGTTCATCTTCTCCAGGGAACAGACCTTGGGTTTCTTCAACAGCAGAGATGTGAGAAAAGGGCTTTTGTTTGATTTTTTCCCCCCAGCTACAAATTGGTATTCCACTCTCTTCACCAGGAGGAGACAGAGCCCATGACCAAAGTGGGTTTCTCCCTCACTTTCCCTACTGTACAGCTCCTTTATTTTCTACAAAAAGAGCAGGGAAATACGGTGCTAACCTACCCAAGTGGCAGACAATAGACTGCAGCCACGAGAGAGCAGGACTGTAATTGTTTAGTTTGAGTAAAGCAGGAGGAAGTACAGACTGAGGCCACTGGTGCTCCACACGCTCCAACAGCACTTCTGATGTGTTTTCTCAACTCAGCTGACATGTGGGTGATGGCAAGGAAATTTATGACCGGGGATGGAGAGGTTCATTTAGAAATCTATCTAGTCCTGTGGTGAACTCCCATGGGAACTGCGCCTGGGGATGTTATGTGTTCCCTAGGAAGGAACTCGAGACAGCAGAGCTCTCCTGCTAAGCTTCCCATCTGGTTCTCTCCCTCTTTGGATGTGGCCTCCTACGTCAACTGGAGAAGCCATCAGTCAGGAGATAGTGGGCTTGTCACACCACATAGGAGCGGTCGGGTGGACTTGGATTCTCAGCTCTGTCCCCACCTTCAGGCTACAGGATCAAATCCTGCCTGCTCTGAGTTCTCCACTGACAAAATGAAATTGATGTGAAAAGTTAATCACCATAGTAATTTGCAGTAGCCTTGCAAACAACAAACGCCGGGTCATAAAATGTCACTGTCTGTCTAATTTTTTAGAAGGATTCCCATAAATTATAGAACTTAAAGTTATAAGGGAAATAAAGAAATCTGAGACCCAGCCCCCAAGATTCTTCACAGAGAGACAAGAAAATTCGCTCCCACACTGAAAGACCTTCTATCTCCATTTAATTCCTTGTAGGAGTAATTTGATACTTTTATGATTTCAGTCTAGTGAAGTGAGGGACTAGTCAGATGAGTAACTGTGCAATTATGAATCTCATGTTTGAACTGTGTAACCCTGTCCAGACCTGAAGGGATCAGCTGTTTGCTCTGTAAGTATATTTGTCAAATTTAAATTTTGCTTGATCTCAACACTTATCCAACAATGATAGTCAAAGAAACAGGACCCACAGTCACCATCTGAAGAGGGATGGAAATGTGCCACTTTGGGATGGAGGAAAAATTGGCATGGGCATTTTTCTGAGTGAATTTTTATGATCATGTTCCATGAATGTTCAGTAAACTTTTTAATTGATTACTTTCCAACCCCAGGGAGCAAGGATTCACATATTCCCTGGGAAATTACTAAGTTTGGTGCCTATGTGCCCACTGAGAGCAAACAGATCATGTCAGAAAAAACTTACAATTCTGATGTTAGGTGTGTTGGGGGGGCCTTGCCCAACCTTCCTTTCCAAGATTTCCACATTGGTCTGGGAGCATCACATGTTATGGGAGCTTAAATAATCAGCCTTGGGCCGTGCTTACCACTTAGGTCTAAATACCATTCCTTTTGACAAAATTGAAATATGTGGTCTTTATCCAAGATCTTTAAAGAACTTTGCTAATGAGCAGATGATATCATCTCCTCTGAAGATGAGAGAAACAAAGCCCAGAATCAAGTCCCACAGGACAAATGAACCAACATAAATATTAGTCTCAGACTTACAGCATCCTAATCCTTATTTCGCAGAGTGATTATTGCAGGTGTAGCGTGTGTGCTCATATGACAGAAAGTGGAAGCTCAGGACAGAGAAGGCCCTTCGTTTTCAACTCTAGAAACAGACTCGTGTGGACTCACCATCTTGGCTGCCCATGACCTCTAAAAGATTCCTCAGGGTCATGCAATGGGCTGTGTATAGTAGACAGCAAGAGCTATCCCTGTGCCACACAATGAGAGTGGGGGCCCAGCGTGAATGGCATATACTCCAAGGGATCATGAGACAAACATGAAGTGACTTGACTGATGAAAAACTGGCAAAAGGCTAGAAAGAGAAATTGTGCAAGATCACATCAGTCCTATCATGCACCACAGCTCCTGTTTGCCTGGGGGCGAGTTCTTGTAGTCATTACGAGTGAGTTGTGTAATAAGGTGGGGCAGTTACACAGCCACAGGGAGGCGAAATGTGTGCATCAGGACCCACTTGGATGATATACACACACATGTAGACACATACACACACACAGTGCTGCACACCTCTTTCAAAAATATATAGCTTACTGAAGATTTCTATATATGCCAAAAGTGCTGAAGAACAGAGGCAAAACTGTGGAGTTCAGATGATTTTTAAACACCAATGAGCAAAAATAAATAATACAAACATGATATTTGTAGTGTGTCTTAGAGTTTCCAAATCACTTCTACATTATCACCTCACCAAACTCAGTAATATAATTGGAAGAGAAATTGCTGTTCCCATTCGACTGGTAAGGAAGATGAAACTCAAGATCAGTGATTTATTCAATGTCCCAGAGCTGTTTGGAGGGTAAGAACTAGAATCTGGAATGTTCAGGTGAGCATAGAAATGATCTTAAGGAGGACAGCAAGAAACTATGATCTTATATTTTTGTGAGTGAGAAGAAAGGTCACAGTTGGTAGGATTCATTCGGAAACCCACTGGCCCGCCCTGTAAGTCATTCTGAATGGGCTTTGCAAAGGTTGTCCTCACTGGAAGCTTCACAACCTACCATATGGTTGTTAGTCATATTTTATTATAATTATCTCATTAATCTTATGTGAAACTTGGAATTTCTGTCATTCCTTACCAGGGAGGAATGCTTTTCATTAAGATTCTTGGTTGTGTGGAAAGACCACCACCATGCTCCTCAGCACCAGGGGAGCATGACGAGATCCTCCAGCTCTGAGGACTTTTGGAGAAAGTCCACAACACCTGCCACTCAGGGTTCTTGTGGGGCTATTTGTTTGGAACACTTGGAGACCCTGGGACGGAAATCTTTCTGAGAATATTGTTAAGCATTGCTGCTTATGAATGACCTCAGGCCTCTTCCATCAGCTACTTAATCACCTAGGATAAAACCGTGCTGACTGGAGGAAGTGAAGCCATCCCCCAGCCTGCTCCTAACACATATGCACACACCTGCAGATGGTCAAGTTTGACCTTCCCTACCATCTTTCAAAAGATCAAAGAAAGCACCACACATTATTCAGTAGTACATGAAACAGACACCCCAAAATGTGCACCAAATGGCCACATTAACTACCAGACATCATGTTCCCTTCTACCAGCATCCCTTTCTTACCAATGAGTCTCAAGATAGAATTACTACATGCCCACCAGAGCACCCTAGATTCCCAGGCAAGAGCCCCGCTCAGCAAACCCTGCAGCACCCGCCCCCGAGTGGTTCTGAGAGCACTGGGGGCACAGAGGAATGTCACACACCGGCGCCTGGGTGGTGCCATGTGGGAAATGGCCAGCGATCTTCCCCTGAAGGGGTCTTCTCCTGTTCCCCTTCCTTTCCCATTTTGTTCTCAGGTCAAGGGAAATCCCGGAAAGTATGGGGGTTTTGCACACACTCTGTTGTCCCATTCAGTTTACTTTCTCTGCTTGAGCAGACACATGTGGAAGAAGCCACCTCTGGGTTGCCAAAGTCAGATGAGGAAAAGGCAGAGCAGCCTTTTTAAAGTCCTAGGGCAGCATGTGTCTGAGAGGAGGATCCCTGGAGACTTGTATTCACTCCTCTCCACGGGAACTCAGCTTCCAGCTTTTGAAGTCCAGTGGGAAACGTGTGGCGTGGGCAGAAAGTCTAGAGCTCGGTGCCATCGCAGTGGAATTTTAAAGATAAAATCGACTGGGAGGGCCAGGTGTATAATGGGGAAAGTGTTAGGACAATAGACATCAGGGAATCGGCAGACACGGCAGGTAGGGAGCTGTTTCCTTCAGTCAGGAACGTGTCTTCCTGCCTTTCCCAGATCTGTTCTTACACACAGCGTGTAGGTCTCTGTCCTGACCTCTCAGGAGAGACGAGGTGGCTCTTGAATGCAATCAAGATTAAGTAGAAATGGTAAGGAGTCATAATGCAGCTCTCTTTTCCATCAGATGGTGCAAATGTGTGGGATGTCTGGCCACTTCCTTCGTTAATCTTTTTCCCTCTGCCTGGCCACATTTTGACCCCTGTTGTGTTTCTTATCTTCCCTGGGAGATAGTCAAGGTCAGAGAGGGTGAAAACTCACCCCACTTAGAGGTGCTAGTTCCCCACTTACCCTGAGGACACATATGGTGAGAAAGAACTTGGGTAAATCAGGTGAGACATTTAATTGTGCATTTTTAGTAGTTTTACTCTGAATGATGGTACATTATGGTTAATGTTCACCACCAGATTAGTGTCCAAAAGTCTCTCCAGGAACTGCCCACTAGGCTGTGTGAAACCAAATCAAATTAAAAAGACCCCCATCTACCTTCCCCACCCTGCTTCTCCCCACAGTGTAGACATTCTCATTTAGCAGATGAGTCAAATAATGAACTCAGAGCTGTGCTCATGGTTGGTTTTGAGTTACACTTTAGATTAGCCTCTCCTAGGATGTTAAATATTAGCCCACAGTTGGCCACTGGCTGCAGCATAGGTGTAAATGTTTGACAGAAGAACACACATCCCAATACACTAATAGGTACACATGAGTGACCTCAGGAAGCCGGTTGGTGGGAATAGAAACGAACATAGAGTAGAAATGACCCAATGTGGAAACTCTAGACAGCATTTCTGTTAAATCATTTGTACACTGTTAAATGATTTACATTCTGATGGGACCTGGTAATCCCAGAAATGTGATTCCAGGCATTCCTCCACATCCCAGCACTGACAGTCTGTGTCGCTTGCAGTGGCCGTAAAGCTCCTTCAGCTGGTTAAGCGTATAGAATCATTGTCCCCTTTCTTCCAGATGTTCTCGTTAGTTCTCTCAGCCCATGCTCCTAAGGCAGCTCAGTACCAAACGTTATTTTCCACCTGTGAAATTCCTAAGCCCAAAAGAGCATGAACCATATCCTTCCCTCAAAAGATACAGGCTTGCTTTAGTGTATTGTTTTGAATAACGGACCAATTCTGGACCACACACACAAAAACAATTAGAAAATTCCATGAATCAGAGTTTAGTGTATAATTCAAGTGAAAAGTAGCTCTTGTTTTAGCTATTGTTGATGATAGATGTGGTTCTGAAAATAAGTTGGCTAAGACCGAGTCCTAATTGATTTGGGGGATGCACACTCTCAGGAAGGCTGCATGCTGGACAAGAAGTTTGGAGTTGTCTCCAGCCCCATCACTGCCACTAAGGCCTTGTGACAGTGGGCAAGTCCCTTACAGTTTTGGACTTCTCTTCTCAGTGTAAGCAGGGGGCTGGGCTGGCTGTATGTAAGTCTGTCCTAGCTCTAACCTTCTGTGCTCCAGTCACTCACTACAGGATCTGGTGATGTTAGGAAGAGAGCAGCAATTTGACAACAGAAGTGTAACATCAGTTTATTTTCTTATTATTCTTACATGCTGATGGACTTCAGATTTCCCTTCGTCTTTAAGACCTGAACTCTATATAACAATACGGTGTCCTGTACTTAAATTTGTTAAGAGGGTAGATCTCGTGTTAGGTGTTAAAACCACACACACACAAACATACACACACACAAAGGGACACAAGGAAAATTCTGGAGGTGATGGATATGCTTATTACTTTGAATGTGATAGTACACACAGGTGTATGCAGTTGTCAAAATGCCTCTAATTATATATATTCAACATGTGCAGATTTTTGTGTGTATCAATTAAACCTCAGTAAAGCTGTTTAGAAAGGAGATATGAACTATATACATATATATATATATATAATAGAAGAAAATATGTATATTAAATTTTTTCAAAAGGTTTATGAACTTTAAAGACCATGTCCATAGGTCATGATTAAATATTTGGGGGAAGTGCTAATAGGACAGAGCATTTTAAACTTGAACTCTGCAACAGTGCTGACCGATGGGGCTTTCTGCAGTGACAGCAATGCTCTGTCTGCCCCGGCAGCCAACAGCTGCACTGCACTGCTGAGCACAGGAGGGAAATATGGCAACTGAGGAACTGGAGTCTTAATTTTATTTGATTTTAATTTAAAGAGTCACAATCCCATTATAAAGTGTCCTTCAATAAAGCCTCACTACTGGTTCTGAAGTGGAGTTTACAAAGAAAACATAATTCATTATCAAGTAACCTTACCCCATTGATTTATCAAATTAACAGATTTATAACAAGTTGGGGACTGGTCCACTCCTTAATTTCTCATGAAGATTTAAAGATGACGCCTTGGAGACGGCTGTGTAGGCCCAGCACCACTGGGTCCATTCTGGCCAGGAGCCATAAAAGGGATGTCAGGGAGCACTTGGGGCCAAGTAATTCAGAGGAGTTATCTCAGGAACCAGAGATGTTCTATGAGTGGATGAGATTCTGGGGAACTCCTCAGAAAAGGAAGACCAGGCCTCCTTTTAGGGAGACGTCATAATGAAGTTGTTGTCAAAGTACCAAGCTCACCTTCCTTGTTGGTTTCCTTTGCAGGAGCTGATTGATGTCGATAGCGAAGTGGTGTTTGAATTAGCCTCCTACATCTTACAGGCAAGTTGCGCTCCCCTCCTGACCACACCCAGAAGAATGAGGAATGAGACTTAGCAGGCACAGCCAGCTGCCACCTCCACAACTCGGGGTCTCCATTATTTTAGCCACAGTGGGAAAAGGTTTATTAGGGACACTATGTGAAGGCAGTAAATGAGAGCTGCTGGTGTTCCAAACCTTTAAGACAGCATCTCTCTGCAAAGGAAGATTGTGCGTATAACCTGAGCCTGGGGGAGCTGACTGAGATCATTCTGGGACCTCATTTTTTTCAGCTTTAGCATTCTTCCCCCCCCCTCTGGTGAAAGCCAAGTAAATAGCAAGAATTAATTGCCAAGACAATCTCTTCACACACTCTGGAAAGACAAGGAAAAGACATTTAGCTTTATGCAAAAAAGAGGGACACTGAATACTAGCAACATTGGTGATATTAGCCACACTGGAAAGATAAATTGAAAGGATGTCATTCATTTATCCCCTCAACAAAGATTTATTGAACAACAACTTTGTTCAAGTCATTATGCTTGATTCACTAAAGATTCCATGGTCTCTGCCTGCAAAAGTCTTTAGTACACTCAGAACATAGCCCACAATGCGAGACAAAACAAGTAGCACAAAGACATAGACGCACATTCTGATTCAGACTCTTAAAAGTAGGAAAAGGTAGAGCAGGGCCCAGAAGTGGACACGTGCAGCTTGTCATTATGAATCGCTTTGTAGATAACTTTCTGGAGTTTAATTTAGTGTCTTACGTTTAAGTGGCAAATGCATGTGTCCCTTCTTCATTCTATTTCTGTGGCAGATAGGACCGCAGCAGCGGTAAGCTGGACTTACCCAGTATAGAATGTAGTTTAAAGTATTTAACACTGAGTTGGAATGTTTCACTGATGTTGAATTTTTTCTTCCACAGGAGGCAAAGGGAGATTTCTCTAGGTAAGTTCACAAAAGATTTTTTTGCTTAAAAATGGATTCCATTGCATCTCTATTAAAAGAAAGTATTCTGCTTTTTGTGGGAGGGCAATTTATAATAATAAATATTTATGATAAGATCCAGTTCTCAGCTTGTCTATTGAAACGGATACATCAGGCATACAAAATACAATAACAGCAAGGATATTCTGTGCTAAATTAAAAGCCGAGAGATTACTAGAAGGCTGAGATGAGAACCCAGTGTCACACGTGGCCTTGGTATCGAGGTTTGTCGGATTGTCCGAGTGTCTCTGTGAAGCCTCGGGTCACCAGTATGGTGTGAGTAGGCTACAGATAACCCTGGCAGCCCTGATATGGAAGTTGACATCTTTATTTTTCTCTCTCTCAGTTTTAGTGCCTGATACTCAAGGGACAAAATGCTATCCCACAGGGGGGTTGTGTTGGTGAAAGTGTTACAACATAAGGTCCCACCCCACTTCTACTTTTCTTCCTTCTCCGTGTACCGTGTTGGAGAGAACAGAGACACTGTGAAGCCTGCACGCTGCTTCCATAGCCCCGTGGAAGTGGGGGCGCAGACTTCAGTCCTGCCATTCGCTTCGGTAGGCAGCGCCCGCTCACCAGCGCGGCCGCAGTGCCCTTCAGTCTGTCCGGGTCATTACTGGAACCTTCATAGATAGGTCATTGTAGCCTGTCTGGTAGGACTGTAGGACTGTCTGCTCAGAGACAGACATGATTCCTGGGATTCTGTTCTATCCAGCTCCCATGGGGGAAGTCTGGGAGAGCCAACTCTTTGGAATCAAGGTCTAGAGGCCGAAAGACCAAACCACATGCACGTAGGAAACAGAGCTTCGAGGCATAGGGTTCTGGCTCACTGAGAGGAAGTTAGGTAATAAAAAGAAACACAAATCATACCTCCCCTCTGTAAAGGAACGTGTATGTTTTCTCATGCTTTGGGGGTGGGGAGGTTTGATCTGTAAATGCAACATTGACTACTTCAGTTGGTGGCCTATCTGTCCTTGTCTGGCTTTGTCAAGTTCATGCTGACTGATTCTTCAGCTCTTAGCTGCTTTCTCTTTCCTCTCCTGTGCATTTCTAAAGCTTTCCAACACAACCTGAGGTATATGTTCTCACTCAGATATCTCAGCAAAAGCAAGAAATTTGATAATCTAAAATAAGGATCAGCAAACATTTTCTGTAAAGGGCTAGACAGTTAATATCTTGGGTTTTGCAGGCCATACAGTCCTGTTACAGTTATTCAACACTCCCTTTCTAAGTGCAAAAGCAGCTGTAGACAATTGGCAGTGTTCAATAAAACTTTATTTATAGACTCGAAAATTTGAATTTCTTATACATTTTCATGTATTATGAAATATTCTTTTGACACTCCCCCCCAACCATTTAAACATATAATCATTCTTAGCTCAAAGGCCAAATAAAAACAAGCAGAGGACTGCATCTGGGCAGCGGGAGGTAGTGTGCTGGCCTCTGATTCTAAAAGGCAGTCACTTCAGCTCAGTTTGAATATTTGCAAAAGGATACCTCCAGGCCCCTTTATTTAGGTTTTCCAAGGTCTTGCCATAAAGCAGAGGCAGTCCGTAGTTTATTTTGTTTGTTTGTTTGAAGTGAGGCTTTTTTACACTGACACCTTGAACACTGTAGGTGGCCAATCACCATTCACTGAATTTGTCCAACGAAACATTTTCAGGATATAGAAGCTACACTTGGTGATGATTTTTTTCGTTGTTACTCTTTTATGCCCTTCATTTGGTATTAGAGTTTGGGGGATTTTGATAAGTGCAAGTTGATATCTACTTACAAAGATTTCTGGAGTCCCATGAGAAATGATTTAACAATCACAGATCCAGTGGTTTCTATTCTCTGGTCTACTCATTCTGGAGATACCACCCCCCCTTTTCTTTCTCCAGCTCTGACCTCTGCTGTAAATATTATTTATTTTGAGAGCACCCTGACAGGATGGAATGTGAACTGTGGGCAGCATTATCTGGCCCCGCAGAGCATGGGAACGAGCAACCGCAGGGATCGCCAGGGAGGAGGAAGTGCAGGCCTGGCCTGGCAGTAATTCACGGCCCCCTAATGAGCTTGTGGAATGCCAGCTCCTAGGCTTCAGAGAAACGCGGATCCTGGCTTGGCTTCATTTGTCAAAGTGCAGCCTCGCAGTTTGTTTGGAACAGCAGCTGTCTGGGGAGAGAAATAGCTGTCAGGGGAGGGAGAGGTCAGGCACCTTATCCAGAAGGTCAGTTTATCTCCCACGTAAAATTCCCATCGCCTCCCAAGGTGGAGGCGATCTGTTACGTGGGACTGATCCCTCACAGACACCCATTGTCCGTGGCAGGCCCATGGTTAGTAGGCTCGAGTGGCCTGGAGTTTGGGAATAAGAGAAATCATTCTAAATTCCTTGTTGGTTCCTCTTCCCGTCTACGTCCAGAAAAATCCCCCAAACGTTGAAGGTGACCACCACGTTTGGTTTGGTGGCTGAACGTTAGGCATTTTAGATGTCGTCATTTTTTAGTTTAGTTTTATAACAACTTATTTTTGCTCTATTAATAATACATACAGTACTGTACAACCTTAATTGTGTTGAAATGAATGGCTTTGACTTGTATACATACCCTGCTTTCCTTGACAACTTTAGTAAAATGAGATGTCAGCTTAGAACACACAGAACACTGGAGAAGGCTTTTTTATAACACATGGTCCAGGCATAATTCTAAGATATTCTACAACCTGGAGGATCACACAGCCTTTTGAACTAATGGTTGCACCAAAACAGGCAAAGTAGCTTTTTCATAGCCTGAGGGTCCTGAATCTGTGACTTCCTAAAAGGCTGCCTTTGCTCAGGACACTATTACTCTGTATATTTACATCTTACACATATTGTATATATGAATATATACAAATTAAATTTATGGAGAATGAGTATTAAAAATCTACAAATTATGGGACCAGTTGCCTTGAAGTACAAGAGGAAGAGGGTTATTTTTACAAAAGGGAGAAGTCAAAAGTGCTGAGATGCCTTCATAGAAAGGGAACTATAGAACAGCCCCAATCACAACTACTCTTCCTCATGGCACCCACAGGCTGTCTGTTTCTTCTTTTGGACTCTGTTAGCTCAGCAGACCCCTGAAGACTTATTTTTACATAACACTCCATTTTCTTTCCAATTAAGGGAAAGGCTCACTTCCTTGTCCTGCTAAAACTTCACAATGAAATCTTGGGTTCAGCGTTGCTGAAAGAAAATGACTCAGGTATAGATAGATAAGAAGAATTGCCCATGATAGGAAGAAATATATGTTTACATGTTCATATTCTAAAACATGGTGGACACATTTGTAAGATACCATTAAAAGTTTAGGAAATAGTCTTATCTAACAATAATATTTTCTCTCTTGTATTATTTTCCTTAGCACAGCATGTGGTCATCGTATTTCATTGCCTAGTGTATATCTACGTAAAAAATGAATGTCTGTCAACCATCAGGAAATCAGTAGAGTTGGCAATTCTGTTTAAAAACAATTGACTGGGCTTAGAACTATTAACTGTGGCAGCTTTACAGGCAAATATTAGATTGAGAAGGGTCAACACAGTTTAAAAACAAAATGTTTCATTTGATAACCACTGCTGAACATTAGTCAACTACATTTTTTTATGACTTACACATACTTTATTCAGCACAAACTCTGCAGCAGTTTGAGTGCTGAGCACTGCCATTTCCTATTTAAATTTTTTTTTTTAATCTTGAGTTATTGTAGAAAAATAATATTCTCTTCTTTAAAAAGGTAAATGCAGGAAACGCCTCATTTAATCAACCGAATGGACATTCAAATTGCATAGCTACATTCTAATTTAATTTAATAGAAGACATTGCTGCACTGTATTAAGTGAGGTGTTACAAGAACTTGAGTTTTGTTTTTTTCCCCCTAATGGGACCTTAATTGAAAACCCTGGTGGCCAGTCTCCATACTCTGAAAATTGCCTCACTTTACTTTCTGTCAGCCCTGCTGAAAGTGCGCCACCAAAAAAGAAGGAAAAAAAATCATTTTAAACATTTTGCCAAATCAGTGAATTGATTTAAAAATACTTTATGCTGAACAGCATGAATAAATGCCCAAATCACACTACCTTTGATATAAAAAACCACCCATACATTAACGGGGACTAGTAAAAACCATCTGTTATGTAGAATTTTGTGCTAACAAGATTTATTGAAACCAGATCACTACAGTTCTGTTACTCTGGGCCATCTGTTGGGATTTGGAAATATCTTTGTTACAGAGGACCGGATGTACCAATGCTAATCATTAAAACAGGATTCTACCAGCCTGAGATTTATTAGGACCTGTAAGCAAACAGCACCTGGAAAACGCTGATATTAAGGAAATTCTGGGAAAGACTGCTTACCTGTTCGGCAGGGCCTGACATATGCGTGAGAGGCAGTGGAGAGGGCCCTACATCATCGGCAGACTCTCTATTCCAAATAAACACAGCGACCAGAGAAAAAGAAACAAAGTTGTGATGGAGTACTTAGGGGTCAGTGTGTATGCCATCGGCACAAAGCTAAATGCTGGTCCAAGTCAGCTTCTCAGAGTTCAGTCGTCAGTAAGAAACCTTACTGTATCCCTGATCTGTCCACCTACAGATTTCTAAGGCTATTTATTAAAAAAAAAAAAAAAAAAATGCTTTTAGAAATAGAGCAATGCATTACTCGGTCAATAGAAATGAACAGCAGTCCTTCATTAACCAAGGAAATTGATTTTCACCTCCATTTCAGAAGAGGAGTTGGAATTTTTATTTGTGCTGAAAAATTCCTTTTCTCTTTCACAGATTGTATGTTCTTAGTGCTCTGGGAGAGTAGTGAGAAGCCAAAAAACCCCAGAAAAAAACCAGACCTTTTCATATTTTATCTGCTGTAAACCTTTGGACCATGTGTTCACTAGTCTGGAAAGATAAATGAAATTTCTGTGACCAAAAAAACCCCTCTTGATTTTTTTTTTGTTTGAAATCTGTTCTGCCTTTCTAAGAGTGTTCGTGAATTAATGTGAACAAAACTTTGCTTACTAGTATCTGAAAATTCCAAGTTTGTAGGCCTTTTATATCAAACTAGATGATGTCATGAGGCAGTCAAAGGTTAAAGGAAGAATTTTCGAAGATCAATAGGAAAAGCAGATAAAGAGCTAGTTTTCTTCTAAAAGCCTTTAGTAACATAAACATTTGTATGGATTGCTGTCTTTAAAAATATGACAATGTTATTTTCTTGCCCAGCTAACAGACAGCATTGAAAGGAAGTCAGTCACTTAATCTAAAGCAGCAGTCCATAAATCACAAATCCGAGTCTACTAGTATCATTACTTTGCATTTACATAAGTGGTTTTACTACCACAACTCAAAATAAGTTCAGTTTTAAATCATTATTATAGAGCATTTGATCATTTGGGGCATATTTTCCTACAGTTTTTCAATTAGCCTCTTGAAAGAAAACAGCTGGCACTAATCTTATAATAAGAGATATAGATTTGTTGAGACTTTTAGATAATTAGTAAAAAATACTCAAATGTTGTGTTAGCAATAGTCAACATTTGGAATACAACTTACATAGCCTCATAATATCTTGAATACCGAACCTGCAAATTTCCCTATTGGAAACTTCCTAGAAAAAAATTATTCATTAAGCTTGAAACATATCTCTCAACCCAAAGAAGAGTTTTTATGGGAAGAATTTAAATTTATATAATTCTCATATATTATTTTACCAAAAACATGAGAAAGGGTGTGTGATGTTTTCCCATGATTTAATGACTTTAAGGGAGAAGTCTCTAGAACCTGTCAAGCCAGCAAGACCTTTTTAAAGGAACAGAGCCTATGAAAATTTGAAATGAAATGTTCAGTGAGAAAATTACAAATTGTTACAGAAAGCTTTGTTTTGTGCACAAAAGTCCATTTTACTGAGATTTTCAAGTGTGTAATTCACATTTTTCAAGTATAGAAAAGTATTCTGATAGGGTATTTTGCAGGATAATATTCTTCAGATACCATGGGAATTTAGACATAAAGTAAGGAGGAAATTAATGTATTATGATAGCTTGTCTGTTTTGCCAAGCATTTATTCAATATCAATATCATATTTAGAATTGACCTTATGAACCGTACAAAGGTTCATGGCTATGACATCATGTCAGTTCTTCAGAGTTAAGATTTCCAATCTAGAGGGTGAAGTTGTAGAAAATTAATCAGTTGCTTCTTCTTATCTATTTGAGTAAAATTATTCTCTTAAATTGTAGACTTACAAAAAATTTTTAACATGTTTTGAATTTTACAAGTCTAAAACTATGTTAGAAATTCACAAAATTTTCACAAAACCCTAAGAAACCAAAGAGGAAATATTTCCTTAAGTAAGTTAGTAATTAACACCAGAAACAAAGGCTTGTAGTTCATAAATATGTTTGTAACTTTGCCCCTCCACAATTGGTAAATTAGTGTGGCCTATGTATCCGTAATACATGCCCAGAATCCGGAATCCTATGCTGGAAAAATCTCAGAGGCTCCCAGGTGCTTCCCTTTGTCTGCAGATGGTCACGGCTCAGCAGGAGAAGCTTCCCAGACAATATCCCCAGCCACCAGCTTTGGGAGCCCTCACTGCACTCCTGAAAGAAAATATGTCATGGGAGAGAGGAAAGTGTTCTCATTTTCTTTGCTGAAACCTGAACGTTTTCTAGGTTCACAAGAGAAGAAGAGGGCGGAAGGAAAGGGAAAGGAAAGGAGAGAAAATGCTTCCTGCATGGCTTTTAAAGATCAAAGAAGAAAAAAATCTGTTTGTTCTTATTAATCTTACAAATCTGTCTCAGGGTTTTCTAGCTCCGTTGTTCCGTTGAATAAGTAGTACAGATCCATGGTGCGTCTCTGAAACTGTAGGGTCCCAGTGATTCCAAATACCGAAGTTTGTAGGACTTAGACGGTAAGTGAGGGCATCCTTGGCGGTGGCAGGGGCTGCGTAGCCCCGTCCCTTACCGCCACTGCACCGGACGCAGATCTGCCGCCACGTGGGTTAGAAAGGTTTGTTTCTTAGAGCTTTGCAGATTTTAGAACTGTGGATAAGGATTTATCATACTCTTTTTTACTTAAGAAAAACCTCTCCCTGGAGAACTTTACCCTTATGATTTGCTCAGAAACTATGGAAGCGTTAGTGTGACACTAGCATAGTATTACCGCTCCTGAGTTTCAGTCCTTTATGTTACACTAGTGTAACTTTCTGGGTCGCATGCTCCATTTATGGTTTCAATTCCGGTGCACAAACCAAAACCACTCATTTCAGGAAGAATTCTTCACACTGCCCCAGTTATGGCATCTCATTGGATCTGAAGGGAATCTTCTGAAAAAGCATTTCCTTGTCTTTTATAGGAAAACAAACACATGGCGGATTTTGCGATCCTCCTATCAAATTTTAATTTTTAATTTCTTCACTTTATTATTTATCAGTTAAATTTGTTGTTGCTCTTATTTGTGGTAAATTCCTTATTTGATGTATTGCTGGAAATCTCAGTTTTTTCCACGGTAGATCGTTCGAACTCCCCATGTTTTATGAGCAGTGCAGGCAGAAGAGACACAGCATCAAACCCCCTCCATCAGAGACCAGCACAGCATTGAGAGACCACTTTTTTGCTAGCAACACCAATAACTACCTAGATGTTTGGAATAAAATCTGGTTAATATTAAAAACAAGAAGACTTCCGTTTTATTCCTGGTTTAGCAAATGACTGTCTCAGATCCCTGTTTTCTTTAAAAAAAAAAAATGCATCATGACTGCTGTTGGAACCTGAACCGTTTTAGGTGTTTTATAAGTGGGCATTTATCAGGTGCACGGAACTCTGGGGAAAGGCTGGATGGGAGCCCCTGAGAGAGGAAGCTGGGAACTTGTAGCACATTCGTTAGGTTTTAGTTTCATGTGTCTCTAGAGATAGAGTGACCAGTCTTCCGCTAGGGCAGCTTTCTGTGTTGCAGCCACAGAGTTGGCCAGCTCATTGACAGGCTGGCCACCTCTAAGTTACTCCAGATGTTTACAGACAGCAGAAAAGCAAATAGAACATTTCTACATCGATGTCCTTGGGGAAGGTTTAAGAGCCATGGATCCCTTCCAGAACGTAATGGATTTGGACGGGTTTCACGCCTTAGTGATTTCTTATTATATTTGCCTATGTAACCTCGCCCTGGGGGAAAGCTTGGGAACCCACTGCAAGCTCCAGCAAGGAAGTCAAACCTGGGACTGTCATCAGGGAAATTTGTTTGCCAACAAACTAGTGTTTGGTGGTAAGACAATCCCTTCCTCCTTCAGCTCTTTTCTTCCCCAAGTAAACTATAGACTTGATGACTGTGAGTAAACCCCAACTCTAACTTCAGCTTCATTGCCTTTCTCACAGTTTCATCTAATAAAAGTTCATCCCCCAGAAGTGCCTTTTGATAGACATTTAAGGTACTACGCTAGGCACTGATGAATCAATGATTCCACTCCCTGGGAGTCTCAGGGACCCTATTATAGTTAAACAGGGGAGAGAAGTTCCAGAAATTCATCCTCGTGGGCTCTCTGGTGTTTGGTGAACTGAATATTTGCTCTAACTGTGCCTTAACAGCATGCGAGTAAAGATTCCAAACCCTGCTTGGGAACTGAATTTTCTTGACCACCTGGAACTTACCTGTTTGAAAACCTCCAGTGGCTTACATTGTCTACTGGATCAATTTGAACTCTGTCAGCCTGGCAGTGAAGGGCATTAAAATGTTGTGCCTATCTTCCTTTTATTCAGCTTCATCGCCCCTTATATACCATCCACTCCAAACGGATCTCTTTGACTCACATTACATGGCCTCCCCGCTCTGCTGTATCCCATTGAGGAGATCCACGATATTCCTTCCTCTCCTTTTCTCCACGCGGGCCCTGCCCCAGAGCCTGGTCTTATACCAGAGCCCATGTGCGCTCCTTCTTTTCTCTGAACTTTTACATTTTGTTTGAATCAACATGATCCAACACTGCTCATATTGTCAGTTACCTTTAATTCCTATCTCTCGCCTCTAGCACTAAATTGTGAGCACGTTTTGGCTGAGGACTTTGGCTCACTGGTTTTTTGTATCCCCTAACATACTTTCCACATATAGGGGCTCCAGAAATACCTCCAGCTTGTTGCCTATTAATTGACAAATCCTTGCCTTCCCACTTAGATGATAATAGTTCCAGTACTTGGATTTATTGACTCAATAACAAAGTGAGCTTTTCCTTCTGGGTGATTGCTCAAAGCCAGAATTTGCAAACACCCACTACCACTGTTTCTTAGTCCACCTGAAAAATGCCCTTTCTGGAAGTAGCTGTAATGTCACCACCCAACATACGTGGATTTCTTTGTCACCACATACATGAACTAAAAGTATTGGAATGGTTTTTCCCAGTGCCGCTTGGTATCCGAAGGGTAACTGCTGATTCCATTGCTTGCTGTGGGCAGTATTTCCAGCTTGGCGGGGACTCATGGGAGGGCACATCCTCCAGTTAGTCGTGTGGTGTTGGGGTGTTTGTTGTCCAAATGCCCCAGGAGTTGTCTGTGACTGTAGCGTTCCTTCATTCATATTTACTTATGGAGCTGCTGTCTCATCGCTTTTTAGATGTGACTGCCCAAGGTCCTGGTGGCCAGTATTTGCCTCAGTTGGGGTGAGCAGCATGGAATCTGCTAGACAGCCTCAGTTAGAACTGTGGGTCCAAGGCGGCGCTCCACAGGGTGAGCTCTGCGACCCCTGCAGGGCTCTGAGGGGCTTTGGAGGACCAGTGTAGGGAAACACCCTTTAAATACCAGAACTACCCAAAAGTGATGCCACTAACTGCCTATGGAGGTAGAGAGTGGGCGCAAATGCCCAGACGTCTGCTCATTGTGCAGAGGGGAGTCAAGCGGTCGCAGTGCTCTGGTTAAGCTAGGGGAGGGCAATGTATCTTCCACACCTGAGAACAAATGAGTCTGGGAAAAAGAATTTCTAGTGCCCGACCTCTTCCTCATACCAGATAGTCCACTTCACACTTTCAAAGTAATTTCTATACCTCGTCAGAAGCAAAACTTATTTATTTGTCATCTTCCAGAAAACAGGTTCCAATGTGTGGTCAGTCCTAGCAAAGAAAATTGGCTTTGCATGTCAGTGAAGGAGATAACTCTTAGGAAAAAGCAGTCAGGTGGCCCAACCTTGGAGCCCATGAGTCCATGGCAGGGCCCCAAGATGCTCCTCCTACGTCCTCTTGACCCGACCAGCACACTGGTGACCCTTCTTCCAGATTCGGGCTGCTCAAGGGCCTTTGGTCTGTGCCCCTCCCTCTCTGTGTGCAGGGTTTGAGAAGGAGCCACAGCCACCTGTGAGCTCTGGGCTCTGCATGTTGAGTGTGCTTACTCCTCTCTATTAAATAAGTAAATAAGTAAATAAATAAATGGAAAACACCCCTTCCTCCCACCACATTTTATTAAAAGGGAACAGATATGAGGTTTCCCGGACGAGGCCTGGTGCGATGGTTTACTAGAAGGGTGAGTGAGTCTGTCTCCGCCCCTGTCTTTCAGCAATGAAGTGGTGAGGAGTGACCTGAAGAAGCTGCCAGCACTTCCCACCCAGGCCCTGAAGGAGCACCCCTCCCTGGCCTACTGGTAAGCTGCTTCTCTCCCGGCGCCGAGCTGTCCTCTCTGGGAGCAAGCCCTTCCTGGGTGTCTGGGGCTCCCAGCGACTGAGCCCACCCTTGGGCCTCGGCAGGGTCAGCCTGGACCCCAGTTGGAGAGCGATTTAAAACTGTATTAAGTGGGTTGGTTCTCCATGAAACCGGTTTCTGCATTTATTTAAATGACGCAGTATGTGTGACATCTCTGCTTTCCCTGTTCTCTTTCATTTTTTTAAAAAGAAAACCTTCTAAAGTTTCACTTTGAAAGCTTCGCCTCCTTGGAGATCCTTTCATGTACTGCTAGAGTTTCCTTGTGGATTCCTCGTCCTGTGATGACAGGATGTGTGGGGGTTTGAGATGGGGGAGAGCGCAGGGTGTGTTTTTTCTTCTCAGAAGAGAGAGGTTGAGTCTTTTCATTTTCCCACAATGTTTCATATCTCCTGTTTTAGCTGCCATGTAACATTATGCCGTAGTTCATCTGTCCCGCCTGAAATGATTGATTCTGAATCAATCGGGCGTTTGAAAGGTTCCCAGATGGTGGTTTGGGTCACGGGGTTTGCATTCCTGGGGAGTGTGTTGAATTCTGCTGGGCTCACCAACCCTGACCACTGTCCCTAGAAAAGCACAATGCAGTTTCCCCTTATTCTTTCTGACTCCTTACTAAAAAGCATCGTAACTGCTTTTATGAAATAAAATTAAAAATCACAGAATAAGTCGATCCTGATCAACTATAATGTGACTCTTGTAAGCACTTCTGTAATGTGTTCATGAAGTTTACAGATTCCCGATAGTTCATCTTGTCTGGACACTTTCCAGTCGTGCTGGTGGCTCTAAGAGATTTCTTTGGCTGGCAGGGCCTGTGTGGACGCAGTGGGCACGGGCAGGAGTCAGCGCCAGTTCAAAATCATTTCTCCCCCAGAGGCCATGGATGGGGCCGCTGGGCCGGAACTGAGAGAGCTAAGTGGGCTGGCATCCCTCACTTCACCCCTCTGAATGGTTTTGCTGCCTTTCGGCCTTCGGTAACATAGATGGCAACAAATAGTGGCTTTATATCATTACCACCTGCCGCCAAAGGACAGAACCTGTTTAACCTGAGGGGACTTTGCATGTGTCAGTTCAAGCTTCCAGCCTGGCCATCCGCACATGTGAACACCAGCAGGTGGCATTCCTGTTCCCTTGTCCATGGAACACTATTGCCCTCTCCCCAATTCCTTACATCCCCTGGGCCTTATCTTCTCTCTCCCCCAAGCTCTTTCTTTTCAGGAGCTAAACCAGTGGTGAAGGAGCTAGAGACATAGGATATAACTCTAGAGACCTGTCATCCCTACCTAAAGGGGAACTGTTTGCCAGCAGGGAATGTAATGTGGTGGATTGTTGGGGAATCAGAGTTGCTTGTGGCCTAATCCATCTCTCAGGTGTCTCCTCATTTGTTTCCAAACATTTTTTATACCCCATGCTCATTGCAGTTATGAACTCCTCTCTCGCCTCCAGTACGCTTCTATCCACCTCCCTCTGTGTCTCCATCTCTATCTCCACAGCCCTATCTCACATGTTATCACTGATCCAGAAACTCCTTCCTTCTTGTTCACAGGTTCTCTTTTCTCAATATGAGCATCTTCCTCTCCACCCACATCTGTAGCCATCTTGCGAGAACGCCCTTCCCTTTCTGTGAGCAGGCCAGCCCCTTCCCTGGCCTCATTTAGACCCACAGGCACCCTTGGTGTGCACCGAGAGGATGGCAAGACAGTGGGAGGGGCTTTTTTGGGGGAGCAGTTGCCCTCAGGCTTCACAGCCCAGTTTATAAACAAATAAGCCAGTAGCATGGGCCATCCTGATGATGCATTGCTAAAAAACAAAAGAAAAAAAAAACCCTAGCAAACAAATAGGCCTTTCACCTTATTTCATTGTTGTTGGCCGGTTGTGGTTGGCTTTAACATTCCAACCTACTTATTTGGATTTTAAAAAATCAGGGATGTCAGGAAAGGGGTAAATGCTGTTCATGCTTCTAATACATGTAGACTGGAGACAAAGCCAGACTCCCAAGTTTGTTCAAAGTTTTCCCCTCTGCCTCAGCATCATTCCTCATCACAGGATCAATACTGACCCTTTGTTGCTGGAGAAGACCTTCATTTACTCCTCACATCACAGTCTCAATCAAAGTGCCCGTAGTCTTAAACTGCCTCATCATTCCTGAACAAAGGATGCTTATTTGCTGTTCTTCGGGGCCCTCTTGCTCTCCCCGGCCTTTGCAAGCCCGATGGACAAGCTTGGGCCAAAATAAGCCATGGGGAGCCCCGTCCCTCTTGTGAGGGTATCATCGCCTAGTGAGCAGAGCAGTGGGTTTTCGAACCTCAGCCAAGTCCCCGAACTGTGGGGTAACAGCCATCCAGCTCCAGTTACTTCTCTGCTGCCTTGATTCCCCACCTAGAAAATGGAATGAACCATACCAACCCGATTCCAACTGTGATTGAAGGAGAAAGTAAAATGTTACGTAATGCAATTAGAAAGTAGTGAAAGATATCATAATGCTGAGTAACAGTGCAATAATTCTTTTTGCTAGTTTCCCCCAAGCATTTAACTAGCTTGGGCTTCTCACTCCACACAATTCCCCTGTCGGGGAGGCATCTGAGGCAGAAAGTTAGAATTATATGCTGAGGGCCACAGAACAAATCAGAATCAGTCCCTGACCTGGATTCTCTTGAGTCCCTAGCTTG
The DNA here is from genome assembly GCF_964146895.1 of Miniopterus schreibersii. Taxonomy (NCBI): domain Eukaryota; kingdom Metazoa; phylum Chordata; class Mammalia; order Chiroptera; family Miniopteridae; genus Miniopterus; species Miniopterus schreibersii. Next base: position 88,831,658 of record NC_138101.1, on the reverse strand, counting down.
TGAATGCTGGACCACCCACACCACCCAGACAGGTATGCAGGGACATCTTCCTTTGCTTCAGAGCTGCTGACAAGGGCTGGCCGATGGCTCCTCCAAGACAGGGGACCATATTTCTATCACTTTATTTCCCTTTCCATCACTCGTGCATCTCCTGGTCCCCTTGTTTGCAGAGAGATGCTTTAACTTAATGACATGTCCCAGCCCATGGCTTGGGCAGAGTCAGCTCCAACCGTTTGTCTTTTTCCTTCATGAACCGCTGTGTCCTCCAAATTGTGTTTTGGGATTCTGTTTACTCTGGCTGAAGGGTCTCTGATAATTATTCCATTGAGTCCCTACCACAAAACTGGGGTAGTTGGGAACTGTCTGCAGAGCTCGGTGTCCTTGGGCCATCTGTAACTTCCAGAGGAGTGGTTGGAGCAGGGCAGGAGGCAGGATGTGTTCCTAGTCAGCTTGGCATGTGTTATGACACGTGGGGCCACAGTGTTTCAGTCGGCGCAAAAGGAGTGGGGAAGCTGAGGAAGGAAAAGGTACTTATTGTGGCCTCATAGATGGTCTCAGACAGCAGGAGATACAGGGTGGGCAAGGTGACAGTCCTGCAGCTGTCAGGCACTTTGAGAGCCCATGGTCAGGCATTTAGTCAGTCAGCAGCAGAACAGCCACCTGACAGTCTTTCTAACTTTCAGTGGTGTTTTTGCTGAGTCTTGCTTGTGTTTAGAGCTACAGCACTATATTGATTTTCATCTCTCCAGCTCAGCCCAGACCTCTCTCCCAGAGGAGATAGGCTCATAGCTACTCTGACTTGCTTGACCCTGGATCTAGGAGTTGACCTCACAAAATGCTAGGTCATGTGGTAGGAAATGAGCCTATGCAACCATGGACTCAGTGGGTGGGCGGGGAGGAAGCTGGAAGAGCAACCCTGACGTCCTGACCCAACTCCGCATGTCTGTTGAGGCTGGTGTCTACCCAGAAGGGATGCTTCTAGAGCATTCTGTCAGGAGAGGGCTTTGGCACACTCTGTGTAGAACCTCCATTGTGTGGGGGAATCGAGGAGAAATATAGCGGCATCTGCCCTTTTCTGAACGAAGGTGCCCAGACTCCACAGAACGACTCTCCAGCTAGAGGAAGGCCCCTCGTAGCTAGCCTGTCCCAGCTCTGGGTATTTATGAAGACACTTTCTTATGACGAGTCAGACGATCTTACATGCACCAACTATCAGAATACGAAAATGAAGAGATACTCATAAAGATTAAGATAGTAACTGGAAGGTAAATAAATTACCCCAAGTATCAGGGAAAGAACATATAGAATGCTACCCCAGAAATGGTCTAGCTGGAAAAGAAAAACATGAAAGAAGGCTTTAGGTCAGTTCTGGGATAATAAGTTCTTATTAGATAATAAAGATCCACCACTAGGGCCTAAGATTGCGTACGTCTTGGAGTCCACCAGCCTGCGGGGAGGAAAAATGAGGCAGAAGAGTGAGAAATAAGGTCCCAAAGCTGTGTGGCCAGGTCACAGGCCACTGCTTTTGGACTTGACTCCTTAGCAGGTGGGATGTGCTTCCCCTGTGACTCCCAAGGTCAGCTCTGCGCTTCTGAAGGCAACAGTGGGGGCAGCCACAGCTCCCACCCACTGGGCCCAGAGACTCATACCAGAGAGGCCCTCCACCCTGTCCAGTCAAGGAAGGGTTTGGCTGGCCGTTGTCTCCCCAGGCAGGAGCTGGTATCTTATTGTTTTAGAACTAAGAGTTCAGAAGATAAAAAGGATTCCCCTCTGAGCCTTTTATCATGGCCTCATGCTTTGTGTTAACCAGGCCCTAATTTCAAATTTGTCCTCCATGGAAGCCCTGAACCCTGACATCTAATTCAGGGGAGGTCAGCACCTGTCTCCTCCCCACGAGACCCTGTGGAGACAGGATTTGGGAGTGAGGAGGGTGAGAAGGAGGGCCTTGGGAGTTCAGCCAGAGCATCCACTCTGATGTCTGGCCAGTTGGTCCTCTTTGTCCCAAGTCCCTCCCCACTGAGATGCCTGCTCCCCACTTCTTCCTCTTCTCTCTTGGAATCACTTCTTGCAAGGAGCTGACCCCAAACCTGAGCTCTAATCTTAATTCTGTGATGAGAAATCCAAGATAAAGACAGCGAGAGTCCTCGGAGGGGAAAACAGACTTTTTAAAGTTCAGAAATGCCACTTCAGGACAAATTCTTTTTCCAGGAGCTGCTGGCTCCTTGGAGCTTCTCATCAGTTTGCTCAGGCTCAGAAGATGTGTCTCCATTAGCAGGATGCTCAGCCGTTGACCTAGGGAGTGTAATAACAGAACTGTTTTCTTGTGCTTTTAGTGAGGACCGAGTCATTGAGCACTACAAGAAACTGAACGGCCAGACCAGAGGTCAAGCAATCGTGAAGTAAGTGGTCCCCCAGTGCTCCTGAGATTGTGTTATATCAGCGTGTTCAGTTCTTCTCAGAAAGCCATATCTCCAGGGGGGTGATAGTTCAAGGTAATTTCCAAGTAAATAATCACTCCGAGAACTTTATCAGGCACACACACACACAAAAGTATGTACATGATAGCAGTTCTGCCAAATAACCACCTATGTGTGTGCGTCTTGTCTTTCCAGCTACATGAGCATCGTGGAGTCTCTTCCAACCTACGGAGTTCACTATTATGCAGTGAAGGTAAGTGAATTCATTTGATGATGGTTGCCAAGCCTGCCCTAAAATTTTAAAAAGTTCTCGTTAAAAAAAAAAATGTTGTTGAAGATTTGGGAGGGAGTGGGGGTTGGGGAGGCCTTGGTCAGAAAGATTACATATTCAAGGAGATTAGAACAACTTTTCCCCTAGTGTAGTAAAGCTTGATTCGGTTACTCTGTAAAACTCAGTTTCATTTTTGTGAAATGAGTGTAACAAATCCCTACTTCCTTTCATTCTCAGAAGGACCCTGGAAGATCAGGACCTCTGAGCCTCTCAGTAGGAAGATTCCATCTAAATACATAGAACTGTAGAGAACAAAATCTCTAAGGAGAATGTCAACAGTGTTTTTCTTCAAGGTTAAATGCCAAGTAGACAACTTTAGAGGAGGACTGGGGTTGTGGGCTGACAAATGGAATGAATGACTATTTAAGAAGACAGGATCTGTCTTCTTCAATATTGTGATGGCAAGTCCAATGGGACATGGACCCCATTCTAAATTCTCTTTAATTTTATTTATAATATTTCATACTGGGATCCCTTCTTTGAAATAATAGATAATGATGTACCCATGTGTCCTTTTCTATGATGAGAAAGGATAACTTCCCTTCCTTAATTTACCCCAACATGAAAAGTTTAACTAAGTGATTGCCCCAAGGCCAAAAAAGAGCAGAAAACTCTTCTGAATTCAAGATATTTTCACCAGACAACCTGAGATTCTCTTGCTCTTCTACCAGTTTCTTTTCTCTTGTTTCTGCCCAACTGTATTTTTAATTCCTGCAGATTAGAATGTGTGCCATGTTTTATTCATCTTAGTGTCACCTGTGGCAGTTTGCACGCTTTGCATGTCCTTGCTATGCATTTAATTGCCTGTATCTCCCACTAAACTGTAGGCTTTTGATGGCAAAGACTGTTGTATTCTGCTGTATATTCTTGGAACCCAATGTAGTGCCTGGCACCAATTATCTACTGACTGTGTATTGAAAATTGAATAGTTGGATATATATGTTTCCATCATGGGAACAAATGTTGGAACACTATTTGTGGAGCCTAGTTCTGAGGCATGTGCAGGGACTCTAGTCCCACCCAGCAGCTCAGCTCAGCTCAGGATCTTTTAAAGCCTGCAATGGTTAAATTCTTCCTGATGTCTTACCATAGCTCTTCCTACCAATGGAAGCTCTTTTTTTTTGTTTAAATTCTCACCCAAGGATATGCCTCCATAGATTTCTAGAGAGGGGAGGGGGGGAGAAAGAGAGGTAGAGGGAGAGTGGGAGGGAGGGAGAGAGAGAGAAACACTGATGTGAGAGAGAAACATCGATCGGTTGCCTCCTGCACATGCCCAACCGGGGATCACACCTGCAGCTTAGGGATGTGCCCTGACCGGGAATCGAACCTGCAACCTTCTGGTGTATGGGATGATGCTCCAGCCAACTCAGCCACCCAACTAGGGCCTAATGGAAGCTCTTAATCCCTCTTCATCATCATTCACAGAATTTATAGAACCATCACAACCATCCCTGCCTTTCTCAAGCCTAAACTATAGTTTGTCATGAGGAGTGTGACCTAACCTTTTGAGCTGCCTCTGATCCCAAAGAGAAAGGTGAATTCTCTAAGGAGATTACCCTGTGTAAGGCTGTGCCCTGGAATGTGGCCATTGAAATCAGTGGGCAGTCAACTGGGTTTTTCATGAAAAGAGGCTCAAAATCGATTGTGCCGGCTGAGCCCATTCCCACTTTGCCATGTTGTTACCATAAAGGAAACATAAGGATCCAACAATAATTCCTGACATTACAAGAGGCATTGCACAGAAATCACACTGTGAGTCTGTCTCTGTTGTGGAAATAGTCTGATGATGTGTAGCAAGGGGGGCTGCTGTCAAGAATGGGAGGCAGGAACTCAGGAATTCGTGGACCATTCTCTGTTTGTTCTTAGTTTGATCTCATCTCTATCACTTATAATTAAAATAGATAGTAAGAAAGTTGCTTCTCCAACTATTCTCACAAAAGTCTCCTAGATGTTGAAAGACCATAGAGATGCACTGTTAAATGATTAAGATGGGTTGGGATGGATAGATTGGAAGTCTCTGAGATGAGGCTTCGCCTAGTCTCTTAGTTGCTTACGCCTCTGTTCCATTTCTTCATCAGCCCTGGAGCTTGATGGAAAGGTGGCCTCTGATGTATTTGCTTTCTGCCTTCCAATAAAACTTTAGAAATATGCTTGCTGCTTTGCAGTGTGCTAAAAACCAGAAGCAGACCTAGGGACTTTCAGAGTGCCAAGTGCACGTGTGTGTTTGGCTTTTGGAATCTCCAGGCATAAGCAAGTGCTCTCCTGCTTACTTGGAGAGAGAACACACGAATCCAACAAGCCTAAACCAACTGTAGCATGACTCCCTGTTTGGTGGCCTTGTGATTTCACAGATGCCATATTTTATGGTGTGATGACAAACCTTCTCTAGTCAATCTAAAGTTGCAGCAGCATTGGATCTCCTCTTGTCCTATTCCCTGAAACCATTGCAGTGCAGAGGCACTTTCCAGAGACTGGGGTTTTATAGCTTTCAACATTTTTTAAAGAAATCATATACCCTGAAACTTTATTAAAAATTCAAAATGTATTTCTTTGGTCCTTTATCTTCATGCTGACCTTGAAATACCTCATGCCTCACAAGTATTTGAAAACCATGAAGCCAACTTTGAGTTTTCAAGACATTTACGATGGGGTATATTAGGGGATTCATAGATGTGGCAATTAGGACAAATCTGGGGAAAGGCTGCTTGATAGGCTCACTGTCAGCTCCTAGCATTTGGAAGCTTTAACTAACAACTCAGTCACCCCACTTGAATGTAGAATTACAGCTTACAGGCTGGTGCCAAGAGGTCTCTGTTAAAAGAATAAACAAAGGGAATTGGTGTTTCTAATTCAGTCCCCGAATGTCTAGGCTTCTTTGCCCAGCAGCATGAGTCACACAGGCCTGCTGGCACCCTGCTGTCTTCCAGTTAGCAGGACTGCGTGGTGAGCACCTGCCTGCCTGCAGTGCCATCGCCCTGCTGGGGGAAGGGGGATCCTTAGTAGAGCAGGACTGACCCTTTGCTTTGATTTATTTGTCTTTAAAATTAAAGTAGTCTTAAATACAAGTCACTAAGTGAAAGAAGCTAATCTAGAAAGCTACTGTATGATTCCAACTATATGACATTCTGGAAAAGGCAAAATTGGTTGCCAGGAGCTGGGAGGGAGTGGAGGAGTGATGAATAGTGGAGCACAGAGGATTTTTAGGGCAGCGAAAATACTCTGTGTGATAGTGTAATGGTGGATACATGTCATATATACATTTGTCCAAACCCACGGAGTATACAACATCAGAGGGAACCCTAATGTAAACTGTGGACGTGGGGTGACGTGCATGTGTCATGGAAAAAATGCACCTCTCTAATGAGGGATGTTGATAGTGGAGGGGACTGTGCATGTGTGGGGGCAGGGAGGAGATGGGAAATCTCTGTATTTCCTTTCAATTTTACTGTGACCCTAGAACTGCTCTTAAAAAATCTTTTAAAAAATTACGTTTTCAAGGCGTAGCCTTCCATAGCCCTGTGGTCCTTTCCAGCTCTGAGTTGATTATGGTTTCTCTGCTCAGGAGGTCTTTTTATTAGAATGCTCAACATCTCCCAAATTTCCCCTTGTGGTGAGCGAGGGGCCCAGCACTGAAAACCTAACATCTTAGGAGAACAAAGAGCAAGGCATCTGCTACTTACTCCTTGAAGGGGAAAGGACCGTGGCTGTGCTGCTGGTGAGGAACCAAGTTGGGTCCCCAGCCCAGGGCACTTTCCAGGTCACCTGTTCCTATGCCTGAGCATCATTTGATGACCAGACACCTGTAAAAGTAAAATGTGGAGAGAGATGGGCTCTGCTCACTTCAAGGAATTTGCATTTTCCCTTGTCTTGAGATGAACCAGGAGGTCTCTTGGTTTGTATTTATCTTCTCTGGCCCCATATTTACCCATGATCCTTTTGGTGTCCTAGGACAAGCAGGGGATACCTTGGTGGCTGGGACTGAGCTACAAAGGAATCTTCCAGTATGACTACCATGATAAAGTGAAGCCAAGGAAGGTAAGTGTGCTCCCCTTTGTGAGACTAAGAGAAGAGCAGGCGGAAATGAGTAAAAATTTCATGCTGTGCAGCCTGAGGGCCTCTGGGCTTGCCAAGCCCTTGCCACTTTGAGTGTATACAAGTTACTGCGCAGAAATCCAATCTCGGTGCCCTGAGTAAATGGTTTTTTCCCCTGTCACTAAGGAAACCTAAGCAGTTATAATTATTTAAGGTAAGGAGACTGGCTCAGCTCTCCCAAAGGAAATGGGGAAAAGGACTTTGGGGGATTGTCCTGTTCCTTAATTTCCTGAGGTACTTTGCCCTCAAAAAAGTGAGGGAACATCACTCTTGAATCCTGGAGCTCATTTGAGTTTTCCCAAAGTTTTTTGGTGTGTGTGTTTGTGTTTGTAGGGGAGCTAAAAGAAGAAATTGTTAGGTCAAAAGGAGGTGAAAAATAAAGAGGCTGAGAGGCATTTCTGCAAATCTGGTAAATATTTTATGGCGTATCAGAAATGATCAGAAATCTGGAAAAAATAAGGTCATTTGCCAAAAAGAAAGGGAAGCAGAGAGGGATCTGCAAAGTCGTTGTAAACACAGAACAGAGTGTTTGAAGGAGGCACAGTGCTTGAGTTTTCTCTGTTTTCATTGACACACATTTTTCAGACCAGAACAAATTGAAAAATTATAATGGAAAAATATCTCTGAGGCAAGAGCTGCCATTCAGATCATCTGGCAGCAGATCATGGAGAGGAGACAGTATACAACTTAAACCCTGAAATGCATATTAAAAGTCTATCAAAACCACACTTGCTTTAGGAAAGAGAGAGCGATAGTGATCCATTATGTCACTCCAGATTGCTCTCCAAGCTTCTTTATCCACGAGCAGGATTGAAATCCACACTGTATAGCTGAGCTTATCTCGTCTATCCTGTTAACATCCACTCTTAGCCAGCTTTTTATTAAATTGATGCTGGGGGTGGCCCTGTGTTGAGGAGGATTTTCACTCAATTCATCAGTAAGTCAGTTAAGTGCTAAGAAAAGAATCCTGAGCAAATAATATGAAGGAATTCTTCCAGGGGAACAATTCAGTAGGCACCTGGCTGTTCAGAGCATATGATTTTGTGGCTATCTCCCAAAACTCTCCAGTTCCCACTTACACCCTGTGAAACAGGAATCGGACCCTGGGTGCTTACTTTTTCCCTTTTTCGGTCACACTCTTTCTTCCGGTTGCCCTCTGCCTCTTTCCCATGTGGCTTTTGTAAGTGCCTGTGCTTTTTCTTCTCATGTTTTCTCTTCACTCCCTCCTTCTTTTTATACTGACAGTCCTCTCTTTGCAACCTGCCTGGTGGTTTTTTCTGCTTGCAAGAGCCAATAATAAATGCTCGCAGCTCCTTTAACACAGTCCTCGTTACACTATATCCAGCTCTTCATCACCCACATTGGTGGAAGGCCAAGGCCAACGTGGACACTTCAGATCCACGACTGAGTTCATTAAAATCTAGCAGTTGAATTCTCTTGTCTCTCAGAGCATTTTGAAAGACATATGAACAAGTACCCATATATTTTCAGTTTCATTTATTAATATGTTTAAGCTTGCTTTATTTCTGTAATTGAGGTACTAATGAAGATTGAAAAACAAGATAACACTTGATGTATGTGAAAAGCAGGGTGTGGCACATTCCAGGGGCATAATAAATTGTACATAAATTGTAACTCAGTAAACTCAGAGTCTCTTAAGACTCTAAAACAGGTTTCCAGATAAGAAGTAGGAAGTCAGAGGTGTGAATAGTCAGCCGCTGAGTAAGAGAATTTCCTCTCGCTGTGGAGCTTATCCAGGTCATTTAACATTTAAAAATGTTAAAAGGCCAATATATTTATTTAGGTGTTGGCTCTACTAAGACTGAATTATTCCTTAAAATAACTTATGCTTCTGTGGCCTCTGAGGAAGTAGATGGAATTCTCAAGCCTACTGCCAGTGAGGGGCAACCAGGCCATCAGTCAGCATTGGTCCCTCCCTCCCTCCCTTCTTTCCTTCCTTCCTGCCTTCGTTTTTAAATGTTTGCTGTATACCTGTTATGTGCCCAGCAGACTGCGGGGTGCTGAGATAAATAAGAAACACATCATATCCTCAGCTTGCCCAGGCTGTCAGGAGAGGGCTGTGTGGTAACTGCATCAGTGGTCCCAGTGCTGTAACGGAGGTCTGTGTGGGGGCCGGTGGTGAATTAAAGGATAGATTCCTCAGCTGGCCTCATAGGGGAGAGAAGTCTTCACAGGCAGCAAAGTGGGGCTGGGTTCTAAGGGTGGACAGAAGTTTTTTGGATGGTCAGGTGGGTGGGGAGACATGCAGGCTGAGAGACCGGTGCTTGCGAAAGCACACGAAGGAGAGCCACGTGGCCTGATGGGGGAGCACATGGCACCACTGGGGCTGGAACTGGGGGCGAGAGGAGGGCAGCTGGAGAGGAGGCTGATGAAGCCAGCAGCAAGCTCTCAGAGCCCTGAAGGCTTTACTAAGATTTCATCTTCGAGGCAGTGGGAGCCATGGAGCATTTGAAGCAGGGGAGTGGCCGTATCAGATTTTCATTGTCATAGAAGCATCGTCTGGCAGCTGTGTGGAGCTGGGTTGAAGGAATGCAGGACCCGACCTGCAGACCAGGACCTTATTACAGCAGTGAGGCCAGAGCTGGTGGGGGCTTGGGGTTGGCTGTTAGTAAGGGGATGGAAGAGGGAAAATGGAAGCGAGATGTTTAGGAAGTAGATATGATTGACCAATTGTGTGGTGACGGAGGGTGGCAGTCAGAGCAGAAGGGGAACCTAGAATGATGCCAGGCTTCTTGATCAACCAAAGCATGTGATATATGAGAAGAGGCAGTAAGTTCAGCTTGGACTTACGGAGTTTGAGGCCTGATGGGACATCTGGCAGCTGTGACTAGGCAGTTGGCTATGCAGCAGGAGCTCAAGAGTATCAAGAACGTCCAACGCATAACTACCCAGAGACTGAGTGGAGAGAAGAAAGGGAGAGGCAGTCAGCACACCCGAAAAATTACCAGCAGCTTGAATAGACTTCAGGTTCCCACCATGACATTCCTGTGAGACACAGAGGCAAGTCCTGGTTGCATGGGCCCTGAACTGTATGTAATTTGGGGAGGGCTCTTTAAGAAATGAATGTACAATCTGAGTATTAAATTAAGAACAGGTCTTTGAAAGGCCTGTAAAGGGAAGAGAAACCTAAGTTTCATGAGTGCAAGGAGTACCTGCCTCTGCTAAGACCTGGCATGAGACTTAAAGGCAAAACTAGAGGGTAAATCAGAGCCATCGTTAAGAATTCACAGCTGCAAGAAGAACCAGGCAGGGTACTTGTTCCTTCCCACACCCAGCATCGTCACCATCATTAAACGGCCTCCTTTGTTACATGTAAGCACCTGTGAGTCCCTGAATGCAGAGTGTGCACCCTTGCTCCAGACCTGTAAATATAAAGAGAGGCACGACCACCAGTGCAGGTTCACATAAAGTGCCCAAGGTCTGCCTTCAGTGCTCTAGGCCAGCAATGCTTAACCTCAGCTGAAAATCAGAAATTACATGAAACCTTATAAATGTATAGATGCCATCATTTCCCCCGGTCCCACTCACCCCATATCTGACCTGGCCACTGAACATTTAGAAAGCCTCCCAAATTATTCTGATGGGTAGCAGGAGTTGCCATCCAGCCATCTGTGCTGCAAGGCTCCGCAGGTGTCTCTGCACATGGAGAGCTGGAGTGTTTGGAGGCACAGGGCTCAAGGCTATGCCAGCCCCTTTGAAGGATGGCCCTCCCAGTGCACTCCCTCTTACTCAGGCCAAGCAGAGCAGTCTTGAGCCCCCAGCAATGCTTCAGAAACTGGGAGTGGCACTCAGTTCTGTGC